>NC_143396.1:59734958-60362764 GCF_052110815.1 Crocodylus siamensis
ACCGTTCCTGGATCAGCTGCTCTCTTTTCCTAATTCACTGAAGTAGCTGTGAGCTAAACTGTGTTGATGTATTAACAAAACCACTGAACCTTGTTGTCCCACCAGCAAATCAGAAATTGATTTATTTAATTTTACTTCTCATACTTGAATATTTTAGTGTCTACAATTTTTTTTAATAATAAAAGTTAGAAAGGTTTTTTCAATAATGCTCCTTTTGAAGGTTTTCATCCCAAGGCTTGGAGAAGACTCAGTCATTGTTGGATCTGGATGACTTAAACTAGCAATGTTTTCAAAGTATTAGTTCTATCTATAGTTTTTGTGTTCAGTAAAGAAGGTATGCATTTCCAAGCCACTCTGAACAGTTTTATTGAAATGTTAAGATTTGTTCATATCACTGTTACCACATTCTAGCTCCCTTTATGCTTATTCCCTTGCTTAATAAATCAAACTGGTATATGGTATTCTTTTTGGGGAATGGACTATTTTTATGACAATCTATATAGTACCTGGGTGCCATGAGGCCTGAATAGAAACAGAGATGCTACTACAAAACAAATAATAATTTGGAAGGAAATGTAGTGAATTGTCTTTGATCAATTATAAATTGTAAAGTTCTCTTTCTCTTGCACCTTTGGACAGAATCTCTTTTAGCCATGACAACATAGCAACTCTTACATTTTTCTTAATTTTGGAAGATGTCACTGTGTCAGGGCACATGGGCACCTGCTACTTTAAGAGGTCAGGTAGCCTGCAAAGCTTATGGCAGCTGCATGCCAGGGCTAATTGAAAGTCAGCTGACCCAGGGACTGGCAGGTGAGACTAAGCCTGAAGAAGGAATCACCTGGCTCAGGAGGGAGTCATTTGATTCATGAAGAGGGCTGGGCTTAAAGCAGACATAAGCCTAGGCCTTGAGAGAAGCCAATAGTAACAGCTTGGAACACGCTAAAATAACATCATCTCAACAGGATGGCCGCAGCTCCAGAAGGTCAACTTGGAGGATAACACCTAGAGCAGTCTAGAGGTTTGGGGAGGAGCTAAGGGTAGGAGAAGGTTCCTCGGGGCCCAGGGAGGGGTCCAGAGCCCAAATTTAGGACCTTTCTGGTCCTGTACTCCAAGGTCCTGAGAGTACAGGACCAGCAAGGGTCCAGGAGCCCTGAGAGGAGGGACTAAGAGAAAGAGCACATCAATGAGGATGCCATATGCAAGGCATGGGATATGGTGTAGGGATGGAATAGAGCCATGCAATTAGCTCATAAGGCAGGGACCTCCTCACCAAGTGGTCATTTGAGAGCAATTTGGGAAGCTCTGAGGCAGCCTCCCTCATAAAAATAATAAACATCAAAGCATGGCAGGAGACCGGAGGAGTGATTGCCCAGAAAGTGAGGGATGCAGAGATTCCAGGGGCTTTATAGCCACCCTGGAGAGGCACCCTGCCAGAGCTGCACCATCCATTTTTATTTTCAGTAAAATACATGGATTAATCTCTGAAAATGCTCACAACATTTCTCTCATGAAAGCAAAATCTGTATGTATTTTATCAGCATATCTGAGTAGTTAAATCTGAAGAATAGATATCAAAACTACAATCTTTTGTTAGGAGAGGAAAGAAAACATAGAGCTGCCAAAAGAAATCTCTCCATGAGAACATCAGACTGTCGCCCACAATTTGGATAGGACAGAAGTGACTTTGGGAAGAATTAACTCATATTCTGTTCTTGCACAATACTTAACCTTGTAAAATCTTTAATAAGGAGCTTTGCCATCAGTCTGACACAAACTTGGCCAGTATCTGAGCTCAAAATTTGTTATATGCCTTCCTCTAAAACTTGTCATCTGTGGAAAGGAGATATTCAGCCCCACCTTTATTCTAGGACATGGCTTTGAGGTTCAATAAATTGCTTTTCTACTAGAAAATGTGTTATGAGACTTACCAATCACAGATAAGGAAAATTCATCAGCCCTGTTCTGAAGTTCAAAATAAAGGAAATAAGATTCTACAGACAGAATTATAGTTCAGAGAAATAAGACAGCAGATGTCCCTTCAAGAGGGTATATTATTTTTAAACAAGAATGGCATTGGCCTCAACTCCTCAGCTGTATATAATCATCACCTACTTTAGGTCTTTTCTAAATTAAACCATTAGGGATTTTTCTTTCTTTTACTGTTTCATTACTAGTTATGTAATCCTGCATATGTAACTCAAACTCTTTAATACAAGATATTTTAGGAACGTTTCAGTTTTAGACACATGTGTCTAAAATCTATGATTAGGGCCTGAATCACAAAGGGGAGTAGGCATATTGACTCTGAGTATCACCAGACGTAACTTATGCAACTTTGAGTTAGTGTGAAACTATTTCTAATGACTTGGGTACGTAAGTCTCCTTGGTTATGAGGACTGTCACTTATTTCTTACATAATAGCTACAGCACTCAGGAAGTGTAAGTCCTGTGTTCTATAGTGAACATCAGGTTAAATAAATGCATGCATATTATAACTAAATAATGAACTTAATTGTGGAGAAGTAGGTATCTTCTGTAGACCCTTGGTGTTTCTCTAACTACTTAGCTGCAGCCTAACTGAAGGACCATCTCTCATTTCCTGACTCTCACAGTCTCCTAGGCAGCATCTCTAAATTATAACTTCTGTCACTGTACATTCTATGATCCCTTCTCAGGCTCTTTGAATTCTAACCCATACCTTCCATCTTGTAAGAGAGTGCTTGAATGCCCAAGCTAAAGACTAAGCCAGAATAAAAACATACTTTACCCTTTCTGTTAAAACTAGGCCATAGCAAGGAATGCAAGGTTAATGGACCCAGATATTAAGCAACAGAAGGAATAACTCTAGTACAGCTGTATGAGCATTCCCTGGAAGAAGGTAGTCAGAGTTTCTGGTTCCTGCTCTCCCACTGTCATTTAAACAGTGACTAATTCAAAAGTACCTGAAGGAAGGCCAAGAAACCAGGACTCTTCCCTACTACCACAAGTCACCATCACTGAGCTACAAAGTAATTCTCCCTTTTTCCTGCTCTTTTTAGCCTCAGGAATCTTGCATCCAAAGATCTTTATAGTGTCCCAGCTACAACAGGATGGTTTAGAGACTGCCCCCTCCAAACTGGCTACTGGAAGACAAGAGATCTGGGTTTGAATTTCTTGTGGGAGTGTTCTGATCATTAAGTCTTTACATAAAGGATGAAAGGATGGAAAACAGCACCCCTTGACCATGTTTTTGAATGAAAGTAGTTCTGGCTTCATATGTTCGATAGGTATGAAGATGCTCAACTCACCTAAAATTGTGGCAGATTTGAGTACACATAGCAACAGAATGGTCAGTGTCTAACCTGTTTCAGATATGTGAGTGGTTAGGTAGGTTCTGGATGAGTATCTTGGACTTAATCACCTCTGAATTCTATCTAGATTCCAGTTCAGTGCCTAAGTTCTTTTTCAGATCTGGCCTTTAGTGACTTCACCAAATATTGTGTTTAAGTAGCTGTTTACTACTTATGAAAGATTAGACTAGCAAAGAGATGATTTGTTCAATAATTACTGTAGTTCTAAGAACCAAGATAACCAAGTTAACTGTATTTTTGGGGAGTAGGAACTCTCCCAGATTGCAGTACAATATCTAAATTTCCAAGTTAAATCTTAAATTCATCCATTTGCCAATCAATATTTATAGGGGAAAAATTCCTACCTGGCCTACAGTACTGCTTCCACATATCCTCATACACTAGGGCTGTGTGAAGCTTCATTCCCTGATTTGATTCAGCAGAGATTCAGCCTGCTTTGGTGGCCACATCTCCAAATCCTAATCAATTTAGGAGACAAATTGGAACCCTGTGAATCAATTCTGAGAGATTTGGAAAGATTCGATATTCAGACATAGACATAGCTTTAAATGTTTTTTCTACACAGCTCAAGTTACCAGGTGTCTCATTTACTCTGAGATGGTGGGGCAGATGAAGTGTCCCATGGGAGCATTGGGGGGTGGGGAGGGAGGTCCCAGCGTGCTCAGAAGTGGACCAGAAGCACTTCCAGTCCATTTTGACGTTAGCCACTGAGCATGTGGGGGGCCCCCCCACGCTCCTGTGACAAGCTGCCCACCATTGCAGTGTTCATGAGCCATGCCTCCCATCTCTGAAACAGAATCAAAACTTCAGATTCATATTTGGCCGAGTCGAATTGGGATAGTGATCCGAATCAATGAATCAAATCGCTGCCCCAATTCAGGCCAAATCCAAATCCAAATCGAATACAGCCCATTTCACACACCCCTATGATACACTAAATATGTTTATATCTGCAAATTAATTTTTCCCCTACAGCCACAGGGAAAAGCCCATTATCCACCTTCATACCCTTCATGAATTTGAAGACTGCTATCAAATCCCCACCTCTCCCTGCCCTCAGCCTTCTCTTTTCTAAGCTAAATAACCTAACTCTTTTAGCCTTTCAGTCTTTCCTCCCAGGCCTCTAAATTATTTTTGTTGCCAAACTGTCCACATCTTTCTTGAAATGTGGAGCCCAAAACTAGACAGTTCTGTAGGTGAGGCCTTACCAGTGATGAATAGTGTAGAAGAATCACTTCCCTTGATTTGCAAGTGACACTCCTATTAGTAAAACCCAGGATGCTTTTGGCTCTTTTTCCAACAAGAACACATTGCTGGCTCATATTCAGTTCATGATCCACCATAACCCCCATGCCCTTCTCTGCAATACTACCACCTAGCCAGTCATTCCTCAGTCCCATCCCATCCCTTGGGATGTATTTGTGCATCCCAAGTCCAGGACTTCACACTTGTCCTTGTGGAACCTCATGTAGCTGATTGTGGGCTTCTTTTCCAGTTGATCCACATCATTCTGGAACCTAACCCAGCTCTCCAGAATGTCCACAATTCCACTCGACTTGGTGTCTTCCAAAAATTTGCTAAGTGTGCACTCAATCCCATCATCCAAATCTTTAATGAAGATGTTGAACAATACCGCCCCAAGACAGAACCCTGGGGAACTTCACTTGATACCTCCTTCCAACTAGACATTGAGTCATTTAGGACTAGTCAGTGAGTAAAATGATCCAACTAGTTATGTATCCACTTTACAGTACTTTCATCTTACCTGTATTTATTTAGCTTGTTAATGAGGATGTCATAAGAGGTGGTATCCACTGCTTTCCCTTCACCCTCAGAGCCTATCACATCATCATAGAAGGAAATTAGATTGATCACACATGACTTGCTTTTGGTGAATCCACGCTGACTGTTCCAGTCACCTTCTTTTCCTCTAGATTCAGCGGAATAGATTTCTTGAGGACCTGCTTCATGCACTTTCTGTGTATAAACTGGTATGTAGTACACTAGATCATCCTTCTTTCCATTCTTAAATATGGGCACTATATTTTCCCTTATCCTGTCACCCAGGACCTCATCTGACCTCCATGAGTTCTTAAAAAGGATAGCCAATTACTCCAAAATTATCTCAGCCAGTTCCTTCAGGACCCTTGAATGCATCCTGTTTGGCTCTGCTGTCTTCAAAACATTTTGCTTTTCAAAGTTATCCCTAAACTAGTCTGCCATTACTCGAGGCTGTTTGTCTCCTTTCCTATCTCTGCTGCCAACTGCACTTGGCAGTTGCTACCTGCCCCTAGTTGTGAAAACCAAAGTAAAAAAGGCATTAAATATTTCAGCCTTCTATGCATTGTCTGTGATTAGACTGCCTTCTGCGTTCCATAAGGGACATATGGAAACTCTAGTCTTCCTTTTACTTTTCACATACCTTAGAATCCCTTTTTACTTTCTTTTATGTCAATTGCCAGGTGCATCTCAAATTGTGCCCTGCCCTTCCTAATTTTCTTCCTGCACATCTGCACAATACCCCTATACACTTCCCTAGTTGACCAACTTGACCAAGTTTCCACTTTTTATAGTTTTCCTTTTTGAGTTTCAACTCCTTGAAGAGATTACTGTCTAGCCAGAGCGGTCTATCCTATTATGCTTCCCATTCTTCCATTTCATTGGGATAGCTTGCTCCTACCCCTGTAAAAGGGCTGTCTTAAAGTACAGCCAGTCCTCCTGGACTCCTTTCCCCCTCAAACTTGCCTCTCAAGGGATCCTGCTCACCACATCCCTGAGTTTGTTAGTTTGCCTTTCTGAAGTCCTATGTCCTTATTCTGGTGCTCTCCTTCCTTTCTCCTCTTAGGATCTCATGTACATCTGTCCATGATCTTAGCTTCCAGACTTCTATAGTCTTCCCTGTAAGTAACTAGGAAATAGTGAGGTAAGTGAATTTATGAAGTAAAAGTTTACCCTTAGTTCACAGGAAGCCAGAGTGTGCTCTTATTCACTGTAGTATTTTAAAACATTTTAATTACTTAAGGCACCTTAAGTCACATCCAACATTAACTTAAGTTAATAGGGCATTTATGTGCATGGGGGCAGAATTTGTACCAAAGTCTTTATTGTCACTATAGAATACAATTTTGCACAGAAAAACAAGTTTTAAGTAGCAAAACCAAAATACTTTGCAGCTATTTGGCTAAGCTTCAGCTAAATCATTATGGGGTAAGCTGTCCTGTTAGTCAAACTCTTTCCCAGTTCTGTTGAACTCTAATATGTTTGTAATTGCCTCTTAATTGGTAACAGAGACTGTGCTATAATTCCTTTCCTGAAAAGCATATTTCTTTTATTTTCAGTTTATCTGTATTGCCTGGGGGTGATATGTAGATAGTTAGCACCATGAGTATGTGAGATTACCAGGCAATAAACTGGAAAGCCATTTGTACTAAAGTTTGTCACTGATTCTCATTCTATAGCAAAATGGCCTTTCTTGTAAAAAAAAAAAAAAGGCCTGTTAAATACTTTATGTGACATTTCTCTGAGCCAGCTTGCTTGCCAGTTGTTGGCAAAGGTTTTAACTCTTTTGGGGAACATCCTAACAAGCTGATGTAGATATTAAAATTGAGTTTTCCATTTTTCACCACTTTCGCAGCAGTGCTATAGCACTATTTCCCTTAATCAGTATTATAGCAATTTCTGAGTCAATGAAAAGTTGCATTCATTCCCACCCCCTGCCCATGAGATCCTGAGAACTCATTTACTGTTTTCAAGAATATGGGCACTGACTCAGTTTTCTCTATATAAATGTCACTGCAGTAATATACAGAGTTTACAATAAAACCTGCAGTTCTGTTACAAATTAAATGGATGTCATTTTACATAAGAGAGGTGAAGAATGCAGACATCCTTCTGAGTACCTTTCACTGATATATAAAGTAATTTAATATGTTTGATGCAAGAAGATAGAGTTAATTGTGAGTTTAGTCCTGAAAAATAAGGCCTTGATACAGGTTACACTGTGAGGTGCATAAATGCTGATTGGTGTTAGTGCTAGCTTGAGTTTGGAGTAATCACACGTCAGGCCAGTAGGGGCCTGGAGGACTGAAAAGTAAGAATCCTCCGAACCTCCCATTCTTGACTTCCTCCCTAACCCCCCAGGGCTTCTATGGTTCTGCCCCCACACCCCTGGGGCTCCCCATCCCCATGCCCCTTAGGGGTCCTCTTTCTCCCTCCCCCCAACATACTTGTAGGTGCCTGGCTGTCTGTCCCAGAGGAGCAGGCAGAGAAGAGTTACCCTGCCTCTCCAGCTGTCACTGCCAGGTTGCTGCTTTTCTCAGGTCTGAGCCCACCCAGAAAGCAGAGGCACCCAGGCAGGCAGGTTAACCCTTCCCTGCCTGCTCCCCTGGAGTTCAGGTAGTTGCATTTGAGTATGTCATTGGGGTGGGGAGCAGAGGGCAGTAAGCAGGGATATGGGGTGCTTGTGGGGGCAGGGGGCAGTAGGCCTGATCTGGCCCAGCAGGGGAGGGGGAGGCAGGGCATGTGGGGTGTTTACAGTAAAATATAGCCTGGAGTGGCTACTTCTTAGCATGAGTTGGGTAGCACAGATCAGAGGTAAACCTGCCCTGGAGTGGCATAACTTTGAGCTATGTAAGTAGTGTTTTAAACTTGTTTGAGGTATTTATATGTGGATAAGCCAGCTATTAAAAGCTCTAGGATCCACCCAAAATTACCATGTAACAAGGCTCTTATTAAAGAGTCCCAAAGGGAGCAACAAGTATATACAGTATCCTTTTATGGAATGGAGGCTGTCTATGAACCCTCTAACATCTTGTTTTCACTTTGGAAATGTAATTGTGTTTTCATTTGGTATTTGATAATTACAGCTAAGAATAAGTCATCTGAGTCACGTGTTAGCCACTGAAACTTGCTCAAATGAGGCTTTGATTACAACTAGGTGTAGGACGCCCTTTTCCACACTGACTAGTTAGTATGGTCTCATCTATTTCAATTATTTAAAAACAGTGATTAAACAAAGTTACATTTCTAGAGAAAACAAGTTTTAACATTACTCCTGTGCAGTCATCAACAAGTAATTCAACTTCAAAAAAACCATTTGATTATCCTCATTTTTTTATGACACTTTCCTAAAATTGTATCTTAACAATGCATTTTTGGGGGGATGGACCTATCTGATTTTTTAAAATACCCTATGGGGCAGAAGAAATATTTCTACTCAATAGTGTAACGTGGGGTGTGTGAGCAGGACATGTGACTTGGGTGCCACCAAAGGGGAGAGCAGAAGGAGGGCTGGAGGTGGGTGGGCAATAACCTTATCCTGCCTGCTTCATATTGCCTGCACTTTCCAACTGCAGGAAGCAGCTGACATATGAAATGTGCATCATAGAGTAAAAGGTGTTCTAGCAGGGGCAATGTGTAGCGCATGCACTTGTGTGCATATGCACCCCCTAAGCATGGTGGTGCACCCCCTGCAAAAAGGCTGCCCCCCTGTAGGCAGTCGCCGCTCGCCACCCTACTGCCGACAGCACTGGTGCTGTCTGTGGGTGGTCCACGATCCCCACTGGCTGCCGACGACAGTGCCAGCAGTGTCTGTGGGAGCTTCCCTGCTTACAGCTGCCGCACTCCCACTGCCACCGTCACTGTGCCCCGCCCCCCCAGCCACTGGGGGCACGTGCTGTTCTTGTGTTTTAGGAAGTAGTTTTATAAGGAAACAGCACAGTTTCACTAAGGGGAGAGCTGACCGCATTTTTGCCACCAAAATCTTTTTTGGTGGGGGGGACTTTTGGACAGAGGTTCCAGCAGCAAAAAAGCAGGGTGAAAGTTGTCCCTTGGCAGCAGTGAACTCTGCTGCTGCTCTATAAACTGATTCCCAAAATACTCGGGAGGTTTATTGTGACAAAATTCTGTTCAACAGAAATAGGCTCAGAATTAAGATGATGGGCAAAAGATAAAAGGAAAAGGAAAGCCTATGCACTACACAGTATCTTCAGTAATATTTTTTCTTGTAAATTAATATGAAAATTAATTCTGATTAATTAGAATCATGTTATGTAATAATTCTGTTATCAACTGGAGGGTTGATTACATTGGTTTGAAGGTTTCCTGAGAGAGATGTTAAACAAAAACAAGACACTTCAACCCATGTTTTCCCAGCTCTAAGTGTCTTATGGTACTGAGCTCAGATGTAGTTTGAACATGAACTCATGAACATATAACACTGGAGAAAACAGATTTTTGCACTCAAATGATAATTATATTTTATGTTGTATTCATAGAAATAGACATGTATTGTGCAAGTCTATGAAAAATCTACTGTTCAAAATGAAATTCAAAATTGGTTTGCAGTTTCTGGTCTGCAGTTTTTTTATTCTGGTTTATCTGAAAACTGCAAATAGAAAATTAGAAGCTTGGTTATGAGAGAGGCAAGGGTTTTTTTGTGGGTAGTCTTCATCAGGGGATACTTGGTAGACAATTTTTTTTCTATATTCCTCCCAAATATATAGTTGGTCCAACAAAATTTATTACCTATATAAATCCTTGCCTCTAACTTTTTAACTAAACCATCACAGCCACAATATCACCCCAAAGTGTACTATGGCTTTTTAAAAAGTTTAGCCCATACTGTAGACCATGAGTCATATGTACTTGCTGAAACAGAATTTTTTCACAACGTTACTATCAGGGGCCCCAATTACTGAAGTGTTAGGTGATCCACATCAGGGTATTGCTGGTCAGTTGTGTGACTGCTAGTGCAGACCTTATACCATCTCTTTCTTAGAACTCATATCCCTTTCTTAGAATCTTGCTTCTTCCCAGGGCACAGTCCTGACTCGCCAAGCTCTGACATTGGGTTAAACACATATTTTCCTAAAATCCTAGCAAAAGTGAGAGTCTTCCAGCTTACTTTTTAAGCCTGTATGAGGCACATGACATATGTGGTATGTGAGCAAATACACTTTGTAATTAGTGCCTAATCATTCTATTGGCAGCTTTAGTTTATTTGGGGTTTGGCAAGGAGGGCGTTACAACTGCAAAGAACAGGAGAATACAGGTAATTATAAAGACAATGCTTCTTTAATGCAAGACCTTTTGCCCTAGTTCATCCTTCCACTGAGAATCCCTAATGTTCAGGAAAGATGGGTTTCCCCTGTCTCGCTGGTGCTGTTGAAAATAAACAAAATGAGACTCAGCTCCTGTCCATTTATAAACTTTTGATTTTTCTGTCAGGTGACTCCTGATCTGGTGATTACAAACTGCTGACAGGTTAAACACCTTTGTTGCCAAGGTGACATCCCCTCTTCCCTCTGCTCTCCATTTTCCTAGACAGAAGCTATGAGTCCATACAGGCATTACATTTAGATTGACCTAACCAGGGTTAGGTTGATCTGAATACCCACTCATATAGATATTTGGAGGGTTTACTTTAGCCAAAAAATGGGGAGCCTGATATACGTTAGAAGGTATATTAACTTGGATTGAGAAAATGTTAACCCAATCCAAGAAGGAGTTAATCCATTCTCATGAATATCTGTGCACACTGGGGGCACAGCCCTGGAGCTGGGAAAACCCATATGCTTGCCCCAGCCCTGGAGCTATGCTATTCCCACCCCCTCAATACTGACTGGGCTATTTTTAGTGCCCTGACCCCCTTGCCAACTAAAAAACCTCCCCAGGGACCCACTAGCCCCCTGGAACCTGCCAGCTCCCTTGGACCCACCAACCCCCATTATCCCACGAGTCCCTCCCACCACCTACTTATCTTGGACTCCCTGTGTTTCTCTCAGCAGTGGTGAATGACTGTATGAGCCACTCCCAGTAAAAGCTTAGGCAACTTAAATGAAGCCACCTAAACCTAGACCAGGTGCACTGAATGCTTGTTCACACCCTCTATTATTATCCCTGACAACAGCACTTCACTGGTATAGCACTTAAGTCCTGTAGTGATAGACTTATTCCAAACTCCTTAGTATATTTAGACTGATCACAAAAAAAATGAGGACAAAATCAGCATTATTTACAAAATGAAGTTTACAGTTTCACACACCCATTCACTGCTCATAATCTCCAACAGCATCTAAAAGCTATACCAAGAGCTCCAATTCACTGCTTTTCCCTCACCACTTATAATTAATACCATTGGAATAAGCCTAGTTTTATTTCATTTATTGGGAGGATGCACCAATAGAATAGAACTCATAAGCCAGTACAGCCAAAACCCTAATGAAGTTTTGTGATAAACATATGTAGGGCTTTTGCCTAGGTCCCAGATTTAAGCATAGATTTTCAGACGAGAGAAGAATGTCCTTGAATCCTTCAATTAATAAAACGTGTGCTTTTTTCATTTTTTGTTTAAATTTGCTTAATCAAAAGAAACAATGTAATGCATCTTAGTCAAGTGCTGAGTAAAAAAATGCATGCATCTTTCTGTCCTTTATTGCTGAAACTACTCTGTCTTCCATTACATTGTCACACTTCCTATTTTCCCTAATTCTTTGTATGAAATGTCTACTGGTACTGTTTTATGGATGCAGACATTTATTTGGGTCCGTTCAACTCTATTATATTACTAGTGATTCATGATATCTGGAGGCTGTTCCAAATCCATAACTCAGTGAGACTAAATGAATTAGATTTAAGCCTTTCTTTGAGTGCTGTCACAAAATGATAAGGGATGTAAGGTTTATATCATCTAGAAGTAAGAAAACAGGTCCCTGCTTTGTGTGATTATTAAGTACAAAGTCTCCCCCTCAAATATATAAACAGTCCATTTCTTAGAACTAATGAATATAGGCTATTGTGTTAAATGTCATTTGTGGTAAAATGCAGTAATGTGGTAAAATAGGCTTTTCTAATAAAATAACTGTATTTCCAGCAGTTCATACGCATGAATAAGTACAATATATTTTTATACCTTCTTAAAAAAATGAAGAGATATTATGTTTGTATACTGATATTAGGGATAAAGATGTGTAAGACAACAAATTAATAGATAACAAAGAATATAAAGATGGTTAAATAAACATTGAATGATGTTTTAAAAATACGACACAGCAAATTCTGAAAGGAGTAAATAACTACTATATTTATTCAAATATAAGATATCCCTGAATATAAGATGACCCAGAATAATTACATTCTATAAGAGGAAAATGTATGTATTTATAACAGTTTTACAGATATAGTTCAATTATTAGAGGGTTTCCTTGAATTTGTCTTTCCAACTGCTACAGAGGGGAATATAAAACTGGAAGGGGTCAGGTGGCTCTCTCCCTACCCAACCTCTTCCAGCTGAAGCCCTTTATCACTTAACTGTCAGACCCTACTCTATCTGAGCATATAGGAGTCAGGGGCAACTTCAAAAAAATGGACTTGGAAATAAACATGCCTATAATTTAGTTCATCCAGAATTTATGAATTTTATGGGTTTTTTTAAACTACTGCAAGGTTTAGCATAGCTACCCCATAAACATATTTTAAAAAACTTTTTTACCTACTTATACATAATACAATGCATGCAAGCTTTAATCCAAATCCACAAGGCTCAGAATTTATCACATAGTTCACTGGGCTGGGCCTCAGCAGAGACAACAGCATTTCAATCCATGGGGATCCTGTAGCTAAGCACTGCTCAGTACTTGTGTGTATGACAGATACCCCCACAAAGGATTCATTTGCTAATTAACCCTCCACCCATAAATGGAACTGGGTGTCCTTGTCACAAGTCATGGGATCCTCCAAAAATGCATTTGTAGTTGTGGTGCGTGGCAACCTGGTCCAGCTCTACCTTATGGAGGCACTGCCACACAAATCATGTGTGA
Organism: Crocodylus siamensis; assembly: GCF_052110815.1. Lineage (NCBI taxonomy): Eukaryota > Metazoa > Chordata > Crocodylia > Crocodylidae > Crocodylus > Crocodylus siamensis. Next base: position 59,748,130 of record NC_143396.1, read on the forward strand.
CAGACAGAAAGGGGGGTGAGACAGAGATACTGGGAAAACTGTTTGGGACCCAATTCAGTGATATTTGTCAGACATTTAAGACTGGTGAAGAAATATTAATCATTGGAAATGGAAAAGCCAGGCATGGCTCAACTGTGGGAGTGAAGACAAAGTCAAGATGTATTCAATGAAGTGGCTCACCATGACTTGAAAAAAAGAGCTGGCAATGAGGGGGACTCTACACAATGGGCTCTACCATTAGGGCTGTGTGAAACAGCACCATTTTGTTTCAATTTCTGTTTCACCATTTCAAAGGGACAGTATTTTATTTCACTGTTTTGAGTACTGTTCCATTTCATCGAAACTGTTTTGCTGTTTCAACACTGTTTCGATTTGTTTCAACATTTTGCCCATAGGGTATAATGGGCAATCATGAAAATGCCTATAACTTCATCATTTCCTTCCTGATTTTAATGAAAACAGCAAGGGTGGTAGCCCTTGCTCAGGCCATGAAGCCTGTCAAGTTTAAAGGAGATAGGTGAAGGGGTTTTTTGGGAAACTACCTCAAACTGTTCAAAGCAAAACTTAGTCACTTGTAAGTGTGAAGGCATGGGGGGGCGGGGATAAAAACAGCAGGCCTGGTAGCCCCTGCTGATGCCACAAAGCTTGACAGGTGCAGGGGTTTCTGGGAAACTTCACCTCAAGGTGCTGTCAAGTAAAAATCATGTCACATGTATGTGTTGGCAGAGCAGGGTGAAAATAGCAGGCATGGTAGCCCCTGCTAAGGCCATAAAACCTACCAGCTTTCAAGGAGATAGGTGCATAGGTACTGATGCTGCTGAGCTGCTGGAACACACAACTCAGTAAGCTGACCCCAAGGCACAGAGAAAGCTTGGTTCAAACAATGCTTTTTATGCTGTTTTTCCATTCCTCCCCCAGAGCACTGGAACTCAAACGGACCTTAGGGAAGGACCACAGTCACTGGCCAGCTACACACGTCAATATCAGAGCAGTCCTGCCCCCCTCTTCCTCCTCCCTCTCCTTTAATTTTTGTTTAGCTGCAAGCAAGTTCTGCTTTGAAACTTGAAACGTTTCAAAACTTTCAAAATGTTTTGAGTGCCCTCATTTCATTTTAAACCTGTTTCTAAGCCTTTTGTTTCATTTCAAATTCGCTGTTTCAAGCTCAAAACATGTTGAAGTGAAAAAAACCCCATCAAAATTTTGCACAACCCAATCTACCATATATCTTATTCAGATGGGCTGCACTAACCTATCCTTGTGGTAGGTTCCTATAAGAATCTTGACCTTTTGGCTAAGGTCAAGTGAAGCATTTTTGGCACAAAAGTGGGGGTGTCAGAGCTGGCTCTGGCCCTCTCAGTGCCAGCCTAAAGGAAAGTTCTTGTCAGTATGTTTGCCCAATGTAGGCTATGCTCAGTGTTGGTTGCATTTAATCAGCTTCAGAATTGGTTTCCGTTATTGAGCATATGTTACTTTTGGCAGTAGTTTAATGATAGACTTAGCAGTTTAATGTATTTACTGAGATTCCCTGTATGAGAATGTAAAGTGAGGAATTTTCTTCCCTGTGCTGATTGGGGGAAAAATCATCATCTTCTAGTCAAGTAAATATGGTATATTCATTGATAGAACACTAATGTTAGTTTTGTTTGTTTGTTCATTTGTTTTAAGAAGATACCATTAAATGTATTCAGGGACCTGTAAGTAAAATATGCTTTCTGCACCATCACCAAATTTTCCCTCAGTACTTGCATTCTGCAACTCTCTCTCTGTCTGTGGGCTACTCATACTCCACTACAAACTTAGTGTCTTTGGAATTAATTCAGATATGTTTGGAATAAAGAACATTTCTAACATAAAACTATTACAAAGTTTCAAAAAAAGTGTAATGTCTGAATTATCTGAACTTGAAGTCACAAAAAGACCTCACACAAAAGAACAAAATGACAGAACAAAATAATTTACCTCAAAGCAATCTTTTACCTGAAAAAGCGGTGAAAATTTCAGCTAAATATTAGGCAGACAAGGTTCTTTGTGTAAATCTGATATCTTTTATTAGACCAACTTAAATTGTTGGAAAGTAATTATTATTAAGCAAGCTTTTGGGTTCAAAAACACTTTGTCAGGATAAGGAAGTTTCTGAAGTTGGTGTGTGCTCTTCCTGGATGGAATGAAAAGTAAAGAAGCCAGAGGCTGGTCTGGTATGCATACAAGACAGGCAGTCAGTGAAAATGTAGATTGAGGAGTCAATGAGTGAGAGACAGGCTGGGGGTGAGGCGCTGGAGAGCAGGGGGATGAATAGTGGAGAGATACCTAGGGAGTCAGATGTCAGGCAGGTTATAATGTGTTATAAATCCACTGTCTATATTTAGTCCATGATTTTTAGTATCCAGGAGGCTCATCTCTGGGAAGTGTTTTGTAAGTTTCCTTTGAGGATCAGGACTGAAAGGTTGGAGAGAGAGTGGTTTTCTTGTGAGAAATGTGCCCCCACAGGTAATTGGGTATTCCTGTCTTTGATAGATTTCCAGTGTGCATTCATTCTGGTGCACAGTTGTTGTTTGGTCTCTCCTATGTATTTGCCATCAGGGCATTTGGTGCATTGGATGAGATAGATTACATTTCTGGAGGTGCAGCTGTAAGATCCAGGAATGCTGATGGCTCTGTTGTGGGGTGTAGTGATTGTGGGGGTGGTGGAGATGTGTTGGCAGGTTTTGCATTTCTTGTCATGGCATGGTCTGGATCCTTTTGGTGTGTTCTGGGCTTGAGGAAGTTTGCTTCTGGTGATGAGGTTAGCAAGGTTCGGTACCATCCAGGAAGAGCACACACCAACTGCTGAAACTTCCTTAACCTGACGAAAGGTTTTTGAACCCGAAAGCTGGCTTAATAATAATTATTTTCCAACAGTTTAAGTTGGTCTAATAAAAGATATCAGATTCACACAAAGAACCTTTTCTGCCTATGTCCTTAGAGCAACAGGGCTACAACATATACCCCTGTAGCTAAATATTATACTTTTGTGTTTTGACCTTATTTTTGCACGTATTTTGTAAAATATGGATAATTAGAAAATGAACTAGGACTTTATTGCTTTGCTGCACTACATGTTTACTTGGCTTACTTGGTAGTATCCAACAAAAAACTCAGATTTTTGATAAAAATTGCAGACCATTGTTGTACGAATTCAAAGAACAGCAACCTAGTGTGTATGCTGCACTAGCATAATAGCCTGAGACTTGGGTTCAAGTCTTGGTACTCCCACAGGTGATTAGTGGCCCTTGGAAAATGTTTTTGTATTTCTGGTTCATGTTTCTTAAATGGGGAGATATTACAAGAATGTTGGGAGAATAAACACATTAAAAAGAATATTAGCTAAGTAACCAGCACTTAAGCAACAATCTAGATATCAAAATCTACACTTTAGCCAAACATCTCCCTTTAGAAGGGTGGGGGGAATCTCCAGGTGGACAAAACTTATACCTCTTTTGAGAGGTGATATAACTACACTAGTGAAAAAAATCTTTGGCTGGCATAAGCTTAATCTATGCTTATACAAACCATTGTAGCCTTATGTATGCATGTATTTTGTTGTTTTGACTTTTTTCTCTGCCAGTCCTGGGACTATGGATAAATAAATAAAAGTTTTGAATACATTTTTGTATCACAGTTTCTTCTACTGTTTGTAGCTCTTGATATCCCATGCAGTAGAACATAAGGCAATGACATGTTTAGTTTGCAAAAAAGGCAATTAAGAGAAGACATGATAGCAGCCTACAAATATGTGAAAGGCTGCCATTAAGATGAGAAGAATTTTTCTTCCTTGCTGCAGACACTAGGATATAAAGCTTCAAGTTGCAAAAACGTAGATCTAGATTAGATATCAGGAAAAAGTCCCCTACTATTAGAACAGTAAGACCATGGGTGACTGGTGTCTCCTGAGTCTGGAAGGGGCACCAGATCACTGATGTGGGGGAGGGTCCCCCAGCGGCTGATTGTCAAGCCAGTAGCAAAATCAGAAGTGCACTCCCACCAGAACTTCTGGTTTTGCAGCTGGCACTTCCAGCGGGTCCATGGCCCATCTCAGGGTGTGCACATGTACCTGCATGTACCCACTACGTGCCACCAGTGAGTGAGGCAGTGGAATAGACTGCTCAGGGAAACCTCATTGAAGGTTTTCAAAATGAGGCTGGGTAAGAGTTGGCCATGGATGATTTAAGAGTGGAATTCCTGGATTTGTGCATAGGGTTGAGTTCCCTGCTAACCCTAAGTCATAACTCTAAACATAAGTCATTTACAATAACTTAAAATTAAGTACCTGGGGAGCAAGTGAATAAATTAACTTTGCTGTTAATATCTTAACATTTTTTAGCATATTCTATCATGGCTAGGCTTTTAAATGGCTAGGCTGTTTTGCATTATTCTACATAGTTATCTAACGGTCATAGGAGAACATATACCAGATTCTATATTCCCTACAAAGAAACAAACTCTCATTGGCTTCAGTGATGTCTTCAACTGGCAAGGATGGTGAGGGAGCGAGCAGAAGAAGAGGTGGAATAGAGGATATTCACTTGCTTAGTGATTTTTACTGATTTCTTCTAAAGATTCTAACTTAATTTTATCATTACTAAAATCATTACTTTCACAATCTCTATATTTCTACCTTAGTAAAAAATATCCTCTGGGAAAATAAGTAAGTCATCTGTTTTGACTTTCAAAAGTTTAGTAAAGTTTGAAAAACTTCCATGGCAGTGCTATGACCCATAACCTAATGTCACACTTCTAAAGTGCTGATACTTGCAGAAATGTTTTAAAACTACTGAAATTCAATTTGACCAAGAAGGTGAGATGATATGAATCATGTTACATACCTATGTCCCTGAGCTGCCTTTGCTCCAATGTCCTATGTGCCCATTTGCACACGGCTTTCTAAAAATTAAGATAAAAATGGCTGGCATACTGACAATTCATATTTATACTAATTGCTATAATTTTGTAGAAATTACCTTAGCCAATATATCACCTGCAGGCATTTTTTCATAATTCAAATGCATCCTTTATCACAAGGCCAGCTGTCCATTTGCTTATTTTTAAGGATGCAAACTTAGATATACAAATTGCAACGTCATAAATTTAAACATCAACATGTGAGTCATTAAGAAAAACAGAACTACCTAAATGTCTCCTGTCAAACATTGTGTAATTTTCATTAAAATAGGGAAGCAGGGGAAAGCCAAACTACATTAATTTTGTCCTTCTTATACACACACACACACACACACACACACACACACACACATATTATATATATGTGTGTATATATATATATATATATTAGCTTTAATATTTCTCATTTCAGTATGCTGCTGGGTTAATCATGAAATGTGTGGAAATATTAATATTGATGTATTAAATGTATATTTATTTAATGAATTATTTTAATTATGTGTTAATTTTAATTGATGTATGTGTGTGTATATACACACATAAACAAATATATATATTTGTAATCCATAGGATAATAAAAATACTTGCCTAGAGTTATTCTAGAATTATGCATACTTTACTCACGTACTATGATAGTATGGTACAGTGGTGTTAAGAATTTGATATAATCAGAAAAAATAAAATTAGGAGTTCAAATTAACTATTTTATGTGATTGCATTTATTCATGCTTTCTGTTATATTGTGTTATGGACTAAGAGGCACTCCTGAGAGTGCCAGAATGGAGTGAATGCCATTTCAACCTTATATGTGGATTTCCTCTCTTTCCTTCCTTGAAGGTGTGTAGACAAAATGGGGACCCTATATTAAAGTGGTGGGTTTTCAAAAAAACACACCGCTTCAATTTAGGGCTGATTAAACCCCCATGTAATGCAGATACCCCGCTGACTTACTTGCCTTCCTGGCAGAGAGGGGTGGGCGAGTTGGCGGCTGGTGGAGCAGTCCTTGGGCTTCAGGGGACTGGTGCTTCCCTGTACAGCAGCAGCGCCCCCCCCCCCAAGGTGGCACCTGCCCATAGATACCTGGCTTGGGTGGTCCCGGGAGGCACCACAGCCATAGAGGGAAGCACTGGGCCCCCATGCAGATCAGGCAGGCTCCAGGGGTACAAAATTAAAAGATCAGACTTGCTGCTTTTCTTGGGCAGAACTTGCTTTCCTGCAGAGCCATGGAGCTGCATGGAGCCCGGTGCTTCACTCTGAGGCTGTAGCTGTTTGCTGTACTCCAAGTCATAAAGGCACATTATGCCACCAAATTTCCTACAGCGGCAGGAATTAATGCACAGTATGCCACTGAGGCATGCAAACACTGACAGCATTAAAGAGGTGCAAAAGCATTTAGCTTGCTTTAAAACGTTGTGCACACATGTCTCTCATTTCATCTACATACGTCCTTTTGCAGTAACTATTGCTTTGTTTAAATTTTTTGAAGAGGAGGAAAAGAGCCCCACACTTTAACCAAAAAAGTGTTATTAATTAATGAAACAAAACAAATAATAAAGAACTTTAAAAGTGTTGTTTTTCATTGCACTAAACTAAGCTTTGACTCCAAGATGTGACCTTGTGTTTCAATCATTTATTCGCAAATTCTTTGCAGACATCATTACCTATTATTAAGCCAGTTCAGCAGCTGACTGTGTGTCTGCTTTTAATATTAATTCATACCATGTATACTGTACTTTAAAATATCTTTGGAACCTTTATAATGTTTGTAGAAGATGGCACAGATTTTTCTTTTTCAGTCCTCACATGTTTTTCATCCCTTTCAGTTTTGTTTCAAGATTGGGAACAAACATTATTCCATTAGGACAGCAGCCCCCAAACTGTGGGTCACAACTGCAAATGGGGTCATAACATCAGCAGATGGAGACTGGGGCTGTGGCTTGGGAGGGGCTACAATGAGGAAATGGAGTCATGCTGAGGAAGTTTGTGAAGCACTTTATTAGGATGAAAAAAAAATCTGGAAGACAAGGTTTTTCTTATTACTGAGTAGGTTTATCCAAGTCACAGTTTTGATGTGCTTCTGGATTCCTGTTTTCTGCTAAAGTTTCTAAAAGTTTTATTGTCTGCTTCTAGCTCAACATTTGCGATCTCTCTTTCTAGATCTAGACCTTCCCAAAGTGATATATGCCTTTATGTTTTAATTGTTAGATATCTTCAGATTGCTCTATGACGGCTGGCAGGTGAGAGCCAGTCAGAGAATGATAGAAAAGTAGGGTTGGGAGGAACCTCAGGAAGTCATCTATTTCAATTCCCTACTCAAAGCATGTTCATGCCTGTCACAACCATTTCAGAAAAGTGTTTATCTAACCTGTTCTCAAAAACTTCCAAGGAGAGAGAATCCACAGCTTCTCTAAGTAATCTGTTCCAAAGCTTGAACACCTTCACAGTGAAAAAAAATCTTTCTAATATCCAACCTAAATTTCCCTGACTATAATTTAACACTGTTAGTCCTTGTCTTGATTCCTGCAGCCACAGATAACAGTATATCATCTTATTTTTTCTAACCATGAGGTATGATCTTAAAGATCATTTGAAGACTTGTCAACCCCTCCCTTCTCAGTCTTCTCTTCTCCAGACTAAACAATCCTATTTCTTTCAGGCTTGCCTGCTAAATCAACTTTCCTAGATCTCTAATAATTTTCATTGCTCTCCACTGGACCCTTTCCAATTTCCCATGTCTTTCTTAAAGTGAGGGGCACAAAACTAGTCATAATATTCCAAGTAAGGATTCACCAGTGCTGAATGGAGAGGAAGGATCATGTCTTTTGAACTATAAATTTTGCTTCTATAACTAATGTTCAATATTCTATTGGCTTTTTTGTAACATGAGTACACTTTTAGTTATTATTCAGCATATGATACACTATAAATCCTGATCCTTTTCTGCAGTACTACAACCTAGACAGTTGTTCCCTAGTCTACATTTGTCCATGCAAATTATTCCATTCTAAATTCAGGACTTTGCACTTGTCCTTATAGAATTTAATCTGATTGATTATGGACTATATCTCCAATTTATTAAGGTCATTCTGAATCCTCGTCCTACTGTCCAGAGTGTCCGCAAGTCCACCCAGTTTGGTGTCATCTGCAAATTTATTAAATGTGCACCCAATCCCACCTCCCAAAAAATTGCTGGAGATATTAAAACCTAAACCAAGGACAGACCCCTGAGGAACCTCACTTGACACCCAACTAGATACTGAACCACTGATGACTACTCTTTGAGAATTCTTTGATATGACTACACTTCCAACCAATTATGTATTCACCTTACAGTAGTTTTTAGGGCTGTGTGAGTCTTCGGATCCAGCTTCAGATCTGGTGGGGTTTCAGATGCTTCAGTGTTCGAAACGGCATGCCCGGATTGAAGTACGGGCTCAGGAAAGTTATCCAAAATGGATTGAAGCGTCCAGACACGTCAGATGCTTTGGGTGCCTTGATTTACAATTAGAAGAGGGATGGGGAGCAGGGGATGGAGGAAGGGAGAGTGGGAGGGGAGGGGGAGCTGGGGAAAGACTGACATCTGTAGGTAGCCAGTGAGAAGGATTTCTCCCTGGCTACCTTTCCAATGGCAGTGTCTGTGGGGTGGGACTAGACACAGTATAAAAGCCCCTCTTTGGAGGCATTCTGTACCTTTTTGCAGCTTGTTCCCTGTCAGCAACTCTGTGACAGAGGAACATTCGGATTGATGCATTGTGGCTTGCTAGCTCGATACTAGTTGAACTTGCCTGCTCCTTTTTCTTATTACAAAGGAGTGGGTAGGATTTAGCTTAGCTTAGCTTAGCTATTCTATTCAATTATTATTAATATTACTATTCAATTTATTTCTTTGAATTTATATTTGCTCTTTTTTTTGTGGAAACTTTGAAAAAAGAAAGGTGTGTTTTCCCTGCCAGTGTGATCTAACACTGTGCAGGTAGCCACAGATTGCTTGCACGCACACACATATGCACACACACATGTACACGCACACACACACACACACAGATATACAGACAATATAGAGAAAAATCAGATATTCATAGCAGAAGATGACAGACAGACAGACAGTACACAATTTTTACATCACCCTTAACACTGAAGCAAACATTCAAAGAAGAGGCCAGTGCACACATGCAACAGAGGGAATAAAATGCACAGTACAAAAGTATTCACACACACACACAACACAGACCTTTTGCAGCACAGGAAAGATCAATAGAAGCATGCTGGAAAGGCAGGTGCCAGGTCTTCTGGCAGAGGGGGTAAGGAGAGAGCTAGAGCTGCAAGTTCCCCCCCGTCCCAAACACAGATGACTTCTATTCCTGAGCAGCCATGACATCAGTGCTGCCAGTGGAAGTGAGGCAGTGGGAGCAGTGTCTGCACCTAACATCCCTACACCTGCACCACCTCCATTCAGTCCAGAAGTGGGCACCAGCAATGGAATCACTGCCTCTTCCACCCCAATTTCAGCTCTCAGCATGAGCCTCCCACCGCCAGAGAAGGAGCTGGAGCTGGAGCTGGAACCAGGGATGCTGAGCACGCTGGCTCAGACAATTCTGGGGACTGAGGGGGAATCAGAGTTTGTGCTCCACGCCCTCACATCTCCCCTAGACCCAGGTCTCCTCCAGAAAGCAGCACCCTGGAGGAGGCTGAGGTTGTGGAGACAAGTGGCTCAGCTGAGGCAGCTCCTCCTGCTCTTCAGCCTCACCCTGCTGAGAAGGGGAATAAGTCAGGACCCTCACCCTCAACCCAGAAGTGGGGGAGTAGTGTAGTATGGGATCATTTTGAGGTGGCAGATGATCCCAGGTTTGCCATTTGCCAGCACTGCCGAAGGCACATGTGCCATGGCAAGGATGTGAGACACTTCTCCACGGCAATGCTGCCATGTTGTGCAGAGGCCCCAGTACCAGGAAGGGCATACCTTAACACACACACAATGTCACCCTCCCACATCATATGTTTTGCCTGTCGGCAGCTTGGGGTGCAGGACCCTAGATGACAGACTCCCCCAGTGAGATGCACAAAGCTGGCAGGCTTTGTGGCCTGGCAGGGCCCAACACCCAGGCCTGCATTAGATTTCACCCCCCTGTTCCCCAAGACAGACGCAGTCATCCAAGCACCCAGCCACATGATGAGTTTTACTTGTCAGCAGCTTGGGGTGCAGTGCCCTCCAAACCCCTGCACCAATCTTCTTGAAACTTGGGAGGCTTTGTGGCCTAAGCAGGGGCCACAACCCCTGCAGTTTTTAGCCTGCTGCATCTTAACACATACAGGGTCATTTGTGTCACAAGTTTTGCCTGTCAACAGTTTGGGGTGCAGTTCCCCCCAAAACCCTGTACCAATCTTCTTGAAACTTGGCAAGCTTTGTGGCCTCAGCAGGGGTTTCTACCCCTGCAGTTTTCAGTCCCCTGAGGTGTAACACATAAATGTGACAGCAGTTTTGCTTTCAAGAATTTGGGGTACAGTTCCCCCAAAACCCCTGCACCTATCTTCTTAAAACTTGGCAGGCTTCATGCTCTCAGCAGAGGCTGCCACTCCTACAAGCTGCACCCAAATTGGAGATAAAACAACAAAGTTATAGATATTTCACTGATCCCCCATTATAGCCTATAGCCAGATCTCCGAAGCGGTTCCGAAGCTTTGGAGCTGGTTCAGCCAGATCGAAGCAGCAAACCGATCCAGAGCTCTGGATCCAAAGCCAGACTGGATCACTACAAACTCTCACAGGCCTAGTAGTTTTATCTAGAGTCTAGACTGTATTTTCTTAGTTTACTAATGATAATGTCATGAGGGGGAAGTCATTAACTATAGCAATTATCTATAGTTGCAGATTACAACTCCCTATCACATTATCGTTTGAAAACTTTAGACTAATTTACCATAGGCTTCATTCTCATGTCCTGATCTGATTCAAAATGTTGACATTGTTTGAGACCTATCTGACACCCTGTCACTTTCCTGATGTGCCATTTAGGCAGCTGATACCACCCGTAGCATTAACGATAAAAATTCCAGTAGCGGGAGGGAAACATTTCAACTAGTGATCTGAGAAAGCCTCAGTCTGCTGGTCAGGGCACACTGCATGATCCATCTCCATCCACAAGGAAGGAGAGTTTGAATTTCTATTTTCATAGACTTTAAAATGAAAGGTTAGATCTCTTTCAAACAGGCCACAGGACATCAACACAGCAATTTCTGCATTTTTCAGAAAATGTCATATTTTTAGGAGTTTTTTCTTATTTCTTACAAAAAGAAGAAAAATATGTTTCTGTTAAATTTGTAAACAGGCCGGCACCCATCTGGCCTTGTATAGGTGCTCTCTAGTGACCTTAAGAGCACACACCTGGTTCCAGCCTCAGGGTGTGTCCCATTGACTTGTGTGTTGGGATGCGTTCACCCCCAAGGAAAAGCCCTGACACTCTCCTGCCATAACTTGATCTTCTTTTCTTCAGTGGTGGGACTCCCTCGCAAAATTTTGCAGACTGGTCACTGCCGTTTGCCAGCATTCTTGGGGCTCCACTTCCCCTACACCCCAGCCATACACCAGCCCTCAGGATGCCCAGGTGATGGACCACCGACCTGTCTCCTTGGTGTTCCCTCCTGCTCTTGCCCCTTCTTGCCCATCCCTCAATGTCTCTTTACCCTGGGTGTCTATGGGATGCAGGACTGTTTGTGTCTCAGATTCTGCTCTCCCCTTTTGAGATATCACGGACCATGGTGTTGCCTCCATTCTTCTTCTTGAACCTGTTGGTTGATTGGGAATGCCTTTCCCAGTTCAGGCTCTGTGTGCCCTTCAAAGTGATAACATAAAAGAAAAGAGAAGAAAAGAACAGTAGGGGTTTGGGCCTCAGCCCACCCTACTCATGGATCCAGTGTCTGCAGTTCTCAGGATTCCTCGATGCTATCCTCCTTGACCCAGCTGCCTTGCTGAGCCAGGTGTGTATTCCTTTTAGGGGATCTGGGATCCTTCCTGTGGGTCCTTATCTAGCCCCCCTGCTGAGCTGACACTCCTGCCATTGTGCAGCCTGGGAAGCAGCTTCGCCTCTTGTCTCCAGCCTTCTCTGTTTCTCTGCCACTGGCTTTTAAATCAGCCATGTGGCAGTTTTTGATGATGTCATCTGCTGCTGCCACTCCCAGCCACAAATAACAGTGGCTGATGAACCATGCCAGCGGCTTTTCTTGGCATGGCATGGCTTTTCCTACAAAAGGTATGTAAGTCCTCTATTTAGGGCTTTTTGTTTTTTTCTTCAGGCAGTTTAGCCCTGCCTCCAGTCCCACCATGGGAGGGTATTCCAGGACCTCTGTTTGTGTCCCCCTGGGACAAAGCCAACTAGTGAGAGAAGGAGTGTATAAAATATCTCTAAACAAATGGTCAGATTGGGGGTAGGAAGAATGTATTATAGAGTGCAACCCTAATGATAGCTGTAGCAATAGTAAATGTAAAACCAAACATTGACATTTATACATGTACACATTTTAGTGGCTGAGCCTATTCTTAAAAATCTGTTGGTTTGTACAAAAAGAAACCATTCCAGAAATGTAACTAGAATTGTCCAGTTGCAGTATAGAGCAAGCTGAAGAAGAAAATAAGACTTTATCCTACAATGGATATGCTGACTGACCTTTCATTTAAACTATTTCATGGATGCTAAAACTATTTCCTAGAAATCCTTAAGTTCTGAACTTTATTGAGTTTCACTACTTATTTACATACTTACATGATATTACCCATGCTGGTTTGCTTCTCTGAAAAGAATGTAAACTAGTGAGAACACTACAGTCATATACCCAAGGGTAGAACCAGTTGACCTTGGTCAAGAATCCTTCAATGCACACTGAACTTTAAGTGAAGCTCCTGTTGGGTCTAGTAAGTCTGTTTTTAATGACAAACAATACATTACTATAGTTAGATAAAATAAATCTCAGAGTTTTGATGCCCAGAAAAAAAATAAAAACAACTGATCAACTTTGCTTGTTTCAGTTGAGCATCACATATCTAAGATAAAAATGCATTGAAGATTAAAAGTAAAAAAGAAAAAAAAAAGGAAACATTCTATAGCATTGTCTGAGCAAACAGCAGAGGAAATCCAAAAGATATTAACAGGTTGTTCAATAAAAACTGAGCAAGTCAAAAGCATGACATATATTTTACATATCAAAATTAAAAGAACTATAAAACTGCAATAAAACTGCTAATCAGAGATAAGTAGTATCATCATTATTATTTGATGAGGACAGGATATATATTACACTTTTTATTGCTGAGGCACATCCCAAAACTGCCTTTCCCATTATTCCAGTTTCCTAAATTGCATAAAAAACACTTCAACATATTAAATGATTTCGTTTTATATCTCAGGTTTGCCAAATCTAAAAGGACAGGGTTCGGTTGTTTTTCAAACAAATTTGAATATCCCTAACAATAAATAAATGGACAGATGGTCTTCCTCCCTACTAATGTTACATGTTAGAAATGTGCTTGGAGGGAAATTCTGTCAAGATATCTGGAATTATGTTTGTGCTTTATTCTTAAAATATTACTGAATATAGTTTATTTTTTCACACTTTAATTTCATATTACTGTTTAGTCTAAACATATATAATTAATAAGAAAACATATAATTTATAAATCATGCTTCAGGTTTTCTTCCTTTTTTGTAGTTAACTTGGAAGTAAATCATGTAGCACACAAACATACTTAAAATAGTTGTTGTAATTATTTCTTATTTTATTTCTACTGAATAACAATACTTAATTAGGTTTTAGGCACTATATGTGAATGGTTTTTAATTATTATACTCTGTCTCAACATGCAGAAGTTTTTGGTTAGCTTCGCACAGAAAAAAGAGCTGGTTTATATAAATACATTTGATTATGCATAGGTAATTTATTTTTAAGGCTTACTGTGACAAAAAAACATGTTGGGGTGAACTACAAACAGAATTTAAGGTATGTAAATACTCAAAATGGAGCAGAGAGAGAATGATACGTTTTCAAGTTTCCTGTAGTTGTATTTCTGTGCGTGGCCGACTCACTTACCACAGTGCCAATGTCTCGGTTGCCAGTCTGAGTGAGCTGGCTGGCACCGCACAGGTGGAAGAAGCCACTGGTTGGCCAGGTGCCTGGAGGCTCTGAGTTAAAAGGAGCCCAGAAGCTGACCCTGGGGGAGAGAGGAGGGAACACCGGCAGTGGAGCCAGAAGCTTGCCCCATGGCCAGAATGGAGCTGGTGCATCCATACCAAAAGATCATGCTTGGAGAGAGAGTGCATGCCCATCCTATCACCAGAGTGCCCAGGGAGGACCTGAGCACTCAGCCAAATGCCAGCAGAGAGATGGAAAATCTCTCCAGGGCACAATAGCCTGACAAGCCCAAGGATGCTGGGATCAGCCAGACACCCAGGGAAACACTGCAGGTAGCAGCATGGGAGTGACAGTTGATGAGCTGAGAGACCCAGGTCTGACCCTGCTTGTCCACGTTCATGAAAACGCCTGCAAGAATGCACAGGTTAGCTGGGCAAGCTTCCAAAATGTCTGTAGTGCTGCATCAATCAACACTCCCCACAACAAAATCATCAGAATCTGCAGGTCCCACACATATATATCTAAGAATATGGTTCCTCTCATCCAGTATTCCTGTTGCCTTCATGGAAATTATGTACATGAAACAAGACAGGAATTATATACCAGGATGAACTCTCACAGAAAAAAAAAAAATACAAGGGACAGACACAAGAACTTTTGGAGCACACTTTTCACAGAACAACAACTCCATCTCACAGAGGGAGAAAACATTAATTGGGGGTGCTAAGTGCCTGGATCAGCATAAGAAATACAACTCCCATCATGCTCTATGCAGTGCGACTTATGCACAGTTAACCTCTTCTTCCTCAGACACGTGGTGCTGAGCGTGCGTGGGGTGCTGGCCTGGCCGAACACTGAGAGACACTGTGGTGCTGTTGCCAGCTGCCACGCAATTAGTTTGTGGGAGCTAAGCCCCTCCAAGCCCTGGCTTTCCACTATCTATGCTGTCCTCCTCTGACCTCACAATCCCCATACTCCAAGGGAATTTATGAAACACCTCCAGAAGACAGGGCCTGGGAACAGAAATTCATAACCTTACTGGAAAGGAAAAAAATTGGGCTTAATTCAGATAGTATAATTACGGCTCATTCAATGTAATAAATATTGGTACTATCTCCTTGCACTTCACAGGTAATAATTACCATCTCCCTTCTTGAATGGCCTCACTCTGCAGTAACTGGATTGCCTATTCTACTGAACTCCTTTTCTGTTATAACAAGTTTTGATAATACCTCTTCACTCTTAGTTCACAGCCCTCCTCCATTTCTTTAAGCAGACTGCTTGCATTTTTTTAGAGTCTTTTCTCTGATCTGTAGTACAGCCTTTGTCTTGCCTCATTCTTAGACCTGAAAAAGGCACTTGATGCCCAAAAGCTTAACCAACAATTCTTCCAATTATACAGTTGGTCCAATAAAAGATATCACAAAAAATCCTTACCTTTCTTACATTTCCTGGATCATTGTAACTACAATACTCTAATCCTACTATTTTAACATGCTGCCTTGAACATTGATATGTTTGGATATAGGATTTTGAAATGACTAGTAATTCAGCAGGGTAGCATCAATAAAGGGTTTTTCTCTTGCTGCAAGACATATGTGATTCTTAGACCATACAAAGTATATCAGAAGCAGGAATAGTGGAACCAGGGCTGAAACCATGGAGAGCGAGGAAAGATATAAAGAGCACAAGAAGTTCAGCCTTGTTAAGATTCTCCTTTTTTCAAAAAAAAAAAAAGAAAAAAGCAGAACAAATTAGCTATAATTGGAAAGGGAAAAAAAAGACTTAGCAACACACTGGCCATGTCTACATGAGCTGCCGACTACTCTGTTGTTACTGTGCAGTCATTTAGTACCTGCATACATAAGTACTAAATGACTGCACCATAACCAGAGTTACTGCACAGTAGCATCCTCAAATGGCTTTTTGGTGATGGTGACTGCACAGTAGTTCGTTACTATTGTGCACAAGTGTTGCATCATGCTTTGTGCCCCGCAATGCTATTGAGCACCAGTATCAAGCTACTGTGCAGCAGTAACAAGCTACTGCACCATCAGTGTCTTGTGTAGACACTGCCACTAAGAGGGAAACACAACAACAAAAAAACCTCAAAACACCAAAAGACTGAGGGAAAGCCAGTCATAATAAAATAACATAGCTTAGTTTGAAGGATGAGTGGATTAATTTATAAAACCTATAAATCCTTGTTCTGCGAGGAAACCTTTTCATTATTCATGTAACCCTAGGAGAGTTACCTATGGAATGGGAAACCCAGGTTATACTGCTCCCTTTACACAGAGGGTTTTGAACCTATATTGCTACACCCCAGCAAAGTGCCTTAACCTCTAAGGCAGGCACTTTACTGAGCTGTAGCAAAGCAAAGCACTGGCAAAAGCACCCTCCACATCATCTGCTTGAAGCTGACACATTGGATCACGTCAAGGGGAAACTATCTATAAACATAACTATTATGAAAGCAAGCTAAAAGACAAATGGTTCAGTGAAATAGGAACTGCCCTGGGAAGCAGTGGGGCAACAACTGTGCTATTGCTATTTCTCCATTTCATTCAGAGACTGTTTTGCAAAATGAAGAAAGAGTACTGGGTGGCAGAGGATCCCTCTGTAGACCTAACCCAAGTCTTTAACAGGAAACACTTGTAACTAGTGCTTGCAACATCTGCACGATGTGAGGGGAAACTTGATAGAAGTCTGAGTCATAAAGCACATTTCAGAGTGAATTGAACCATGCAGACAATTCTCTAGAAGGTCCATCACCTTGTGCTTAATTTAATCTTTCATTAAGGAGGGGGGAAAAAAAAAACTAACCTAAAAACAACTATTTTATAGCCTTTGTAGTTGCCAGGGTAACCTTGTGAATCTGGTTATTGCAAATTAGTTCTTTCTTAGGGCTTGATCTTAGAAAAAGCAGCTTTCCTTTGAAGGGCTGAGAGACTTCTTCCAATAAAGCAAGTTTTGTTGATGGTGCTCAGCATCTCCCAGGGCTAGATTTTTGTTGAGGCTGTAGAACCTCCTCTGTCTCCCCCCCCCCCCCACACCCCCCATTCCCGCTTGCCCCCCACCCAAGAATGTTTTAAAATTTCAACTACCCCAAGTTTTACATTAATACTTGTATTTATTCATCCTGAACAATCCCAGAGAATGAATACTGCATTTTTGCTTCATGAAATGAGACAGCAATGGTATATGCCTATGCTCCATGCCTGATGATGAGGATTTGAGGACCTGACTTTTAGGAGTCTCTGATTTTATGGTATCTTTAATAGCACTTAGACATCATAATGTTTCATTTCCATGTTAGAATAGTCACCTACTAAATTCTGCCACAATAATTAGTGTACATAAAGGTTGAATCTCTTGAAAATCAGGACTGAGATGTGTGCATGCAGCCTTAGACAAGGTGTGTGAATGGCAACCACAGATGCTGCCAGCCCAGGTGCTGCAGCTATTTCAGTCTGCCTGGCCCTTGCAACTGCCCCATCTAGGTCAGAGACTATGGCTGTTACATCTCTGATGTTAACATTGGCCATTCAGTTGGTGGTTATTAGGGGCATGTGAAGCTTCAGTCTCCGATTCAATTCAAAGGATATTTGGCCCGATTTGGATCACCAAATCCCAATTGAATCAAGAGACTAAAAAAACCCCTCTGAATTGATTCAGATAAATATTTGGAAAAAGATTTGGAGATTTGGAAGGCAGTCTTTCAGGAGGACAGAAACTGAGAGGAAGAGGGAGCGGGGCGGGGGGGAGACTGACATCTGTAGCTGGCCAGTGACTGTGATCTTTCCCTGAGTCCCTTTCCAATCACAATGCTTTGGGGGAGGGACATAGAAACAGCATATAAGCCTATCTGCAACCTTTCTGTCCTTTTTGTGACCTGTTCCTGCCTGAGCAAAAGAGGGGCAGGAAGCTGGCTGAGAAACAGGTGGGCGGGTGGCAATCTAACAAGGACTGGGAAAGACCCCTGTTACAGGCTACAATCCCTGCTGTTTTCATCCAAATCTGCCTTAACACATACAAGTGACGTGAGTTTTGCTTTCAGCAATCTGAGGTGCAGTTTCCCAGAACCCCCGGAACCTATGTCTTTGAAACCTGGCAGGGTTTGTGGCCTCAGCAGGGGCTACCATATCTGCTGCTTTCATCCAAATCTGCCCCATAATGACAAAGTTATAGGTATTTCAGTGATTTCCCATTACAGTCTATGGCTGAATCACCAAATCTCTCTGAATCAGCGCTGAATCTTCCAAAGCTGATTCAGCCGAATCAATTTGGGACAGTGATCTGAATCTCTGAATCAAATCACTGTGCTTCGGATCGGCCAATTCTGAATTCGAATCGAATACTTCCCTATTCACACAGGCCTAGTGGTTATTGTAGCTATAGGGTATAGCGTTTAGGATCACGGAAAGAACCAGAGGAGAATACAATCAGTTCCCTCCCAAGTCTAACTTCTGGCTTATTCAAAACAAACCTCTTAACAGTAAGGATAATAATCTCAGCTGAAGAAGGATAATAAGTTCTGAACATTAAGAAACCAAACAATCATCATCATGGACAACAAAAACCAAAAAGGACTACCTGGAGGGCTTAGATGTGTCCAAGTCAGCGGGCCCGGAAAAGGGTCCAAGAAACCTTTATGGCTGAGAGTGGATATCTAGGCTGGCCTGAAGGCAAAGAAAAAAAGCATACTGGTGGTGGAAGCAGGGGGCAGGGACAAAGGAGGAGTACACCTCCCTGACCTGAGTTTGCAGGGATTTGGTGAGGAAGGCTAAAGCAGCACTGGAGCTTAGATTAGCTTCTGGGATTAAAGATAACAAAAACTCCTTTTTCAAGTATATAGGTAGCAAGAAGAATTCTTGGAGTAACATTGGACCTCTACAAGGCAGGGCAGGACAGGGCAGCTGGTGATGGATGCGCAAGAAAAGGCAGAACTCTTCAACACGTTCTTTGCCTCCATGTTCCTGTCCGCTGACAATGGGTTGCTCATGGGTGATAGGGTAGAGAGGCCTGGGAAGGATGCGAGTCCCCGACTGTTAGTTCAGACCTAGTTAAGGACTACCTGGAGGGCTTAGATGTCTCCAAGTCACAGGGCCTGGATGACCTTCATCTGCGGGTGCTGAGGGAATTGGCTGGTGTCATTACGGAGCCATTGGCACCACTGTTTGAGGACTCCTGGTGCTCGGGCCAAGTCCCTGAGGACTGGAAAAGGGCCAATGTGGTCCCTATTTTCAAGAAGGGGAGGAAGGAAGAGCCTGGCAACTACAGGCCAGTCAGTCTCTCTTCTATCCTGGGGAAGGTCTTTGAAAAAATTATCAAGGGCCACATTTTTGAAAGCCCTGCAGGGGAAGTGATGTTGAGGGGTAACCAGCATTGGTTTGTGCAAGGCCGATCCTGCCTGACTAACCTGGTCTCTTTCTGTGACCCGGTAACAAAGAGCTTAGATGGGAAGGAGGAAGTCAATGTAATCTTCTTGGACTTCCAAAAGGCCTTCGACATAGTGTCCCACCCAATTCTGGTGGGCAAGCTGAGGGACTGTGGCATTGATGAATGCACAGTCACATGGGTGGCAAACTGGCTCCAGGAGCGCACCCAGAGGATGGTGGTGGACGGGTCGATGTCGACCTGGGAGGGTGTGGGCAGCGAAGTCCCCCAGGGCTCGGTCCTTGGGCCAGTACTGTTCAACATCTTCATTAGCGACCTGGACGAGGGTGTGGAGAGCATCCTGTTCAAGTTTGCTGATGACACCAAGCTGTGGGGTAAAGTGAATACACCGGCAGGCAGGGACCGCATCCAGGCAGACCTGGATAGGTTAGCGGACCTGCCAGCGAGCGGACGCGGCAGACGTCACGAGATGTGCATTGCGGAGACCAACTGGAGGCTACAGGAATGGTGCTTCGAGGCGGGCTTTGGCTTCCTCAGCCATGACCGGCACATCGTGATGAGAGACATGCTGGGATGGGATGGGCTCCACCTTTCCCCTAAAGGTAAGCGTGTGTTCTCTTCCAGGTTGGTGAACCTCCTTCGGCGGGCTTTAAACTAGGCTCGTCGGGGGAGGGGGAAGATGAGGGCGGAGGAGACGATGAGATACCAGGCCCAGCAACAGCCAGCGAGCCCAGACCAATGGTCAAAACGGAGAAACAGGTAAGCGATAGGGGACGGGGCATTGCTGTGACTAGGGGGTCAGTGGGCACAACCGCTGAAGGCCTCAAATGCCTCTACACGAATGCTCGAAGTATGGGGAAGAAGCAGGAGGAACTCGCCCTCCTCCTAGCTGTCACCAGCCCTGACATAGTAGGGATCACAGAAACGTGGTGGGACTCATCGCATGACTGGGCGGTGAGTGTCAAGGGCTATAGGCTATACAGGAAGGACAGGATAGGAAGGAAAGGTGGAGGAGTAGCACTCTACATCAAGGAGGAATATACTTCCTCGTTAATTAGCATGGGGGTAGAGGGGGGGCACTCTGAGGTGCTCTGGGTTAGAGTAAAAGGCAGTCCAGGGGAGAGAGACTTAACGGTGGGAGTCTATTATAGACCTCCCAACCAGGGAGAAGAGCTCGACCTGGAATTCTTAGGTCAGCTTACAGAGGCAGTGAGGGCTAAGGATGTGGTCATCATGGGGGACCTAAACTTCCCAGACATCTGCTGGGAGGAGCAGTCAGCCAAGTCTGATCGCTCACGTCGGTTCTTAGCCAGACTGCAGGACCTCCATCTAACCCAGGAGGTGCACAGTCCCACCAGGGGAGACGCCTTGTTGGACCTAGTGCTGGCCACGGGTGATGACCTGGTGAGGGGGCTGCGGGTGATGGGCCACCTGGGAGACAGTGATCATCGCTTGCTGGAATTCACCATCCAGCGTAAGGTGGCAAAGGGCTGCAGCAAGGCAACAGCCCTAGACTTTAGGAGGGCTGACTTCAACAAGCTAAGGAGGATAGTTGGGGAAGCGCTGAGGACCCAGAGGGGAAGGGAATCAGATGTCGAAGGTGAGTGGTTGCTCCTTAAGGAGACGATCCTCCATGCCCAAAGGGAGGTAATCCCAACAAGGGTCAAAGGGAGCAGGAGGGCACATAAACCCCCATGGCTCACTAAGAGCATCCGGGAATGTCTCCTTGCTAAAAGGGAGGCATATACCCAATGGAGAGATGGGGTCATCGCCAAGAAGGACTATGTTATAGTCGCCCGAGGATGTAGGGGGGCAGTCAGGAGGGCCAAGGCAGAGTTGGAGATAGGACTAGCTTCCCGGATTAAGGACAATAAGAAGTCCTTCTTCAAATACATAGGGGGTAAAAAGAGGGTCCCGGGTAATGTGGGGCCCCTGCAGGACACGATGGGCAACTTAGTCATCACACCAGATGACAAAGCTAACATATTTAACGATTTCTTTGCCTCTGTCTTCCTAAGTAGGGACCAGTTCAGCCACCTCCCTGCTGGGCCCCCCTCGGGCCCCGAGAGAGACACGCCTGGGCCAAGGGTTAGCGAGGAGTTAGTTAGGGTACTTCTGGAGAAGCTGGACGTGTTCAAGTCCGCTGGTCCGGACGATCTTCACCCTAGAGTTCTACAGGAACTGGCTGAGGTCATTGCGGGACCCCTGGCACGGCTCTATGAGCACTCGTGGTGCTCTGGCGAGGTGCCGGAGGACTGGAAGAGGGCCAATGTGGTCCCTATCTTCAAAAAGGGAAAAAAAGAGGACCCGGGAAATTACAGGCCAGTTAGTCTGACCTCAATCCCGGGTAAGCTCTTTGAAAAAATTATCCTGGCACACATCCAGGAGGGCCTTGCGGGGGAATGCATGCTCAGGGGCAACCAACATGGGTTCATCAGTGGCAGGTCTTGTCAGACCAACCTGGTGGCCTTTTACGATCAGGTCACCAAATCATTAGACGCAGGGGTTGCTGTGGATGTAGTCTTTTTGGACTTCCGGAAGGCTTTCGACACTGTCTCTCACCCTGTCCTCATCAAAAAGCTGAGAGACTGTGGTGTCGATGCCCACACGGTCAAATGGGTCGCCAACTGGTTGGAGGGCCGCACCCAGAGGGTGGTAGTGGATGGGTTCTTCTCGACCTGGAAGGATGTGGGCAGTGGGGTTCCGCAGGGCTCGGTCCTCGGGCCTGCACTGTTCAACATCTTCATCAGTGACTTGGATGAGGGGGTAGAAAGCACCCTGTTCAAGTTTGCTGATGACACTAAGATGTGGGGGGATGTGGGTGCACTAGAAGGATGCAATAGGCTACAAGCTGACCTTGACAGGTTGCAACGGTGGGCGGATGAGAATAGGATGGGGTTTAACACTGATAAGTGCAAGGTGTTGCACATGGGGAGGAAGAACCGGCACCACACTTACAGGTTGGGGAACTCTCCTCTTGCCAGCACGGAGGCGGAAAAGGATCTTGGAGTCGTCATTGACTCCACGATGAACATGGGCCGGCAGTGTGGGGAGGCAGTCAAGAAGGCCAATCGTACCCTATCATGCATCCACAGATGCATCTCGAGCAGGTCCAGGGAGGTGATCCTCCCCCTCTATGCGGCACTGGTCAGGCCGCAGCTGGAGTACTGCGTCCAGTTCTGGGCGCCACACTTCAAGAGGGACGTGGACAATATGGAAAGAGTTCAGAGGAGGGCCACTCGTATGATCAGGGGTCAGCAGGGCAGGCCTTATGAGGATAGGCTACGGGACCTGAACCTGTTTAGCCTCCACAAGAGAAGGCTAAGGGGGGACCTTGTGGCCTGCTACAAACTGGTCAGGGGGGATCAGCAGGTATTGGGGGAGTCCCTGTTCCCCCGTGCACTGCCAGGAGTGACCAGGAATAACGGTCACAAACTGGCGGAGGGTAAGTTTAGATTAGATATTAGGAGGCGCTACTTCACAGTCAGGGTGGCTAGGGCCTGGAACCAGCTTCCAGGGGAAGTGGTGCAGGCTCCTAGCCTGGGGATTTTTAAAAGGAAGTTAGATGAGCACCTTGCCGGGGTCATCTGACCCCGGTGCTCTTTCCTGCTAAGGCAGGGGGTCGGACTAGATGATCTACCTAGGTCCCTTCCGACTCTAGCTACTATGAAACTATGAAACTATAAGATCTGAACAGGATGCGGTTCAAGAAGGACAAGTGCAGGGTGCTGCGCCTGAGAGGGAGAGGGAGAGGGAACCAGCATTATGGTTATAGGTTAGGGGCTGACCCTCTCAGCAGCACAGAGGCAGAGAGGGATCTTGGAGTCAGGATTGACTCCAGGATGAATATGAGTCGCCTATGCGACAAAGCAATAGGCAGAGCCAACCGCACCCTGTCATGCATCAACAGGGGCATCACTAACAGGTCCAGAGAGGTCTTGCTCCTCCTCTATGCAGCACTGGTCAGGCCGCAGCTGGAGTACTGTGTCCAGTTCTGGGCACCGCACTTCAAAAGGGATGTGGAGAACCTGGAGAGGGTCCAGAGGAGGCCACTCGTATGGCTGAGGGCCTCCGTGGCCAGCCCTATGAGGAGAGGCTAAGGAACTTGAATCTCTTCAGTGCAAGAGGAGGCTGAGGAAGGATCTTGTGGCTCCTTCAACCTTATCGGGGCCACCAGCAGGGACTTGGGGAAAGTCTGTTCACCAGGCCCCCCGCTGGAGTCACCAGGAATAATGGCCACAAGCTGAGGGAGGATAGGTTTAGGTTAGATATTAGGAAGAAGTACTTCACTGTAAGGGTGGCCAGAGCCTGGAAGAGGCTTCCCAGAGAGGTGGTGCTCTCACCTTCCCTGGAGATCTTCAGGAGGAGACTGGACAGGCACCTGGCTGGGATCTTATGACCCCTCCCACCCCCAGTGCGCCTTCCTGCCCATGGCAGGAGGTAGGACTAGATGATCTGTCTAGGTCCCTTCCCACTCATTGATTGTATGATTCTATGAACCCTAGAAATTTAACACAAAACAAGACCAGAAAACTAGGAATCTGAACTACATTCTCAACCGATGCAGAATAGTGGACTACAGTGGTTCAGTTTAACACCTGAATTCACTCTCCAAATTGTGTCCATCAAAGTAACACAAAAGAAAAGGAACTTCTAGGAAATTCTACTCATTCCTTTTACTGAAACAGTGGAAATCTGAAAAGAATCTTGGGGAAGTGGAAACAGTGGAGCTATGTATGTCAATCTCTCTGCAACACTGCAATCTCTCTGAGGTAGAAGCATCAGCAAGAAAGTAGTTTCCTTTTTAAATCAGAACAAAAATGGATGGATGCTCTCAGAAAGTAACAGCATGAGCTTACATGGAGGTGAGTTGAGAAAACTGCCTCCTCCAGGCAATCACTGCACTTCTAAACATGTAAGTTCTGCTCTGAAGCTGAAGAAATAGTAAATGTGCTTATGCTGCAGGTATCCAATAGACTCCCAGTAACAGGCATTCAAATACCATGGTGATCAGCACAGGATAAACAAACTGTGTTTTTCTTCTATTCCCTTTATGTTTTTAATCAAACAAATGGCCATGAGAGAGAGGAATAAGCACACCTACCTTGGCTCCTGCAGCAAATAATTCTCTTTCTTTGCACTGATTCAGAAAGAATAAAGAAAGAAAGAAAAGGAACAGTAGGAAAGAAGAAAGAAAAGCAATTATTTAGCTTCTGAAGTCACTGGACCCAGAAGTCTTCATTTTGCAGGTTTATTTTCCACAGAACACATACAGCAAGAGCGGCAACTGTCTTCTGCCCCTGTAATAGGCTCAGTTTTTAATACACAGGAGCACAGAAGGCAGAAGCAAAGATGGTTGTAAACCACCTTTCCATCTTGCCAGTTCTGGGAATTGCTAGATTTCATCCCATACCACAAGTTATCCTTGAGCTGCTTACTTAGACAGTTTTTAGGTTCCTTTATGTTGCTCCAGAGCTCAGGATCTGATCCGATATGTGTAAACTCTGATCAGGACAGACAATTTTGGAGAGAGTGTAATTATTGCAATGCCTGTTCAACTCTGTCACCATTGCTAAGGCTACAAAGCATGTTTGACATTTATATAGTATTATTCATGCTTTGGGCAAATGTCCACTAGAAACTATTTTAAGAATGGGACGTCGGGAATTGTGCCTTTAAGGGTTGAGCTTCCTAATCTTGGAAAAGCGCTGTGAATCTCTTTTTTGTTTTTATGTATAAGAAAGAGTAAAGCAGACTTTTTGCATGCAGCTTAAACAATGACTGATCACTGAACGCTAGTGGGAGCAACAGCTTACTTCACAGTCATCTAGCATCTTGCCACTAAATAGCTTTCAAAAGAGATCAACTTTGCTTAACCACTGATTCAGACTGGATCCTGAAGTATGAAAGGAATTAAAGAGGAGGATGGAGCAAGGGATAAAATGATCAAATACATTAAAAGCATTGCAAAATTTTACCTTCTCCATTTATGAAAAGTAACCAGTTTCTAAATAATCATTGCCATATTTATTGTTTTACTTGAATGTAGGAACAATCTTTTTAAAAACCTGCAACCTGTTTTTTAGCTTATTTTTCATTAGGTACATGATAAGAAGGAAATAAGAAAGGAACAATTAAATTATCCAGAGGATTACAACTGTACTTCAGCGTTTTCTGCTCTACTGAGTTGATTCATATTTTCTAACATTTTGGAGAATTGTGGTTCTTAGTGGGTGCACCTATATAAGAAGTCTGTTGTGCGGTTGCCAACTGCATAGTATATATCTCAGCGTCTACACATATGCCTCTGTTACGGCACACAAGACTAATACATTTCAAAGCAGGTTAGTAGTACTTGTGAATACAAATACTACTCTGCTGTGGAGTTTTTTCATGTGCAGCAGCGCATTTAAGTGAGCTAACTGCGCAAGCATTTTGGTATCAACCCAACTGGCTGGGGCGCAAGGGTTCTTCAATGTGTGAAACAACTGAGTGAATTATAATTAAAATTGTAACAAACTACTCACAAGTCATTTCAATTTGAGCAAAAGAAAAACTAAAAGGCCTTATATAAGTTTAGTATTATTTGTCAAGTTAATATAGTCTTCAGAGTGAGTCCCAAAGGCATCAACACATCCGCCAGTGTTGATTAGAAAATTGTCTGACAACCCCTGGGGAAGCACTCCTGCTAGCAGATTGGTTTTTTCCCCCCGATGAAGCATCCATACATAAGGTACCCAAATTGCCTAGGGCTAAGTTATACATTTTGGTGGTATCTGCAGACAGCTAGGAAAGCATGGGCTTCCTTAGTGCTGAAAATGTCTTACCTGTATAATTTTTCACCTCTGCTTTAGAAACTTTCAAACAGAATATGATAGCAAAAAAGGGAAAACTGTGAAGATTTCTGATTTAATGAAAATTACTTGTGAGTATAGGAAAGGTGAAGTAGGCAGCAGCTTGGTTTAAGCTTCCAAAAAAAATCATTCTTACTTGGTCTTATCTGATAAACTATTTCTGTCCTCTCAGGCATGACATATAGAACTCCATTTAAAGTTAGTGAGAGCCGTATTGAATATGGCCCCAAGACTGGAACTCACTGGACAAAAAAAAGCTGGGTTGGCTGGGTTTCAGGTAACAGAACCTTGAGGTGAGATGCTTGGATTTGAGCAAGAAGTAGAAGATTTAGCCTGACTTGGAGATCAAACTAAAGTTGGAATGACAGCTGGAAGCAAGAGGG
This sequence comes from Crocodylus siamensis, assembly GCF_052110815.1. Taxonomy (NCBI): domain Eukaryota; kingdom Metazoa; phylum Chordata; order Crocodylia; family Crocodylidae; genus Crocodylus; species Crocodylus siamensis. The sequence goes on from NC_143396.1 coordinate 59,774,825, forward strand.
GAAATGGAAAGAAGAGATTGTATCTGGGAGAAAAAGAAAACAAAAGGGCATGTAATTATTCCTTCCAGACCCTGGAACCAGGATTCTGAGAGGCTCAACATTCTTGTGCTATTAACAGATATCTGTAAAACACTCTAACGAAACAGGTGTGCAATTCATGTTTACTGGCCAGTCTGCCTAGAAAACAACAACTGATTACTGCTATCAGTTACTCGATTAGTACCAATGTGCAATGGATGCAAATGTTCCAAACTTTTCAATGCCTCATTTCAGGATCACCGTGATTTATAATTATGATATTTTGGAGGGGGGTTTTTTTCCCCCCTAAATCCTTGGAAATTGTGCTCCCTTTCTCACTCACAATTAGATTAAAGGAATGTTGATATTAGAAAACAAGCAACTTTTTAGGTATCAAATCCCAGCATTAAGGTTGCGTGTCACCTTGTGTGTTGTCCTTGTGATACAGTCTTTAAATACATGATTTTAAATATAGTCCACAAAACTCTGCCCCAGCCATTGCACAGGACATATTGTGCTCTCTTGGGGCACGTCCACACATGCAGGCACGTGAGCTTGCAGCAGCTCAAAGAGGAGCAGCACAAATTTGTACCGAGGATTTTTGTCTCAGTAACTGGACATGGACTTTTGTGTGGTCAGGTTGTGCCACTTGGGGCAAAATGACCTTGCCCAGCTCCTCCCAGATCTGCATCCAGGGGAAGCTAGAGCCTGGGGCCAGCACCATAAAAACCTGCTCTGTGCTGGCTCTGTGCAGGGCTGTATGAAAAGTTGCCCTGGCGAGCAGCTCAGGGCTACTTGCCCTCAGAAGATTCTGAGGCCCAGACACTTGGTATCTGGGAACACTACCCCTTGTACCAGCTGGACTGCTGAAGCAACCCTGACCTGGAGTAGCCCCGTCCCATCTACCCACTGCAGGAGTCTGGCAGTGGGGGCTGCTGCCTGGCTGTCACCTGCTGCAACCTGCGACAGCAGCCGCCCCCTTGGACCTGTGGCCCCAAGGCTGCATGCCTGCCAGATGTGGTTGGGGTGCCCCTGCTCTGCCATCTGGGCAGCTATCACCCAGAAGATATGCTCTTTGTGGTGGCCCATTTGAACTGTCAAAACATGTCCTCTTGGCCCCAAATGGCCAAGAGGTCCACCACCTCATCTGCCCTCCAGCTGGGTCCCCAGCGCTAGCCCTGGGGAAGCTCCTCTGACCGGGACTCACCACTTGCCTCATCAGCAAAGATCCTGGTGTTCCCTGTTTAAAAATTGCAAAATCTTTGATAAGAAACCCCAATGCTCTCATTAAAATACCCCAAAATAGAGTTTTTTCACTATTAAAATGAAATGTCACTATTTATAGAGAGATCAGTTGGGCTATATTTTATTGATATATTTTCAAGTTAAAGGCAGTTTGGAAGCCTACCAGTGCCTCTATCATCATAATAAAATGGATTCTAAATATCTATACACTTTGTCATTTACTTTTGGTTTTTGTCATCAAAAAATCAGAGCTACCCCTACCCCCTTCACTCATCAGGATGTGCAGTGCTGAGCAGCACTGATATGCTAGTGCCCTGTCTCTTCCCCTTACAATCGACCCACAGCCCCCTCCCCCAATTCCCTCACTACTGACCCACGGGCTCTGCCAGCTCCCACTAGCTCCCTCCCAGATGCAGCTTGGTCCCAGCACCAGGACATGAGTCCAGCTGCAGCTGTCCCACTTGCTGCTTTGTGGCTCTGAGCAGTACCAGCCCTTGCTGTTCTGTTCCCTGCCCCATGTTGGGACTGAGTTGGGCCCTTTCATCTCAGACCACTCCCCCTTCCCCCTGCACAGGATGCACTAGGTGAGCAACAGGGCTCTAATCTTGGCTATGGAAGCCTTTCCTACCCAGAGCACTCCACTACCCTGACTCCCATCCGTCTCTGACACAACCCTGCTGCCACCTCCACCCCCTCCCCCAAGTCCATCACCCTCCTCCTCCCCCAAGTGTCTCTTGGGGCTACATGTCCTAGCACTGGTGTGGATATGGGGCAGGGCTGCAGTGTAGCAGTTGGCCCTGCAGCCACAGCTCCTGCCAGCAGGTCCTGTCCCATCCCATGTGGCTGGCTGGGCATGCAGGGTTTAAGATTTGTGGGGAGGGTATTTGGGAGTGTATAGGGGAGCTGGGGGGCTTGTGGATAGGTGTAGGGTTTGTGGGGGTGAGGTTTGTAGGGGGTATGGGGCTTGTACAGGAGTTCAGAGTTTGTGGGTGTGGGGGGTTGTGGGTGGATTGTATGGGGTTTGTGGGTGAAAGGGACTGTGGGTGTGGGTAGGCTGTGTGGGGAAGGGGGGGGCTTCTCAGAAGGGGTAGTTTCCCTGCCCGCCCAAAAGGTGCAGCCCCCCACACAGCTCACTGACTGTCCCCCCTGCACATCCCCCACAGGGTACACATGCCTTCACACAAGGCACCCCACTACATAGTCCATAGTTCCCACACAGCAGCCACCACCATCTGGTTCCATATGGTCCTCCTGGAAAAGCCCCCCTCCATGGTGTGGGGCATAGCACTATGTCCCCAGCCACCTGATAGCTGGTATGGCCTGTGGCACATCATATAGGTCTATGTGCATTCAGGCAGGACTGGGCTTCTCGGGCTCTCAGCTGGGGCCTGGCACTGCTTTCAGGGACCATGTGTCATGCTGGGCCAGGTCCTGCCTCCCTGGAACTGGCCTGGCCCAATGATGCATGGGGCCCATGGAGACAGGACCCTGGTATGGCATGAAACGGTCCTTGCGAGTGGTGCTGGGACCCAGCTGACAGCCCAAGCAGCCTAGTTCTTCCTGAAGGTGCACAGCCCAGGTCTGAGCCAGGCAGGGCCTGCATGGTGTGACACAGGCAGCACTAGGTGCCAGGTGGTAAGCCACGCTGCCCCGCCCTGTGAGGCGGGGTATGCCAGGAGGGCCCTGGACTACCCTGATGGTGGCTGCTCCTGCAGTGGGACTGTGGGCTGTGCAGAAGGAAGGTGGGGGGGAGGCATCCCTCCTGAGTAGCCCCGCCACACACAGTCCCCCACACCCATATAGTCCTCACTCCAATCCACCAGTCCCTACTTACTTTAAACAGAGCCTAGTCAGAGCCTGCACTGCTCTTTGCCCTACACAGGGAGGCAGTGTGCTGCAGCACTGGGGCAAGGGGCAGCCATAGAGATGGTCTGGCTGGTTGCCTCATGGTATGGTCCTGGACTATGCTTTGCCCTGCTTCTTTTCTGTAGGCTTTTTTTTTTTATTCTTGGATTTCCATGTATAAAATTTTGATCCTGCATTGCAATATGCAGTGCGGGGAACATTTTTTTGTTCCCAGTATGCACTTTCCGGCATCTCAAACTGCTTAGAGATGCTGTAAGAGGTACATGCGTCCTCCTCTAGACCTACCCTTGATGAACCACAGTTCATCAAGGCAGTAAAGGAAGCACTGGTACACGGGACCTCTGTCTCATTTACTAAACAAGTCAGAGGTCTGCTGAGAATAAGGAAGGGGAAAATGCATGTGACTAACATTAGAGAACTGGATTCTATTCAATGAAGCACTCATCAGATCAGGTCCATAAAGAAAGCCCACAAAGAAATTAATAATGCTATACTTTTATTAGAGGATAATACAAAATGTAGGATAGTTGCTCATTAATTAACTACTGGCCATCCTGTTAATTGAATAAGGCAGGGATCCTCTTGAAAATCATGTATTAAACTGCGCACATGCACAAAGGGCATCTTTCCATATGCTTAGGGATGTGCAGTGGTGCTTTAATTATAGTGGGACCTGGGAGCTACTCTAATTAAAGCACCCACAGCATGTCATGTGTTCAGCATCTTAGACTTCAAAATGGCAACAGGGGTGTTTTAACTAAAGCTCATTTGATGAGCAATTTTCCAGCCTTTTGCCAGAAAATCTATATATCATTTTCTTAAATGTGTATTTAATAGTGTTTATGACACTTGGCTGTCTATGTTGTAGATGTGCACTGCAGTTTTGAAGCACAGGGATGCTGAGTACATGTGATGCTGAGGCTGCTGAAGCATGATAATTAACAAGCTCCAGTAGACTCAGTTAACTGAGTCTGCTCCAATGTGCTAATTAGCACACATTGGAGCAGGCATTTGGCATGTGTGTAGATGCCCCAAAAGGCACTAGCAACCTTCATTGCTGGTATTTCCAAAATTTGAGGTGTTTGATTTTGCAACCCTAACAGTCTTATAACACAGGGGAAGGGGCTATGTAACAGTTTTAAACACACTTATCACCACACATACACTTCTTGCAAAGCGAATAAGAAATATTTCGATCTTGTTTGTGACAATTTAGCGGAGTTTTTTTTTTAATACCTGTAAGTTTAGGAGTGCATGTCTTACTGAATTTGTATGGTTGGGAAGTGAATTATATAAAAATTCCTTTAGGCATTTCAGGTACGTGGTTTTCAGTTCCCTCCAAAATCATTTTTATATAGATATACTAAAAAAATAAATAAATAAAACCCTTCTATTGATTTAAAATACATTTGTCATAGACTCAAGAACCTAACGTACTCAGCAATTTTTTTGTTCAAGTATGTTTGTCCTATTTTCTCGTTTCCCTCCAAATCTCTGCCAGTTCTAATTTGCGTTATTTCTAGCATTGAATAATGTATTGGTGTCCTGGTTTTATTCTTTGTACAGTATGTCAGCTAAGTTAGATGAGTGTTTTGTAACACACTTTGAAATCTTTGTTTACTCAGAGGAGTGTTAGTTCTAAAGATAACAACCTGCCACTTATTTAAACTATGTTTAAAATTCCTCAGTTTAATTCTCTTGCATCATAGGATATGCTTTTTTACACTCCGTGCAGATATTGACATGAACACTGTGCTATAAATCTCAGGATTACTTTTACACTGTTTCCCAAGATTATTATCTGAGACATATTATGCAAAACAACATTCTCTTGTGTCATGAATATTCCAGTTTGTATCTTCTGCTACATTCATTGAAATTGCGGCAAACAAATTTACCCATTTTCTCTTAAATAGGTAGGAAAGTGTATGTCATTCCCAATATCAAGAGCAAAAGTTTGTATGGACCTATATGGAAAAAAATGTTAGTGAACCTTTAAAGGTCCTCTGTTCCCCATCACCACAGTATGTGATAGGCAAGGAAGACCTTACCTAGTTGGGTAGAAAGGCAAATGAAGTTTAGGTAAGCCACAGCAACTGAACAGCCATAGAAAGCTTATCCTTCCAGCTTAACTCTTCATTCTTTTATATTGAATATGCATGGTTTAAGCAGACCCTGAAACTGTACCTATACTGTTTCACAATTTTTTTTATTAGGAAGAATAAGTCACTCTCCTCCTTGCAGTGAAATTTGCCTATAACAACATCCTTCATGCTATCATGAAGCAGAATCCCTTCTTGGCCAACTACAGTTTCTACCCTTGTGCACACCCAGACTACCCACTTGTGTCTTTGGTAGCCATGGACTTGGTTACACTAATACATCAACAGCAAGAAAAACTGAAGCAACATCAGAAAGCTGCTATGGAAGCTTACAAGGAGCAGGCTAACTGGGGTCACCAGGCCATCCTTGCATTTTCTACTGAGCACAAAGTCTGACTGCCAGCACAGGCTCTCTGATCAGTCTAGTCATCTTGCAAGCTGGACTCCTGGCCCCTCAGGCCTTTCCATCTTATGAAACAGATCAGACTTTTAATCTCAGACTCCCAGATACTATGAAGTTCTACCTTATGTAGAGGCTTGTTGGTCAGGCCCTTAGGGACCATGACCCCAGGGAGATGGGAGTTCAAGAAGAGTGGTTGCTTCTCAAGCAATGACCAAGCTAAATCTATTCCAACACGGAGGAAAGGCAGCAACAAGGCACAGCAGCCCTCCTGGCTCTCCAGGGACCTAGCGGACCTCCTACAGCTAAAAAGGAAAGCCTACAAAGGATGGAGGACGGGATTCACCTCCAAGGAGGATTATTCTGCACTGGTCTGGTCCTGCAGGGAGCAAACCAGGAAAGCCAAGGCTGCAACTGAACTCCAACTAGCTTCAAGCATCAAGGACAACAAAAAGTCCTTTTTCAGATATGTGGGGAGCCGGAGGAAAAGCAAGGGCAACCTGGACCCCTGCTAAACCAGATGGGGCAACTGACAACTGACACCCAGGAAAAAGCCAACCTATTAAATAGGTACTTTTTGTCAGTCTTTCATCAATCCCATGGGACGCCCATGCCTGCTATGGGACAGGGAGATCCGGGTGATGGGGATCCCCTACCCTCCATAAATGCTGACCTCGTGAAGGAACACCTTGAGAAGCTGGATACCTTCAAGTCAGCCGGCCATAACAATCTGCACCCCAGGGTACTCAAGGAGCTGGTGAGCGTCATAGCCCAGCCCCTGGCACAGATCTTTGAAAACTCCTGGTGTACTGGTGTAGTGCCCGAAGACTGGAAGAAGGCCAATGTGGTGCCGATCTTCAAGAAAGGGAGGAGAGTGGATCCGGCTAACTACAGGCCCATTAGTCTGACTTCCATCCTGAAGAAGATCTTAGAAAAGTTTATTAAGGAGGCCATCGTTGATGGACTGGCCCAGGCTAACATCCTAAGGGATAGCCAGCACGGGTTTGTTGCGGGTAGGTCTTGTTTGACCAATCTCATTTCCTTCTATGACCAGGTGACCTATCACTTGGACGAGGGAGAAGAGATTGATGTCATATATCTTGACTTCAAAAAAGCTTTTGATCTGGTGTCCCATGATCACCTCTTGGCCAAACTGGCCAGTTGCAGCCTTGGCTCCACCACGATCCGCTGGCTGGGAAATTGGCTCCGTGGTTGGACCCAGAGGGTTGTAATCGATGGCAGTCACCCATCGTGGTGCCCTGTGACCAGTGGGGTCCCTCAAGGCTCTGTCCTTGGACCCATCCTGTTCAACATCTTCATTAATGATGTGGACATTGGAGTCAGGGGTGGACTGGCCAAGTTTGCCGATGACACCAAACTTTGGGGCAAAGCATCCACGTCAGAAGATAGGGGGGTGATCCAGGCTGACCTGGACAAGCTCAGCAAATGGGCAGATGAGAACCTGATGGTGTTTAACACTGAAAAATGCAAGGTTCTCCACCTTGGGAGGAAAAACCTGCAGCATCCTTATAGGCTCGGCAGTGCTACATTGGATAGCACTACAGAAGAAAGAGAGTTGGGGGTCATCATTGACCACAAGATGAACATGAGCCTGCAATGCGATGCTGCAGCTAGTAAAGTGACCAAAATGCTGGCGTGCATCCATAGATGCTTCTCGAGCAAATCCCGGGACGTCATTCTCCCCTTGTACTCGGCCTTTGTGAGGCTGCAGCTGGAGTACTGTGTCCAGTTTTGGGCTCCACAATTCAAAAAGGATGTGGAAAAGCTTGAGAGAGTCCAGAGAAGAGCCACGCGCATGATCAGAGGTCAGGAAAACAGATCTTACGATGACAGGCTGAGAGCCACGGGACTCTTTAGCCTGGAAAAGCGTAGGCTCAGGGGTGATCTGATGGCCACCTATAAGTTTATCAGGGGTGACCACCAGGATCTGGGGGAACGTTTGTTCACCAGAGCACTCCAAGGGATGACTAGGTCGAACGGTCATAAACTCCTGGAAGACCGTTTCAGGCTGGACATAAGGAAGAATTTCTTTACTGTCCAAGCCCCCAGGGTCTGGAACAGTCTGCCAGCGGAGGTGGTTCAAGCACCTACATTGAACACCTTCAAGAGTAAATTGGATGCTTATCTTGCTGGGATCCTATAACCCCAGCTGACTTCCTGCCCTTTGGGCAGGGGGCTAGACTCGATGGTCTCCTGAGGTCCCTTCCAGCCCTGATGTCTATGAAATCTATGAAATGTCATGAAAAGCATGTGGCCCTCACAGCCCATTGCTGTCAAGGGGCATGATGAAGATGTTTGTTAAGCCTTGGACTTTAGGCAAAGGAGCAAGAAAATATTTTATTTGTTATAGAGAAATATATAGCCCAGTGGTTGGGTCTTGGGAATCAAAATTATATGTTTATTCCCCTGACTTAGTCAGGGACCTCTATTTGGTGCACCCTGAAAAGCCTGGCTAATGGGTCCCTGGAAGGGACCCATAAGGAGGAGGGGTACTATTAGAAGGCAATCTGTACCTTTTGCAGCACCACCTCCTGTCAGAATGGTACCATCTGCAAGGGTTAAACTCATTTCCTACAAAATAGTATATAAGTTCACACCCTTCATTTGGGCTTGGCTGCTCAATGTATCATACCCTGCAGCATCTCCAGCCTTACTTCCAGCCTTGGACTCTCATATTTTGTTCCTGCTTTGTGTTGGTCTTGAACTCCAGTACTTAATTTTTGCTTTCCTGCTGTGTGTTCTGGACTCCTCAGCTCCAGATCTCTTGTTTGGCTTAGACTAGAGACCTGGATATCACTATGTATCAGAAATTTGACTCTGATTACCTGGTTTTAATCGTTTTGTGCAGCCTTAGCCCCTGATCTGGATTCCCAAGCTTACGTACTTGTTTAACTCAGTTCTCCTACAGTTCTCTGCCTATTCCCTAATTCTTATAACCGTTAACTATCTAGAAACCCTGAGGGGGTGGAAAGGAAGCCAGTCAAGTTGCTGACATGTCATTGTGATAAGTTTCCAGTTCAAGTCCCTGTTTCACAGTGAGTGGATCTTGCTTCCTGATACCCAGAATAAGAAATCGACTTAGAGGAAGGCATCATGTAAAAAAACCGGGGAATGGGTTTGGGGCTTAAATTAGACTTTTTTTTGGCGATTTTTTTTTTGGCGATTCATTTATTTGTGGGAATGTACACTTTCAAGGTTTACAGAATTATTTACAGATTTATATCAAATATTAATTGGGGCTGAGACTGAAATCAAGGTGCTAAACATCCCAGGTGAGGGCTCTCACCAGAAGTGTATATAACCTCTTTCCCTCTTTTTGTCACTTAATAAATATTTAAGTAGGTATTCAAACTAGAACAACAGCAAAAGGAGAGAATGAGGTTGCATACAGGCATTATATTTCTACTAGAAGAATCACAGCTTTCTTGGTAGAAAAAAATGAGCATACAGGTGTGTAGAAGTATAAGGGGAACCTGGCAGGGGGATTCCCTGTTCACCCCCTTTTCTGCAGCCCCCAAAAGCCAAGACACCACACCAGCATTGGGATGAGTGATGCCGGAGACCAAAAGTGGATGGTGTATAAGCTGTCCCTTACATTCGGGGATAGCCCAGGGTAGGGCAGTAGACCCGAGAGGCAAGTACAGTCTACTTACTGGCTCTTCTTGGGACTGGGGGTAAATGAACCTGGTAGTGCAGGGAAGGGTTGTGGAGCTGTTCCTGGACCCATGACAGGCTGCCTTAACTTGGTTCAACACCCAAAGGCACTCCCTCTGCAAACACAGCAATCTGGAGAAAGAGGCCCTATTTGGGACTGCAGGAACTGGGGAACGGAAGTTTGAGTGGTACCGGGTTCTTGGACAAAACCCATGTGATCACAGCCTAACCCAGGAGATCCCTTTGGACCCAGGAAGAATGAACCATGGTTGGAGAGCAGAAGTTGGCCCTGATAGGGTTTCCTCCTGAGACTCACAGCCTAACAGGACATCAGAAGTGGTGAAGGAGAATAGTATCTAATCGAGAGTGATGCTTGCAGAGGGTGAAGGGAAAGTCCCCTGCCCATTTCATTATTTTTGTGTTGGATGGGCATATAGGAGCTCCCAGTAGTTATCTGGGGAGGGACCACACCTAGCTCCTGTCTGTGAAGCCTTAACAGCTGGGGCTAACAGCTGCATTCACATTTGTAGGCCTGTGGTTGCAGGTGTAGGGATGAAGGAGCTCCCTGGTGGCACCATACCAGAAGCCTTGTTGGACTATTTCCAACAGTGAGAGCATCTCTGGCAGTGGGGCTTTCTGCTTCCTACAAGATGCTATTCTATTTGAACTTCCCTTCAAGTTGTGGCTGACAAGTGCCCCAGGAAGGTAGGCAAGAGGGCCCAGTCTCAAGGGAGAGGCACTGGTACAAGGTGTTTCAGAGTTTCTCCCAGAATGAAAAATGGCAGTTCCAGGGGAAAAAAATGTCCAACCTCTTACCTCCAACCTCCTGCGAGACCCATCTCCAACCCCCTTTGAGAACAAGCACCTGTAAACTTCCCCACCACGTGACTTTTCCTGAGGTCCAGGAGGGGTTCAGTAGCACAGAAATGGTCTTTATACCTTCCTGAGACTAGAGTCACAGTGGGGTGGGGAAGGCACAGGGGGTAGTTACTGTTGCTTCTGGGAGGAGTTGAATGGCAGAGAAAGGCTCTCATATCATCTGTAGACCAGGGTCACCACAGTCTAAAGAAGTGCAGTAGGGCAACTGCTCCTACCACTCCTGTAGATCAGGAGGGGAGGGGAGGAGCAGCCACTGGGATCCCTGCTCAGAGGAATGTGCACTTCGGTGGGGAGGGGAGGCAGTTCTGGACTGCTCCTTGCACCCTGTCCATGCCCCTGCCATTCCAGTTTCTCCAGGAGCCATGATCCCCAAACTTTCCTCAAATCCAGACTTGGAAAGGTGTTAGTAGTAGGAAAGAAGTCATAGTTGCAGACTGAATGCTTGTAGCACTCTCTCATCTGGAAATATTTCTGTTTTCACCACTAGAATTGAATGCCTATTTGTGGCCTGAGAAAACCCAGTTTCTGAAAACTCCAGAGCCAATCACATGGTATTGTTCATTCTGATTTAAAGTTCCTATTTTACCCTCCTAGAAGCAATCAAGCCTATTGATCAGCATTTCATTTGTTCTTCATATATATAACTGGAGTGGAGCTGAAATCACTGCCTAGGTTAATTCTCACTGCGAGGGGGGGGGGCCGTGTAATCAAACTGATCATTTTGAAATAACTCAGAACTTATAAATAAGGCATCAAGAGCATGTGTCTAATCACCAGGATCTGATTCTGCCATTTAGATTAACACCATATATTACTTGATCCACCAAGATTACAATCCCCCCTTTTTTCTTTAGATTTATTAAAAGTATTTCAATAGAATGTGTGAAGTTAGATACCATATGGAAGAGTGGTTGGATAGAATCCAGATGGACAGCTCTAAGGAAGTGTTAAGAAACCTTCACAGAAAGAGGGCATTGGTAGATTAAACAGATTATATTGGACATAAATTTTGACTGCATCAGTCAGTTAATACAACCAATGATATCAGTTATAGGTAGTAGAGGGAGGAGGTTTTCAGACCAGTCAGTGTTAGATGATGGGTGGAGAGAGATAATGGGTATAAGAACAGGATAGTTGTGAACATTATCACATGGTAATTTCATTTGTTGGATTTATGAAGAAATAGAAATCCAAGAAATAAAGAATATAAATTACTACACAAAATAATTGCCGATCAGAAGCACACACCTACAACACAGGGAGCCAAGCTTCATAAACACTATTAAATACACATTTAAGAAAATTATATTTAGATTTTTACAAGCACTTGAAAAATCCAGCTTCTAGATTACTTATCTCAAATCAAAACAAATGGACTATTCTGAACATGACCAATAGCATTCAAGATGGAAGTAGCAATTTCACAGGGATTAAACTTAACACCCCCCCCCCGAAATAATGTGTTGAAATTCCTACCATTCCATATTGAAATAAAAAGATTACCCGTGTTATTACCCTAAAATATGTTTCAGAACATTACTTTTATGCCTGAAAAGACTAATTTAACAGTCATGGCTACTTTTCATCAATAGAGATCAAAAATAATGTTTCTATTAATCTTTTCTTTGTAGATGATGATGTGGATATGCCATGTACTTGTATAGAGGCTGCCATAAAAGCATAAAAATCTTTTAAAAATCTGTCAGTTATCCAAGACAGAGCGCAGCAGCTGTACAAATACAGAAAAATAGTAAGATTATGGTATAGATACAGCAGGCTTGAGCTATGAGAATTAATTCTTTCTCTGTGGACAGATTTCAGTCATCCTTAAAGTGTGGGCAATCAGAATCTGGGTTTTAGGTGTAGTTGGGGATAACATAGTAACTTCTATTCAGTGTTATAGCATGATGTGCTTATAGGTTAAAGAAGAAATGGTTTGGTCATCTCAATTGTTTTGCTAACATGGGTTGGTTCCAATGATGATAATGATGAAGATAGTAAAGGCAAAGAAGGTCCCAAACTGTTAGGGAAGGCTCCTCACTTTAGGTGCAGCAGTGTGAAAATTTCACAGCATTTTCATTTACATTTCACAATGAAGGTTTTCATTGAATCAAATGTGAAAATACATATTTCAACTATTAGGTTAATTTTTGATGATATTCCCAACTTTTATCATTTTCTAATTTGCTGCTCTTTTTTGCACTTCCTTATTTAATTGTGTAGTCGTCAGAGGAATGGTTGCTGGTTTCCGCAGCTGAGGAGGTAGCTGTTGGCTTTTGGGCACTGAGGTCACAGAAAGTGAGTATAATTTTCTGTTACAATCATCAGCTAATGAAAAATAGTTGAAAATTTCAGTGCCAGTATTATAAGCTGTAAGCATCAAAGTGAATGCCCCATTTCAAAGCTTGTGCTTTAGGTGATCTATAGACAAGACTGATGCATATTCAGTTTACTTTTTAATGGTTTTTTTTTCATTGCTACATAGATTAAAATGTAGCATACCCCCTAGCTTTTTTTTCTTTGCTTGTTTAGGGTTTTTTGGTTTTTTTGGTTTTACTACATTCACTCCCCTTCCCCAACCATTTCTGACTTTTTCTCTCCCCCTCTATTCCCTATAGATAAGTATAAGTAAACTAAGATATAGGATTTAAGCTTTAAACATTTTTATTTTGGTAGCAAGTTTTTGGTTTTGGATATCCACTGTTTTATATTGTATAATTATTAGGTTTGTATTGATTTTTACTGTTGTATATTGTATTATTATCAATTTTTGTATTGATTTTTATTCTTTCATATGGATATTGTATGGTTTAGGCCTGTGTTTGTAGGTGAACCAAAGTCATGTCAAGTTTCCATTTTATATGTCAAGTCTCCATCTTGTGTCCTCTGCCCAGGCGTCCCCTATGTTGCAACTGTATGAGTCACGTATCCCTCCCATGTAAATTGGTTCCTGGATGGATGAGAGTGATTGGGAATGACTGAAATACAATGGTAGCAAGACTCTACTGAATAGCCTGTAATAACTGGGCCATCACCTCGCATTGATTCATCAAGGAACCATGGACCTCACCCAGGAACAGAGACAAGACCAACATCTGAAAGACAAAAAACCCTGCAGAACCAGCAACTCTCACCATTATAGACACCCGAAACTGCACATCCCTGCATGGAGAACACATGCTTAGTACACCAGGGGCTGACCATTGCCTGGGCATGCTTCCTATCACTAGGGTCACACAAGGTCTGCCCCTATAAAAAGGGGCAGTGAAGACAAACCCAGTGGGACGCCCTCTCCAGTTGGACCAGCACCATGCCACACCACCTATCCACCCAGAGGCCCTACCGGCGACCCTCCTCTGGACAACATCTACTGGACAAGGCCTCCTTTCCAGCCTGGATAGGTAGATATTACCTGTACACCTCCTCCTACAATTTGGACTCTGTCTCTGTCTCTCCTCCTGGACTTCAGTGGACTTCAGCCCTCACACCAAGTCTCTCTAACCCCTGCTGCCAATGGGTGGGTAGGTGCATGGGAACCAATAAGACATTGTGTCACCACCTCCCCTGTTCAATAAAACCACTGTCATTTACAACCCCGAGCTGGGTCATGTTTTACTAAATCCCAGTCCCTTCCTTATCTTAAATTCCAGCCTCATGCTCTCTCTCTCTCTCTCTCAGCTCTAGTCCCCACCCTCTCTGCTAGTTTCCTGATCTCCTCCCAATTCCATCTCCCCTTTTCTGCCACCTCTCAGCCTCCCCTGATCCTACTGCCTTTTCCCTGTGACTTTCTGCTGCATTTCTCTGCTTTTCTGCAGTCCTGCCACCTGCTGCTTTTCCTGTGATTTTCTGCTGTCCATCTCTCTGTTTTCAGGCTTCCCCTGCACCTTATGTAATCCTCTCCCCCACCCCCCTTGCTTCCCAGCTACTTGTGGCTGTCCTGACATTTTCTCCAGCAGCTGAAGCCTTTCTCCAGCTTCCAGCACCTACCACCGCTCCCTGCAACTTCTCTACCTGGAGCCATCCTCTGGCTCCCCACATCCAAAGCCCCTTTTTAATACCCACACTTTCCCTTAGTCCCATTTTCCCCTCTCCCTACCTACCTTTTTAGCTCCCCCGTAGCTCTGGCTCCAGCCTAGACTCAGTGCTGGCATGCTTCCCTGTTCTGCAGACTTTGGCCATTTTCTTTTAATCAGTTAAGATCAATTAACCTAAAGTTACCTCCAGCTTCAGTTATTCAGCCCAGGCCCTTGTAGTCTACCAGTTCTAATCCCAGTTCTGGTAACTTTAACTCCCTATACTTCTACTTTCTTACCTTAACCTTTCCCCAGGTATCCCAAGTACACCAAGCACATACATACATACACATCACAACACCCAACTTAGGAACTCATCTGTGTGTATGTGTAGGTGGGTGGGATGTGTGTAACTTAGTGAATACACATATATATACACATATAGACATCCTTGTATGCGTGCGTGTGGTATATAAATTAGTAATCCACATATGTATATTGGATATGCAGGTGTTGGTAACTGGTAACTAATTCTGTCTAAATTTGGTGTGTGTAGCATGTATGGGGTTAAACTGGTGACAGGTGTGCATGAGCCTAGACTAGTTATTTTGAATGTGTGTGTATCTGAGTTGCTAGTGTGAGTGGTGTGTGTGTGTGTGTATGGCATTGTGGGCATGATATACAAATTACTGATCTGTGTCTAACTTCTGGGGTGTATAGTCTATGTGCTTGAATTGGTGATAGGTATGCATGTACCTAGGCTGGTTTGGATGTGTATGTGCCTGAGCTGGCAGTGTGTGTATGTATGCACTTGATTGATTTGTGTGTTTGTATATGCGCAATTGTGTTACACCGTCCTGTCTAACAGAGCAATATTGGGATCCTGAGAGTTGGCCTGACCCCACGGGGCAACAAAAACATTTAAACATGAACATTTAAATTTATGAGAACATTTCTGTATCAAGGACTGAAGTATATTTACAAAATAATTTTGAATGCTTATTTACCCTATTTCATAATGCAGCCAAACAGCTAATGATTCCCAGTGCTGTGTGGGTAACTGTTTTTGGCATCCCTAATAATTCTCATTCCTGTTATCAATAGAAATACACTGAACTCAAACTGGAGTAATTTAGTGTTGAGCCTTGCTTTATGTGTACTACCCTTTCTTTAGGTGTCCCTAGCTCTGTATTACTGATAAAGAAAACATTATTGTAGAACCTGAATATAAAAAAAAACATCTCTTACTAGAATGCAAGGGTAAAAGTGCACCACAATACATTTTAATGTACAGTCTGAATGTATCAATTAATATAAAATGCTAAAGGAGAATCCACTGAAAAAAATATGATTCTTGTAAGATACATGTGTGAAATGTTAGCCCCGCTATATTTCCATTGAAAGAGATAGTCATATAATGTCATATAAACTCATTATAATTTTGCTGTAAACTACAGATTGGCATTGAATTAACCAATCAGGTCTTTTCCACTGCTTTATCCATACAGACTTACCTGAAACACTAATTCTGTCCCTGACCTGAAATAGCATGCAGATCACCCATGCACCAATAGGTCAGTGTATATATTAATACCAACGGACTAACAGTATATATTTGCTTCACTCACAGCTGCATCAGGAGGGGTAATATGGACTCACTGATAAAAAGTTTTGTCTCTTGCTGAGCAAGTTTCATCTGAATATATGAATGGTATTGATTCTTTCCATCTGGAGAAATGTCCTAAAATGGTGTGGGTATCATTTCATGGTACTTGTAGCCTATGTGCCATTACATTGTACCATCTTTTCAAAACAAAAAAGCAAAATACAATTAACTGGCCTTTTGCCTCTCATAGTGGTTACTCATGTTTGTACCGCAAATGACTAACATATCCCGCATGTTGCAACTGGATCATATTAAGATTGTAGGAACAAAGAAATGAAATTATTTCAGTGCTTGAACAACAATGTTCACACTAATGAAAATTTTTTATATGCATATGAGATATAACAAGAGCTCTAATTCAGTGTTGACTTTTTTGCTTTATTTTGTCTAGGTCTCCATGTTTTAAAAGTTTTACTGTCTTCAAAAGACTTCTTTAGGAACAATCTGTAAAATTAATAAATGAAAGGAGGTTTAGCAACATGCCCTGGATATCTTAAGATGCTGAAGTTCATCAAGAAAAGAAACAAAAAAAGACCAAAATAAAAAAGTAAGGAAGTCAGATCGCTGAAAAGGAGCTTCTTTAGAATGAGTTGTGAAAGTCTACAGAGAATTAAAGAAATTGGCATATACAGTCCTATAAAATTTCTAAATAAACAACAGACTGAAGAAAAGAACTGCCTGATTATTATTTATTTATATAATTCCATACTGACCAGTGACTATGGCATTGTAACTATGGAACCGAATAAATACATTTCCTATGACAAATGTCTAAAAACTGATTTTCAGGATTGTTGGATATTTATTACTCCAAATGAAATCAAGCCTTCATATCACTTCTGAATTTAAAAAAACATGGCTACTCTGGGGACTGTCTTGCCACACTGACTAAACTATGGGTAGTGTAAGCGTTAGAACGGAAACTCTCTAAAATATTTCTGAGAGGTGTTAAGGAGAGCCTGTTAGGAATTTTTCAACAAAACAGCTTCTCATAGGGAAATCTTAATTAATCAAAACCAAACATTATCCATTGGAATATGTGTATAAGTTTTGACAAAAATATATCTCATCAAAAATGAGAGACAGAACCTTGCTGTGGCACCCAGAGATAGGAAATCAAGATACAAACCCCTT
Organism: Crocodylus siamensis; assembly: GCF_052110815.1. NCBI lineage: Eukaryota > Metazoa > Chordata > Crocodylia > Crocodylidae > Crocodylus > Crocodylus siamensis. The sequence goes on from NC_143396.1 coordinate 59,791,823, forward strand.
CTGTCTGATTCAGACCAAGAATGTGAAGCTCATTCATTCATATACCAATTTAAGTGCCTTCATTTTTTAACTTAGTGATATTTTGACATTGGCTTACTCCGCCTTCCTCTCCATCCCTCCCCTATCTCCACGACTACACCACTACCTGTTCCCTCTCCCCCATTCCCCAAATCTTGAAAATATCTTGGACTTACTCCTGTGCAGCATTGGAGAAGAAAATCTTGAAAAAATTCAGGGACAGGAAAAAGATGTCCTCCTGAATTCTAACACTGATCACCTCCCATGAAATCAGATACTCAGTATCTCAGGCAATCATTGGACAATGTGTATGTTGGCACCAGATTTATGACCCAGATACTTTGTACTGAGCCGACTCAAACCCTCAGACTGACCACAACCTCTCTGTTTGATAATAGGCATATTTTATTGATACACAATGATAGCAGATAAAAATAATGCAAACATTTCTATATCTATCAGTCCTAGAGCTGTCACAGAGGGAAGGTACATCTGGTCAGAATGTGAGCCTCACCCTGGGTTCTCTCTTGAATGTCAGATGTCAGCAGACTGGAGGTCAAGGACCGAGGCCCACCCCCTCCCACTGGGGTAGGTGAGATGGGCTGGCGGTATGCCCTCTGTCCATGGTGGCCTTAGGTTCTCCACTCAGGGACACTTTGCTTCTCTGAAATCCCTCCTTTTGTATCCTTTTCCTCCTCTGATGACTCTTCATTTCTGGGAATATTTAATCAGTTTCGCTCTGGTCATCATACTATCTACGTTATGGTCTGTCAGCATATTCCTTTGTTTCACAAAGCCATCACATGCACACATCTCATTTTGGTTATTTACCAGTCTTCCTAATTTGGTCTGTTCACCAAAGCCAGAAGTCCCAAGTGCACTGCAATTTGGCACTGTGACCTGGCACCAATGCTGTAGAATTCATTATCTCTGTTTGCATACACTGTTCATGTTGTGGAACAGTGTGGTACATGTCTTCAATTTCCCAGCCTGTATGTCTGCTGGCTTCAGATACAGTGGGCCTTGGAGAAAACTTTGTCATAAATAGGTTTTTAGAAATCAATTAACTCTTGCCATTACCCTGGACCATTGTCCTAATGCAATATCTACTAGGGCTGTGTGAAATTTCACCAGGTGCTTTGTTTCAAAGCTGCTTCAATGTGTTTTGGGCTCAAAACAGCAAAACTTGAAACAAATAGCTTTGAAACAGCTTTGAAATGAAAGGAGGGCACTCAAAACGTTTTGAAAGTTTTGACACATTTTGAGTTTCGAAACCAGGCTTACTTGGCTTCAGCACTGGTCCCAGGTGGCAGCGCAGCCTCCTGTCATCCGGCACACACATCTGGGGGCCTACATCTTTGGGAGGAGTCCAGCACAGCTCTACAGTCTTCCCTGCAGTGCGGGCCCCCGGATCTGCGCCCCAAATGAGAGGAAGCTGCCGCTGCCGGAAAGTGTCAGGAGTTTTGCTTTGAACAGTTTGAGGTGCAGATTCCCAAAAATCTCTTCACCTATCTCCTTGAAACTTGGCAGGATTCATGCCCTCAGAAGGGGCTACTGTCCCTGCAATTTTCATCCAAATCAGGCAAGAAATGAAAAAAGTTAGGCATTTTCATGATTCCCATTATAGCCTACGGGTGAAACATAGAAACGCATCAAAACAGTAAAACAGTTTTGACTAAATGAAATGGAACAGTGCTTTGAAATGAAATGAAACAATGAAATGAAACACTGTCCCTTCAAACTGGTGAAACAGAAATCAAAACAAAATGGAGCTCTTTCACACAGCCCTATTATCTACTTTACCTACAAGCCAATTCCCAAAAGCAAAGTTTTAAAACTATTTTTTTGCTATTAATGCATATTTAGGACTCACTGGCCTAGACTGATAATTTAGAAAATAAAAATGAAATATAGAAAATACACTGAGGTGACATCAGGTTTCTTACAATATTAAAGACTGTTAATGTTGTTAATGCACAGTCTTGTGGGCTGCAGAAACAGTGAACATTCAGTTTAACAACACTGTAAATGTATTCCAGCAAAGCCAAGGCCTATTTGTACTACTGGGAAATTAAACATTTAAGCCTGGCAGACTGAGGTGGATCTTGCTATTTGTCTGTCTTACACAGGTAACATATCTGCTTGCTTTCATCTTTACTGACGCCAGTGTTAGTGCTGCTTCTCCAATAGCAACTGAAAGACGGTAAGCGATACACTGGAAGTAATGTATAACAATACAGCTTGCTCTTCTTCTCCAGTCTGAAACAATACTGTTATTGATTTCATTGTTTTAAATAGGAATATTGCATCAGCAGCCCCATTAACAACAGTGTTTAGCAGGCAATAAATAATGCTGGTCTTTACTTGCAGTTGAAAAAAAATAGAAAATAAGAAGTATTATATCACAATGACAACTGATAGCACTTTAGTATTCTATCAGAGAAATAGGAGGTTGGAATAATAAAATTTAGTACAGACTAAAAACATAACCCTATTCTTTTAAATGGGAAACAAATAATTATAATCACAGTCACTTAAAATTAATTGATAACTGCAGTGTATTTTTTTTCTGTTTACTTCTGAACATTGCAATAATACCACCCTGGCAACCTTCTACTCTCCTACCAATCTTACATATTTTTATAGCTTCACAATCATTAAATTTAATCCTCATAGTGTTTTTGAAACTTCCCACTTTACATTAATTTACCTCATAGGTTAATGTAAAGAGGGAAGCTTTAAAAGTAAGGCCTGGTATCCCCCTTTTCCAGATGGAAAACTGAGGCACAGACACCAAATGACCTGCTCAAAGTCAAAGAAGAAACCTGTGGGTAGAGTAACAACTGAGTCGGAATACTACTGTACCCTAGGACAGTTCCTTAACTTCTATAGTAATCTTAGAACAAGAAAACACTATCCTATTGGTTCTAGAAATTATTTCTGGTCAAGAATGAGGTATTTTGGTATTTTGAAATCCATGCAGGGAAGTGGCACTGCTACAACCCAGGCACTATGAACAGAGCATTTCCATTTCTAGATTCTGTGACTTTTATGGATCCAAGTTCTCTGAAATAAGTGACTGCTAAATGACAGAACCAAGATAGGTCTTCAAGTTCAGTTTTAAGGGTGATGAAAATCTTGTATAATTCTCACCCCATTCTTTACAAAATTAATTTTCAAGATTTCTTTAAGAAATAACAGTTTTAATTGCTTTCATGGCCCAATTATCTTAGCAAGCACTGCCTGCAATGCATGCTAAGAACTCCTAGTCTGGGGTTAGTTACTGGATCTCAAGCTGTAGTTAGCCCATATGAAATAATTTTAGGGGAGTCTTTATTCATCTGTCCAAGCAGGCTACTGTGAACTTTTCCTTCTACTACAGATTTTGCCAAAGTCATTGTCTCCATTACCTATGAAACATACTACTATAATGAGCATTACAGTACAATACACTTTAAATCAACTTAGCATGGTGGAATGCTACTCTCTTCTTGCAATGCTGGGAGCTGTACTGACATTTTTTTGATTTCTGGTTGTATAATATGTAGGTTTAGTATGACTAGACATGGTTTCACATCTCAGGGAATTGTAAGGAGAAATACATTTAAAGACTGTGAAAAGTTTGAATATCATGCCTCTTAGAAAGAGCCTTTCTTTCACTGTCATGTGCTACAGAAAACTGGTCAACAAAGGTGCAAGAACTAGAGCCCTCTTCATATGAAATAAGAGGGTGTTAGAAAATATTATTCTTGAAGGACTGTTACATGTTTACATATAAAAACACACATTAGTCTTAAATAAAGTTAATTCTTTGACTATGTCAAGCCTATCCCATTTTTCAGACTTTGGGCTGAAGAACACATGGAAGTTGGTGTTTGTGGTAAAGAGCGGGGTGGCTATTCTGTTGAATTTAATTCATTTTGGTTGCAGACAGAAGTGCAGCTCCCAGCTGTAACTCAGATCATATTCTGCAAAGGGTTCAGAGTTATAACATTACCCAAGATCAGAGAGAAGTTGGGGGTGGGAAGAGTCAAAACTAAGGGCTGGGAGCCTACACCCAGGTTCCTATAACAAGAGCCATGACCTTCTGCCAGTGCTTGCTGTTTGAAGAATGGGAGTGGGGGTGAGGCAGCAGAGGGAGCCCATTCTTGAGGCTCCCCAAACAGTGCTGAAGGATAGGGTGGGTAAATTGGAGCCCCCCCACCTCAGGGGGTGCTGAAAAATCCCCAGAGTAAACTCTTTCTGCTTCCTTTCCCCTCTTCCATTCTGAAAATAGCAACAGGCTGTGAGATATGCAGACACAAGTTACAAAAGACAATACATTTTGAAATGCCTTCTTCTGATACCTCATGCAATAAGGAGTCAAATTTTCACCTGATAGACAATTTTTGAAGCTGTTTGCAGCCATGCACTTGTGTTTGGTCAGAGCTATAAACTGCCTTCTGTAGCCAGATCTGGTAAAAATTGCCATTTCTGTCTGCACCTTTTACCTTTTTCTTTTGGTTTTGGAAAGTAGATTAACTGTTGATACTATAATTTTTTTTGAACAACTGTATTTTTAATTTATGACAAAGTTAACTGGAGTTTAGAGCAGGCATGAGAAAAATAAACACATGAAATGAAAAATTACCTATGATGCTGGCAAGATATTCAGTGACTTTGGTTAAACTTTGCCAAGTCATATACATTTAAAACTAAATTGCAAGCTGTATGCACAAAGCAACTCTCTGAAATCAGCAGTATAATAAATAACTTATATAAACAAGAAAATAGGGGCTATCTTAAAGTAATGTGTGGTGTAAAATATTTTGTTAAATAGAAGAGATATGTGAATACAGGGAAAATGGAAAAAAAAAGTTTCCAAAGACATCCTGACCCTGACGTCTTCTTGAAAAATGAACAGTGAAATAAACTTTAAAGTGCCCTTTTAAACGTAAACTAGATATACTAATACCCTAAGGGTGCACAGAGAGAAAAAGAAAGTTGAAACATATAGAAGTATTTGAGCAATGCAAAAGAAGGATACCCCTGTGAAAATATGTAGAGAACTATCCATATATGGATAACTGCACATTCGGATTCTATTCAGATTCTCTGCCTATTGACAATTATTTTGAAATTGTTTCTTATCTGTACAGACAAGTATACTGGGATTCCAAATGAGACAAATGGATATGTGGAGCCTCATGTAATTAAGAACTTTAAGAAACTAATGAATTATTGGGGCCATAACTACAAAGATTCTTGTTTCCTCAGGAAAAAAAAATACAACTTTTTCTGAGTATTTCTTGTTCAGAAATGTCAGACTTAACAGATTCTGATGTCTTACTTTTGCTCCACTTAAAAAATCCTAACCTCTCTGGAGCCACTGTGAGGGGGTATATAAATTCAAAACTAGCAAAAAATGAGCTGATGGACACAGTGACTCCAATTAGCCTCCAAGGTTGGCACATACCTGTAGAAGTCTTTATTCTTACTGTAATGTGGGTTGTAACAGCTTGGCCAATGAGCAAAGCTTAGTTAGTAACTGAACTAGCTCAGCTGAAGAATGGGACTGGGTTCCTCTGTTGGGCCCTGAGATACTTCTCAGGTACTTGTGGTCTTAAACGGAGATGTGAAGAAAAAAGAATCCAGGTTAGATTCAAAGTTCAAACCCTGAGTGGGTTCCAGTGTTTAAGATTTGATTTCTTTTTTCCCCTTTTAGTTTGGCTAGAGGGTCCTGTTGAGAAACCCTTGCTTGTGCTATTTTGAAAAGAAGAGTGTTATGGAAGAGGAACGCTGTTGTGGTATTGAACTGCATATTGTTTTAAACCCTGTGCAGTTTTCTTGGAAGTTTTCTTGGAAGTGTATAGTCAAAATGTAGAAGGGGTGGGACAAAACATGGTGTCGCTTGATGGCTGCATCCAAGAAGATGTATTCTACACTAAGTCCTGACAGTGACAGAACGTGCCAAATAAATCTATCATACCCATCTGGGTAGCAAGTCACCATTCTATAATCTGTGAGCTCAAATGTTGATTTGACTTCTTATACCAGTATTTTTAAAGATTCATCAAAACCTGTTTTTGATCTAATAATTATTTAACAGAAATGTGTTGAATGAAATGATTAAAATCATGAATCTACAGAAAATCAGTACAAGTGGAAAAAACATTGATTTATATAGCCAAGCCACACAACATTCCTGTATTCTGTGAATATAATTTTTTGCTTTCATCATTTAAGGTCTCTTATGGGACTTTGCCAAAAGATTTACAGAAGTCTAAATACACTATATCCACTGCCTTCCTGTCATCCACCCAGCTAGTGATTTTGCTGAAGAACATCAGATTTGTCTGGTATGATTTGTTTTTAGCAAATCCATGTTGGCTGCTCAAGATCAGCTTTTGCTTGTTGAGATGCTAGTAGATGGATTTCCTTATAATATGCTCCAGTAACTTCCTGGGTATTGAAGTCAGGCTAACCAGTCTATAATACACTGGTTTCTTCATTTAGTGCTTTTTAAAGAGGGCACTATGTTGGCCCTTTTCCAGTCCACCTGTCTCACTTGTTTGGTAAATATTATTGCCAAGGACTCTGAGATCTCCTCTGGGAGAGGAAGGATTTCCTTCAGTATGATGGGATACATTTCATCAGGTTCTACTGACTTTAATTCATTCAAACCAATCAAAAGCTCTCTGGTTGTCTTTCATTACCTCACCCTTCAGACTGTCCCCTTCTTTATCCGAACCTGGTGGGACTCCACCCATGACTGGACCATGGGTATAGATGGCTATACCTTGTACAGGAGGGATCGAGTAGATAAAAGGGGTGGGGTGTAGCTTTCTAAGTTAAGGAAAGCTACATGTCCCTGCAAGCTGATGTTGGCGACCAGAGTGGATGACTGGAGACCCTCTGCATTAAAATCTGTGAGGAACATGGCACAGAGGACACAATGGTGGGAGCCTACTACAGACCTCCCACCCAAAGTCAAGATTTTGACAAGGAGTTCACCCAGGAACTGGCTGAGGCCGCATGCTCCAGGACCATGGCTGTCATGGGTGACTTCAATTAACCAGACATCTCGTGGGAGGATCACTCAGCAAAAGCCAAATGGTAGCAAAGCTTCCTATCATGCATGGATGACCTCTACCTGACTCAGGAAGTCTATGGGCGAATGAGAGGTAAAGCGCTACTCGACCTGGTATTGGCTACTGGGGATGACCTAATCGGCCACCTAGTGATCGATGGGAAGCTGGGTGACAGCGACCATGAGCTGATCACCTTCACCATCTGTTGTAAAGCTGGAAAGTCAGTCAGCAACATGGAAGTCCTTGACTTCAGGAAAGCCGACTTTGACAAGCTCAGGAGGTTTGTCAGTGAGGCCCTAAGGGACCACAACCCCAGGAAGAGGGGAGTTCAGGAAGAGTGGTTGTTCCTCAAGGGAGCAATCCTCAACACACAAGCTAATTCTAGTCCATCTTGGAGGACAGGCAGCAAGAGGGCACAGCAGACCCCTTGGCTCTCCAGGGATCTAGCAGACCTCCTGAAGCTAAAAAGAAAGGCCTACAAAGGATGGAGGATGGGATTCACCTCCAAGGAGGAATATTCTGCACTGGTCCGGTCCTGCAGGGAGCAAACCAGGAAAGCCAAGGCTGCAACTGAACTCCAACTAGCTTCAAACATCAAGGACAATAAAAAGTCCTTTTTCAGACATGTGGGGAGCCAGAATAAAAGCAAGGGCAACACTGGACTCCTGCTGAACCAGATGGGAAAGCTGACAACTAGCGCCCAGGAAAAAGCCAACCTATTAAATGGGGACTTTGTATCAGTCTTTCATCAGTCCCATGTGATGCCCAATCACAGGATAGGGAGGTCCAGGTGAGGGAGATCCCCTGCCCTCCATTAATGCTGACCTTATGAAGGAACATCTTGAGAAGCTGGATACTTTCAAGTCAGCCGGCCATGACAATCTACACCCCAGGGTACTCAAGGAGCTGGCAAGCATCATACCCAAGCCCCTGGCATGGATCTTTGAAAACTCCTGGTGCTCTGGTGTAGTGCCTGCAGACTGGAAGAAGGCCAATGTGGTGCCTACCTTCAAGAAAGGGAGGAAAGTGGATCTGGTTAACTACAGGCCTATCAGCCTGACTTCTATCCCAGGGAAGATCTTAGAAAAGTTTATTAAAGAGGCCATCCTTAATGGACTGGCCAATGCCAACATCCTGAAGGGATAGCCAGCACAGGTTTGTTGCGGGTAGGTCTTGCTTGACCAATCTCATTACCTTCTACGACCAGGTGACCTATCACCTGGACAAGGGAGAAGAGATTGATGTCATATATCTTGACTTCAAAAAAGCCTTTGATCTGGTATCCCATGATCACCTCTTGGTGAAACTGGCCAATTGTGGCCTTGGGTCCACCACGGTCCACTGGCCGGAGAACTGACTCCATGGTCGGACCCAGAGGGTGGTAATTGATGGAAGTCAATCATCATGGTGTCCTGTAACCAGTGGGTTCCCCCAAAGCTCTGTCCTTGGACCCATATTGTTCAACACCTTCATTAATGATGTGGACTTTGGAGTCAGAAGTGGACTGGCCAAGTTCGCCAATGACACTGAACTTTGGGGCAAAGCATCCACACGAGAAGACAGGCGGGTGATCCAGGCTGATCTAGACAGGCTCAGCAAATGGGCGGATGAGAACCTGATGGTGCTTAACACTGAAAGATGAAAGGTTCTCCACCTTGGGAGGAAAAACGTGCAGCACCCTTATAGGCTCGGCAGTGCTACTCTGGCTAGCACTAAGGAAGAAAGAGACTTGGGGGTTATTATTGACCACAAGATGAACATAAGCCTGCAATGCCATGCTGCAGCTAATAAAGCGACCAAAACACTGGCTTGCATCCATAGATGCTTCTCAAGCAAATCTTGGGACATCATTCTACCCTTGTATTCGACCTTGGTGAGGCCGCAGCTGAAGTACTGCATTGAGTTTTGGTCTCCACAATTCAAAAAGGATGTGGAAAAGCTTGAGAGAGTCCAGAGAAGAGTCACACGCATGATCAGAGATCAGGAAAACAGATCTTATGACGACAGGCTGAGAGCCACGGGACTCTTTAGCCTGGAAAAGCACAGGCTCAGGGGTGATCTGATGGCCACCTATAAGTTTATCAGGGGTGACCACCAGGATCTGGGGGAACATCTGTTCACCAGAGCGCCCCAAGGGATGACGAGGTCGAACGGTCACAAACTCCTGCAAGACCGTTTCAGGCTGGACATAAGGAAGAATTTCTTTACTGTCCGAGCCCCCAAGGTCTGGAACAGCCTGCCATCTGATGTAGTTCAAGCACCTACATTGAGCACCTTCAAGAGCAAATTGGATGCTTATCTTGCTGAGATCCTATGACCCCAGATGAATTCCTGCCCTTTGGGTGGGGGCTAGACTCAATCTTCTGAGGTCCCTTCCAGCCCTAATGTCTATGAAATCTATGAAATCAAACAATGTTTATTACCTTTATAGTTGCAGATTATTTGGTTTGTTTTATGAAGACAAAAGCAAATGTGAAGTAACCTTAGGATAACTTGAAGTTAGATCTCACTGGAGAGAGGGAAGCCCATTTTTCTGTTTCCAACTCTGCTTATGTATGTTGCTTTAAACAGTTATTGGACTAAAAAATTGGAAATCACTCTGGGAGCAAGGGCTGGAAGCCACGATTCTCCTTTCTGGATGAGTGCCCAGATCACTATGCAACAGAGTCATGATCCTTCTTGAATATTTTACTCTGGCCCATGAATTCTACATTCTTCTCTACAAAGAAACACAGCCTCAACAGCAGGGATTCCACCTTGTGTAGTCCATAGCCTGTTGATTGGAATGTTTTCTTGAGCAGTAGAGAAGGGAGTTTGAGCAGGAAAGACTTCTGGGGTCAGTTGACCCCAGCAAGATGGGCATCAAGACACTTTTTGAAGAGCACCACAGTGGGTGACTGTACCACCTCTGGGGACAGCCTATTCCAAACCCTCGGTACTCAATTGGTAAAGAAGCTTTTTCTTATGTCTGGTCTGAAGTGGTCTGCAATAAGCTTGTGTCCATTGTTTTTAGTCCTCCCCTGAGGGGCCTTGGGGAATTGTAGCTCTTCCAGGCCCTGATTTATGCCCTTGATATACTTATAGGCTGCCACCAAATCCTCTCTGAGTCTTCTCTTCTCCAAGCTGAACAGTCCCAAGTCTTTCAGCCTCTCCTCATATGGCCTGGTTTCTAGGCCTCTAATAATGCACTTGGCCCTCCCTTGGACTCTTTCAAGCTTCTCCACATCCTTCCTGAAGCATGGCACCCAGAACTGGATGCAGTACTCCAGCTGCAGTCTCACCAAGGCTGAGTAGAGAGGGAGGATGACATCCTTAGCCTTGCTAAGATGCCTCGGTAGATGTATGCCAGTGTTTGATTAGCTCTGCCAGCTACAGCATTGCATTAGTGGCTCATGTTCATTTTGTTGTCTATCACAACACTCAGGTCTCATTCAGATGTGGTGCTAGCAATCATAGCACTGCCAAGCCTACAAGTGTGTTGTGGATTATTTCTCCCTAGATGGAGCACTTTACATTTCTTTGTATTAAGCAACATCTGGCTGAAGTCTGCCCACCTTGCGAGTCTGTCCAGGTTGGCCTATATTGCCAGCCTGTTTTTGACCATGACCACAGTCCCCCATAGTTTGGTGTCATCAGAAAACTTTGCTAGTTTGCTTTTTATACCCAAATACAGATCATTGATGAACATGTTAAAAAGCACTGGTCCAAGTACTGAACCCTGAGGGATGCCACTGGTCACTCTTCACCATGATGACTCATTACCATCAAACAGTACTCTCTGGGTCCTACCACAGGGCCAATTACCTAGCCACTGGACTGTAAAGTAGTCAAGGCTGCACTTTCTGAATTTTTTTCATGAGGACTTCATGGGAGACCAGGCCAAAGACCTTTTTGAAGTCCAGGTATATGACATCAACCTCATTTCCCCCATCCAGGTGACAAGTAATCTGATCTTAGAAGGAAATCAGGTTGGTCTGGCGTGACCTGCCTGTAACAAACCCATGTTGGCTGTCCTTCAGAATACTGCCTTCTGCTAGCCTTTCTGTAATGGATTCTTTGATAATTTTCTTCAGAATTTTACCAGGTTAAAATGATTGGCCTGTAATTTCCTGGGTTCTCCTTTCTCCCTTTCTTAAAGATAGGTACCACATAGGCCTCCTTCCAAACTTATGGGACCTCTCATGAGTACCACGAGTCTTCAAATAACTTCACCATCAGTGCTCAATGATATTAGCCAGTACTTTTAGAACCCTTGGGTGTAGTTCATCTGGTCTTGCTGACATGTAGATATTTAGCCTTCGAAGGAAATTTACTTGTATTTACAGGAAGCAAATTTACTTGGGATTAGAGTAAATCACTGAACAGTATAAGGCTGCATGTGTAGATGGTGATGCTCATTGTGCAGTTATTTGTGCTAATCTCGAGTAAAGTGTCTTGTGTAACACACTCTGCTTGTATTGTAGTATTTGATATAAATGAACTTTTTAAATTTCATGATGTAATTGGAAGATACTGGAGTGAGTTATTTAGCATACACCCAAGGCATTGCCATCTATAATGGACTAAATCAACTCATCTATAGAAAAGGTATTAGAGAGAGAGAGCCCTCCAGCCAGGGGGATTCCAGATACCCCAGGGTGACCAAAAATTTCTAGAAGATTCTTGCAATTCATGAGACTTCTGTTGGGGTGAGGGGTGTTTGGTGGTGATTTATGAAGCTAGCTGGGGGATATGCTTTCTCTTTGGATGATCTCAGGCCTATGTAAGAGTCCCAGGTCCCAGATGCAGGGCTAATGCAGGACAGCTGATATCTGAAAACACTAAAAGGACTCTCAGGAGGGCTAGGATGTAGCCAAAGGAGAAGGTAAAAAAACTCCAACTCCATATTAGCATAAAACATCACCATGAATATGAAAAAAACACTATTTCCTGCTCTGACACAGAGTCTCTTTGCAGATATTGACAGTTTACATTGTACTTAATTAGGGTTTTGCGATGGAGTTGATGAATTCTTTGAACATGCTATGAAAAGTTAAGGATAACTAAGCAGTGCAGGTGAAGGGGTTTGGCACATTGTAGTGGGGGAGAATACTGCTGTGAATGCGGGCTGCTCATGCATGTGTGTGTACATGTGCATGGCACCCCCCTGACCACAGTGCCCTGGGGCAATCACTCATGTCTGGCTCACCCTGTCTGTGACTTATGATTCCATTTACTTCACACATAGAAGAAACTGATTATTGTAACTGAGAAGAGAAATATGGAGCTACAGAATACCGAGACCCAGCGAAAGACTCATAAATGCCGGTCATATTCATAAATGAAAAAAATTGTCATATGATTTAAGTAGATTCTGTGTTGCATACAATGTGTCCCTGCTGTGCTTATTTAAAGGTTTCTATTTAAAACTAAAATATACTACTAGTTTCAGGTAAACTAGTTGGTAATATAAATTCTGTACAACTTCCAAACCAAATGTGTGTTTAGCTATTTTTAAATACTTCTGGTGCAAGTTCCAGATCTAAATTGGCATGTGTACTTGTTTGTAAAATATTTTTCAAATTTGATTTTGTTTTATTGTGGTATGTTATTTCCAAGGGACACTCATGATTCTAGGGTACATGGTTGCTGCCACAGAAAGCTGATTAATTGGCTGTGTCAGTTTTCCGGCTCAGCTAATCAAGAGAGCTAATTGACATTCCAGAATGCCTACAGTTTATTAAAGGTGATGACACAAGTATCAGGAACTTTTCCTCTGGAGTTTGGGAGTTAATTGGATTCCACAGAAATCAGTGGTAAAGAAAAGAGATCCATGGATTTAAAGAAAAAGATTTAACTCAAGTGGTTCCAACAACATGCTCAGCCCATGAATACAACTCATTTTTCCTTCAAAGATCTTTGATTTTTTTTTGTTCCAACTCCCAAATGCCTCATTTGATTGTTCTATTATTTAGCTCTACCTTTTTCTGCTTCTTTCAAAGACCTGAAGGGTTTTGCACCCAAACACTTGTTGAATTTCTCTCAAAACAAAAATATCCCCAAAATGGTACCATAAAATAATCCAACGCCTTCTTGGTCGTTTTAAATTCCTAATCTTAGCTTCATCAAAGAGTTCTCTCGTTTCCTCATTTTTATAAAGTGCCAGTACACCAGGACCTCTGACTACTGTAACAAGGCTTGTGTGCATTAGTCAGTCTTTGCAAGATAGGGCATGACAGTCTACAAGTACACGTTATGGTTAGGAACCAACACTGAAAAAGCCCAAGGCAGAATCAGTCTAAGTTGTGTGGTTTTCTGTAAGCAGCATATTTTAGATCAGTAGCAAACAGAACACATATTGGACCTTTGGTATGGTAAGAGGGAGGTATCTTATCCTGGATTCTACCATTTTTAAACCAATCTATGTATGCCAAACTTCTTTTCTGTTATGGGTACAGACTGTTTTCTGCTCACTTATACCAGTAAAAGTGTAATGTCTATACCTGGCTGTCATGAATTTGAAAGTAACTACAGGCAGTTGGCTAAAAAAAATATCTAGTTTATCAGATATGAATGAATGTCTGGCTCAAGAAGACCTGCCAACTTCAGAAAAAGTTCACAGTTGTTCATCCCATGATAATAATGCTAAGACTCCAGTGACTGATTCCAAGACAGCTTGAGAACTGAGTCAGCTGTTTTCTTAGAAAACTTTTGTTTTCCCCATGAATTTATCCGAGCCCATCAGTAGCCTGCAGAAACAGTATTCCTCTTCATTGTTTATTCCCACTTGACTTTCTTTAAAAAATTACTCTTGTAACCCTATAATATGGTACTAAATAGATAATATGTTGCACAGTCAATGACACTTTTGATAAATTAATGTGAAAGGATATTAAGATTTTCTTTATTGATTGCTACTGTGAAAAATAGTGATTTCTCCTTAAAAAAAAGGTTATTACACTCTATCCTTGTCTGAACAGATTTTTGATGTTGAATTATTTGCTATGCTACACAGAGTTCCCCCTGGGAGGAGCTTGCTCTGGCCTTTCAGTCCCTGACTTTCCTTGGTTGTCCATGGCCCTGATTCAAGTAGCTAGTTTTCAATTCTACTCCTGAGAGGTCTTTACCTCTTATTGGGAAGAAAAGGTAAAACCCCAAGTTCCAAGGAGCAAAACTGACAAGTCTTTCTTCAATAAAAGCCTTTATCAGGATAAAGACCATCTGACCAGAGATTCTATACCACCTCCAAAAGTTCCTCTGTTTCCAGCCCAGCCCTAGTCCCCTGAAAGGTAGTCTGCTGTTCCCTCTCTTGTCTACCCAGCTCTGAGCCCCAAAGCTTCCCACTGGTCTCTGTATTCAGACTCCCTTCACCACCCAGACACTCTGCTTGTTCACCCTCAGCTATCCATTATCATGCTTATCTCCTTCAGGTTCCCTGGAGCCTCCTGGGTGTCATTGACAATCCTACCTGGTTGATGTTTCAACAAGGCTATTCAATTCCTTTTGTTATTGGAGCTTCATCTTATCTCATCTTGCACATAGGCAGCTCATTCTGTTAGCAGGGAATCTATTATGCCTTCTTTTCCTGTATATTAACATTTTAGGTAAACTGAGGCCAATATAACAACATGAACATATTTAAAACAGAAATATTGTAATGCAACCCATGGTCTGTCTCACACATCTACAGCAGTAATCTCTTAATCACCAAACTATGCATGAATAAGGACTGTACGATCAGATCAAAGCCAGACAGGAGATGCATCTTAAAACACCATAAACAAGTTCAGTCTTAAATTGTTATGAATCTTAGTTTTTAGAACCGTGAAGATTAGACACATTATAGGTAGGGTAGTTGTTACTGACTGCAGTTACTTGTGACAAGTGGTTTTTTTTATTATTTTTAGTGCAATTTAATTGATTTTTAAATATATTTTCAATAAATGAATTTGAAAAGCAAAGTACTGATTGTATCCCTGTACAATAAAAATGAGCTAAAAATCGTTCAGTGTGTGCAAGCTGGTTCATAGTGATGTCAGTAAGCTGGCAAGCATTTCATCTTATGTCCATATTTGTTTGTATCACTATCAGATGCAGCACAATCATGGAAAGTACACTGTCCTTGCTCTGGAATAACCAACTGTGTCCAAGTACACTCATAAAATAATTAACCTCAGAGATCTTTAGTGCAGAAATATGAACAAAGACAATGGAGTTTAAGTGGATAATGCATGAGATAATAGCTCAGCCTTGAAGAGATGTGCTTATTTACTTTACTTCTATAAAGGGAATCATTACTGGAAGACATTCTGCAAGACCATTTGAAGAAGGTATTGAATGAACAATATTTAAAGGATCTCTGTACAATATATGCTGTTAATATCTATTTTTTATTGATTGCAGTAAGTGAAATGTAGGCTCAAGTTTGAAGAAACACACTCTGTACCTTAGAAGAATCTTAATAATTTAGACCATGTTATTGCAATATTTCCAGTGCTTTATAAATTAATCTGAATAATTTGGATCAAATGCAGATCATTTTCTTCTCACTACTGAAAAAAAGAAATCTGGTATGTTATTACCATAACTATAGCTATATTAGTACCATAAATATTTACTACATCTGTTCTAAATCCAAAATTTGATTTACTAGGCAGCTTTCTTGAGAAACAATCTGCAGGCACAAAACATGGAAATCATTGAAGTCACTGAATCAAAGTCATTCAAAAGTACTTAAGGGAATTAGGAACAAAATCCCCATTATGAATGGAATGAGAAACTACTTAAGAATATAAAAAAAAATGGTAGAATGCATTTTCAGAACTAAGAATTCCATAGCCAATGGCCATACATTTTGAAAATAAGAAATATTCATATTAACATAGTGTATTCCTTAAGACAGCTACATATTGTAGATTTGAAAGACATGGCATGAATTCAGAATATTTTAAAAACTTCAATATGTTAATATTGGCCTGGCCATTTGAAAATATTCATAAAAGTAAACAGAAATTAAATTAGAAGCATGTTAACATTTGAAACAGATGATTCAGGGAAAGCTAAAATATGTGAAAATCAAATGACATTAACATTCTTTTAAAACAGATAAAAACAGGAAAGCTGACGACAGGATGGAAGAGCAGAACATTGTGAATACTATATATGAGGGATATGGAGTCCCAATTATCAGTTTTAATCCAGGAAGAAGTAACTTGTTTAGAAAGGAGCAAGATGAAGTTGTGGAAGTCCTAGAATTTGATACCAGATTCTGATCTGTTATAAGTTTGATGGATAAGGGGGTGCAGAACTGCACTGACCAAGTAAAGTTCAAGGAATTATTGGGTTTGAGATAGAAAGCGTATGCAGGTTTAAACTCAAATTTGCTCAGCTCAGTCTAAGAAGATAGAGCCTTGATACCTCCTGTTCCCATGACAAATTTCAACACAGTCAACACAATAGTATCCAAGTGGCCACACAATATGTCTATATTTAAAATAAGATTGGCTTTCCTTTGTCTATTCAGAAACACCATGAGAACTGCTTTTAAGCACTTAATTTTACTGTAATCCAGGAAAGTTAATCCAATACAATAAGGTCCAATCTGATTTCTCAGCAAACAGAATACTGCTCATTCTGTATAAACTGGTCCATTTTTCCATGGAAATAAGGTTCTATTACTTTAAAGGAGATATACAAAGGAGATTAAAAAAAAAAGATTGTTTCAAGATTCACAATTTCTCTATAGTCACAAAGTATACTTTGGTTTTTTATTTTCTTCTGCTTATTCCAGTAGGTTTTATATATCCTCTGGCTTAACTTTTTATATGATTTTTTAATAAATGGTTTATAAAAGAAGATTAAGTTATGTATAATAAGGCATACTGAAAGCCAGGATGAGTAAGGAAGCTTTTCTCTGACATACATGTCTGTGGTATATTATTTTGTTGAAATATCTGTTACAAATTTAAGATTGTCTAAGTATTTATCAAACGAGTAAGAACTTTAACAAATGCCAATAAATGAATTTGTCCAAGAAATAAAAACTTGTAAATTCATATCATATTAAAGTTGATTCTCTTTGAAGATATTAATCTTTTTATTCCAATCAATGGAATCATGTGGTTACATGAGTTATGAACCAGATGGATATTACTGTCATTTTTATTATGTTGGAAAGAATTATAACTCAGAAAAAGTTGAAGAGCATTATTTTCATTACTGTCTTTCTATATTCTCTTCTTTTGCTTCTGTTCCTTTCAGAGAATATTGCATTAAAAATGAAATTCGCAATACTTGGACTTGCTTAACTGGAATAGTGAATATGAAAGTCAAATTCAAATAAACACCCCTACTGTGCTGCTGCGGTACTTACTTGAGACTAAGCCCAACATTATGAGAAGAGATTGCATTAGGGTTTTGTCCCTGCCATTCAAATAAAGAGCATAAATCTACAAGATTGGAAATATAAGTTGGAATCCTGTCTTTTTTAATCAATGTCAGTTGAGGTCAGTGAGGACAGAATGTCATGTCTAGGTGAGCTCAGACCCATAATCAAACTCAAGAACTACACTGCAGTAATCTGTAATTATTTTGATGAAGTGTGGAAAAAAATAATATTTCACAAGGGTTAAAACTCCATCAGTGAAAGAAGCCTCAGTTATCCCTTAAGTCACAGCACACAAAATAATCAGCAGAACATAGTATTGGAAACATCAGTTAGTCATTCATTTCAAAGTGGAATTCATATTGGTTTTCAATCAAATGATTGCTAACTCACTAGTTCAGTATTTTTTGTGCTATCAAAGAGAACGTCTTCTTAATTGCTACAGTTCTGAAGGTTTCCTCTAATGCAACCTAGGGCTGTGCAAAATTACAAGTGACATGAGTTTTGCTCTGAACAGTTTGAGGTGCAGTTTCCAAGAAATCCCTACACCTAGTTCCTTGAAACTTGGAAGACCTCATGGCCTCATAAGGGGCTACCATCCCTAAAGTTTTCATCCCACTGTGCCTTAACACACACACAAAGTCACACGTCATGAGGTTTGCGTGTCAGCAGTTTGAGGTGCAGTTTCCCAGAAACTCCTGCACCTATCTCTTTGAAACCTGACAGGTTTTGTGGCCTCAGCAGGGGCTACCATCTCTTCTGTTTTAATTCAAATCAAGAAATAAATGACAAAGTTACAGGCATTTTTGTGATTCCCCATTATAGCCTATGGGTGAAACGTCGAACACACTGGAACTGTCAAAACAGTGAAACAGTTGTGACGAAATGAAACAGAACAGTGCTTTGAAAAAGCTAAATGAAACACTGTCCCTTCAAAACATAGAAGTAGAAATTGAAATGAAACAGTGCTGTTTCACACAGCCCTAATGCAACCTGCCCTAAGTAAATTCATATTTGCCAATTTCATCTAAGAAACTGAATAAAAAATAAATAGCACAACTTGGAATGATTCCTGAACTTGGCAGAGGAATACATCAATACATTAAAATACTTTGCATCTCCACCAACATTTGCCCTTGATAGTGCACAATAACAATAGTATCAGGGACTACTGAAAAATGTAGGCTGTAATAGAAGCCAAAGAATCCTGCTGCCATTTCGTGACTTAGTAAAGATTCTTTTTTTCTTCTGACCCTCCAAGAAATCACCTCAGACCAAACATACTTATTAAGGCCTAGTATAAAGAAAGGGATAGAGTTAGACCAAGGGGGAAAATTCACCTGAGCCTGGGCCAGATCTATATAATGGGCACCCCTCATGGACTGGATCTAATCCAGGGCATGGGGCAATGGTGGCAGTCACCATTACAGCATTTGGAGTGGCAGCAGGCACCATAATGGTTGGAGCAGTTGCAGCAGCAGTGGGAGTGGTGGCAGCCATTGTGGCAGTAGTGGAACAAGTAGATGCAAGCCAGGAAGTCAATTGCCATGGCACAGATGGGTTGGGTGGCCACTGGGCAACTGACACCTATGTTGCACAGTCCCTTGTTTTCCTGCCATCCACTGAGGGCCATGTCCATTAGGGGACAATGGCTTCAGATTCTGCAACAGACTTCACCACTGGCCTTACCCCCAAATTTCCTGGCCTACCAGTAGCCCAGCATACTGAATGGAGCAGCTCCACAGACCAGAGCTAGCCCATGGACTGTATGTTTGACACCTGTGAATTTGACTCATGATTTCACTCAGAAGTTGTAATTACCTCAAATAAACTTTCAGTGTGAAAGTCTGAAATCTGCTTGGATGAAAAATAAATCCATGAAATTATAAAAGGGATTACTAAACTGGCATGGAGAAATTATGTCTTCAAAATGCATAGTTTTACAATGGGATGACCTCAGATAGGTTTCAGTGAAATATAGCAAATCAAGGGCAACATAATGAATTGTCAAGGTCTTCTTAGTTATCAGTGAAGAATGTGGTATAAGCCAACTAAATTTCAGCCTTGTAGTCACTACCCAGACCACTGAGAAATGTAAGTGAGTGGTCCATTGGCAGATCTTGTGATTAAGACAATTTTATGTCATGTTCATAGACAATACACTGACACCAGACTTTCAGAACATTGGAACTACATCATGTTGAGGAATCACAATGTCATAGAATGTGACACCTGAAAATTTTATCTGTGTAATAAAAGTGCTTGCTGAAGGCTCTGTGAAGATTAGACCTAGTGTTTTTCTGCCATTTGTTCAGATATTAAGTTATATGTTGTTACTAAGAGCCTAATTAAAGTCTTAAATGTAGTATGAGGTCTAGTAAATTTAGCAAAGCCTTATAGACTTGATGGTAGGCCCTGTGACATAGTTAAAATTAACCTTATCAGAAGAATGCAGGCTTGCACTGCTATTGGTCAGCCTAAGGACAGTTAAAGTAAAAAGAATCTGAAGTTATCAGCATAGCTCAGAAGTTATAAATTGGCTGGCACATCCGGAAATCATTTAGAAGGAAGATACAACTCTGTGAAAGGAACTACAAATTAGTTTTTGGCCTGGATTCAGTGGGTCCATGGATCTCGAGGACCCCAAGGGCTGAATACCAGTGTCCTTCCCGATACCTCTCAGACAGTGCTGATTGGGGATGCCAGACTTCGCTGGGCTTTGTGGAAAAAGAAACTTGTTATACATCAGGCATCAGAGGGGACTGCTGATAAGTTGCCAATGTGAATTATTATCATCTGTCATTATCTGTCTTGGTATAGTTGTATTTTTCTTAAGTCAATAAACCTTTCTTTCCTCAACTATATTCTCAATCCCAAACCCTCCGCAGGCAGTTGAGACATAAATTGGCATCACAAACAGGATTGAGAGATGCTGGTCCGCAGAGAAAGGTTGGAATGGAGGGAGTTGCATGGGCCCCATTGGTGGCTTTGCTTAAGGAAATGACAGGGATGGAGAATCCCAGGTGGGATAAGGACAGGTTGAGACCTGCCTGGAGTGACCCGGGACCTGTACCCAATCATTGGGCTAGGTTTGCTACTGCTGTCCGGGGTAAGCCCAAGAAAGGGTGCTTGTCATTACTGCTGGGGATAATGCCAAAATGACTTTATTCTCACTGACAAAGGAATAATCCTAAATGAAATTTAAGAGAGTAGATTTGAGCAAAAGGAATTGCACAGTGTTTGAGATTTTCTTATACAGGAAGGTAACATTTAATCAGAAACAGATATTATGCTTTACTCAGAACAATAATAGATGAAGATATGCTGTTTCCTTTGTGGTGTGCTAGTGAAGCAAATATAGCAGAACCTAAGAGCATCCCCTGTTTATGGATTTCCTGGCACATGGATTAGTTAATGACTGTAGTTCTAAGACAGTTAGCATCAATACCAGCCTCTCAAATCCTCATGTATGGGAATAGGCAGCATTATCAGTCAGAATGGAGTCAGGAAGCACTAGAGATTCTGGCCCTGAATGTGTAAACATGCATGCACATGCATGTATATATTAATGTCTGGTAAAGAAAATAGCTTGTCAAGAACATTAGAGCAGGTGAGCAGATTACAGACATCTTTGTGGCACTCCTTACTCAAATGGTAAAGAACACAAGCAAAATCAGTATAACGTTACATTAACAAATCATTTTTGATAAGCTAGACTGGAGGCAGTCTGTTTTTTTCCAGTGCTAGTTAAGTTTAAATAATACATATATTTATTTTAGCCAGGCAATAAATTTTTTTTGGAACAATCAATTTCAGCAATCATACTACCATACTCTCACTGAAAGGATAAGGTCATAAAAAAGCATTAAAACAGATAAGCAGTGATTAAGACTCTAACTGGCCTGTACATCTTGGGACTGAAAAATAAATCACATACTTGTTAAATTTATCAAAGCAATATTCTATATGTTATAAACTTTTTCTCAGTCAAAGAATCAGAAATAGAGAGCCAAATTGTGTTTTCCAATACACAAGTTCTATCTTTACTTAACATCAGTAGAAGCCCACACAAGTATTATTAAGACAGATTTTCCCCTCAAATATTCATACCATATAGGGAATCTTAAAAGAACTCCATCAATGTGGTTAACCTCAAGTGGCCTCGCTATCATCAAAAATCTTTTGTTGCTTTTGCAAGTAGAAATGCACTTAGAGTCTATGAAGCCAGTTAAAAACCCGAACCCATGTAAAATGTGCACTGATGTATAGAAAGAAAATTGAAGGTCACCAAGAGCAACAACTTAGATAAGAGTGTAAATCTAGGAACAGATTCTGAAAATAGAAAGATCTCCAGAGATTAGCAACTAAGAAAAAACAGGAATCAACAAAAAGCCCAGAAGGGGATGGAATATAGTTCAGAATTTCCTTTTATGCTTTAGACTATACAATTCTATTTTGTATTAGGTTCTGGACAAAACAGATAACTTTAGTTTGTGACAATGGCTTTGCTGTTGACCATAAAATTTATTATTAATCAGAACTTTCAAAATCCAACATTTCAATAACAGGAAGAATTAGAGAAACTACCCAGTGCTTCCAAAGTGGATCTCCTGTTGGATGATGATCCCCTATCGCCTCTCAAAGGTAAACTACTGCTTATTTAGGCAGAATATTTAAATGACAAACTGCCATAATGAGCTGCTGGCCTAATTTCCCAAAGAGTAAACTGGGCTTCTTCCTCTTTGCAGATGAATCTAGGAGGGTGTTACAAGCTTGGCTGGAGAGGTAGAACCAGAAGCATAGTAAATGCCAGACCTGGCTAATATTGCCTCACTTTTGAGCTAGCGAATTCTACTTTCCTTGTTGCAAGGAGCCTATGACCCCAGGAGGGGCAAGCATATTTAAGTGAAGGTAGATTTCTAATGGAAATGTCACAGGGCGCTAAGAGGCGCCTGTTCCTTTAAGCCCAGGGGCAGCCTAGCCAGGGGGCTCTGCAGTCTAGGCAGTGCATCACAACTGCAGGTTACCTGAGCAATAGGCTAATGATGTACTTAGCTGGCACCGCAGATGGTCAGCTGACCAGAAGGAAGCAAAGGCCTGAGCTCATATGAGCCCAATGCTGGGACTGGCAGTAGTTAGGTCTCTGGCAACAGTCAGGGTAAGGAGCTCCTGCACAAGGAAGCTACTCAGGGATGTTTGGTAGCCTATTCTGCTGCCTGCAAGAATAGAAAGGCTCCAAGAGCTAATAAGGTACCCAGGGCTAGGAGCCATGCTATATGAAGGGAGAAGTGTGCCTTCTTAAAGGGGCAGAGCTCAGCTTCTTCTGGTTATTGTTATGTTATAGCCTAGGACGTTATGTTTGTATTACTGATTGTACCAGAGGTTTGTGATGAGGCTGTAAGAGGAGGTTTGGAGGCCTCATTAGTGCCCAGAGGGGCAGACCTGGACAAGGACCAGAGAGCCTGGTACCAGACATAAGGGCCAGAGAGCCCAGCACCACTGGAATGCAGCAGACAGGGGCCAGTGGCCAGTGACTGGAACAGATCAAGCTGAGTTAGTGCCTCGGACCCAGGTTCAACACAGTGGGCCTAGGCTAGAAGGCCTAGCCAGATTAAAGGGGCTGAAGCGGAGTAGGCTGAGACCCTAACAGAGGGAACAACATTCCTGTAACACCCACAAGGCATGGGGCATGGTAAAAGTGGGGTTTGGAGCCATGTGATTAATGTATAAGGCTTGAGGGGCTCTGTGTGGCACAATTCTGGAGTGAGGTCTGGTGAAGGGCCCAGGGACTCATGCAAGGGTCAGCAGACAAGGGCTACATAAGGCCCGTGGACAGCCTCTTAATTTATTACTTAACCATCAAGACATAGCAGGAGAGACAAGAGGGCACCCTCAGGGCAGAGCTGGTATGATCACAGAGCCACTAGGAGCTCACAGCCACATCTTGGGACCCTGGTCCATAACAAAGCGTTTGTTTCTTCAAGTCCTCCAAACACAGATTACATGCTTTACAATGAAACAAATACTGTATTTTCTTGAATACCACATCCCCCAGAAAGACACAGACTTTGGTTTTGGAAGTCAGAATGTAGAAAAGAAAGATGCTTCGAGTCTTAGCTGAGTGGGCTGACTACATACATCAGCTCACTCACCCTCAGCCAGGTCAGTGACTCTTTGGTGGCAATGTCATAGTGTTACCTTCACAGTCACTGCCAAATTTATAGCAGCTTTTTTGCTGCTCATTCAAAAGATACTGCCATTTCAGTCACAGTTGTCAGTGGATTAACAAATGGATTCTGTCCTGCTGCTTTCTGGCCAGAGAGAACTGTCAACCACTTTGGCAGCCATTCCATGCTCTTATTCCATCAAAGAAAAAAATCCTCACTTAAGACATGCATGCCAATTTTGGAGAACTTGTTTTAGGGGAAAAAGGTATATGGTAGCTATGATATAGATTTTTTTTAAGGACATTCAATTGAGCTTACAAATAGAGATGATTTTAATAATACGGTTTATGCACTGTCCATTTGTTTTTGTTTTTTTTATTGGTATACCTTGTAAAAATGCATCTAATTATCTTTAACAATGTTATATAAGGATGTTTTCTTGAAGGATCTCTTAAACACAAAAACCAAGAAACACAAGTCTTTTGCCCCTATGAACTGGACAGAAAAAAAGGAGTATAAAAAGTTAGTTATAAAAGAAAGTAAGAAGTATGTCCAGGCAAGGAAACTAAGTTACAAGAGTGCAAATTTGGCTACACCTTAGTAGCTCACTTATCATCATATGAGTTTGTGCCAAACACAAACTGGAATCAACAAATTTTGGAGAACTGTATATATGAATTATGTAAGGATTAATATATCTATGCACTGATATCTGTAATTCACAAATGTAGAAACAGAAAACTATAATATCTGAATTCAAGATCCTTGAAACATTGTCTTAAATCAGTTTGAAAGGCAATCAGTAATTTGTGAGTAATTTGCATGCCAACAATTTCTCTTTTTGATGCTATTTTGATTATCATATCATTATCTGATAATGTTTATTTGCACCTAGATTAATGCAAATGAATGAGAACAGGAAATAAATTAAAAGCAGAAATATAATTTTCAGCCATAATTAAAACTGCTGATTTCCAGGCAAAGTTATTTGGCTGTTCTGATCATGAGAAAACTCTTTGAATGATATCATTGTCCATGAACTCATGATTCAGGATAGATGCCATTATGTGGTGTGGCCCTAACTGTCCTCTAGTGGTTTAAGTCCTATTATGGATTTAGGAGCTAGCTAGTAATACTTAAAGCAAAGATTCAGTATTAAAAATTATCCAACTTAGAATATACTTCAATGATATTTGCCTCGTTATTCAATATATATTTGAGATTTCTCAATGACCATTTAAAAATGATTCAAGTACATTTTGACAATATGGAACTGTCTATCTCTGAATCCATAAACCCATAAAATTCAGTCTCTGTTTTGAAGGAAAATCTCTAAAATAGATCTGAAAATATTAAAATAAAAAATCCCTTGATGCTGGGAAAGCAGGATTTCTGAATAAAATAGTTCAAAGATAATTGGGCTAAGAATTTTTGGCATCACTTTTGAGCTCACCATTTTCAAGGATATAAATGTGCTGATTAAACTTTCAAAATGCATGTAGTAGTGAGTATAGTAAGTATGACTGCGTTCTTACTTCTCCCATGAACACTTTTGTAAAACAGCAATATATTATAAAATTTAGTTACTATACTTTCCTTTGAGATTACAGTCAGGATCTTCTATAACTTTTTCCCTCACTCAGGATGCAGCAACAGATCTGCCCTTGGGTTTTGGCCTGCTATCATTAAATAATATCTGCCTTCATAATATGAAATCTGGAACCACCGTACATTCACAATTCTCCTTTAGGTCTTTTCTAACTACTGTGGGGAAAAGGGAAACTATTTTTTCCTGGGAAAATCTAGACATTTTTAAATTGAGGACTGTAGACTTTATGACAATGGGAGATACGTTCCAAGGGAGGTTGTTTGAAAACTTTAATACAGTGTCTTACTGTTTTAATCTGTTCTTTTCCCCTGTTTTCAAGTTAATCAATAAGCTTTATCCAGAACATGGGATTTTATTTTATTTCTTTAATATCTGTAAAATTGTTTGCATTATAATGCACACCTTCCCAAGCATCTTTATGGGAGTTAGGGGATTTAAAAACAATGCCATTGTACTTTGCTACACATAAAGGAAAAACATAAAGACCATGCAGACTGGAGTACTTTAAACTCTACTAACTTCAAATAATGAAAAGCTTCAGTATAAAGTTTCAGAGTTTATTTTCTTCTCTCTAGGTAAGTGCCACAGTCATAATGCCTCTAGTATACTGGAAGTTACTCCACATAAGTCCCAGGTGTACTAAGTCAGTTAAAGAAGTTTATAGAAAAAAATGTCAAGAGCGGAGTTAGTACCTTAGGGACTTCAGTATGTGGCAATGATTTTCTCTCATACTTTCTGAATTCTTTATCTGGATAAATAACCTAACTTTTGCAGGCTAAATACAAAAGCAGAAAGTGCAGATTTGTTTCAGATTAGGTGTAGGAACCCTGTAGCAATAAATGTTATTTAATTATTATTTCTATTGAATCTAGAATTTTGAATAGAAAATTTTACCCATGCTTCCTTGAAAATGTTCCCTATTCAAGTACTAAAGGTGCATAGATCATACAATAGATTTGTGGCATGCATGCTTACACAAGGAAATGAAACCAATATAGGGTGCAAAACTAGATCTGGAAATTACTGATAGTCAGATATGCTCTGGTTTACATTACTTCCATATCCAAAATAAATCCACATATTTTTTTCTATCTGCATATCAAACCCTAACAGATAAACACTGCCAATTTACCATGACAAACCATAAGAATTAGCATGAGGGAGACTATTTTGGCATTATTTTCTAAAGGTAAATTTTGACACTGCTTGCCAGGATCTATATTCCATATATCTTGTGGGCTTTTTAAAAAAGTATGGTATCATTTACTTTCAGTTTTAATACTTCATGTTTGAATTCTGCAGTTTCAAGATATGGGTCTTCTCTTCAGCCCATGTACAAAGCTCAAGTAGATTGTTTGCAGCTGTGAAGCCAACCTTAAGTTGTATTCCCCCACCACAAAAGTCAATCAGATGCACTCTGATACCAATGCATACAAACTTACCTGAACTAGTTCACCTACAAATGTCACTGTAGTTGTGGCAGCGGGCATCTCAGCCAGACCAAGTTGCCCAAATATTATTTATCCTGAGTGCTAGGCAGGTGGTCTGCACTGAACATTAGCTGCACTGGATCACCGCTATGGATAAGGACAGAAATTATGCATATGTGATCAGAAACTGGTTCAAATCTATAACACAACAGGGGTTCTTGTACATATGATGAAAACTGGTCTTTCTTGAGGTTTAATTGTGTCATGCTGTACACATGTGGGGGGAGGGTTAATGATTAAATGTGTGTGTTACATTGCAAACTAAATCACATCGGCATGTAGTTTACTTTGCAATGTAGCTACTTTTAAGTTGCAACCTTTTGACAGCTCACTGTCCACCCTTCCCTTCCCCGCCACCCCTGCTGTGGGAGAGCAGGTTGGAGACAGAAGCAGCGAGAGGCCCAATCCTTTTTTCCCCGCTGCAAAGCCTGCTCACCTCTCTTGCAGCCAGGGAGTGAGCTGCAGGTGGGCTGAGCAGCCCTTGAACTGTTGGGGGCCCCAGTCCTTCCTTCCATGGTGCTAGCATCTCCTGGGGCCACCCAGGTGGGCTGCTAGCAAGTGGGTGTTGCCTCAGTTCAGGCTAGGGTAAACAGTTAGACTGGACTGGTGCTGCCTTTGAGCTGGGGCAGCAAGGGCCTGCTAGCAGCCCACCTGGGTGGCCTCGGGAGGTGTTGACAGTGTGTAGGGAAGGACCAAGGTCCATGCAGCCTAGGGCCCACTGGTGGCTCACCCAATGGCTGTGGGAGAGGTGGGAAGGCTCTGTTGGGGTGTTAAAAAAAAAAAGGCTCAAACCCACAAAAAAACCCTTGTTGGTTTTTTTGACAGAGCCTGCCTGCACAAGCTGCCACCAGGCTGTACAGCTGCAGGAGGAGAGGAGGGTGGTCCTCCTCTCCACAGTAGTGGCACCCCACCTGGGTGGGCTGCTAGCTGTGCAGGTTCTGCCCCAGCTCACAGGCAGCAACCACCAGATCCAACTCTTCTCTGAGCCCACATGGTGAGGAAGGACTGGGGTCCCCACAGCTCAGGGGCCACTTGGCCCACCAGCAGCTCACCCCCCAGCTGCAGGAAACTTGGGCAAGCTCTGCGTGGAAAAAAAAGAAAAAGGACTGGTCCACTCACTGTAACAGCGATGGAAGTGCCTAAATTGAAATGGTAGGTTTTTTATCATTGCAATTAAAAACACCGTTTCAATTTAAGAGACTAAACCCTTGTCATGTGTACAAGCACCCCAGAAGTTCAGTGCCCATAAACAACTTTCAAAATGGTTGAAACTGGTTTAACATAAACCTGGATAGTGCAGGATCAGACCTAACTGATTTAGGTGAAACCAGATCCTGTCCCTGATCTACTCCAGATTCAAGTTAATTCAAGTTAACTCAATTGCCCAGCATCCTAGGATTCTTTGCACTCTCCCCCACCCCCACACTCCTTTCAAGGTGGGTGAGCTAGCCTTGGCCCACATTGTCTGCTCCAACCAACCCAGAAGGTGTGCTATAGTACCCCCCTCCCCACCCTGAGCTTCTGGCCTGGGGTAACTGCAGGTATATGGCTGCATTTATTGAATCAAAAATGAATGTCTGTTCACTTTCTTATCAGATCAATCTATATAGCTAAGACTAAACTGTGAAGACTGAATCAATCCTTCTTGGGCTTTTTGACAACCTGGACTTAGCCTATATGATCCAGGCAGTTTAAAGTTAGCTTAGGCACCTCTACGTAAGTTTCAATCACATCTCTGGATTTCAATAGAGCAGTGCTACACAACTTTCCAAGCCTGCAGGCTGGAAGTGATGCAGGGCCAATAAAAGGCCTGATCCACCATGGTCTTTCCTGACTGGGGCCTGATCCAGCAGGATGCAGGCTTGGCCTGCCCAGGGCTTGATCTACCCAGCACATGAGGCCAGCCTTGTTAGTGCTTGATCCAGCTTGAAGGGACAGCTTGGGGCATGTGGAATTGGGGCCCTTGCCAGATTGTTCCAAGTCAACTGGCCCAGGGGGCTTGGAAGTTTGTTGGTACGAGAGGGTAGCAATATTAATAATTGCCACTAGTCCTCTGCTGTCAAATTTCTGGACATGTGAAGAGCCCTGCAAGCAGGATCCCATGGCTTAATGGGCCTGATCTGGCCTGCAGGCTGGAGGTTGAGTACTACTGTGATACAGCAATAGTGTCACACTGAAAATAACCTTGCTTTCCCCCAACTCAATTTTGTTTTTCCCTAGGTAACAAGAACCAATGAAGTGTTGCTGGAAAGTGCTCTGGAATGTGTCCAGAAGCTCTCATGTGATCTTTCTATAGCTTACTTCCCTGTGCAAAGAAAACATACCAGTTCTAAAAAAAGTCCTGTCACAACCTCACCACCTGTCAGCAAAAATATTAATCAACCAACCACCCAATGTTCGTGTCTTTTAATGGCAAAAAAACCCAACAAATACGCTTTAAAAGGGAATAGTTGTATAACTAAGCAATACCAGACTTTGAAAGGTTGTTTCCAACACTGTGGAAAATAAATAAGCCACACGCACACACATACACATTGAGAAAACTGCAATGTCCTCAGATTAAGCTGAATCTTTCATTCCTTGGTGAACCACACTTATATTATTATTATTACACCGCAGGCTATCCTGTCCCAAGGAAAAGGAGGGGGAAAAATCTTGTTTTCCTGCTTTATCATCCTTCTCACAATAAGTTTTATGTTGCTAATAAGATAATAGATAACATGCACAGCAATTTTTGCAAGCAAATTGCCAGGCTTATAATGCAAGTCACAAGGAAGAAATGAGTAAGTAACCTTATAATTTCCAAGTGCAGCACATAAGGTATCCTTTTTGCTCAAATAATGGTTAAGAAAGAAAATAAATTAAAGCATTTCTTTATTTGCATTTTCAAGACCCATTTCAAGGGGATATGGTTTAAATAATAATTTCCCTAAGGGCTTGAGAAGAGTATCCAACCAGCTGCTTCCAGCCTGGCTGCAATTTAGCATCTAACCATATGTTCTATTCACATGGATACTCTTTGAATTTGAGGTTAATCCTTTACAAGAGTTGAATGTTATTCTTTAGGTTTAATTATAGAGAGACTTCTTATATTTTTTTCTAATCTAGATAAAATATGAATCAAAAAAGGGAAAGAGAAAACAGGTAAAACCTATATTCTTTCAATCTTAAGAGCCAAACATTTTTAGTCATATAATTATTTCTATCTTATAAATATCAACATCTCTTACCAATAATGGGAAGGACTGATAAATTAAAATTTGGAACATTTTCTAGATTGAATTCTGGGTACATAAAATAACATGTTATGTTAGGAAGAAAATGGGGAGCTAATATGGTTAAAGTATTTAAAATTTCAGGACAATTTTATGACTGAAATAGCCCTACAGAATGGGTTGGCATGTGACATATTGATACTGGCCTAGAACCACTAAAAATGTGCTCTAAGGTAATGCTGTGGAAGAGGCATTTTGATTTATTAGTAGTTTCAAAAAGTAAAAACTCTGAAAATGAATCCTTTTTAAATTGTAATTGAACTGAAATGTCACAACATTATATTTTATAATTGTGCTAATTAAAATAAAATTAAGAATTATTCCCTTAAGAGAAAACATTGAAATCCTTAGTAAAAAAACTATACAAGACAAATGTTTGTATTCTTTGGAATTTTATGTTGGGCTATTTTTATCCCTGAAACAATTTCACAGTTTTTATATAAATTAGTTACTATAAATGACTGAATATTGCCTAATCTTCATTTTTGGCTGAAAGACTTTCATTTGAAAAGCTAAACCAGCTTTACACCAAAACCTTAGTTGTGAGCTATGCAGAGACACAGTCTTTTTCCTTCTTATGTGTGGGTTTTAGCCTAGGCCTGTCTTTCCAATCCTGAACCTTCCTATATTGACATCTGGAACTAACATAACCTTCTATCTTACTTTGAAAGAAGACATTAATTTGGGTTATATTTAGCCACTGTACTTAAAAGTCAAATTTTTTTGGAGTAACAGCATTGGATGAAATCCTGGCCCTACTGACATTAGTGGTAAAACCCATGAACTTTATTTGAGAAACAAATTCACTTATTGGTTGTAGTAGGACCAAGTAAATAGTTATAAAATCTCAGAATCTTAATTACTTCATACTTAAGCTGGCTAGAATTACAAATATCAATTATAGAGAGGAATTATCATAGGAAGTTTAATGCTGCCACTCTGAGACTTTGGGGGGAAAGGATATTGCATTATTGTAGTTTTTGCAGTCTGGCAAATTCATAGAACTTCCATAACTTTTGTATTTGAAAATTCATATTAGTTAGGTTGGGTCATAATGCTGCATAACTCATTTTTAAGTTATTAGAAAGCATGCTTTAAATATTCTTCAATTTTAAAGAATGCCCCCCATCCTTACTTTCTACACCAGGACCTTGGAAGCACCCTTGAACTGTTATAAATAATTTTCCATTGTCTCTTTTGGAAAAAAAATAAAAGTTAGAATTAATAAGAAAGATCTTAGAGTTTCAAAAATAAGCATGAGACTAATGGCAGAATTATAAGGAAACTATTTTTAGAAGGACTTATGCCTTCTGATAGCATGATACTTTGAAAATAATTATTTGAAGGGTGAAATTCTACCCAAAGAAGTATTTTCATAATTAGAAGAAAGAAAAGGCCTTATTATAGTTATTCTTGATAAAAATTGTTTAATGAAATATGTAGAAACCATTTCTGTAAGCTTAATTTTTCACTCTATCATGATCTATATCAGTTACAATATTTGCATTTCTAAATACACTTCAGCAGTTCGTTACTGAAAGTTTACTAATAGACGTGTTAATTACCTTTTCCTATTTTTAGTATCCATTTCATAAGGAATATTTCTTCACAAGCAAGCCTTAATAAGGAATCAAACTGATTGTGAATAACAAATTCAAAGGTGATCTTCTGTTCAATAAACAACTATATTTTGGCTAATGTGCAGACTGATAAACTATTACATGTTTTGTTGCCATGCCAACACTTGCTACTTCGTAAAAAAAGAATCACAACATTTTGGTCTTATAGGTACAGGAGGCAGAACTGTTAAGTGTTCATTTCAAGTGAATATTTAAACAATGGCATGTATAATAATTAAGAAGATACAAAAAACGTATCACTACAAATTTAGGTGTAGACTTTTTCCGTAACCTGTAGTTCCCTGATATATTTTAATACACACACAGATGAACTCTGCAGACAGTAAGAGAAGAGACTTTTTCAGAGAGCTCTCTAATGGTGTTAATATATTTCCAAATATCTCTTCACTCTTGTCACATTTCACTTCATGCACATTAAAATTCTCTGTAGTCTATTGACTAAAACACATTATAACATTTCTGTCTGATTGTAGGTTAGCACTTGTATGGCAGCAAGAACTTAATATAATTCAAATACTACAATATTTTTAAATATATCTAGGAGAGCTACAAGCCAACATGACTGAGCCAAAATGAGCTGTGCCGAACTCCTGAATATAGAATGTCTTGATTTAACATGTTTTATAATGATCTGCTAAGTGATAAAACAATTACATTTTAGCAATATTATAAATAAGTTGCTATGTAAAAATCCCATTCTAGTGTACATTATCCAGTTTTAATACAATTCTCTGGACTTAAGGAAAAAGAACAGTAGGTGAAGCTCAAATGGATTCAAGTTGAACTACCTGAGTATATATAAAATTGCTCATTTTGCAGGTCTTTTTATTATTGCTGGAATTTGACTGCTAAGTTCACATCAAAGGAGAAGAATCAAAGGCTCTATTCACACTACTGAGGACCTCTCCTGAAGAATAAATATACATGTTTTAGCTTCTCATCTCAGATGAAGGATAGCATGTTCTGTATCATAGCAGAGAAATTCAACAGTTCCAGATGCCAGTGTATATATCCACTCACTAGATAAAATCATCGTTAGCAGTATAGGAGACTTTTAGTTTTTTAAAGAGCTTTCTGTACAGGAAATTGTTATACAGAGGTATATATATACACTTGTAGAATACCACATAAGGTATTTTCAGAGCAAACCTCCATTCAATGCCACCTTGGAAAGTGTGGGAATCATATTCTGCAGTTTTAGTCTGAACATGCTAATCATTTAAATGATCTACCTTGAGCAGGGGCCTGGACAAATTAATCTTGTTAGGTTCCTTCCAGCCCCACTATCCTATAATCTGTAAATAAAATAAAAAAGAAGCCAGGTACTTACCTTTCGGGAGTGGATTTCTTTCACATAAAGTGGAAGTAGAAATTCAGATACACCTTCAAGTCGTATTCCTTTTTTGGTGACTCTCAGGTTCCCCATTCCATCCTACAAGCAATAATATAAATATGTGTGTGTCACTTAAGGAAGAAACCACTGTCCAGAAAAAAAATAATACCAGAAATATACATGTAATATCTGGCCTGGGGTCCAGAAGTAGCAAATGCTAATTGACTGAACAGCAAACGAAAATAAAAGGAACTCTCATTATACACAAACCTTTTCATGCATACAAATCAGAGGAAGGACAACCAGATTTTCAAAATATGTTTAAAAGTAGGTGTCAAGCTAGAAGATATATGATACTTTTCTAGGCAGTAGTCAAACATGTGCTGAAGCTGTGGCACAGTGTAGAAGGTTGATTATTGAAACCTTCTGAAAACTCCAAACAACGGTTTTGAAGAAAGCAAAATATGTCTACATAAATTATCTATATTTGCCAATCAACATCCTGCCTACCTCTTGTATTTATGGACACCCATCTTGTAACAAAAGAATGTTGTTCCACTGATAAAAGGGTAGGTCAAGATCTGGGGAATCTATGCAAGGAATGGTACCTTTATAATATCACTCATTAGAATATTGAGAAGTGCTCAATATTAAGAGAATCCTACTTTATACAGTTGAAGGTAAAAGCAGCAAGGAGTCTACTGAGGACCTTAAGGGAGGAAAAACAGCATTGCCACTGAGCAGTGAAAGGAAGAAGCATTCAGCTGTACATAGTGCAGCAGCTTGAGCTGTCAAACGCTTGCAAGAATAAATCCTGGCACACAAGTCCTGAACCAAAGGTCTTTCTACCACCTTCTTCAAACTCAATTTCGGTGCAATTCTGAAGAGCAGCAGAAAAATAGAAAGATGTTCAACTAATTCTTCTCTATTATAATACAATAAAATGACCCTTCTCCTGCTTACTTAAAACATTGACTGGATTTAGTAGGAATGTATTTGGGTCCAAATTAGTAACACTTTAATATAGTCAAGTTATTTTGGACATTTTACATGCAGATTGAACTGTTGTGTTCAGAAGTCACTCAGACCCAAAGAAAGTTACAAAAAGTTGTTTCATTCTGGGCATGTCTTTACTGCTTTTTCTGCATTCTGCATTGCCACAAATCGTACTCCACCTAAGAGCTAAATACAAATGTTCAAGTAGTTTCAGTGAGTCCATGTACTATTCCATAGTTCTGCTGGTCTCTCCCAAGATATCAGTACCACTGTTGTAGGGCACTAGTAACTCCATTTATTTGGGCTGTCTTGTGCCCTCAGCCATTTTGACCTATTCTGGTTGTAAGCTTATCTAAGACATTCTGAAGTAAATCTCTGAGAGGGATGTTGGACTAGATGTTCTTGTGCGGGCCCTTCCAGTCTTTACATGACTATAATTCTGTGCGCCCATGTAGAGAAACATGGAAGGGGACCAGAAACACTTTTGGTCCTCTTCCGGGTCTACCAGGGAACATACTGGGCCCCTCCCCCCCGCATCCACCTGACTCAACAATCAGCCATGGGGGGACCCTGGGTGCCCCCCCCAGACCTTTACATGACTAATAAACTGTACCACTATTACAATTTGTAGCCATTATTTCTCCTTGCAGATCCACACATATTCATAAAGAAGTAACAGTTTTCAGGACCCCAAATCATACAGAATTGTTAGCTTTCCTTTACCTATCGCTTTATGGACCTGCAAGTTCCTCCCAACTGAGAGTTTGGAAAGATATAACACTTGTAGCACTATGAACACCCTTGTAGTGCTATAGAAGTTGAAGAGACAGGTGAACATGCCCCCTGTAGTACTATATAGATGGCACAAGTATTAAAAAATTTTGCTAGATGAAACAGTAACTTCTCTGTAGCACTACATTTTGGGACATTAGGCTATCAGTGTGCATGCTGCAGCTTTCAGTGTCCTGGAGGCTGCAGCACTGCTTGCTACTAAGACTGTGCAATGCTGTGGTCCCCAATTTGATTCAGCAGAGATTTGGCCCAATTCGGTGGCTGAATCTCTGAATCCTCATCAAATCAGGAGACCCTTTAATCTCTCCAAATTGAATTGGAACCCTCTGAATTGATTCAGAGAAATTCAGAGAGATTCAGAAAGATTCAACAGTTCAGACATACACTCAGCTTTAAATGTTTTTTTTTACGTACTTCAAGGTCCCAGGTAGCTTGTGAATGCTGAGATGCTGGGGTGGATGGAGTGTTCCTCAGGAGTGTGTTTGCCTCCCCAGTGGGCCTAGCAATAGACCCGGAAGTGGACCAGAAGCACTTCCAGTCCACTGGGGAGTGCTCCCCCCCCACCCCCCCGCAGCCTCCTGGCTTGGCGACTGGTGCCTCTTGGGTCTGGGGGGGGGCACCCAGGGTCCCCCCATGGCTGATTGCTGAGTCAGGTGGATGCGGGGGGGAGGGGCCCCAGTATGTTCCCTGGTAGACCCGGAAAAGGACCAAAAGTGTTTCTGGTCACCTTCCATGTTCACCACTGAGCATGCATCCCTCCCCCCCCACTCCCACTCCTGTGGGACAGTTCATCTGCTCCAGCATCACAGCATTCATAAGCTGTGCATGGTACCTTGCAGTATGTCGAAAAAACATTTAAAGCTGTGTTTATGGCTGAATCACTGATACTCGGAATTGCCACTTAATTTTCAGATTTGCATATGGCTGAATCAAATCAGGGACAGTGATCTGAACCAACGAATCAAATCACTGTCCCTGATTCAGGCTGAATCCAAATTGAAATAAAAAATGGCCTGTTTTGCACACCCCTACTTGCCACCACCAACCAGGAGCTCGCTGTTCCAGTTTATTTATGTTTGATTGAAATACTAACCATTGGTGCTATGAAAAAATCCACTAGAACTGGTGTTGGTGGTATTATTACCCTTGTCCAAGCACTGCATACTCTGCTGTCAATTGTAAATTATTAATACACTGTGAGGTAAATCTACTGCTGTTCTTGCAGTTTTCTAGATGTTGCATATTGAGTTGGCTTGTGTTGTTTTCCATAGCACGTATCAGATGTATTTGCCCTTTTTTTTAAGACTTGAAACAGCCGCTTCCTTTCTGCCTCAAGTCTCTTTTTTTATAGTGTTGTGGATTCTCTAGCAGATCTATGATGTTAACCTCACCATACACCTTCAAAAGGCTTTAGTGCAAATTGGTTGACTTCCTTTACAGCATTTTATTTAGTTTTCATGGGTTATTGCTGTCTTCCAGAAGTCCCTCTGAAAGTTTTATGCCAGATTCCACTCATGCTTGCATCCCTAATCAAACTCAAGTAATCCCCTAAAATTGCAGCATTTGCTCTTCATCCTTGAATCAATCACCAATATTCTGTATTTATTTTAAAAAAGCAGGAGGTCACCTGATCAGCTACAGTCAAAGGACTGTCTATTTCAACCTTTCCAGTGAAGCAGTATTAAATATATCCTAGAACATCCCTGGAAGGGAAACTTTAAATTACAACTAAGTCAGAGTACTACCTGCTTGTCATGGTTTTAATAGCATGTACATATACATGGATTGCATAGTAGAAGTAGCTAATGAAACAAGGAAAGAATATTCTCATATAGCTAAATCTCATAAATAACCACACACTCTTAAAATCAAAATTTTAATTGGAAAATCTGTGGCAATCAAATGTAGCTTGGGGACAATTTATTTTACCTTTACAGTAGGACTGGCCCCTCCCCTCTGTTCCCTGGCTGAAGCTCCAGCACAGACTGGTCTGATCCCCTCCTCCCCCTCACCACTCCCTGCTAAGCAGGAATTCCCCTCTTCCCTCTGCCTTGCTGGGGAGGTGTCTGTGTATTAGTTAGCAGATCACATGCTGGCTATGGTCTGTGCTGAATCAACAGGTAGAATCAACAGGTAGCTGGTAATTTTCCTCTGTTGTTTTTTTAGTGGGGCAATAAACAGTGTGTTCGAGGTGATAAACACTTTTATCAATTCCCTGCTGGGCTAATCAAAGCATCCTGCCAGGGTATGGCCATGCCTCCCCTCAGCTTAGTGCTGTCAAAGGGATGGGAGGGCTGCTCTAGCACCCTGCAGCTTCTGGCCTCAGCCATTGCAAGCATGTGCCTGCTTTTCTGGGATGTCTGCCTGGTTACAAAACTAATTTAGCCTGGCCAGGTTAGACTAACCTTCAAAGATTGAATTAGTTCAGGCTCAGGCTTTTTGAATGTCTGTCCCTAGCCAAAGTGAAAAGACACTTACATACTAAAGTGGTTTTATTTTTATGTAGCTGTATCTATCATCATACATGAGGGAAATACTTACACAAGCGTAAGGCTTCTTAATATTGATATTACTCTGTCGCCTCTAGAAATCACACTTGGCAATTATATCAGTTTAAAAAAAACCTACCCCCTTCTACGTTCCCCACCAACACATTTATACAGGTATAGCTTTTGAGTTAGGACAAGTAAACAAAAGAGATAAATCATATGTGGTAATCTAAGAAAGACTTAACAGTAGGTGGTAAAGCTGAAATAAGCCCAAAGATTTAATGAATGAAAGTCACTTCTCTTATTTCATGGTTACAAAAATATCAGACACAATAGAAAAAAAATTGTTTTCAAGCTATGCTGGATCTTTAAAGATGATCATTTAGAGGAATTATGCCTTTGTACACCATTTTAAGATTAAACTATGTCTCTGTGATGAAGGTCCAGAAGCCATCATTATAACAATAAAGACCACCTCATTTTCAAGACAGGGGACTATCATAATGGCAGACTCAACAATGGGTAACTTTTTCAGTTAGTATATCTACACTACAGTATATACTCCTGCAACAGTGTGAAACTAATGTAGCATCAGTAGAAAATAAAAAGCTTTCTCCATTTTAGAGAATGAAGGACCCCTGATATTCTATACATATTTAGGAAGGCTTAAAACTTATTACACAAAGTAGGAGGATACTTCCTTTTCCATTAAAAGTAAAAGAGGAGATCAAATGTGGTCTGGGAGTAGAAGAATTCTGAACTTGATGTCATGGCATATAGTTAATTAAAAAAGCAGTGTTCTCACTTTAATTTTGGTAAGTATTTTTAAAATAATTTGTATACACTCTGTAGATGTTCTTTTTAAAAAAAGTGCGAATGTGATGCCACCACCTGTACCCAGAGGGGAAACTAAGATAAAGACACTATCTCCTCATTGACAAATCAATGCTAATGCAATACTCCTGCTGTTCTATCAACAGGGAAAACCGACAGGGAACACCAACTGTGCCATATTTTAGCTATGAATAAATATTCAATAGGAAGCAGGTACTGTTTTACTTACTCAGAGACAAACACATTTGCTAAGTGAAAAGGAGAAATTAACATATTACTTCATCTGGTTCTGATGGGGCATTTGTGGCTGCAAGATACAGCACTAATATATATTACGCACAAAAAATGCATTAAGAACAGCATTGCTGAGGTTGCTAGGTCAAGTGCTTAAGGGACAGGAATTGCCAGGAGTAAGGTTTCCTTTTTTCACTACCTTTCAGATATGCATATAATACTATCTTTAATAATACTGTCACCCACTGTTATTTTCTCAACCATCCTACTTCAGTCATTACAAAGGACTGAGAGTACTTTGTTCATATGCAGCTACTTAATATTTTGTTTTGTTCAAAATGCAGCTGTATACCGTACTGACTTTACACTATTCAAACTCTGCTGTGAAGACAGAACAACTAATCTTCTGGGTTCTTCTATGGTGTTTATCACTTAAGCAGCTGAGTGCCTTACAAATATTATACACGTGTTTCACAGCATTCCTGTCAGATGAGGTGGTGGTTTTATTCTTATTTTACAGAGCGGAAACTGAGGCACAGAAATTAAGGTAAGCAATAGCCATTAGTTGTGCTAATCTGAAATATCTCAAACTTATTTTTCAGAATGCTTTGTATTATATAGCATGGTTTAAGCACAGTTCACATAAGCTTTAGTTGAAGCTATGGGTGCTCACTTTTAGTATTTTGCTCAGTCAGAGTCTCAGTTTCCTTCATCTTCTTTTTTGAAAGAGAGATTTGTAACTTTAATGTGTGAGCCTTGAAATTAAATAAATAAAATATTCATTTCCTAGTACAATTTTATGCTTCTTTGGGGAAATATTCTTAGGTTCCTTTAGCTCCTTCCCTTCCTTTAGTTTCATCCTGGTCTTCCATAGAAGGACTATCCCTCTGACCATCTGCCAAAGCTTTCCACTTTAAATGCTGTAAGACACTGGGCATATGGGACTACTCTCACCCCAATAAAAATACATTATAAGATAATTAGATTTATTCAATACGACAAGACAGGCAATGCATTTTGGAGTGTCTGCCATGGATGGTGTTAGGAAACTGAAGCAGGGTGACTGTGACCTTAACCACCTGACAAATGCAATAATCTTCTACAAATGATTTTCCTGAAGTGTCTCATTGCCGCTATGAAACAAAATTTGCAAATAAGAAAGAAAAAGTAGTAAGGCCTGTACCCATTGTGCAGGGAAATTTGCTCAAAACATGTTGCCTTCTCTCTTAGAAACTGTTATAGTAAAGAACTGGGAGGAAGTCAGATAAATTCAGATAAATTTGAAAGGTTCTCTTTCTGCATTATTCCCATACTTATTCAGTGAGTGGAACGGGATTCCCAAATGCATCATTGATGTAGTTAGTCTATAAGGTGCAACTACACCATGCCTTTTGCCTGAGGCTCTTGTAATACTATGAATCACATGCATGTTGATGGGTATTAGTGCTAGCTTGAGTTTGGAGTAGTCCCACTACAGGCCAGTAGGAGCCTGTACTGAGAAGTAAGAATCCCCTCCCCTCCCATTCTGGCCTCTCCCCTTGCTCCCTGACCCCCAGGACTCCTCCAGGTCCCTACCCCCAGCCTCTCCCTTCCCCTCAGGGTCTCCCCTTGCTTCCCCCCACCTCCACAGCATTACTTACTTGTGTGACTGCCTGTGCTATCTGTCCCAAGGGAGCAGGTAGAGAAGGGTTTACTTTCCTGCCCAGCCACCGCTACTGCTGCTCTTCTGGCTCAGAGAGCAGTAGCAGTGGCAGTAGCCAGGCAGGCAGTTTAAACCTTCCCTGCCTGCTACCCTGGGGGATACACTATGGACAGCCACAAGTAAGCAGGAGGGGAAGGTTGGGGGGAAGTATGTGGGGAGCTAGGGTTCTGGGGAGGGTGGGAGGCACTGGAGGGGACAAGTGGTGGGGGGTCATGTGGAGAGAATTAAAGAGTCAGGATCAGACTGCCTGTCTCCCCTGCCCCACTGCTTGCTTGTCATCTGCTTGCCCCTGCCTATAATTAGATATTAAACATGGAAAATTATGTATTTGTTATAACTTTCCATGTATAGACTCTAATTGTTGGAGAATCTTCTTAAATTCAGAGTCATCTTGGATTCAAGATGTATTCAGATAAATACAGTATTTCCTCATAGGCTCGTGGGCCCCCTGTTTCTATTTTGCTCTCCTTGGCATTATGATTCTTCTTGAATCTTACTCCTAGGGTCTCCATCCTAAAAGGGGTACACAATTCTCAGCTATTATATGATTTCCATGGAATGTAATTAACTATAAAGAAAAAGATCTGCATAGATTTTATTCTCTAGTAAGCTGATATTGTATTGGGGTTGAATTATTTGTCTTTCACAGTTGACTGTTAACAAAAATAAAGCTTCAAATAAAGCAAATTCTGTTTAGTTTAAATTTTCAGGTTGAAGATTAAAGGTCTTTTGCACTGGATTATAAAATATATAAATGGCTACATGTATACATGGACACATTGATTAGCAATCCCAACAAAATGAAATAATATCCAAGCAAGAGGATGAATGCAACTCTGGCCCAAAGATAAAGCTTTTACAACTGGCTGTGGGAATTTGATAAGGTGGCACTGGTGTCTGTATTAAATCAAAAGCTATAATATATTGACTAATAATTTGATGTAATTGACTCATAATTTGATACAATCCAAAGCATTATTGTATTTCCTATTTTTACTTATAACAAGTCTTTGGCAGCAATAATATTGATTGATTTATAGCCACTTCTCTCTTTCTTTGCTCTTGTAATTTGCAATTCCACCTAGTAAGTTTTAGTGGACACTATAAGGACATGTTAATGTGAATGGAACAGATCAGCATGTTTGACAGCTATAGGAAATGATTATCAATTTGTCTTCCGAGGCAGATTTATGTATTTCCATTCCCACTCTTCAGCATATTGGGAACCCAAAGCCTTGCTCATATTATAGAAAAAAAATTAACAAATTCA
This sequence comes from Crocodylus siamensis, assembly GCF_052110815.1. Lineage (NCBI taxonomy): Eukaryota > Metazoa > Chordata > Crocodylia > Crocodylidae > Crocodylus > Crocodylus siamensis. The sequence goes on from NC_143396.1 coordinate 59,833,105, forward strand.
TAATAGAGTCCTACCAGTCTAACTAGTTTATTTCACCCTATGAGTTTCCATATCTTTCATTTTAATAAAACAACAGAAAGGGACCTATCCCCCTCAACTTGCTCAGTTTTTTTCTGCTGTTTGTCCCTGATGAAAAGAAAAGGAAAGAAAAGAAAAGAAAAAATCCCACCACATGCCTGAAACACTTAGAAGCAGATTAAACCACTGTTAATGCTTTTCCTAGTGGTCTGGGATTAATGGTTTTTTCTACAAAACATCTTTTATCTCCACCAGTAATTCAAAAAGCAGAGATATTAAAACTCAAACATATGAAAGACAAACCATTTATTTTATGCTGTTGCTGGGATTTTTATTATCATATTTTGTAATAAATTTTCTGCATTTGAAAGTCAATATCAAAGTAAATGAAGTCTCATATTATAATGGTGTTATAAGTATTTGGGAAGGAAAAATAGTCTGATTTGTTGAAGCTTATGAACTGAGAAGCTTAATAGACATTTTTATCTTTTATGACAAATATCTCTCTTCACAGTAAAATAAACAAATAATCAGTTCATGGATTCAATCAAGTCAAATGCTAATATAACAGAATTTTTTAAGTACTCTGGCTGTGAGTAAGTGGGCATAGATAAATGTTCTTAAAGCAGCTGTTAAATGGACTTATATATGATTTAAGGTCTAAAATTAATTTTATACAAAAATTTTAAAGAATCAAGATGTTCTTCCAGGAGGCAAAAAAGGGTGTTTTAAGCCTTTAATATTCTAAAAACTCCCTATTCTAAAAACAATAATATTTGTTCCTACTTTCAGGTACACTATTAAATCAGAATCTTATACACATCATTACATGGAGAAAAAATATAAGTGGCCTATGAATTTCGCTTAGCCAGTCAAGCATTTGTTTAATAGTTTCATAGTTTCTAGGGTCGGAAGGGACCTGAGCAGATCATCGAGTCTGACCCCCTGCCATGGCAGGAAAGAGTACTGGGGTCAAACGGCCTCAGCAAGGTGTTCATCCAGCCTCCTTTTACAGACCTCCAGGGTAGGAGCCAGCACCACTTCTCTTGGAAGTTGGTTCTAGATCCTAGCCACCCTGACAGTGAAGTAGCGCCTCCTGATATCTAGCCTAAATCTACCCTCTGCCAGCTTGTGACCATTATTCCTGGTCACTCCTGGCAGTGCATGGCGTAACAGGGACTTCCCCAGTGCCTGCTGGTCCCCTCTGACTAGTTTGTAACAGGCAACTAGATCCCCCCTCAGCCTTCTCTTGTGGAGGCTGAGCAGGTTCAGGTCCCATAGCTTCTCCTCGTAGGGCCTGCCCTGCTGCCCCCGATCATGCCCTCTGGACCCTCTCCATGTTGTCCACATCCCTCTTGACGTGTGGCATCCAGAACTGGATGCAGTACTCCAGCTGTGGCCTGACCAGTGCCGCATAGAAGGGGAGGATCACCTCCTTGGACTTGCTTGAGATGCATCTGTGGATGCATGACAAGGTACGGTTGGCCTTCCTGACTGCATCCCCACACCGCCGGCCCATGTTCATCTTGGAATCAGTGACGACTCCAAGATCCTTTTCTGCTTCTGTACTGACAAGAAGGGAGTTTCCCAACCTGTAGGTATGATGCCAGTTGTTCCTCCCCAGGTGCATCACTTTGCACTTATCGGTGTTGAATCCCATCCTATTTTCATCTGCCCACCCTGTAACCTGTTTAGGTCTGATTGCAGTCTATTCCTTCCTTCCAGTGTGCCCACATCCCCCCACATCTTAGTGTCATGAGCAAATTTGAACAGGGTGCTTTTTTCCCGCTTTTCCAAGTCACTGATGAAGATGTTAAACAGTGTGTGCCCAAGGACTGAGCCCTGTGGAACCCCACTGCCCACATCCCTCCAGGTCTAAAATGACCCATCCACCACCACTCTCTGAGTGCAGCCCTCTAGGCAGTTGGCAACCCCTTTGACTGTGCGGGTGTCGACACCACAGTCCCCCAGTTTCTTAATGAGAACAGGGTGAGAGGCAGTGTTGAAGGCCTTCTGAAAGTCCAGGAAGGCTATGTCCACTGCTACCCCTGCATCTAAGGATTTGGTGATCTAGTCATAGAAGGCCACCAGGTTGGTCGGACAGGACCTGCCGCTAATGAACCTGTGTTGATTGCCCCTAAGCATAATCTCCCCTGCTGGCCCCTCATGGATATGCGCCAGAATAATTCTCTCAAAAAGCTTGCCCAGGACTGAGGTAAGACTAACTGGCCTATAGTTTCCCGGGTCCTCCTTCCTCCCCTTTTTGAAGATGGGAACCACATTGGCCCTCTGGCACCACACCAGAGCACCATGAATACTCGTACAGCTGTGCCAGGGGTTCCGCAATGACCTCAGCCAATTCCCTCAGTACTCTAGGGTGGAGATCATCCGGACCAGCTGGTTTGAATACATCCAGTCCCTCCAGAAGTTCCCTAACTAGTTCCTCACCAACCCTTGGCCTAGGTGCACCTTCTCTGGGATCTAAGTGGGGCCCAGAGGGGGGGTGACTGTTCTGGTCCCTGCTCAGGAAAACAGAGGCAAAGTAATTTTTAAACATGCTGGCTTTGTCATCTGGTAATAATACTTTGCGCAATACAGAAAGATGCAAGTACTGCTATGAAGGCTAAAAGGGGATGGAAGAACCTACCAATCTGCCTTAAGTAATTGTGCATAGTATTTCATATACAATAGAAAGTGATTTTAAAACTTTAAGGCACTGACCAACTAGATGTACAAGGGTTTCTGTATACATATGTGAAAATCTTGATTTTAGGATTCATGTACATTTGTTTAACAATACACAATAGCTCATTCACTACACAATGCATGAAGAAATTTGCATGCTTCAGGGTAAGATTCATAACAGCCAGTATAATTAGCAGGGTGATGAATAAACTATCTTGCCTCTCCCAGAGAATATAGGGGCTTCTACACAATCCAGTGTGTCAGAGCAGACTCAATTAATTGAGTACAGAAATTGACATGCTCTGGCAGCCTTACACATTACGTGTATCAGCATTGCTGTGCATCTCCATGCTGGCAAAATGGCAGCAGTACACTTTGAAATAAGACACGTCCGACAAGCTTTAGTTCAAAGCACCCTGTGTGGGGACACATGGAGATGCTGATACATGTGACATGCAGGCACTTTTAATTAGTTTTGGTTGCTAATTAAAGTGTCCAGCACCGTATACTGCACTGCATGTAAAAATGACCTAAATGCCTACTTCGTATTTCAGGGAGTCGTGTCTTTCAGATGAGGAATCGAAGCTTGGAATCCTGTCCTGAATATTTTTTATTATGCTTTGCTTGTGCTGATGAGACATGATGAAGAATGCCTTGCATTCAAAAGCTGTTTTAATTCTATCCTAACTATGCAACTGGTCCAATAAAAGATTTTACCCTAAGAAATTCCTGGAGGGATTTATATTTTTTTCTTTAAAAACTGATCTTGGATTGCATATTTCTTTCAAAATAATTGTGTTACCTTTTCCCCATTAACCCAGGTATGGGAGACCAAAGTTTTACATCTTCCTTAACCTGAATGGGTTCAGACCCACATCTCCTACCTCCCATAAGCCTGTCTTAACCATCAGTCTATTAACATTTCTGGGCTATATTGAAGTACTTTCCAGCTGTCCTCTTGAAGCTGTGTTATTTTGCAAAATAGAGCTTGGCTTTCTAGCACAATGCTTGGGGGACTTCCCTGTTTCAGCGGGTCTTGGCTTTTGATCCCTTCAAGGATTTCTTATGCATTTTATGTTAATCAAACAGTCATTGGTTAGTTGCCTGGGGATCTTCACCGTCAGAAATTTAAGCATCTAGGCACTCGTGGGAGTTTTCAGTACTCTTGAACTTTGATAGAATTTCAGCATCTAAGTTTTTTGTAGACTTGGGTCTTTCTTCCCTTAAAAAAGAGCATGAAAAAATAAACTAAAAAAATGCTGGGCCAACATCTGACTTATATGTTAAAAAGTTGGTAAGGCTCATGACTCTGTTTTACAAGATAGTTTTGTTTTAATTATTTTATTTCATAAAATGGGATGAATACTATTTGTTCAGTATTTTTCAGATGTGTTAACACATTACTAGCAGGCATGGACATTTATTAATTACAAAGATTTGTGAGTCTTCTACAAATTCTACTATGATATTAATAGTATGCAAATTGTTTTACAAATGTGTAGTCAGTCTCACATTCAGTCTCAGAGAAATTACAATGTATGGAGATAGGAAATATAAAATAGCAAAATCATGCATTTTTAGAGTACTAGTATTACCAACTAGCCTTCTAATTAATAATAAATAATGTGTATTTTCTTGTTGGTTTGACAAAAATTGGTCTTCAGAAGGAATTTGAAGGAGGAGATAGTGTACCATAAGACATGATATGGAAGTACGAAGAGGACTGGAGGAGAACTAATAAAAGTGAGCTGTCACTAGAAGACTGAGGAAACCAAATTATAGATAAGAGAAAATAATTGGAAAGTACCAGAGTTATGAGGTAGGAATAGGAAGTTTAAATTTGATTTGGTGGAGAAGGGGGAGAGATAAAAAGGGCGATATGGTTAAATTATGGGCAAAGTAGGACTTATTGGTAAGTATGCTGATGCTGGGTAGAAAGGGGAATTTAAGTTCTGGAAGGGACCAGAAAGGAGGAGGAAAATGGTAATAGTGTAATCATAAAGCAATGGATTTTATACATGTTAGAGGTAAAAAAGGCACCATTTCTTCACTGCATGGTTGTAGAAAGTACAGGAGCAAGGTTAGGTATTGATAGGCCTGCATATGTGAAAGGATGGTGGTTTTGTCAATTGTGATAGACTAAAAGGAGAGGGAAGATAATGGTAGGCACAGTGAAAAATGTTGGCAAAAACAAATATAAGCTAGTTCACAAATGGGCAGAGGAAGAAGTAGGAGAAAAGCATGAAATGTTGTATTGGACTGATTAAGGCAAGTCAGGAGAGGGAACTTTGATTCATGACTAATTAGCAGAAAACAGTAATTAAAACCATGCATAAGAATGAGGTCACTCAGAGAATCACATAAAGCAAATCTGGATTCCATCAGAGGATAGCAAGGGAAGATGGAGCACTGTGAGACAGTGAAGGAATATTCAAAGGGAAAAGGAGAAGATAGAGATGATGGAGAACAGGCAGTGAGATCTACCTAGCAGAACTGACTGCAAACTGGTCAGGGCAGTTTTGGGGAAAAGACCAATAACCAATCTAGTAGGAATCTGAAACAAATTTAGAGAAGAAGGTGATTATATTAGAACATTTTGAAAGGATAAAGTTTGAATTTCCCAACAGTCTTGAGTTATACTTAGTTTATATTCATTTGAAATTTCATACATCTCTTGGCATCTCTATTTGCATTTTAGACTTCAGACTCAACAAAACTACTAGAATATGTTTGGGTACTACAATCACATTACATAAATGTATAGAAAGTAGTTTTGCTGAATCTACAGCCTAAAACACAATTAATGACATCAAGACGCATATAAAATTGCCCCTACATATTAAGGGAATGCCAATTCAAAAACTTAATTATTATCAGATAAGTACTTTAAGTACCATTTTATAATGTATCATTCCATGGGCAGATATAAGATTTTGAAAAGGAGGGTACAGATGGCATGGTACATCATCACATATAAACATGACCCATACCTTTCTCCAACTAAAGAGAAAGTAGAAGCTTTACTAATATGCTACGTGCCCTGTTCTATAGTATTCCATTTAAGATCAAAACAAGAAATATATTGGTATGTTTACTACAGTATTTACTCAAATATAAAATGAGGATTCAAATATAAAATGAGGATTCTCCTTTGCACTCCATCACATCAACACAGGGGGGAAAAAAGCTCCTAACCTTACATTCACATACAAGGAAACTGCATTAAATACATTGCCTGCATTGAACTGCTTGTAAAAATAGCATGTACTTAGTAAGAGAAACCAACTATGAAGTTGATTAAATGCAGTCAACACTGAGTCACTATTAAGTACATGGCTCATGTTGGGTAAACATGCTGATGGGAACCATTTTTAGGTTTTGTTTGTGGGGGTGGGGTGTTGGGTTTTTTTGGTCCTTCAAAAAATTGGCAAGTGCTCCCTCCATAAAGAACAGGCCTGGAGGTAATACCAGGCTGGCACCAGAAGGGCCAAAGTCAGCCCTGACACCCTCCATCCTACTACTGACAAACATCCCCCACCCCCATCTGGGGCTTCAAATGTTTCCAAAACCTTTGGCAGGCAACCTACTTGCAGGCCCAAGCTTGGGGTTTGGATGCCCTGAGTTTTTCTTGCCCTCAGCCCTAAGGCCACAGAAGCAAGCTAGAAAGGAATCTCCCCTTTCCGTAAAGTGGGCATAAAGCCAAGATCTTCCCATTTCAGCCCCTATTGGAAGGTTTACTATACATTGTGTCAAGACAGTGGTCTTCCCCATGTGTGACTAGGAAGACTGCCTTAGTGGTCATGGTGTTTCCCTTGTTAGGCAAGCGTAGGACTAAACTTCATCTGAACTGATAAGAAGCCAGGAAGTGATGTGACCTACCACAAGTACAGGTTAGTACAACCCATGTAAATAAGACATGTTGTAGTGCCTATTGGATGTAGTCCCCCTCAGTGCTGATTCTTTTTATAGTCATGATGAACCACTACACTGAATACATTTTGTGTATTCTTTCCTAAAGCTAAGCTGCACTTTTCTTTCCCCTTCCCAATTATTCTTGTTTCTTCGCCAACCTTAAATGTCTGACAAACCTCACACAACTGAGACCCAAACGGTTCACCCAGAATCCCTCTGTTGCCCCCTCTCTTAGCCTGTTGCATATGATTGGTGTAGCTTCACCCTCTGTGAGGTGAAGTCATACCAGTTTGCCCTACATCTCATTTGCATACACATTTTTGGAGGATCCCAGAACTTGTGACAAGAACACATGGTCCCAGCCATGAGGGCTAATTAGCACATAGATCATTTTTCAGGGTATCTGGAGTATACAGTATGGCGCAGTGCTGAGCTGTTGGGATCACCAGGATTTTAAATGCCGTGTCTCGAAATGCGGTTGACTCTGCTGGGGTCCAGCCCAATCAACTATATGGTAAATCATGAGCCTTTTGGTTTTAGAATAATATCATGCATAGTTCACAGTCTAAGTAGGTGCTAAAGTGCTAGTTCAAAGTGTGTTTATGGAGTATCTGTGCTAAAACTAGCTACAGTTTCAAAGAAGGTAAAAATACATTGATTCTGGATGAATTAAGCCTATGGGTACAATATGCAAATTGCTACAGCTGTATTTAGTTAATGGTCAAGTTTTTTCAAAGTTGTTTCTCACTTTCATGTGTGCAGGGAGAGTAGGGTCTAACAGTAGGAAGGGAGGAAGTGGCTTCAAGAGAAGTTGTTGGGGGCAGAGGACAAAGGGACTACCTGACGCCCCAGATGTATTTTCCTTCTTGTAGCAGTGGGAGATTGACAAATTCAAGACAAACCTCCAATAATTAGATTCTATACCTGGAAAGTTATATTAAATATATAATCGTTCCATATATAGAATCTAATTATTGGGAGGGTCATATTATATTCAAGTAAATATGATAATAGCTATATTATGTATTAAGTTTAAAAACACTAGAAGCTAGGTAAAAGTCATCAAAATAGTCAAAAGATGTTACTTCATTAGTCCTGTAGTCATTGCAGTTATATGTACATCTCTTATTCAAATACAAAATCTAGTCTTGAGTGTCTTAACAATGCCTCCAATATTTTACCACCAGTAGTTTCTACACCAAGTTAATATTACTGTGCCTGAGTTAAGGTTTATGGCTAAAGCTAAAAACAGTCTGTGGAGCTGTGACACAGAAAAGAGCCATTACCAGGAATGGCTAAGAGACAGCAAAACTGTAGAACAAAGTACAGTTTGAATAGGATAGACACAATTAAAAAGGGAGAGAGGATCATTAACACCTATGGAATGAAGAGAAATTAGCATATATCTGGTAGAATATAATGAACCAAGAAGTAAATTAATTCCTTCAGGGCTGTCTGAATAGAAATTCCAGTGCCCCTACTAGGTAGTAATTTTTAAAGTTTTGGTAGAACAGGAATCAAAGAGGGGTGCCTCCCAATCTACCCAGGTATAATTACATTTAAACCATAGGGTTTATGAATACCAGTCACACGGTATAGCGTTCATTTTAAATTTTATTCCATAAGGGAAAGATGATTTTTTTTTAAAGTGAAAATCAAAATACGTTTTGTTGGAATGTTAGATTTGTAGAAAACTCTTTTGAGGCAGTGCTCCTAGCCTAAAGTTACGTGGTACATAATTGAGCTTACCTTAAGACAAAAGTGGAACAAGAAATATGATTAAAGTATTTACAGAGTAAGGTCGAATGCAAATAGCTAATCATATAAAATTTAGTCCAAGATTAAAATGTGCTGATGCTGACAATATTTGAGGTCAAAGCACATACTTTCCCAAATGTTGCATTTAACTGTATAAGACAAAATGGTTTTAAACAAAGCTAATAGAACAGAACTTGTTTCCTAGTGGTATTGGTTTTGTAGTCTTGGTGAAAATTCTCAAGCAGACACTTTTCTAAATTCATACCTATAATAAATGAATTACTCTAACAAGTAAAAATTCTTACAAAGAAAAATGAAATCATACACAGGATATCTCATTAAATTAGACATCTTAATAATGTGATGACATTTTCAGAGAAGCTTAAGATCTACATTTCTCATTCAATTTATAGGGAGCAAAGGGGTTTCTTCAAAGAGATATCATTTAATTAGATAGTTAATAAAGATAGCTAACTTTATTATATAATACGGTAATAAAGATAAAGGGGTCTAATTTTCTTTTGCCTTGAAACTTTTAGCCACTGAATTTTTTAAATGTAATGGTTATTCATAAAATGTTACTTATTTTAGGGTTTCCTATAATTGTCTATTAACCAAACTAAAAGTATTTTTATATAACTTTCATTAAATGTTACATAAAAGCTCTCTCTCTCTCTTTTTAATAAAAGTTATAGCTATAAAAACAAAAAAACCCCAAAGAGGCTGGAGAGCCTTGTTCTGTTTTAACCATTGTATTTTGCAGTAGCTGAGTAGCTTGTTTTCTCCAGTACTAGAAACAAAATTTTATATTGCAGGTAATGGGAAAAAGTGGAGCCACATTAACAAAACAAACTAGTTAATTTTTATCCGTAATAGGTCACAGACATTCAGTTTCTATCAGGAGAATTGTTGCTTTCCTGATAGAAATCACAAGTGTGCAGGCATTGCAGCTTTTTGGTTGTTGTTTTATTTTTTTTTAAGGAGCAAAAATGGCTGGTCTGGCAGAAAAAATAACTGCACTACATTGAAGTAGAAATCACTGCTGAGAGAGTTTCTTCCAGGAAAATGAACATTTGAACACTTTCACGGAACTTAACTCCTCCCAGGTACCACAAGGAGTGGAACCACAGAGAAAGGTTCCTGTGCCTTCCAGAGACCAGTCATGCATATCGGGAAAATGCATGGGGCAAATCCTCCTATCTCTCCCATAGACCAAGAGAAGAGGGGAGATATAGCTGCCAGCTATTCCCTGCCTGCTGAGCACCCTTGAATCCACGCAGTGAGAACTGGATAGTAAAGGTTGCCCTACTACTACTCCCTGCAGTCTTCCCCTTGAGACTGGGAATAGAGAAGAGGAACAACTGCTTGCTGTTCCCCATCTTCTCCCCAGATTGGGGTCTTGGGTTTGGGGAATGGGCAGGGTGATTTGTCCTGCTCCTCCCTTCCACTCCTGGACTAGTCCAGGAGGGGAAGAAGGAAGTGAAACAAAGCCTTCAGTCCTTTCTCCAAGCCAGGCAGTACCTGATTTGGGGAAGAGGCAAGGAGCCACAGCAGCTGACTGGTCCAGGACTAGTCCAAGAGTGGACTGCTGAAGGCTGTTCCTTTCCTGTTCACCAGACCCCTGTCTGAGGAAGGCATGGGGAGTTTTTTCTTGCTTCTCCAATTCCCCCATGGTTCTTCATGCATTCCCCAGGTCAGGATCACTGTGATCTAAGGAAAATTCAGAGAGTGGAGAGAGAGGGGAGAGGAAGGGTGGCTGTCAACGGAGCTGCACGTGTGACTGGCCCTGGAAAAGTGGCACACAGTGGTAACGGTAGCACAGGGTGGTGGGTGGTGGGAGCAGGACCTGCCATATGTGAGCGCCACCAGCTCCCTCTCCCCTCCCTGTGTATGGCCACCACCACCAATACACTAGTTTAAAAAAGGTTGAAACCCCCTGTCCTACATGATTTTAATTAAATTTACATTTTCATATGTTTAAGCCCATGCTGGATTGTTTTGAGAGGTGCACAGTGCTTGTACTAGAATATTAAAGATATCAGTTAACTTAATTACATGTTACACTTATTAAACATCCCATGAGACATAAAATTCTACATTTGTCAGGTTTGATATAGTACCCTTTTCTTAATTTCCATGTAATCACTTAAAATAATCACTTTCTATTATGCCACTATTAAGATTAAGTGTTTATTACTACTGTTTGTCTTGAAACTTGATGACATGAATGTTTCTGTAAAGTGTACGTGATGCATTTTGTCAAGGAAAGAGCATAATAACTATTATTGAATACATTTTATTTTTCGTAATATGAGAAGCAAACTTTGTAACATAGGACATACTATGTACATGCTTATCTACAACCATTTCAGTCAGCCAAATGAACTGCTTATATGGTTATAACTTAGTGCATGCTTAAGGACTTGCAATACTAAGGCAACTGCACAGTAAAAGCAAACTAGCAGGAACTTCAAACCCATCCAATGGTTAAAGCACAGCAACTAGAATAGCCACCTTGGGTCACTGAATCTAGTACTGTACTATCACAGACAGTCAACTTGTATAACATGCTCTAAACTTCAGAAGCTCCAGAGGTGTAACTTGAAATGTTATCACCCTGGGTGGCACCAGAGGGAGTGAGGGGGAAGAGAGCTCTTTCTTCCCTTGTCAGAGCTGCTGCAGTTATGGTGGTGTTTTAGATTTCTGCTTCCTTAGTCTAAGCTCCTCAAACGGGGATTGCTGCAGTGGCTAGGGTTGATCCAAACCAAGTTTGTTTTTGTTTTTTCATTATTCCATATTTTTGTCTTGGATGCCAAAGTGAGGAAAAAAAAAGATTCTGCATACAGCCCTAATACTGATATTTTAAAGGCACTAGCTCCTGTTCTACTTCTGTGTTGTTTCCCCCTGTTTAGAAGTCCCTGGATGCCTCTAGTGTTAATATAATACTTTGGTGTACAGGTAGTGAAAAGTATGAGATTGACCAAAGTATTATGAAAATACAGAAAAAATATATTATTTTCCCCGAGAGCATATCTGATTAGGAACAAAATTGTGCTCTTTGCTAATGACATAGTATTACTGCCTATGAGAACTTACACAATAGATGGATCCATTTGTTGTCTGAGGCCCCCTCTACATATGCAGGGAAACATGTGATGGGATCTAAAGCATGATTCACACAATCATGCCTCCTGCAATGCTGCATGTGCGTGGCAGGAAGTGTGACTGTGGGACTGAACATTAAATCCCATTGCACTTTATTCCCAGGTTCCCCTTGCACCAGCACAAAACAAGATCCGACAGCTGGGAGCCACACACACCGCTGAGGCTGGAGGATCCCTACTGCAGTGATTGCCCTGGCTTGGGGATACATGAAACAACTCCCAGGGATGCATGATCCTCCAGCCCCAAGGGTTTCCCACACCCCCAGGGTTGGGGGGAGGTCACTCCTGCAGCTATCATCCAGCCCCAGAGGTTTCCCCACATCCCAGAGTCCTAGGGATCATGGTAGCCACAATCCCTGGGGTGTGAACCCCTAGCCCCAGGGATTTTGGTAGCCCCAATCCCCAGGGTCTGAGGACTTCAAACAAACTCCCAGACCCTGGGAATCAGGGCTTGGGAAACCCCCAGACCTTGGGGACTGGGGATGCTATGATCCCTAGAACTCAGGGGTTTTATGCTGGGCACGGTTCACCCCTGTGGCTGGGAGCCCTGTCAGCTGATGGGGCTCTCAGCTGGAGGGGACACCCTGCTACATATGCAACTTAAAACTTGATAGTAATCAGCTATAAAGTTAGTACATGTTTTTTATGTCTAACTTTATAGCTGGTTGGAGCTTTTTATTGTGAGATAGCTACTTTGCACTCAGGGCACATCTCCAGGTAATTGCACAATATCTGTAATGTGTAGAGGGGCCTGAATCTCTTTAATATACAATGGCCAGATCCTCAATTACTAAATATGTCTTGTTATATTACCCAGATCCCGAATGCTTAACAAATACAATGAAAATAATTTGAATGAAAGGGGCTCATGCCTTTAAATCATGCTAATTAAATCCTGCAATATAGGTTAGTAACCAGTGGAGTCACCACCAAAACAGCCCTTTCACAACCCTTATTGTCAATAAAGAGAACTTCATGCTGAGTTCATATAAGACTTCATGGGCATTTGAAACCCTTGGGCCCATTTATGCTTGGATGCAATCATCCCTTGTATGAATCACACCCAGAGTATGAATCTCATTGTAATATTTTTGTTTTAACTGTGTTCTTGTGGTAATAATGTTCTGTGCCCAGTAGGCCTGGGTGAATAGGGAAGTATTCGATTTGGATTTGGATTTGGCCAATTCAGAGGACAGTGATTCAGAGAGATTCAGAGATTTGGCCATAGACTATAAATGGAGAATCACTGAAATACCTATAACTTTGTCATTTTATGGCTGCTTTGGATAAGAATTTCAGGCATGCTAGTACCTTATGTAGGCATGCAGTCTATCAAGTTGCAAAAAGATAGGTGCAGGGGTTTCTAGGAAACTGCACCTCAAGTTTCTGACAAGTAAAATTCACATCACGTGTGTGTGTTAAGGCCATGAAGCCTGCCAGGTTTCAAGGAGATAGGTGCAGGGGTTTCTTGGAATCTGCACCTCAAACTGCTAACCAGCAAAACTGTGATGCGTGACTGTGCACGTATGTTAAGGCTTGCCCTCACTGGTGCTGGGGCTTCTATACAACACTGTAGTGTGCCCCAATGAGGCCACCTCCTCCCCTATAGCCTCACCTCTGTCCACCACTTTAAACAACAACAGGTAAGCAGTACTCTGCAGCACAGTAACACTAGCATCTTAGGCAGCCAAACTGTCATGGAATAGAGCCTTTCTTTCCTTTTCTGTAGGAGCTTCTTCTCCAGCAGCTACCAAAGAACTCTCCCTGCCAGACCCAACTCTCTTCTATGACTGTCTGACCTCTTTTCTGTTGTGTTTAATAATCTGAATCTCTACTTGACTTCTTCTGTGTTGTGTTTATTCTGTATGCATGTGTAATAACTAATAATAACTATCTATAATCTCTTCTTCTATGACTGACTGACTTCTTCTGCGTTGTGTTTAATAATATCTGACTATTTCTTCTATGATGTGTGTGTGTGTATGTGTGTAATGTATGAGTTTCCCTGCACAGTAATGGATCACACTGCCAGGGAGAACACAGCTTTCTTTTAAAAAAGTGCGGGGAAAGAAAATAAACAAGAACAAATATAAATTGAAAGGAATGGACTGGATAAGGATAAGTGGAGGGATTCTAGTTAGTAAGCTATATGGAATCCTTTCCAAGAAGAGAAAATAGCAGGAGGCTGACTAGTTAGGAAACCAAGCCAGTCCAATACCTTTCAAATGCTGTTGGTCAGGCAGAAACAGCTCACCAAAGCCACAGAAAGCCTGCAAACAGAGGCTTATATGTTGTTTCTATGTCCCTCCCCCAGAGCACTGTGATTGGAAGGGGACTCAGGGAATGTTCACAGTCACTGGCCAGCTACAGATGTCAGTCTGCTCCACCTTCCCCCCCCTCCCCCGCTCTCTCTCACTCTTCTCAGTTTCTGTTCTCCTGAAAGACTGTCTTCTAAATTTCTGAATCTTTTCCAAATCAATTTGGAGGCTCCAGATTGATTTGGAGGGTTTCTTCCTTCTCCCAATTTGATTCAAATGTGGTGATTCGGCCTCCAAATTGGGCCAAATCTTCTCTGAATCAAATCGTGGACTGAAGCTTCGCACACCCCTTATGCCCAGCTAACTTATTCAAGGGCAAGAAATGGGTTAAAAGCAGTGGTATGGGTTGGATGAAGAGTCTGGGGCTAGTCTGTAGACTGGATCAAGATCACAGGCCAGTCCTACATGCCAAAGCCAGCTACTTGCAAGACACACTGGACTTAGTCCCACAGGTGGCATGCATGGCTGGTTTGGAGTGCATGCTACATGTGATGCCAGTGTAAGACTGGTTCCCTTCATTGGATATGGCACAGGGGGCTGGTCTGGAGGCCTGATCCAAAAGAGTCCCAGATCCAGCATGCAATGGGCTGGTAGCACACCTTGTGCAACCCATGCAAAACAGTCTCTACATACCATATGCAGCATGAGGGGCTTCAGTCAGCATATGCTGTGTACAGGTCACAAACCCACAGGAAGCACTATGGGCTCTACAGGCTGGATCTGGTCTACAGGCTGTATCTTTGACAACCCTGGATTAGAGAAACTATGAAGCCAGAATTGCCTACATGCAGAATAGGACAAGACCAATCTCCCAGAGACTTGAATAGTTTTGTTACACATCAACAAAGGTGGGATGGCCAGTGAAACTCAGGAGACTACTGGGAAAATGAATAAGATAGGGCAGGGTTAACAAGAAGAGCATTCTCGGGGTTGTAGCTGGGCACACTGGAAAGGAAACAGCTGAGTAATTTTATCTGCTCAGGGCTAAGGGGACAAAATGACTGCTTAACCCTTTAGAAAGGACAAAGAACCTTTGGTTGGTTGGCTTTTCCCCCAGTAAATACTCTTATTCAATAGGAATAACTGTTTGCTTTGCTTCTTGGAAATTTGAGTTACACTTATTCTCCCCAACAGGAAATAAAATCCCTCTCTCAGGAATTGAACTGGAAGCTGGTTCCTTGAGTAATGGCCACAGAAAAATGAGGGAGAGTGAGAGTGGAAAGGAATCAGCTCTAGAAGGTGTACCTTTTGCAGGGGTGCTGAACAACAGTGCCCTAACATCCATGTAGGGACATAAGGAACAGCAGGTATCTTTCCATTGGTTGTAGAATTGCATTTTGTCTCCACCTGCTCCTGAAGCTAATTAAGCTAGTTTTGTAGTGTAAGTAGCCCTTAAAAGCAACACATATGTAAATGGTATATTTTTTAGAAAAATCAAAACTATGAAACAGAATAGGTTAGATCTGCATCCTTTACCTTATTGTCTGCAGCTGAATATATTTTTCCCTATTTGTCCAATGTTTTAATTGGCATTACTTATCTCTGAATTACCTTTCATATGACAACTTGTTTCATTATGCAAGTGTCATGAATAAACTTCCTGCAAAGCAAAACATAATGCTGTTTTTATAAGCTTTTGAAATAAAATCTTACAAAAATCAAAGTGGACATGTCTAGATAGTTTCCCAAATGAATTTTCCTCAATCTTGAAAAAGGTAAGATAAAATCAGAATGCTGTCATTAAAAAAGATGTTAAGGAGTACATAACTAAGTTCTTCTGAAGGAAATTACATTCCCTGCCTCTTTCACTGTAAGTATCAGTATTTGTCCTAACACTGTCCTTGAATCCAATATATGATCATTATATTTAATTTAAGATGTCAACTTCACTAACACGTATTGCACATTTTATTGATCAGCAAAATATATGTATACTTTGTTGGCTTATAAGCCACACACAGCTGGTTTGCCATAATTGTGTCATGAATATGATATAATTTATGTCTTTCTATCAGCAGTGAAACAGTAGCAAAAATTTTATTGGATTGAAAGAGCTCAAATTTTCTATTCCTAGCTTTAGTGACTCTAATATAACCCGTATTTTTATTGATATACAAACAAATAGTAGAGTGCTTAGGGAGAGCTTTGTTTATTATTGCAATAGATAAGAAAAGGAGAGGTTGGGGGTTCTCTCTTTAAGAATGCTCAGTGAAATTAAATAGACTGGAATTACCTGCATTAACTCTATGATCCCTTATATAGCTGAAACCATCATCACTCACATGGGGAATGTGGCAGGGGGAGACCTGCACTATAGAAAACTAAGGAAATTCTTTAAAACACAGAAGGTAAAGGGAAAAAGGAGGTAAAAATAAGCCAAAAAGAAAAATAAAGGGCAAAAATAATAGAAGAGAAAAAGATAATGGTAAATACAGATTTGAGTGAGGAGGCAAAAGGTGAATAAGAAAAAACCTGAAGGTACACTTCTGAAAATAAATGTTGTACTTGTATTAATGGGTCATTTTTCAGTATGAATGAAGATTTAAGAGAGCATGGAGATGAGCTATTCCAAGGGTGGCCAACAAAGGCCCCCTCTATACAATACACTTAAAGTGTGACTAACCAGTTCATCATAACTTAAGATGTGACTCAACTAAACATTCAGCCAATTAATAATGTGAAAGAATAAGCAATAAGCTACACAGTTAGTCCACAAAATAAGTAACTTTTTACCTTGTTCTAATCATTCCATTAATTGAGTATGTGGCCACGTGGTCCCCTGTGGCTGCAGCACTCACTGCCAGCCCCACAGCTCACAAGGCTCGCAGTGGTGGCAGTGTTCCTGGTACTATCCCCAGCTGCAAGCCTCACAGCTACAGTGTTGATGTAGGGGGAACCTGGGATCATGATCCTGAACTTCCCTTGCATTGGTGATAAGGCACTATGGGATCTAGAGTATGATCCCACAATTGCGCCCCTTGCCAAGCATGTGTGGCATGGCAGGAGACACAACTGTGTGGATTGCGCATTAGATCCCATTGAGCCTTCACCTGCATGTGTAGAAGGGCCCCACACAGCAGAGGCAAACTCTGTGTGGCACATGCCATGTCAGAGGGAGCATGGGGCACAGTGGGAGATAGAGCAGGAAGCACAAAGCAAAGCAGAAGATTGGGCAGAGGAAAGGGACTGGAATGGCATTTGGGGTGGGGGCAAGGCTCATTTGTGGCATGCCTGGCAAAAAGGTTGGGCACCACTGAGCTAGGTTGTTTGATACATGAGGAGAAAAAACAAGCAGGTTAGGGAAAATGGAATATGGCTGAATATATTTTCAAAAAGGTCTTTCTGAAAACAGACTTTTTAAAAAGGTGGAAAGAAAGCAACTCTTTATTGAGATACCCACTGATTTATATTCAGCAAGGTAGCATAATTAAAACATTAAAGGCCAGACCCTAGGTTCTTGACTATTTGCTCAAATATAATCAAGAACAAAAAGTAGTAAAACAAAGGATATTTCTGTGCTTCCTATCTGCCAAACCTGTCAGTGGGTTTGACACTAACCACTTATTCCTGTTATCTACACACCAGCTCCTGAAAATGGACAATGTAGTTACTTTAGATCGTCAAGTCATAGATGTGGCCAAACAGTATGTACCTGCCAAAATATACACTCTCTTCTTAGTGAGGAAAGAGCTAGAGAACCAATGGGGAAGCAACAGCGGGTAGTATCTCTCTACTATTATGCAAGAGGATTTGCTAAATGAATGCCACATTTTCTTGATTGAGAAGTTCCCTTTTCCATTTGAGCCAGACATTGACTCCTTTTGCAAGTGAAGCTGAGGCAAGGATAACCAAGACCACAAAGGTCCCCTTAAGTGTCTGCATTGTCTATCATGATGAAAAAGTACCTGGACTAGAAGATATATAAGACAGAATGCACTACAAGAGATGATACTTTGGGAAAGCAGTAAAGAGAACAGAGGGGTTAATATGTCCCCCCTCTCATTGATTAGAGGAACTTGTTTTGCTTAATATTTAAAATTTAAACAGCAATGGAGAAGAATAGGAAAACATGCATGTGGCTAAAGAAAACCAGTTGGGAATAATGCAAATAATTATTTCTTCTCTATATTCCAGTGACAAAGAATCTTCTGAACTTAGCTCTTTGATCACCCAATTCTTCTTCGACCCATTCCACCTTGTTCATCATATACTTTACCTCCAACTCTGATTAGCATCACATTTTATCACTTTTTCATTTTATCACATTTTACATTGTATGTGAAACTTAATGGCCAGTGTTTATAGGAGGTCACCCTAAATGATTGAATGGTCCTTTTGTGGCTTTCATTTCCATGCAACTATGAAAAGCAGGACAACCAGAATGCATAGACTTTCAGAATTTTAAGGAATAAGTAATACTAACAGAATGATGCTGAGAAAAACTTTAGAGCAGTAAAAGAATCCCTAATAAAACAACCCTACAATATGCTGTTTGATTTTTGACATCTGCAGCATGCCACATTAATTCTGTTCAGTTAAAATATGTTTTAATTAAAATGGATCAACCAATTTACTTTAAACTTAATCTGGCACCTGTTTGTTGCAACTCTAGCCTACTCAGATTCCTTCAAGATGAATCCAAAAATGATATAAGAGTCCATTCACTCTAACTTAACAAGTGCCTAATTTTAATCTTTTCATGCCTGTTTTTCAAAACCTAATATATTTTAACTTTAATAAAGAAATACTTTCTGACATATTTTTTCAAAGATTAATATCTACTAAGATACCATTAGGTATCTTGCATTTTAAAAATAAATAGTTTCAAAGTTTTACATGCAAAAGAAGCCATTGTTGCCAATAAAAACATGCCAATTTATAAGTGTCTGTCACTATTAACACCAGATTTTCTCTCCAATATTTAATTATTGTGCAAAATATATTTTGGTAAACCAATTGAATCTTAATGGATTTTAATTGTGTCTTAATGGGAAAAGGAATTTAGCTATCAAAAGATACTAGAAATTGGTAAGGTAAAGGTGCTAGGAGAATAAATCAGTCAAAACCAAAGAGAAAAATGCTCCTGAGTTATTCATTATGCATTAGAAAAAATAATACATTATACATTTTAGTTCAAATCCAAAGTTCTTGAAGTCAAAAGGAGTACTTCCTTTGATTTTACTAGACAATGGACAGGCATATAGCAGCAGGACAAACAACTTCTGGCTTCATGGTAATGATGTCATCCTGATTGGCTGATACCAGCACCTTCTCAGAATAATTTCACTGTCATGTATATGATAGCACTGCAGTAAATTAGGATATCAACAATGTAAAATTTGAAATACTAAAACCCCCCCCCAAAATTCTGACTATTAATGCAGTCATTTACTAGTCATACTTACAAACTCAAGTGCATTTAACTAGAGGCTGTTTTCAGGGCAGATTAAGATAACTAGACTGTTAGAGCCTCATTAAAATTGAAACTCAGCTGAGGACAGGAGAGAGAAAAAGAGAAAAAGAAAGACATTCTATAAATCGTTTGGGTACCAAACATTATTCTATCCTAACTACATGGTTTATGTTTGTGACTTTTGGTTGTAAAATAACATGCAAAACTGTAGAGCACAATTTATTGAGGCTGAACAACGATCTATCACAGTGGCACCCAACCTTTTAGGCCTACAGGCTGATAAGTGGTGTGGGATTGTCTGCAGGCCAGATCCTGTGTGCGAGCACCATATCTGAATATAACTCCATGTGTCTGGATCTGCCTGCCTGCAGGACTGACTCCGTGGGTGCATCCAGATGAGCACAGATGTGTGTTTCCTCAGGGACAAGTAGTATGCTAGCCCCAGCAGCATTACCTGGGTTCCTGGAGGCCTCCCAGGGCTGCAGCAAGGCAGGAAGCCTGCCCGTCAGCCAGAGCATGACTTTGGCCAGCCAGGTTCTGGTTTTGGATGCTGTGCGCTGCTGCCATATGTGCCACACTATGGGCTTGGGTTTTTTTGACCCTGGGATCTCCCAGGCAGAGTAGCCATGAGGGGCATGCCTGCATGTGCAGTGTATGGCACTGCAGATGGCCTGTGGCACCACATACCACACATCTGTGCTCATCTGGATGCACCCTTTGAGCCCAAATACAGCCATGTGTTGGACCAACCCCATACACCCAAATATGGCAGTATGCCATACCATTCCTGCATGGCTGGATCTGGCTGTCCAATGGTGTGATCTATGGTATAGGGCCATGTTATCTAGCCCATGGGGTTCCCTACAGGTCTGGAAATTTAGCACTGCAGAAATTAATACTGACACTGCTCCCCTGACACTAAAGTTTCAAACCTGTGGGAAGGCCCATGGAACAGATGACATGGGCTCCACAGGCTGGATCTAGTCTGCAGACTGGAAATCAAGCACCCCTGATGTATCACAATAGGAAACTTTGATATTTTCCATTTCTGTAATCCTTACTCATTTATCTATATCAGTAACTTCCGTATGCCTGATTTGTTTTGTAGGGTAGGGGAGGCTGGGCGAAGCGGGAAGGGCAGTTGATGTTTCTGTGATTTAAAAAATTGCATGTCACATTAAAAAAATTAATATACTATTGTGAAGGGCAAGGATTTTTATTTTGGATGACATCTTTTGTTGGACCAGCTGCCTGGTTGGGATAAAGTCAGACAAGCTTTCAAATGCAGTGCATTAGACCTGAAAAAGAATGCTTCTTTAGCACCTTCTTAAAGGGAATTAAACTCTGATTGTTTCTTTCTGGTTTTTTACTAAACTCTTTCACTATATCCCTCACTAGAATATTTAGATATAGATAATCAACATCTTTTTATTGGTATAAAATACGTAAACCTGGAACTCATGTGTACTTGAAGTTGTACTGTTGAAGCTGTATTTTTATTCCTCTTATTTTGAAGGTTATGGCTGCATTATAGGATTTTATTTCTCAGTCAGAAACTTAAAAATAAGTAGAAGGATTACATGTATCCATAATCAAGAGGTACATATCCAAGCTTCTCAGGAAGATACGAAGTTAGTATATTTCGTTCCTTTTATTCTCTCTTTTTTTTCCTTTGAAAACATTAGAAGTAATATTAGTTAATTGCTCATCTGAAGGCTTTTTTGTGTGGGTTATTGCAGCACTGCATTCTGTTTTAACTATTGTTTAATACTAAATATTGTTTGATTCTAAGTATGCAAGCATGGACTAGAAAGTTAGGGAGGCAATTTTGGCTGCAATGCCATCAGCTGCTACACGTGCTTCCTCAACCTCAAGGCCTAGGAATCAGGTTGCAGACTATTTGTCTCTTCTGCATGAATTTGAAGCAGTAGAGAGAGGAAATGGGTATAGAGGACCTAGAGGAAATTCTGGCATTATTTCATAGTTTCACAGTTTCATAGCTGTTAGGGGCTGGAGGGGACCTTACAGATCATTGGGGCCGGCCCCCCTACACTTGTTGCTAGTAGCCTTCTTGGACTTGTGGCTGATAATGTCCAGGTGAAGGGAGAAGTAGGCTAGAAGACATTCTCAGCCACAGGCCCTAAAGTTCAGCAGAATTTTCCATGTCTGTTGGCTGCCACAGGATATCTAACCTTGGGATTTTCAGTGCAGGCTTGAGAGTGGCCCAAAAGTAAACCTTAATTAGCATGTAAGTGTACCCCATTGGTTAAGGGGATATATCAATATTTATGTTATCAAAATGCAAAACTTAAGGGGTTTTGCAGTCATCCATATCTTTGTAACTTCCACACCGGATCAAATTACCTAGAAAGGTTAACAAATGTAAAATGCAATTGTCTGCACATCTTGAAATGCTTCTATTTAGAGAATGCATTACAACATTACTCCATAAATTAAATCAACTTCCACTTAGTTTCCCAAAAGCAATTCAAAATATTGACTATTTAACTTGCAAAACCTATAATGGATTAGGTCCACAGTATGAGAAATCATCATATAAGAAAAGGAGAGAGTCTATCTGAAACTAAAGGAAGTTTCCCCAAGTTGACATATTCTGGACTTGGATTTGTGAGCCAGGTCTTCTCCCACAAAGCCTTTTAATTATCCAGATTTTTACTGAGACTGGAGAGATTTGCACATTAGGGAGTTATTTTTACTGTTAAATGTTTCATTTTACATGTATTTATAAAATCTAGTTGTATTGCAAATAACCCTAGAGTGCAGAAAAAACACAAGAAGAAACTTTTCAATTTAATTTAACATTTACTTTAAAATTTGGGACCAACTTCTTGCTCATGTTTTTAACCAGGAAATATGGTACCTACAAGATGTCCTGAAGAAATTATATTAATACACTTTTAAATAGTAGCTGACATTAGACATTCCAATTTCCTTGATTTACTTGTTGTTGTGAGGAAAATTTGACAAAAGCTATACTTAAAAGACATAGATGTAAATACATGTACAGTGACCCTAACCAGACAAAAGGTTATTTGTGGTTATATTTTGATTTTTGAACAATAATAAAAAAGCAGTTTCCAAAGCTTGTTACAGGAAGCATTATTTAAGTGGCCATCTCCCACCCTGAACTTCTGCAGACCATTTTCTTTGGTGGAAGATTATAAGGAATTCCTGTTGTTACAAAAAGGTTTATTACCTAAGCATAGGCAAGTCAAATCAGAGAGCAGTGCATGTTTCCAGAGTTCTGTAATTATATATTCTACAAATGTGTCCTGTAGCAATAATTATGTTAAATACATTTTTTTCTTCTAACAGTTTGCTTTTTTGTCAGCAGCTTTACTTAGATTCTAACTTGAAGGATCTGTTTTATTCTGCTCTTTTAGCAGGAAACTTACAAAAATCCCTGGAGAGTACAA
Source organism: Crocodylus siamensis (assembly GCF_052110815.1). Classification (NCBI taxonomy): domain Eukaryota; kingdom Metazoa; phylum Chordata; order Crocodylia; family Crocodylidae; genus Crocodylus; species Crocodylus siamensis. Next base: position 59,855,810 of record NC_143396.1, read on the forward strand.
ATCTGGTTGCTGATATACTAGCAGCATGTACACTACAAAAATTAAGATATCTGTTGTTGTGGAAAACTATGTCAGATGGTGGACACGCATTGAGATGATAAATGTGTATTAAGATAATGTCATAATTCAATGTAATGCTGCTATCAATGAACAGCAAAACTTCCTTAGAAAAAAAAGAAAGGATAAGCACACAAAAAAAAAAAAAAAAATATATATATATATATATATATTTAAAAAAGTAAGCTGCATAATCATAGAGCAGGTGTAGTGAATAGCACATACCCTTTGAAGTTGAATGCTGTGGGTCTGATTAAAAGCTCAATGAAGTCAATGGAAAAGCTCTCATTTGCTTGAGTCTTTGGATTAGACTCAGAGTGAAATGGGAGTTTTGACACTGATTTCACTGAAGTGAGGATTTTATTGTATGCGCACAAGTCTAAAATCTCATACCTGGCTTTTCAGTATTTATACTTTCAAATACTTCAGTCTGTCTGCTTTTTAGTCCGTTAGACTGCAGAATTAGCTTTTTGCTTGTAACTTTGACCTGAATTTTGTCCAGAAAAAGTATCTTTCAGCAAAGTCTTGTCCGTTTGCTTTTAAGACGGTTCAAACTGCACACTGATATATAAAGAATAACATTTTCAAAAGTCCTTAAGTAGCTTTTCATAACTTCATGGAGTTTGAGGCCAGAAAACATTATTATGTTACCTGAGTTGACTCCCCCTCTCCATCCCCCCCAATTCAATACTGCAGGATATTTTCATCCAGTTACATATCCATTGAGCTAATAACTTTTGTTTGACTGAACATATCTTCCAGGAAGACTAGAAGTGTTGATGTGAAAATACTAAGAAATAGAGAATATGTGTCTTCCCTCAGTAGCTTGCTCTAATGGTTGATCATTGTTGTTCAAACATTTGTGCTGTTCCAATTTAAAATGCATTTTAGTTCATCTTTTAATTACTGTTTCGTAATCTGATCCTTTACTTTCTCCATATGAGAAAATTAGGACACCTCTCTTGATAAGAATTAGGCCGTATTCTTGGTAAAATAAGAAGATTGTGATGCTTACTTTATCACTTAGAGCATTTTTTTCCTAATCTTCAAGTACTTTTTTTGTCTATTTGCTCACTATACTCAATCTTTCATTTCTATTGCAAAATGTACATACTAGAACTGTACACTGCATTCTAGTATTGGTCTCACCAGCTCTGTATAGAGGTAAAATGTGTTTGATACTGCTACTTAATATGCACAAATACACACACACACACACACACACACACATATAACTGAAGTGGCAGAACAGAGGAGAGATTGAGCAGATAACCACTGCAGACTAGACAACAACATGGTGTTTAGGGCAATCGTTTCATATATGAAAGACTAAGGCTCAGGTTTCCATTCTGAATCAAGTAGATTAGCAATTTGTATTCAGGTATCTTTGCCACAAGATTACTGGTTCCCTTCAAAGGACCAAATTACCACTCATTAAAACCTAATAGAAAGCAGCAGCCTGTAGTTAAGAATGGAAATGGGAAGGAGTAGTAAGGAGATGATGAGAATTGCTTGGAGAGCTGCATGAGAAATAGGATAGTCGAAATAATGCAGAGAGAGAGACATCTAATAAAAATGATTGTGAGAGCATTGCAAATGAAAGTGTTTGGAGAGGACCTTGTAAAGGTCAAAGCCAAAATAGAAGAAACAGGTAATTTCAAGAAGGCCAAGCTCAAAAACAAAAAGGCAGATTGTCGGGGAGGGTTCACTTAACAAGGAGCCTAGTAAAAGTAGGACTCACAGGTGAAGGGGCCCTTGGAATGGAATACTGAAAGGGAACCCCCTGAAGAAGTCATGAGCTGTGAGTAAGAAAACTTACAACTGTAGAAGATTGCCAAAGAGGGGGAGGCTCAGGAGAAAACTCCAAAGAGCATCGTTAACTATCAGCTAGATGACCTGGGGAGTGATTGCTGGGAATGGGCACAAAGGAAATAGAGAACTGCCACATTCTAATTTGGGTTATTTGGGAAATGTGCATGGGGATCTGTAGATGGTTTCAATTATACTAATAAATTGCTATGAGTCGAACTGTAACAGAGATGATGTTCCTTTCCTATGGGGAGATGGTGAGCATTGTTCTGCTCCATCATGGAAAAAGTGAGTAACTGGTATCTATTGGAGAAACTGAAGCAGGCTTGTCTCTCTTGCTCCAGCTGGCTTTACACCAATTTATATTATCATTCCCTATTCCAGTGGTTTACAAACGAGGTTCTGCAGTAGGTCATCAGGTGTTTTGCAAAGAGATTAGGGGTAACGGCAGAGCAGGCCAGGAGGTTGCCTGGCTCTGCATCAACTCATGTAGCCCGCAGAGCCAGGGGTAAGTGCTCTGTGGCAGAAGTGATATGAAAGGGTTCTGTGACTCTAGGAACTTTGAAACAACACTGTGCCTATGAGAGGGCCCCAACCACAGTAGCATTCTATGAGGTATCCCTCTTTTTCTTTGTGCTTTTGGGGAAAAAAAAAACAAAACTTCAAAAGATCATTGCATTGTATCAATCCATTGTGGAAGGTAATTTATTTATTTCAAAGTCTCACAGAATAGTAAAATATTCCCCCTCCTGTTCTACTTTCAATCTGCATTCTTTTTTTCCTTTACATAACATTTTCTTTTGCTCATGACTTTCCTTGGCTTTGAAAAATGAATTCTTCTGAAGCAGGAAATATATGTTAGCAGTTGGGACAATCCTTTCTTTCCCATACTGGGTTCTGACAGGTCACTATCACTCATCAGAGGTCATGTACAAACTTCCAGCCCAGTGATTAGGAGTTTAAGTCGCATAGTATTTCTGCAAAATGGAACTTACAGTACTTCTACTTTGCAGTTACAAAAGTGACTCTAGTGCAGCATGGGAGTGTTAGAGCTAGCTTTAAATGAGCTACTTTAGGGCATGCATAGATGAAACAGGGGCCCTAAATTGAAGCAGTGGGTTTTTAAAAAAAAGTTTCAATTTAGAGCTGATTAAATTCCCACGTCATGCACACACATGACTTACCTGTCTCTCTGGTAGTGGGGAGGGGAGGGAAAGATGTTAGTGGCTGGATTGGTCCCTGGGATGTGGGAGGAGTTGGTGGTTCCCTCTGTGGCAGTGGTGGCACCCCCCCAGGCAGCAGCCGCTCACAGGCACCCAGTTCGGGTAGTCCTGAGGGGTAGTGCAGCTGTGAAGGGAAGCACCAGGCTCCTGAATAGCTCAGGCAGGCAGGCAGGCTCCAGGGGAAAAAAAAAAGATCAGGCTTCTCACTTTTCTTGGGGGGAACCTGCCTTCCCAGGCTGCTGCCAGGCTGCCTGCAATGTTGCCTGCAGAGCCCCTCATCTGCATGGAGCCGAGTGCTTCCCCAAAACTTTTACCATTCAAAACTCAGAATACCTCCTGAAACACATCTACATTAAATCCACATCTACTAGTTTGTTAGAGAATCTATTCACCTAATTTCAGTAATAATACAATCACATAACCTTTATGTATCAGCACCATGCTGTTTTGCTTTGTCACTGCTTTTACCTCTTCCAACTCATAAATGACTACTTGAGTTGCAGAAAATCATCATAACCTCAGTGTGAAATATACTCTACAAATATAGGAAAACATGATTGTGAAGGAGCTTTATAATGTCATATTCAGCACCCAATTAAGCCAAATCTTTTGTATGCATAACTTAAGTATTAAAAAAAAGACAAATAAATAAATCATATATTTACCTTGAAACCTCACAAACAGAGAACTTATCTATGTCTCCCTTGTCTTTCTTTGCTTATCACAGAATGCCTGAGGATGTTAATTATAATGAGAATATAGAAAGTTTTAGAAAAGACCAAAGTCACTGCTTCTCATACAGATTTTCCAAATTTTAGTGTAATTTTAGTGTAATTTTACAGAAGTCCGGAAGTTGCAAATCTGTTAGGTATGGCTACAGGATACTGACAATTTAGCATTGCATGGTAAGTATAGGCTTACATCAAAATGTTCACCTCCTAAAACTAGAATATGCCTATTATTTTATACGAGAAGCAACTTTTTTTTGTTGTTGCTGTCTTTTATTGGACCAATTATATATTTGGAAGTATATTATACTCTTTACGTTGTAGTTTTGTAGAATTCATAGTATATTTCAAGAAAGCACTGGGGGCATTTGGAAATGTACAGAAAGAAACAATACAATATTGGAAATGAAAACAACACCAGTGCAAAAAAAAAATCCTATCATACTATGGAATAAGTAAATTAATCTCAGAAATCAATATATTTATATTTTGATAGATTAACTGTAAAAATTGTATGATGGTGATCTATAAAGCACTTCCACTAAGATGTTTTTATTAACAAACAAAACCCCAAAATATAAACAATCCAAAAGCATCATGAGTCTCAACTATCTATTCTTATTTTTTTAAGCCTCAGGTGTAAATTCTGACTTACTGAATTTCTGAGGACACCCGATTTAATTTTAGATGTAAAATGTAATAAGATGTAATAAGGGCTCCAAATCCAAAATTAGACTCTATCCTTACAGGTATTTAAGAAACCCCAGAAAAGACAGGAATAAGAAATCTAATGGATTTTTGGTTTAAATGCACTGCATACAACAATAGATAGGCAATATGTGTCAAATACAAATTTAGTTTTAAATATTACAGAAAGTTTTACCTCTTAAAATTAAGAATTTCTGGAAGGTTCATTTATTTTACTGCTCTCATTCTGTACAAGCCGAATTTATTATATAGTTATGAATTGATTATATGTTTTTTCTGTAAATGCATTAATATGTATTAATTGGCATCAGCGTATGTCAAAACTAATAGCTTTTTAATGATAGTACATGCCGTATGATTAACTAGGAGGGGGTGAATGTGTTGGTTTAGTTAATAATTAATATAACAAGTTTTTAGATGATTCCATAGTGATGAAATAGGATAAAAACATTTTTGACTCAAAAAGAAAAAATGAGCAGGAAATTTCAGTTACCATAAATTATTGTATTATGGGCAGTCTCTATGGGCTTGTTCCACTACATTAATAGATTCATAGATTATAAGGCCAGAAGGGACCTTGGAAGGTCATGGGGTCCAGCCCCCCTGCACCAAGCAAGAAAAGCATTATAAGCACTCTGTTGATAGCAAGCTCATTCTGACAATACTTATTTGAAAATATAGAAATATTAAACTGAAATTTAAACACACATCCAACAAAATGTGTATATTTTCTAGTCCAGAGGTTCTCAACCTTTTTTGTATCAGGACATGATGACCAGTCCCAATCCAGTGCCGCTCACTCCCAACACACTGCCCCTGCCCCCAGGCCCCAGCCCCCCAATGTGTGGGGCAGTGGGTTGGTATGCAGGGTAGAGGGAGGCTGTGTGGGGCATGGGGGACCCTAAGGAGCCCCTTGCAGGCTGCAACTCTGCCAGCCTGCAAGGGAAAAGCCACTGTTTCCCATGTTTTTCTCCTTTAAAGGAGAATCCATTTTTAAAGTTTGTTCACAACCCCTTCATATACTCTTGCAATCTACTTTTGGGTCACGACCTGTAGGTTGAAAAATACTGGCCTAGTCAGTTCAGTATATGAGCATGTTTAAAGAACACTGCTTCTTGTCTTCATCTCCTTTTGTTTACTCTTTTTCATTTGCTTGTCACACTACATAGGTCTAAGTGCTATACAGTGAAGTAAGCCTATTAGGGCAGAGATCTTTTGTGAGATGCCATTAATTACAAAATAATACAGAGAACATTTTTGCGTAATTTTGTCATCAATGGCAATAGTAATAGGGAAGTCTTAACAAAAAGTTATTTTCCTGAGAAATTAAAAAGTCACTTCTGGTCAAGAAGTCATAATTATGAAATGTGAAGGGGGGATCATGTTGATGCCTTTACGAACACAGCCAAGGCTGAATATTATGAGATTCCAGAATTCTATCTGCCAAGTCTACAAATGCCTAACAATAGAAAGAGTTTGTTTGTTTTTTTAATTTAAAATTCTTAAGATGGAAAAATTGTAGGTAACAAATGAAAAGTTCAAGGTCATGCAAGAAGCCAGTAACAGAACTTAAATTAAATATATGTCTCCTGGATCCAGACCAAAGTAAATCAGGTCAGTCTCAAAAGCTGCAGTTCAAACCAGTTCCCATCTTTCAGTAACTGGTTCTCTCATCTATACTTAAGTATCAGTTGCATAATTATGCTACTATACATATTAATGTTTTATGATATTATTGGAGTATGTACAGCCCTATGGATTTTTGTGGGGAAGAAAAAAAATCATTTAAATTAAGAACTGTGAGGTTTTTGTTGCCTATCCATGCAGAACAAAGAATGATAGCTTTCTCTTAAATTCATATTTTCTCCAGTAGGAATGTGAAAATAGAACAATTGGAAATCTTTAAAGCATACTGTTTCTTATGAAACTGGATATATCCAGTGAACTAAAAAGTATCAAAAATAAACACTTTCAGCTGTTTCGTTACCTAAAATAGACTACAAACATTTCAGAAAAATGAAAATCTACAACTTATTTAAAATGTTATTTATAATATGCTTTTTTTTCAAAACGTCAACTTTTGCTTGAAAATGTTTACTAATTAACTTCTCAATTTTGCAAAAACTCTGGTGTCTCTTTGGAATTCATAACGGTTTGAAGTTTTCAGACTAAAACAGATCATTTCAGCTTTATAAATATATTTGTTAATATTTAAACTGATTTAAGGTATATTAAAAGCAACAGGATTCTCATAAATCTTCATGTCTATATTTCAAATTAAACCAATAGAAGCAGAGGAAATATTTTTTCTTCAATATATGTAGTATTATATGAAAACATTTCCCCCCAATAAGTAAGAACTTTTTATGAAATGTTCTGCTGCTTTTTTTAGATAATCATACTCTTTATTAGAATGCATACACTTCAAATTTTGAAATCTCTAATGTGTATAAGAAATGAGAACAGAGCCAAATGATGCAAGACACTAATTTATCTCATCATGACTAGTGATGGCAATGCATACATTCCAAACCTTCAGCTTGAGGTTTATAATCTCTTTTTCTTTGGATTGTCAGCAAGACTGCTCCTGCTTGGCATTCCCTACTTTAGCCACCAGTTAAGTAGCACATTCAAACTGTATTGTGCTCATATATCAGGAAGTGTTTATGCATGTTCAAGAAAATAAGATTTTGTTGTCATGCCCCTGATGGCATGGAACTCACTGGCCCCTGAAATAAGTATCTGTTTGTTTTCAGGTGTTTGGGTTTTTTTGGGGGGTGAGGTGGGGGGAGATTGGTTTGTTCATGCATCTACTTGGAACTTTGATTTTACTGAGTATAGTTTTTTTTTTGTTCTGAAATTATTTTATGTTTGTTCTTCAGCAGGCAGGGCACTTTATAAATAAACAAATAAACTATTATTGCCATTTTGATATTAAGCTATCTTCCCTTCTACATGGGAGAATTAATCTGTAAACCTCTTATGAAGACAGTAACTATAGGGAATATATGAGTGTGCATAATGCATACTTTTCAGTTATGTATGTCTGAATAACCAGATCAATTAAAACAATTGCCTTAATACCAGAGACATCTCTTTCCACACATTCAACACAAATAGCTAAAGATTCCTTCCTTAAGAAGGTTTATAGCCTAGCCAGAGACAATCCAAGCAGGGCACGGGGCCTGGGGCAAATCAGCCTGTGCAGGGCCCCATCCCCAGATGCAAGCAAGCCAATGGCAGATTTGGCAGGCATGGGGGGAGGCTGGGAGAGGGGTGCCGAGTGGCAGGACTTGAAGCCAGTGACAGCTCAGAGTCGCCATAGCCACTCCAATGAGCTCCTCAGGGCCCCCCCAAAGTACAGGGCCCGGAGTGGTCACTTTGATTTGCCCCCTCTCCTCCCAGGGATGGTCCTGAGCCTAGCAGAGAATATTAGATGAAGATAAAAACACTTAACATACTTCCCTATTTATATAAGGCTCTTCCTTATTGGGTTTTATTCATTACTTTGTTCATTCCAGTTTGATAACAAATAGGGATTCTAGAACTTTTGAACTTATTAGGTTTCTCATTAACACTTTTATTTCTGATTCAGTTCCATGTTCTTCTTCTGTTTGTTTTAATTGTACTACCACATATTATTTATTTTCTTTGACCTATTCCAAGACAAGTTTTGTCTTAGCACTGTCCCCAATTCAGCAATAAACTGAAGCTTGTAAGCAATTCCGTTCTTATTCAACATAGTGTTCATGAACTTCAGATCCAGTGAAGACACTAGGATTAAGCATATCTTAAATTTAAGCATATGACTTCCTAAATAGAGGGCTATACTCTTTAGTTCAGTTCTTTTCAATAATTGTATATCGTTTGACACAAATATACACTATTTGATTTGATTGGGTAATGGCATGTATGTTGTCTTGAGTTTGTTTTATTGATATGGAATGTGTATTCTATATGTAGGTTATATCAAGCTGCATTTAGCCATGTCATTGTTATTTCTGTGTGAATTGTAGTATTTGATACAAGTATAATTTTTATCTTTCTTATTTTCACCAAGACTGTTTAGTAGTGCAATTAAGAGTTCTCTTCTATTCAGCACTTGAGAGAAATAATTGCTGATAATTAGCATCTGATCTGGGTAGGTTTTTTTGGCCAATCAAACAGACCTTTGCAGATGTGATCCAAAGCACATGAGCCAAGCCCTTCCAGACAATGATGAGTATACATGTTGAGAGCCCCATCAGAATAACACCTGAGAACAGGTTATTCAGGGAAGAACATTTCTCAGAGTGGGGAAAGTAAGTGAGAGAGACTGTTTTACAGCAGTGGATTGGTAATCCATGTCTGCAAAGATGCACATATTCTCCAGGTCATAAGCAGAACAGGGACAACTTTTAGTCTGGCCAACAAATACGATGGTACATGTGAGCTCCCAGTAATCTAATGGATAATGTATGTAAATGGACAGATAGGAACGCATACTTAAACCCTGCCATGAGAGCAAGTGTGGACCTTCAGTTTGTTCCAGGCATAAGAAATGACTTTAAGTTCCTAGCCAGTGGGCTGACTGAAACAAGCTGATGGGATAGGAAAGTCAGAGGCAGGAGCTGCATTCTGATTTTCTGAGCTGCATTCTTATGTTTAGGATCCGATTATTGTTCTGATATTTTCTTTCATTGATTTATTTTTATATCTCTATCTCAACATATGTCTTTTGATTTCTTATGTTTAATCTTATTTTTATAATAAATCTTTTTGTCATCTTTTATAACACACTTATTGTCAATATAAAGTTGATTTCACAGTACTTGACTGTACAGGCAGGCCTCTTCCAAGGAAAGGAGAGTCTGAGCATCTATCCAGAGAAGGGTATGATTCTTTTAACTAGCAAAATCCCACTTCTCCCTCCCCCACCCCCCTTCTAAGAGGTGGCAAGACCTGGCTGAGATGCATAAAGCTGAGGTTTTATCAGGGAGGTGACTTTTTGAGCATGTTAGTCTGTTCTCAGTGACCAAGTAGAAAATGGCAGAGAGAGGTATGGGGATGAAGGTGCAAAAACACTCTAGGAATGCATCTTAAGGCACTTAATTGCATGCAGACTGCTCTTCTCCCTTAGTTATTTGGCTAACGTTTATACACATCTAATTAACTATTTATTTTTATAGTTCCTCACACCCATCTGTTGTGCATTCAAAAATATTTGCTTTTCTTCATCAAATACTGAAGGGTACATAGTTAGTTTGAAATGTATTTAATTGCAGAGAAGTGAAGAAGACTGGATAAAGGACAGGTGGAATGAAGGGATGTTCATGTTTTCTTTAAATCAAGTAACTAACGAGATATGCAGCTCTGACATTTTGAATACATCTTAATTATCTGAGATCATAAACTTCTTAAGGAAAGGATGAGCCTTAATTATGACACTTCTCCTATAAAGACTCAACTATGTGTTTAACTTTATGCATATGTATAGTTCCATTGAAATCAATGAGATTACTCATCTGCTAAATTTAAGCATATGCATAAATCTGTAGAAGGATCAAGCCTTAGACTAGCTTAATGCCTGGAAAAAAAAATCAATTTTGATTTGGCTATTAGGTGCTACCAAAAATAATTAAAAAACAATATAATACTTTGAGAAACTTTGACAAATACAGGGATTTACAACAGAATTTCCTTTTTTCTATTTCCCCCCATTTTTCTTTTTTTTCTCATCCCTCTCTCTTCCCTATTTCTGCATGAAAAATCCACAGAAACAGTACTGGAGAAAACTGACTGACTTTAGCTTGTATGACTGACAAGTACACAAATGGCTGGCAAATACTTATAACTGTAACAAACTGAAAGAGAAAAATATTTTTCTCTGCTCTTTCATTTAGAGTCATCCTACTTGTTATTTGCAACAAGAGTCAGTAAAAAAATGACAAAGAAATTGATGGTGTCACTTTAACTTGTATTTTGACAGAGAACAGATCAAAGCCTCTACTTCAAGTATACAGGACAGGCAAACAGCAGAAAATCCATTAAAATGGAAATTTCTTTAGGCCTCTGTGATCACTTCCACCTTACTTCTTGTCTTCTTTAAACCTACAGTGTAGTTCAGCTTACCATCATGTTCCCCATTCCATATTAAAGGTTAGCCTTGCCGTAGTTTCAGCTGGAATCAATCATTTACAAACTTTGGATTGTGTACCTCTTTTCTACCGAGATGAAAGAGTCAAGTCCTAGAGGTGAAAAAGCTCTTTGGCCTATTCAGTAGGACTGGTAGCAGTTCTACTCCCCTATTTTATTATCTTTAATTTGTGACTCTTAAGTGATAAGCTTATTTCCACTCTTCAATGTCTACTATCTTTCTTATCATGCAAGTTATATGCCTACTCTGCTTTCCCTTATGATAGGACAAGAATCTGTGACATAAAAGTTTCATTCAGATGAGCACACACATGCCTCTTGCAGCATCACATAACCCTTTGAATCATTGCCAGAAGCATGTGCAGGAACAAATTTTTTTCCCTACATTACTAATTTGCAGAGCAGAGGCAAAATTAGACCCCTGGATATCCAGGGGTCAAAAAATACCCCAGGGGAAAAAAGCAGGGCAGGACACAGTCCTGGACCAAGATCTGAAGCAAACAGAGTCTCAGGTCTTCCACAGAGACACTCTGATAGCCAGCCAAAGCATCTTTATGGTTGGCCTTCACCCCGGTGCTAAAGCACACCGCCTGCCCATGCAGGGTAGGCAGCATGCTAGCCACAAGGAGCTGGACCTTGGCTCTGTGCCAGTAAGCAGGGGGTGGAGGGAACTGGAGGAGGAGGGAGGGGACCATGGGGGGACCCCTGCCTGACCCCATCCACCTGCTGCACCCCCAAGCCCCATCCCCCGCTTGCCCTCTGAGCATCCCCCCCATCAGTCTTACTCGGCCCCAGCATCCCAGCAATAATAATAATTAAAAAGCTCCATACTCACCAACAGTAAAAGCTGCCATTGGGGTCACTGGGGCCTCATGGCAGAACCCCCCTCCCCCCACCCACACACACAGAGCACAGGGCCATGGGGGAAGCAGAGACTAGCCCAGGCCACCTAGCACTTGCACTGCCACTGCTCCATCACGCTGGTGTGACCCTGGTCAGCAGGGCCCTACGCAGCTCTGCTCACTGTCGGGAAGCTTGGGCCACTTAGGCTGAGTGGTGCTGGGGCCCAGGTGATGGCTGCAGCAGCCCTAGCTGCCCCCACACAATGGGGAAGGGGCAGTGTGGGTGTGAGGCAGCTGGGGCCTCACTTCCCCCCACTGCCTTGTGCTATGTAGGGGGCACTTTGACATGAGGCTCCAATGACCCCAATGGAAGCTACTACTGCCAGTGAGTGTAAGGATTTTTAAAATTATTATTATTATTTTTAATTGCAGGGATGTTGGGGCCAGGCAGGGCAGTGATAGGGGGGCCTGGGGGCAGGTGGGGGATGGAGCCGGTGGGGGTTGCCCCATGGTCCCCTACCCCCCAAGCCCTCCCCCAACCCTACTTACAGGCTAGGAGGCTCCAGTGACCCTGATGGCTGCTGCTACTGCCGGTGAGTGCAGGGCTCCCCCCCACCAGGAGGCTGGGGCTGGGAGGGGCAGCCATTGGGGGTCTGGGGGTGCAAGCAGGGCATAGTGCCAGATGGGGCAGCCATTGGGGGAAATGCAGGAGCCAGTAGGGGATGTGACCCAGCAAGGCAACAATCCAGGGAGATTGGAGGTGGGGTATGTGAGCCCTGGAGGGGGGGGGTGGCCCTTGTTGGGGGGAGCTGTAGCCCCTACTGGGGGGGCTGTAGCTCTGGGGGGGCAGTCTATGAGCTGTGCAGGGGGGTGTCCTGAGCAGCCCCCTCACAGAATCCCCCCACACCTATCCACACACTCATGGGCCTCCACATCTCCCCACAGCCACACTTATGTACTTTAATAGTGTTGCATAAAGAATATATTTTATAACATAATATTCTAAAATTATATATAGCTGATTATTAGACTATTTTTTCAATATTTTTATTTTCACTGCATTTCATCACTCTTTGCCATGTTTTAAATACATATATAAAGTATTTAGTTCCCACAGATAAATACATTTATTCTAGGCAATAGAGACCCCTCTGTCATTCACGTACTGAAACTGAGTTACTGTTCTATAGCTAAAGGGATATTCAATGTGGCATGCAGTCAAAACGGTCTCCATAGCATTTGTCTGTTAAAGCTCAAGCTACCCATTGCATTGCCATTTTTAAAATTTAAAAGTTGCCTAAATTGTAGACTGGATGCCTGCAAATGCTGAACAAAACATAATTTGACTGAGATAGTGTTTAAAGAAAAATAATAGTGCCAGACGTAAGAAATTAATTCACTTTACCTCATAAATCTGTAACAACTATACCGAGTTGTTCCTGCATTCACCAAAAAGAAGGAAGACTCAGAGTTAAACCTACTTTACACCTCATTCACAGCAATAATCTGAAGGGTGGCCTTCCACCCATCATGGAAGTGTCCAGACCTCCAATCTATAAGGTATTCTGATATAGGTTTGCCTCAGTATTTCCTATTGCAGCTATTCTACCTTGCCGGAAATATTTAAATACTCACTGTGTATGTCTACACATGCGATTAACACTATATGGGTTTACTGTACAGTAATTTACTGCACAGTCATTTACTGTGCAGTAAAACCACCCTGGACATGCTTCTACATGCATAGCCATTTCAAAGCAGATTTGTTCCTCCCTGGCAGTAACCTGCTCCTGGCGTCCTCTGGCCCTCTGCTGCCCCCCTGCAGCAGCCAGAGGGATCTGGAGTCTCCAACCACAGCTTTCTGTGGCCAGGGGCTCTCTTTAAAACCAGCACCCATGTGGTGCTCCCTGGACACCTGCTTTTCTAGCCTGGAACAATCTGAAGCGTGCTGGTACAGCCCTCTCCAACACTGTCGCCAGAGCCTGTGCCCACCATGCAATGTCTGCTCCACTCCCAGGCCCTGAGAGTAACAATCCATGACCCAGGCTCCTGCTCAATACCCGGCTCACTGTGTTTTGCCACCACAGTGACTGCCACCTGTCCCAAGCCAATCTCAGCCCTTCCTGTCCCTCTGTACTGCATGGCCATATGGCCAGGCTCACCATGGCATCTGAGGCCCCCATGCTTCTGTGCTGCTGCTGCCCAGTCCCTGGGCTGCCAATCAGAGCCTAACAGGGATGCTGATGGCATGCACGAGGATGCCTCTAGTGGTGCCACCTATGAGCTGCTGTTGCTTCAGCTCTGCTGCTTGTTGGCCCACCTGTGATGACATGCAGTGCCATTCTTTTGGTACCATCACAGTACAAGGATGGCATAAAAAGATGTAGGTCAGGCAACTTTAGTGAATGCTGTTTAGAAGTGCCATTTTTAGTCATAGAATGGCATTTAAAATGATTTTGTGCAGTTTGAAAGGCAGCCCGATAGATTAAAAATCCAGATGTCACAAACACAAGAGTAAATACAAGTGAAATTCTATTCACTTTTTCTTATAATACAAAATGAGGCCATGCCTAGTGAAACTGAATGATTGTAAAAACAAACTGATATAAGGAAATACTATTACATACAAAACACAAATTTGTATCTTTGGGAGTCACTGCTATAGGGTGCCCTTTAGGCTAGGACCCTTTAGGATGATTTTAAAAGGATTTGGATATGCATATGAATAACAGAAATATTGATAGGGAAGCATTAACTTGTAAAACTAAACAAAAAATTATAAACAAAAGTAAAAACTTATTTTACAATGGTCCAAATTATCCATTGGCTAGCGATATTTATGATGTTTTATGTGGCTATTTTATTTTAAAAAGTCAATTAGAAAATTCTTGGGATATTTTACTTGCTTTTTCTCTACTTTTTCATGAGATTCTGCACCATGCTAAATATATATGCCAGACTACATACACACATATATAGTATCTATATTACATTACTTATAATATATAGTATGTGACACAAATATAATACAAATGTATGTGTGTGTGTGTATATATTACATTACATATATGTATTACATAAGTCAGAGTGTGCGTGTGTGCACCATCATTTTAAATGTCACTGAAGTACTAAAAATGACACTTCTAGAACAGCACTGTAGCATTTGCTAAAGATGTCTGCCTTAATCTTTTTGTGCCATTCTTGTATTTCTTCATTAGCCCAGTACTAAAAAATTCCCATTTCCCTCTAATTTGTTCAAGGCATGAGTAAGACCACAAATAATGGTGCGAGTCATTCACCTCATATTTCCTACCAGAATATAACCTGACTGCATATAGGGTCAGCAGCCTGCACATGATGACTGCAGTTCTTATAAGACTGAATTCTAGTGCAGTAATAACCTCACATTGTTTGCAGTTTTGTACTTCAGATAGGTTTCTAGATGAAAAGAGTGCTTTATTAATCTCAAAAAAGGAGAAGTTCTGGAGAATCTCATTGCCCAGATATTTGTCTGCATGTTGCAATCTACTATTCTTAATTATGTATCTTGTTTTTAATATAGAAGAATACTGGGTCAGTAGCTACTAGCACATTACCCAGGCCATTTTTTCTGAAGGAGAACATAAATATTATTTAATCATCTAAATAAGAGCTTACTTGAAAGATGCACTTTTTAGTGTATTTGATAGGGGTACAGACTCTAATTTCTATCCAATAATTTGAGTTTTTATTTTCAAGTTAAGTGTAAGTGGTCATATTAAGAAGCCCCATTTCAGATTGCAGAAGCCTCCCATCACAGAATATGGTAGAAATAAAAACTGACTTGAAAATAAATAGATTATTTCTATCTTTGAATGAATAATGGGGTCAGCACCCCAGAGTTCCACTCCATACAATGAAATGGACTGTGCCATAGATCCATAGACTTGAATGACGCCAGTACAACCTTTCTTCCCATCTTATTGTAAAAGGATAAGACTCTACTCAAGGCTTGTTTTGCATTAAACTTCTGCTTTCAGTGTATTTAATTCTGCTCAGATTTTTATTAAAATAAATTTCAATCGCTCTCATCTCATTAAGGAGTCTGACTGAGGGATTAGAAATTGAATCAGAGTCTAACTTTTAGCAGTACTTATTAAATGCCATGGCAGAGCCCCCTTAATTCTTATTAATGTTTATTTCCCACCATTTACATCAAGCATGGATGCAGTCTTAAAATAGGAAGTGTTACATAAGGGCTTGGAGATGATCCAAAATAAATATCCAGAGTTAGAAGTAATAATAGTAGGGGATCTCAGTGCTAGAATTGGTGGAATCAATATACATGATAATGAAGATATTTCATTTATCACATAGGGAATCCTTCCAGTCATCTTATATGATAAGACATTAAATGAAGGAAGATGATGCTTCTTGAAATTTATTGCAGAAAAGAATTTTAAACTAGGTAAAAGACTAAATGGAAATGATGTACCCCAGGCATTCACCTTTGTTAAAACTAAAGGAGCAAGCATCATAGATTATATACTAATAAAACCATATGTGAGGTTGGAGTATTCATCAATTGAATGTCTGCCATGTAGGGAGAGTGATCACTTCCCCTTTTCCCTAAGGATTCCATTACAATTTTATAAAAAATCTTCCCTACAAACTATACAACTAACTCCCAGTTTTGAAATAATCAATAAGAGAATCAAATGAAACAATGAGCTGAGAGAAATGTGTTGATCTTTTCAAAGATACTGTCTCAGGCCACTAATCTCACATTTTCAAAGAAAAAGAATCACAAAAAACATCACTCTGTGTAGCAGTTGTTTAACAGCTGGAAAATCTTCTCCCCTAACAGTGTGTCTTTGTAAAGGATAGACTTTTGTGGCACAAACCATAGTTTGAGGAGAACTGTGCTAAAGACACCTTAACAGGAGACTTGAAGGAATACAAATCTTAAAATGATTTTGTCAGTTTCCAAAGGATGAAGAAGAATAACATAAATTATGGAAAATCCATAGCTATAAAGAAGAAAACTAAGCAAATGAGGCAGTGGGAGGAACTAGCAGCCATAGAGAAAAATAAAAATAATGGATGTTTTTTGGAACATTATAGTCAAAAGGAGAAAAATTTTAGCTTAGTCCTTGATGCTTATATTCCTGAAGAAATATAATTTCACTTTTTAAAAAAAAAGTAAGTTTAACACCTTAGTTTTAGCTTGTGAAGGAACGGATGACTGTTTGCTGAAGCAAATTTTGCCTGTTAAATCACAAGCAGATCATTACCCCCTCTGACACTCAAGTCAGATCATAAATATCCTTATTCATTAATGAAAAGTCCCACTTTGATTTTCTGGCCCTAGAAATCTTCAAGTTATTTATTGACGGTGGTCTCGAATTTTGACCAAAAAAAATCTTATCATTATTTTAGAAGCAAGTGTCTACCCTAAGCATTGGAAAGAAAATAAGTCTCAGTCTTTAAACAATGGCATTAGGATATCCTGCAGCATTTTGTCTCATTAGTCTTATATGTATTCCAGCCAAAATGTATGGGAGCCAGCTTTTTAAGTGGTAAAAAGCTTAGCAGTGGAAGCCACAATATCAGTACCAGACTGGTTCAATTAAACACAAGGCCTTGTTATACCCTACATTGTGAGCCACTGTGACAGTTGTGCCTTCCTGGGGCTGTCTATTCGTGGCCCCGCAACACCGATCAAGGGCCAACCGCCCGTCTTCTCGTCTGCCATGCCTTGTTGTTATTTTGATTGATTGAAAGTTCTTAATCAAACGGGAGGCTGCCTATTTTCGGTCTCGGTGCCTTAGGAACTATCTGTGGCTCCTTTCCTCCCCTTATACATCTGCGAGGCTTGGGCTGCAGTATCTGGTGTTATTCAGGTCTGTCCTTCTCCCTGCCGTGTGGACACCCTCTGGCTTATCCCTCCACCTGCACCTTCGCCAGTGCCCTCTAGCTTGTCTCAGAGCCCATACTCCTACTGGCGCCCTCTAGCTTGTCCCGCACTGCCCGTTTCGGGACTTCTCGCCCATGCCAACTCCAGGCTCCTCGCTGCCCTCTTCAGTCCGGGCTCCTCACTGCCCCCTTCCTTTGGCTCTGGGGCTCCTCACTGCCCCCAAACTCCGGAGCTGAGGCCCATGCACCCCAAACAATGCTGCACCCTCTCCAGCACCAGGAACCTCCACATTACTGTGGAGTCCCTATGAGGCCTCCTCCAACCCCTTATAGCCTCTCCTGGTCCTCCGGTGAAACAGTAAACACAAAATGCAAAGCCCCCGGGCTACAACATAAAAGCTAGACTGTTCTGATCAAAAATACAAATCCCTCCCTACCAGAGAGAGAAATAGAGCACATCAATCCCCAGCAGGAACCAGGGGATGTTCCGACTGTCAGAGTTCTCCCCTTTGTTCTGGCTGAGTTCCTCCTCCCTCGGCTGCTGGAGGGGAACTGCCCTCCTGGCCTTCTGCCTGGGCTTAAGAAGGGCTAAGCTCTGCCCCTTCCTGTCTCTAGGTTTCCCTGGTTGCTAGGGCAACCAGCACCTGTGCAGTCCTGGTGACTGGCAGCTGCCCTTCCTCCTTCCCGCTGCTAGGGGTCTCTCCCAAGCCGTTTCTGCTCTCAGTCACAGGGTACTGGGAGCTCTGTGACAGCCACACAAATATTGATTGATGTTAGTGCTAGCTCAAGTTTGGAGCAGTGACACTTCATGTCATCAGGGCCCTGAAGGACTCAAAGTTAAGAATCCCACACCCCCATATAGGCTTCCCTACTGCTCCTGGCCCCTTGGGGCTTCCTCAGTCCCATTCCCTCCCCCCCAACAGGGGTCCTTCCCTGCCCCATATGGTTCCTTCATGCCCCCTCTAACCCTGGGGTTCCCTATCCCCCAGGCTCCCCCACAACTTGCTTGTGGCTGCCTACGCTGTCTATATTTCTGTTATTCATATGCAGAGGAGCAGGCATCCAAAAGTAAGTGGGGGAGAAGGTTGCAGTGAGTGGGGATATGGAGTGCTGGGGAAGGTGAGGGGAGGGTGGTGGGTCCATTGGGGTGGATGGTATGTTTACACTAAGGCGTAGTCTAAAGTGGCCACACCTTAGTGTAACATGAACTGGGTAATGTGGATCAGAGATAATCCTGCCCTGGAGTGGCAAAAG
The DNA here is from genome assembly GCF_052110815.1 of Crocodylus siamensis. Classification (NCBI taxonomy): domain Eukaryota; kingdom Metazoa; phylum Chordata; order Crocodylia; family Crocodylidae; genus Crocodylus; species Crocodylus siamensis. The sequence goes on from NC_143396.1 coordinate 59,874,461, forward strand.
TTTAAGCTGGCTAACAAGTGCATAGAACTAGTTTCAGTTGTTAACATGCAGACAATCCAGGTATTAAGAGCTCCAGGAGCCACCCAACATTACAGTATAACAAGGCTTATATTTCCTGAATGTCCATATTTACAAATATATCATATGCACGCTTCCCCCAAAACCTGGTCTTCCAAAATTTGGATATCTTGATTTTTCTGCATGTCAGCAGCAATGGAATTTTTGTTCAGGCAGTTTTCAGGAAGTCAATTGATTTCATGGTTCATTGTAATTTACCTGATACCTGCTAATTGCTCTTCATTCCACAGAATTAATGATCCTCTCTCCTCCTGCAAGTCTTGATATACTACTAATCAAGCTATCCTTTTTTTGTCAGTTGTACTATTTGCTTCTTCTATTTCACAGACTGCAGATGTCTAGCTTTTTCAAACTCCCAAATCTGCCCAGGGAGTCTAGTCTCCAGGAGTAGTTACAGTTTCAGCTCCTGTCTGACCAAGCAAGTGCTGCTGACAGTTCTATCTTTTTCAAATCTTTTTTCTTCACTCTGTCTTTCCAAAAACAAGATACACATCTTATTTGGGGGGGTGTTAAAATGTAGTAACTATTTGTAGTATTTACCATTTGTATTGAGATAGTGCCCAATCAATTAAAATTGAGGACCAACCAGTCTAAACACTATATAAAGTGCACAGAAAAGAGAAATCCATGCCTCCATAAACAAGTCGCACAACAAGCATGAGAAAAAAGGAATTTGCAATGTGACATGTCTAGTTTCACACAACGGGTTGGTGGCAGAGCCAAGAAGAGATACAGTTGCCCTGGATCCCAGTCACCCTGGATCCATCCAGTATAACGTCTGCTAAAGCATGCTGGATTCCCATTAACTAATTTAAATGTTTATTAATGCCAAATTTGAAGAAAGGGTCATGAGCAAGATGTCAACATTTTCAGATGACACAAAGTTGTTTAAATTAATACATTCTGGAAATGAACTGTCAACTACACTGCCAACAACTACCAGGTAATGGATATTGCAATGAATAGTCTGATTTATTTATAATGCTGTGTTCAAAACTAATCTAGAAAGAAAGAAAGATGACTTTATGGATAGCTCAAAGAAAACCTTTAGTCAACATGTAAAAGCAAGCAAGTGCAAAATTATAAAATATTAATGGAAATGCTATGATTTTATTATATGAATTATAGAGTTCATTATATATAATATGTTATAAAGCTCAATATACTGAAATATCATATATTTATATACAATATGCAACATATAACTATTTCTTGCTATTATATAAATCAGTGGTACATCCTCATATTCCATAGCATATATTTTCTTGAAAAGGATAAAGTAGAAAAAGAAAGGATTCAGAGATGGGCTAAGAAAGTGAATAGAGTCACAGTATACAAAGTAAAAAGTTGGGACTTTTTACTCAAGAAACAACACAATACATGCCAGAAACATAAAAATGACTAATAGTTGAGCAAAAATAAATTAGTTCTCTTTCCATCAAATAATGAATAAAAGGCAGGAAGTATAAAACTAGTAAAAGAAAATTATTTTTTAATAAAGCCACATATGAATAACTTGTGGAAATCATTGCCACAAAATAGCATTAAATCCCTATGTTTCTGGGCACAAAAAAATAATTAATAAGTGTTCAAAAGAGCTTCTAAGGCTGGAATTTCTTTAACACAGAATACACTAAGGCTAAGGACAGAAGCTGCACATAAACTGGAATAAGCTATTGGAAACTGGTTCAAATCTGTAACACTACAGAAAGTTTAGTGCATATGAATTGCTTTGAAAATGGCCAAAATTGGTTTAAGATACATCTGAATGGATGTAGTATCAGATTCATCTGATTTAGGTTAAATTGGTTTATTGAACCAATAATCAGTTCCCCTCCAGATTCAATTTAACTCATTCCCCCAGCATCCCAGGATGCATTGCACTTCCCACCACAACCCATCCCCTCCTTGCAGGTGCATGACATAGCCTTGGCCCACACTGTCTGCTCCAGCCAACCAGGGAGGTGTGCTTTAGCACCCCCCCAGCTTCTGACCAAGGCCACTGCAAGCATGTGGTTGCATTTCCAGAATCAAAAGTGAACCTTTGTTTATTTGCTTATCACTTCAATCTATGAAGCGTAGACTAACCTAAGAAGATTCAACTGATTCAGCCTTGAGCTTTTTGACTGTCTGTACTTAGCCTAACTGGGATCTTGAAATTCCCTTTGACACATCTTGTACTGGCCACCATCAGGAATATGGGACAAGGCAGAATATTGGCTTGAGATGTTATGGCAGTTCTTGTATTTCACACAAGATGACAGCAGAAGCACCTATGTGATGGGACTCTGCAGCTTGATATTTCACTTTTCTGTAATAATTAATCAAGTAAAGCTGCACTTTATTCCACTGTGTCTTTCAGAGTCCAGCTGTTAGAATAATGCATGCTTAGCTCCAAAACAATACATTATTACTGCCAAGTGCTATTTATCATTTCTAATGTTAAATTCTTTGTGGTATTAATTATTTATAGGGTGAGGCCTACTCAGTTCTTAAAATGTAAAATAGGGACACAAAGTCTCCTTTGATATAAATCCTTTGAAATTTAGAGTGTCATAAATCTTCAAATCAGGTATTATTCTAGTTTAACCTTTTGAATCAGATAAACTTGGCAGAAGTGGTTTCGGACATTGCTTTGGGTGGTTCACTTTAAATAAATGACCTATCCATTATGTAAATCCACATGTTCTACATTCATGATAGATGTTTATAGAAGGCATCTTAGTAAGCAATCTAGCATTTAATATAGTCCTAATTTTTCCAGCGCTATTTATTTTAATCAAACATTATGAAAAAGATATGGCCAAAACTTCCTTGCAGAAGATAAAATATTAAATTTGCATATGTGGCAAAGACAAAATAATCCTTTTAGATCAAAGTGATGAGGCATAAAAATTCTCTGTATAGAATATAATGACATTTTTAATTAAATGAGTTTTATAAGCTATTTGACATTCCAAACCTTGATGGTTAAGGACTGCAAAAAAGGGAAAATCATCCTGGCCAGTACATTAGGTCAGCTGTGAGTTTAAAGTTTAAACAATTCTAGAAAATGTTCCCCACTTTAAATAATCAAATGTATAATTAAAAAAGTCTTATATACCCAGCAAGGTATATATTAAAATTAGCATTTAACATTTTCAGCAGTTGTAATTTAGAAATATATTTTAAATCTAGAATGTTTAAAATTATATAATATGTTCAAACTAGGAATATTCAAAAAATGTATTAAGAATGATTACATTTTGTTTATTTGCTTCTGTTAAAATACATATTTTCCAAGTGCTGTTTCATTTTTTAAGTGGAAATAAGTGCATGGAGTGAAAAGAAATGGTAAAACATACTCTGATATAAGGCACTATGAAATGTAATCTCAACATCCCATCAAATCTACATCATTTTTTAATGGAAGCATTAAGCTGCATATTTTTGTTCAGTGAGCAGGGAAAATTCAAAGCAAAGAAAATAACACTTCTGTGCAATAAGTGCACCTAAAGGTATAGTTTTTGAGAGACAAAGCAAAGACAACCACAGGATTTCAGTAATTCCCGCTGTGCTGAAAGCAAAAGTACAGTAATGTACATCACACAAACCAGGGGTACTGGCTGTATATAAATAGGTCTGCTTCTCTATTACTTTCCATATATTGCAATCATTTATATCTATGTGAAGTAGATGTGAAATGCATTTTTATCCAATGCCATTTAACACCGCTTTACAAAAATATAAATATCTACACAAGAAATGTGCACTTTTTCCACTGGACCCTTCATTTTCAACATCTCTTGCAGCTCAATCTTTTTTCAGTACTATTCATTATCTCCATGCAACATGTCACTCAAATGATTTAAATGCCAACAGTAAAAGAATAATACACAAGTCTAGCCATCACATCCTATGATAATGTCTCTTACAGCCAATTCAGCACACAGTGCTGATCATCACAAGTATGAAGAACAGCTGGTTAATCCCTAGGAAGAAATGGGTTATGCCACCAAGCAGATGGAAATGTTTTGATGGGTTTGTGGCTCTAGTGCAGTTTCTTTCAACTGCAGATGCACCTGCAACTTGTCAAGTCAGTCAATTTTTTTCAGGGTGATTTGGACAACTTGGTTATAATTAACTCAGGCAACAACAAAAATAGATATTTGTTTGGAGTGGTGGGGAAAATGCTAATTGATCCTTTAAATCCCTCCTTAAGGGTTGGGAAAAGTAGGAAACAGAAAGGCTGAGGTGAAGGTTGGCAGGCTGGTAGGGCTCAAATAATTAATTGTGCCTTTTGTACTTCTGAGAAGGTAAAATATTTTCTCGCATAAAACATTCCTCAGAAATAAAATCCTTATCTTGTTTTGCAAGGCAAATGAAGAAAAAAGATTTTTCCAGCGTAATGGCTGCATGGAGTAAGACAAGAACCTAATCTTCAGCTCACTCACCTTAATTAAAAGCTGAAACCCTCAGTGCTGCTGAACACTTTCCATGATTGGATCAATGATTCTGAAAAGAGCTAGAGCCTCCAGGACTGTGAAACAGGAGAATAGAGAGTAGGGGACGCTCATAGGCAGCAAAATTGTGGTAAGGAAGATTAGCTTGATTAGTGTAATATCAAGACCGTTAAACAGGAGAGACTATCATGAACAGCACATGCCCCTGGCAGCTGGGGGGTACAGTGATGCTGGGAGTGCAGCAGCGGTGGTGGTAAGTGGGGGAGCTCCCGCAGACGCCACTGGTGCCGTTGGCAGTGGGTGGGGGGGGAAGAAGGGGGAGTATTGGTGGACTGCCCGCAGACACCGCTGGTGGTGTTGGTGGCAGGGTGGCGAGCGGCAACCACCCTCAGGCATCGTCGAAAGTGGCAGTGGTGCCTTTTTGCAGGAGGTGTGCCACCATGCTCAGGAAATTAATGTGCTCCTGCTACGCATTGCCCCTGGAGACTATCATTAATACCTGTAAAGTAAACAACCATGAGCCAGTAAGTCAAATGGATCCCCCAGCTCCCTGAATGTTATGCCACTGCGACTGCATTGTGGAGTAGCAATCAAAACAGGGTGCTTCTGCTCTTGGGAGGAAATCCACTTTCCTGCTTAAGGCATGCACCCCAGTTTTGGAGGGCTAATTTTTTTTGGAAAAGATGTGTGTACTATGCAAGTCAATACAGTATATAAATGTTGCTCCTCTAATTGAGATCTCTGTCACAGGGTCATGGCTAAGAGGGCACTACGTCCCTTGAGAATATAGTTTAATCCAGAGATAAATTGCTTTTCTTACATACTCATACATAGAAACTCTTTCCAGGAGGGACCTGTTCTGAGTCTTTTACCCTCTTTTATCTTGACTCAAGGTAACAGAAGTTACTGTGTTTTGTTATGACCAACTTTCCTGATGAGTCATCTAGATGCCCTTTGTTTCCAGCAAGAATAATTTCAAAAGAGAGCTTCAATGCATGATGACAGATCATGAATGAGACAGAGGCACTTTTTTGCTACACCGTTAACTTCTCCCTCCTGTCTTCACTTGTCTGGCTTGATAGAGATGCAGGTAGCCCTATTCACTAGTGCTAAACTGACTATATTACAGGAGTTGAATATGAGGACTAAGGACCCAAAATTATGTTTTATTTTGTTAAGGCAAATTAAGAAATGGAGGTTTTAATATGGAGTTTGACATGATCCCTTAATTGCTGCCATAAGGGGAACTGATTCCACATCAGACCTGCACACTGATTTGCATATATTGAGCATTGCTCTATCTTGGGCTTCCACTAATGTAAGTGGTGTTCATAAAGTCTGAAAGTGGAGAAAGATGTAAACCCTACATGTGCTCTTTTTTTTCTATGACTTACAAAGACTACCTGCAAAAATTACCCTGTAATTCCCACTATTTTAAATCATGCAGGTTACATCTACACATGCAATTTACTTTGCAGTATATTAATTTACTATGCAATAAAACATCACTGTCTACATATATGTGGCAATTGAGCCATGGGTGACTGGTGACTTCCAAGTCAGGGGGGCACTTGCCCCCCAGTGGCCGGTCTGCAGCTGGGGGAGGGGAGGTCGCCCCATGGCCAGTCTCACCAACTGGGTCAATTCCAGGGCAGCACGATCAGTTACGGGGGACTCCCCCCACCCAATCACTGTGATTGGCTGTGGGAGGACTGTGGGATTCTTTTCTTCTGGTGCCCCCATTCCCCAGCTGACACTCTTAGGAGGGGCACCAGTGTTCTTGCTTGTCACCCCCGCCCATCACCTAAGCAGGGAATACTGGCTGTCAGGGGGTGCACCAGTGCTCTCAGGGGGTGCACATGCACCCCCTACACATTGCAACTGAACTGAGCCAGTGTAGACTAATTTACAGCATGACTGGATGGTCCCATCAGACACTGGTAATATCTGATGGTGAAGTAAATTACTTTGTTTAAACACATGTGTAGAGGGAACATTGGGTTTAGTTTACTTCAGCTCAAATTGCACTGGAATTTATTCAGTCACATTAATTGCATGTATAGATGTGCCACCAGTGTAGTGAGTGACCAGACTTTAAGATCTGGAGGCAGAAGCCAAATGCAGAATCCAAGGCATACAACCAAATGCAGCAGGGACTGTAGAACCTTAATTCTTGACCACTTTTGTCTTAATACAATGTAACCAAGAAGGGTGGATCTGATAGAGGGAGGTTGCAATGGTGCAATTGCACCCTGCCTTTCATTCCTGTTTCTCCCAAACTTTAAACCAACTGCCTAGGAGGGGCAGCAGCATCTCTACTCTATGGAGGTGGATACATTCAATTGACTTCATGGATCATTATTAGCTCCCTGATTTCTGCTAATTTCTCTCCATTTCACAGGTGTTAAATACCCTTTCTCCTTTTTAAATGGCATGAGATTCCACTATTAAAAGTATTTTTTTCTTCCTTTTTTGCTATCTGTTATCCATTCCTAATACCATTTCTCTTCTATTTCCTAACTCTGCAGACTGTTTTTAGCTCTAGCTAAGAAACTTCACTGAGGTGTAGTAGTATTTACTCAGGTGTAGAAATAACTGACAGCAAAGCATTGGAGGTACTATCAGGATGCTTCAGAAGCCTCAACTGTGTTTTATAAATCTTGTACATTTGACTACAATGACTACAGGACTAATGGCGAAATATCTTTGGTTAGTTTGACTATTTTTTGCCTAGTTTGTTGTGTTTTATAAACTTAATAAATAATATAACAAAGTAATGCACATTCCAATAAATATATTGGTTTATAAATATATTGGTTTTTGCTCTGATCTTAAACTGAATATCATAGTAGTAGGTCCCCCACCATATTAGTAAAGCTTACAATTTCTCTTCAGTTGGAGAAAAACATGTGTGTAGTGTTATATGTGATGAATGATGATATAACCACACCATCTCAGCACCCCTTTTCAAAATCCTTGATCCATCTATGGGTAAACAGTCCTTGAAAATTCAAGTGTATATTGACTGTATATACTTAAGTGTATAGTCTGAGGGCTGGGACAAATCATAGCATTTAACACAATGATCCATGGTGTCATTGCTATTGGAGAAGTCTGTTTCTATCAAGGCTTATAAATGATTCAATATATAAGGAATTTAGATCTCTGAAATGGGATGGTGACATAACACCCTTTCAGGGCATCAAAATTAATTATGGTATTGCAAGCTGAGCCACAGTACTTCAAAGTAAAGGGAAGTTGGGATCTGGCCACCCACAATAACGCACATCCTGGCACTAAGGTTACTGACACAAGGTTTCTGTTTCTTCGAAAGGGCAGGCGTTACTTCAGAACCTCCAGTTCATGGTGATGTCAAAGAACATACTGTGAGCTTCATCTAGTGAACCATGTAATTAAATACACATTACAAATGCAAACATCTCAGAGTTCATATCACACAGGCAAACATAATAGTCATAACTTTGAATTATACTTTCTTTTTGAACTCTTAATACACTCACACATATACACACAGACCTGTATATATGTGTGTATATATGTATTTGTAAGAAATATAAATAGAGAGTTATCAAGATCAATATCTTAATAAGGAGAAAATGTGTTGTAGATTTTAGGATTTAAAATGCTCCTTCACTCAGTCAGTGGGATTTGCTTGATTACATTGTTATTTGCATCACATTTTTATTTTTTGGGGGGAAAAAGGTACACGCTGGTCTTCAATAACTCACTTATCTGGGCCAAGTAGTAATTTTTATTTCTGGGCTTCAACTTTGTAATAACTGTCTTATTATAATATGTTTAAACTTTGATGCTGTGAAGAATGAAGCTGGGCAGATTTTAGTATATATTGCAATTCTAACCAGAACACTGCACTGTGCTGCAGCATCTTGTGTACTCACTGTCTTACTTTTCAAAATGGTGACAGAGGCACATTAACTAATGCTCATCTAATAAACTTTAGTTAAAGCATCCCTGCTGGCATTTTGAAACATGGGATGCTGAATACATGAGATGCTGTGGGTGTTTTAGAGTGGCTCCTGAGAGCTGCTTTAATTAACCCCTTTCTCTCCTACTCCAGGCACATTTATAGACTTCTTTAGAATCTCTACATCTCAAAGTCCTGAGAATTTACAGAGACTGTTACAGCATGTTACAGAGATCTTATCAAAATTTGGAGACTAAGGATGTGTGCAGACATTCACCGTACCCAGTCTATTTTCATGTGGATTACTTTAAGGCATATGATAATAGATCAGAAGCAGTTTGAGCACACATTCACCAGTGCTCTGAGTCAGTGGCAATGTGTAGGGGTGCAAAGGGGTGCATGTGCACCCCCTGAGAGCACTGGTGCACCCCCTGAAGGGCAGCACTTTCTGCTTAAGCAATGGGAGGGGGGGTGGGCAGGGGGATAGGCAGGAGCATTGGTGCCCCCCCACGAGTGCCAGGTGAAGCACCACTGTTACTTCTGAGAGCACTGCTGGCACTTTCAAGAGTGTTGCTCATGCTTCCTGAGCACCCCCCCCCCAGTTGCTGACTGGCTGCTGGGGGGACATGTACCCCTCCTGACTCAGATGGCACTAGTTGCCCATGAAGTGAGTTGTAGTTGGGGGAGGTAAGATACCAGAGCCTATTGGGTCCATGGGGTGGGGTAAGTTCCAGGGAAGGCAGTGGGATCTTGGGGAGTGGAGAGTCAGGGGGTGCAGGGCTTGGGGGCTAAAATTGGCCCAAATACTTTGGGGAGTGTTAAGAGTTCAGCCATGGGGCTGGGATGAACAACTGGGCTTTCCCAACCCCAGGGTTGCACTCTGACCATGTGCAAGCCAGCCATTTTTTGTCCAAGCCAAACTCCCTGAATGTCTGTGCATATCTGCACTTAGATTGACCTAATACTAGTTTGATTAATCTAAGTGTAACATCTACAAATACCCTAAGCTCTAAGAGATGCTGTATCTTTCTCATGTCTATAGACAGGAACCTCAGCAAAGATACCAGAGGGAACACCTCTCAGAGCACTGAGTCCCTTTTTATTACCCTCCCCAAATAAATGTTAAATACTATTTAAAATAAACAGAGACAAATATGGTCAGCAAAGAGGTATACTTGTGTCATTCTAGTGGTCAAGTTAGAATACACTGACTGGAAATTTTAATTAAATTTTGTTGTCTTAATATTGGATACTCTTTCCAAGAAGTTTCTCTCATTTATGACTCAGTTTCTTTTATGCTACCTCCCCCTTAGCTTCATTTATATTAACATAGCCTAACTTAAGACACTAACTTGAACTGGGTAGAACAGCTCGAAGATAACCTTTGCTTAGAGTTAGCATAACTTTAATATGTTTAAAGGGTTCTCGGCACAGTTTAACACCCTTTAACATGTGGATGCTCCCAATTTAAGTGGCTTTGGAATGATTTAAAGGTAACATGTAATAACATCACCCTTAAAGTTAGTACAGTTTAAAGCCTACTAAAGCTACTATAATGGAAGCTAGGAGAATTCAAAGCTAACAGAAAGGTTTGTACAACCCAGAACTCAGTCATCACAGAAGGACACAACAGATCTTAAAAGTCAGAGGAAAGCTATTAAATTATCTACATTTTTGTCTGAATTTAAAGAATTCAAGGGGACGTAAGGTAGAAAGGGAGGAACTGGGACATTTAACAAAGGGACAAAGAACTGCATGGGATTTCGGGGAGATGAATGCAGCCAAGTCTATGTGAAATAATTAAATCTATTATTTTAGGTGAAGGAATAGGAATATTTTAGGTGAAACTGGATGAAACAGACAGTTTAAGAGGTTCTGAGCGATAAAGCATCAACATTTTAAAATTTGTATTTTGAGTTGTTTCATTAAACAGATTTGATAGTACCAGATACATAGAGCCTTTCATCTGATGATATAAAAACACTTTTCAATCAGTCATTAAACTTGAACACTCAAAGCATGAGAAGTACCTTAGACCTTAGTAAACAGTTTACTTACCTGGGAGAGAAGGGATATGGATTCAAGTTCCAGCTCCAGTTATGCTTGCAGAGTGCTATATTAAGTATTTATTCAAGCACATTGTGCAGCTATGCGTTTCCTTCAGTCTACAGTTAAGGCATCTAAGCCTCTAGAGAGGCAGAGTATCAGACTTATCCTTGTCCTTGGCATTTCCTATTGGCAGCCTAGGTAGCTCCCTGATCAGCATGATTAATCTGAAAGATCCTATTCTGTAAGGTACTAATGCACTTCTGGTGACTGACTTATAACTGTGCATTCCACTGGGTGTCTCGGTCCATGCAAGTTATGTTCTGCCATGCTGATCACCGCAATGCATAGCACCTTTCGTGGAATTCTCCTTAATATGCTTAGTTTCAAGATGGGTCCCTTATCACAAAATCCCATGACAGATATAAAAAATAATTCACAAATCCATTCTAGTGTATATTCTATCAGTTTCATGGCCAGAGAGAATACAGTGGTAACCTGATCTCCTGAATAACAGAGATACAGGTCTTCTCTGAATATTTTTTTCCAATTTGAACAGCAGTGGTTGAATTACAGCATGTTATTTTTAAGAGCCTACATATATAGAACAAATCAAATTGTAATTTTAAAATTTATACTAAAGAATAATTCACTACAGCCTTTGTTAAATCAGTTCAATGGTTAATATGCTGTAATTCAGTGCAAGAAAACCCTGCAGTTTCTTTTTGCCTGAATATTCTAGCTTGAATTTCTTTCTAGCTACTAGGTCATATACTACCTTTGTCTCTTAGAATGAAGATCCCTTTATCATCAAATTTCTGTACCTCATGCAAATACCTGTAGGTTACAATCATGTCACGCCTTAATCTTCTTTTTGATAAATTGAGCTCAAGGCAATTCTTGTAATAAGCATGTTTTTCAATCCATTAATCATTCTCATGGCTCTTGCATGAAACCTCTTCAATTCATGAACACCCTTTTAAAAGTGTGACCACCAGAACAGGGCAGTGTATGTTAGCAGTGCAAAATAATCAGAATTAATTTCAAGCATGACTTTCAAGTCTCTTTCAAAGTCCATGTTTCCCAGGATGGAGTCTCATCATCCTATAAGTATAATAGGACTCTATTTTGCCTTGACGTTGGATTTTTCATTTAACTGTATGCAATGGCATATTGTTTGCCATGCCAACATTGCCAAGTGGTTCTACCCGTTCTGTATCAAATCCATTTATGCAATCTGACAACACAGGCTGTAGCCTATGAAAGCTCATACCTTTCTGATTGAATTACTTTTATAAGGTGCCACACTGCCCTGCCTTCTGTTTTTTATCAGTTACTTGTCATCTTCACTATTTAACAATTTCCCTATCCTTTATTTATCTGGAATCTTGGAAGAATTATTTTATATTTCCTTCTAGATTACTGATTTTTAAAAAGTGATTACCGTAGAACAAAAATTATTCCCATAAAATTCCAGCAGGAACATACTAACTCAGTTATGACTACTCATTTACACTTACATTCTGGGATCATTTAATCTCAGCAGTATTCCTGCCCAAAGAAGGGAGGATGGACTTGAGGATCTTTTGAAGTTCCTTCCAGCCCCTAATTTCTATGATTCCATGACTGAGAGTTAAAAAATTAACGATTTCAAATCAGTTAAATTGTGATGTAGTCATTTTATATTGTTCTAACTTCTAAAAACAACACATCACATGGCACCTGTCTTGTCCAAGTATATTATATTATCTTTACACACTTTACAAAATCAAAATGTTCACGTTAGTATTTGTTTGTAGCAAGCTCCATAAATACTGATAAAATGGTATAAATAAAAATAAATATGGGTTGGATAGTGACTTATGATGTAGTCTTTGCTTTGTAGATGTGCAGAGAGAGCATTTTACTGAAGGGAGACTCGATGCCTTCTGGAGATCCCAAATACACAAATGGAGGATAACAATGACTGTACAACTACTTGGTATCTAGTTCTATCTTGCTACCAGCATCTATACTGGATAGACTATACATGCTGGGAGCAGAGCCATGGGTACACGTCCTCTTGGCATTTTTTGCAGAACTGCAAAGGAAAAAAGGAGGAAAAGGATCAACTTCTATTTCTAATTGACTACAACAACTGAAATTGTAGTTGACCCTTTGTGGCCTATGGGAGGGATGAAAGGACCATCCTTCCCAAGTGCACATTTTAGCTCCCAATGAAACCAAACAAAAGTCTTGCTTGATGCAAAGAAGCTAATTTAATACTCCGACCCAATATTATCCTTCAAAACTTTATTCTGTTTTTCTAAGAACAGATAAGCATGTCATTACTAATGGCTGAAACTTTCATTATAAGAGCACTATTGGAATTATAGAAAAGTTTTTCAATTAAAAATGTTGTTATGTTTTCCCAATGCTTTGTGTAATGTGATATATTGCAAAACATCAGATAAAGTATTTTCTAGCTGAAAAGCAATTACTTTATAAGTTTGGTTTGCATTATGTCACCCTAACTTGCCTGAAGCTTAGAAAACATGAATTCTAGTCATTTAAGTTAATTTCTAATGTATTCTTTTTAATGTTTAAAGGATATATTAATTTTTAATAGAATGCAGAAGCTGAAAACAATAAAATATCAGCAGAAACAATGACCGTTACATAAATATATATCTCTGTAGCACACTCTATATGCACTATAAACACATATCAATTAGAAGTGACCAGGAAACTGGTTTTTCCATCTAATGACAATGTTGAGATTTTAGGATGCATAAGTTCAAGTCTCTGTTCTGACAGAACTTCAAATCCAAGTGACTGTTCTAACAACTGAGCTATAGCATCAACCAGTGCAGCCCAATCAATATTTAATTGGTCAAATAAAGTATTAGCAGGAAAAATTGAAAAAGCGACAGTGACCATTTGCATAGATTGGTAGCTGGGAAAACTCACCTAAGACCCAAGAAGAACAGCGGACAGGTACTTGGACCCAGATAGGTGGATCGCTCCTTCATTTTGACCTTTCCCAATGATCTAAGAAAACTTTCCAGTGAAAACTCCATCAAAACTAATATTTATTTTGGAAAATATTTTAGATGTGCTGATCAGCAGGTGCTAACAAAAAATGCTCTCTAATAAAATTCCCAATGAGCTCTAACAAGAGTAAACTAAGCTCACAACTGATCACATAAATCAAAAAGCCAAACTATATAATTAAAATGTAGTTCCCCAAATATATTCAAGTCTATTATTAAAAAAAAAAAAAAATCTAAGTCACCTAAGCTCTAATCTTTGGTTTGTTAAGATATATTTTTATTTGATAAGGATTGTTTATTTTCATCCTCCACAGACATAAACTACTTATATCACAGAGATGGTGTCAGGAATTCTGCTCCATCTTATTAGCACCTTGCAACTTTCTTTTGCTCTATTGTTTTCTTTTAGTTAGTTCATAAATGGACAATGCTGACCTGTGGAACTTTTTAGAATTCTTGCATTGTTTTTTCTTCTTCTCCCATTCCCTTTTCTGTTCTAGATACACTTTGGAGCATTGCAGTGTTCCAAACTCTTTCCCAACTTTCCTTCTGAATTTTTAGGATCTCTGCAGGGTCATAGAATACCTTGATTTTACATGTCTCAGTGGGGCAAGAAAATTCCTTGGGACAACAAGACCTCTGTCTGTATTCAGACACCGTGTAAAGGTTTTAGACTTCAGAGATTCATGGATCATCCTTCCCTTCTCTGTTCTCTAGAGTTTGAAGTTTCCAAGAGTAATCATAGTTCTTAGGTCCTGCAGTTTTGAGGTTCTGGAAAGCTCTTTAGTTTCAGTTTTTTTCTCAGTCTCTTTTCATAGTTTCATAGTTTGTAGGGTCAAAAGGGACCTGAGCAGATAATCAAGTCTGACCCCTGCCATAGCAGGAAAGAGTACTGGGGTCAAATGACCCCAGCAAGGTGGTTGTCTAGCCTTGTCTTAAAGACCCCCAGGATACGAGCCAGCACCACTTTGCTTGGAAGTTGGTTCCAGATCCTAGCTGCCCTGACCGTGAAGTAGTGCCTCCTGATGTCTAATCTGAATTTACCCTCTGCCAGCTTGTGACCATTATTTCTAGTCACTCCTGGTAGTGCTCGGGGGAACAGGGCTGGTCCCCAATGCCTGCTGGTCCCTTCTGACTAGTTTGTAACAGCCACTAGATCTCCCTCAGCCTTCTTTTGTGGAGGCTGAACAGGTTCAGGTCTCGTAGCCTCTCCTTGTAGGGTCTGCCCTGCTGCCCCCGATCATGCGAGTGGCCCTCCTCTGGACCCTCTCCATGTTGTCCACCACCCTCTTAAAGTGCAGTGCCCAGAACTGGATGCAGTACTCCAGCTGCGGCCTGACCAATGCTGCATAGAGGGGGAGGATCACCTCCTTGGACCTGCTTGAGATGCATGTGTGGATGCATGACAAGGTGAGGCTGGCCTTCCTAACTGCCTCACCACGCTGCTGGCCCATGTTCATCTTGGCATCAATGATGACTCCAAGATCCTTTTCTGCCTCTGCACTGATGAGAAGGGAGTTCCCCAGCCTCTGGTATGGTGCTGGTTCTTCCTCCCCAGGTGCATCACCTTGCACTTGTCAGTGTTGAATCCCATCCTATTCTCATCTGCCCACCCCTGTAACCTGTCTAGGTCTGATTGTAGCCTATTCCTTCCTTCTAGTGTGCTGACATCCCCCCACATCTTAATATCATCAGCAAGTTTGAACAGCATGCTTTTTACCCCCTCGTCTAAGTCCTGATGAAGATGTTGAACAGTGCGGGCCCAAGGACTGGGCCCTGCAGAACCCCACTACCCACATCCTTCCAGGTTGAAAATGACCCATCCACCACCACTCTCTGGGTGCGGCCCTCCAGCCAGTTGGTGAACCATTTGACTGTGTGGGTGTCAACACCACAGTCCCCCAGTTTCTTAATAAGAACAGGGTGAGAGACAGTGTCGAAGGCCTTCCGAAAGTCCAGAAAGACTATGTCCACTGCTACCCCTGCATCTAAGGATTTGGTGACCTGGTCGTAGAAGGCCACCAGGTTGGTCTGACAGGCCCTTCCTCTAATGAACCTGTGTTGGTTGCCCCTAAGTTTAATCTCCCCTGCTGGCCCCTTGTGGACATGTGCCAGAATAATTTTCTCAAAAAGCTTACCCAGGATTGAGGAAAGACTAACTGGCCTATAGTTTCCCAGGTCCTCCTTCCTCCCTTTTTTGAAGATGGGAACCACATTGGCCCTCTTCCAGTCCTCTGACATCACACCAGAGCACCATGAGTGCTCGTAATGCTGTGCCAGGGGTCCCACAATGATCTCAGCTAATTCCCTCAGCACTCTGGGGTGGAGAGCATCTGGACCAGCTGATTTAAATACATCCAGTCCCTCCAGAAGATCCCTGAATAGATCCTCCCTGGCCCTTGGCCTAGGTGCACCTCCCCTGGGGCCTGAGGGGGGGCCGGTGAGGGGGCTGATCTGATATTACTCTTCTTGTATTGCATAGAAATGTAAACCATTTGAGGGATTGTTCAGGCTCTATGAATGATGCATCAGTAGATGACCATGGTAATGGTGAGTTTTATAACTAAGTTATTTAAAGGATTTTTTTAATTCACTCCTTAATTTTAATAGCATTTATGTATGTAAAGTAGGATGTGATACTATTCTATTAATCCATTTACAGGGGAATTTGAAAGCACTGAAAATGTTCTGAACAATCAGTTTAAGACTCCAGAGTTAGAAATTCAACTCAGAATAGTTTGGTTATTCACAAAGTTTTCCTAGCACCTTTTGTACATAGAGTATTTGAACTAAAAATTATTCTCATGTATAGTTGTAAGGGGCATAAAAATAAGCCACTATATAGAACAATAGTTATACCCACAAGCTCCTAATTTGCCAACGATTACACACATGTGCTTGATTTTATGCATGAGTAATTTCATTAATGTCTGTGGAACTACTCTTCAGAAAAAAATTAAGGAAGTAAATAACCGTGTGTGGGATTAGGAATTAGTTACAGAACTGGCATTGAACGGCTCCACATGAACAGTAATTTTTAATGACCTTCAACTCAAAGCCAGTTTGATATATTTTCTTGACACAGAAACAAAAAGTTTGCTGCAATGCAGCAAGAAATTCATTGTGTTGTTTGATTGCATGAGTCTCCAAATAAGATACATCGTTCTATGCTGTGAAAATAGAAATCCTGCTACTAATGTTCCAAAAGAAAAAGGAAAGCTTCCTATGAGCTACAGAAAGCCTCCAAATTGTCTTGGGTTCAACCAGTCATTACAGGGCAATATACTTAATATGAACAGAAGAGGTGAAAATATGCTTTTTCTCAGCATAAAATCTACATTTTTCAATGAGAAGCAGAAAACTAAATTTTTCAATTGAAAAGCTTTCCCCTGCCCTCAATGAAAAGTCAAGGATTGTTTTGGAAAGCGGATGTCAGTGAAAAACTGGGTAGTCAAGACACATTTATTTTTCTTTTATGAAAACTGGCTCAGATAGGGGTTTTTTTTAAACCATATATGAATTCCATGCTTTTGCCTTTATGATTGTACATATTCCTTAGCAAAAAGCACAGGCTCAGGGACAATCTGATGGCCACCTATATGTTATTAGGATCTGGGAGAATGTTTGTTCACCAGAGTGCCCCAAGGGATGACAGGGTCGAATGGTTATAGATACCTCCAAGACCGTTTCAGGCTGGACATAAGGAAGAACTTCTTTACCGTCTGAGTCCCCAAAGTTTGGAATAGACTGCTGCTGGAGGTGGTTCAAGCACCTACTTTGAACACCTTCAAGAGACATTTGGATGTTTATCTTGCTGGAATCCTATGATCCCTGCTGACTTCCTGCAACTGGGGCAGGGGGCTGGACTCGATTTTCCAAGGTCCCTTCCAACCCTAGTGTCTATGAATATATGAATCATGAAAAACTAGGGTCCCTGCACATTACTTACTGGTGGGCTAAATATCACTGCTGAGTAATAGTAGCAATCAGCCTTCAGGTACAGATGCAGTTATGCTGCGTCAAATTCAGAATGCAATCAGTCTAGAGCAGTGCAGCATGCCTGAGGGCATGAAAGTTTATGCTGTAAACTTGAGTTAGCTGTTTACTTCAAAATACCTCTTATCCTTTCCTTTTGATGAACTGATTCAAATGAGATCCTCTTACCCAGGCTATTCAGGTGAGTCAAGTTAGCATTGCCGCACCACCCCCCATAGCCACAAACACCTCTATGATTAATAAAATATTGCTAATAATTTTATGTATTTACAACCTAATTAAGTCTAAATAACCCCACCTGCCCTAACCCCACTGGCCCAGACTGGGCCCACTGCCCCCCGTTTACTGCCCCAGCACAGCAGAACCCCACTCACTCTCCTCCTGGCTTACTTGTGACTGCCCATATTGTCTGACCTAGGGGAACAGGCACGGGTTAAACTGCCTGCCTGGCCACTGCCACTACTACTGCTCTCTAGGTGGGCTCATCCAGAAGAAGAGCAGCAGCCTGGCAGATGGGGGCAGAAGGCAGGTTAATCTTTCCCTGCCTGCTGCCTTGGAACAGGTAGTGTAGGCAGCCACAAATGAGCTAGGGGATGTGGGGAGAGCCCTGACAGGCATGGTGGGGGACCATGATGGGAGAAACTAGAGGAGCCCTGGAGGGCAGAGGGGAAGCACAATTTGGGGGGCACGATTCTTACCGTTCAGTCCTCCAGGCCCCTGTTGGCTTGCATGTGTGACTGCTCCAAATGAATTAGCACTAACACCAATCAACATTTCTGTGGCTAACAGCATAAAGTGTAACAAGGCCCTTACTTAAAATATGTATGTATTTTCTCTTTTGTCTTCTGAGTTAAATTTAAATGTTTTGAGAGTGGTTGTCCTTGCCAAAGTTATAATAAAGCTAAAAATGGGGTTTATACTAGAAAATCACACTCTGATTAGTGAAAGAATGACCAATGACCATTATTTCAAGATGTTCAAAGCATTATATAATTTTTAGTTGTGTATCTTTAGCTGTAGGTAAAATGCTACAAACAACTCTATGAGCAGATAAACTATGCAGCAGGAGACTAGAACAAGGTTTTCCTTTAAAATTGACTTTCAGAAACATAACACTTTTGGTTTCAGCACATATGACAGAGATTATTTATTCAGCACCTGACAACTGACTTAAACCCTTGACTTTTACTATTTTTTACAAGCTTGGCTCGACTGCATTAGTAAACGGACAAGTCTTTGCAATAATTTAACTTGAGATGTAACCAGGTATGTGGTTATGGCAAAGGGGCTATTTAAAGGAAAAGAAATAATGCATTAATAGTTTTAAATTCTTCATGGATTGAAAATGAATTTCAACTCAATAAGAGATCACAATTACAAAAACAAATTTATTCCCTTCTATTTAAATTTCTCATTAAATATCTTATTAAAATATAATTAAAAGCTGATGCTAAGAAGAATTGAGACAGACATTCTGCAAGCTAAAATTAAATTGTTTTTGCAGCAAATGATTGAGAACAATATTCCTAATTAGTAAAATGCTTCAAAGGAGTCCCTTTTTATCTCTTCCTGAATCACTTGATAATGCTTCAGAAAATATTTGTTAATACAGCTTTTATCATTTTAAAGAATCTCAACATTTGGATGTTTCATAATCTGAATTCATAAAATTATGTTTTACAAACGCTTAAATTAGAGGACTGTAGCACACAATGTGTCCATAAGAATATGACTGGGAATTTGGAACACACTTGCTTAAAACATTCTTTGACATTAGACATATTAGTACACTAAACAAAGTATTATAAAGTTTCAAAAAAACTTTTTAATGGAAACAGGATGCATTAGACAAGTATGCTGTGTCTGTTTTAACAGACAAATCTTGAATTACAGATGATGGAATTTATCTTATTACAATAGTACATGAATACTTTTAGAATTGCACAGCAGTGCTTCAATTTAATATTCTTTATAGAGGCAACCTTCTCTTTATTAGCTTTCATAGATGATGTGCATGTGTAAGTACTGCAGGAACAGAACCAATAACATTAAAATTTAGTTAATCCTAAAGAAAAAAAAAGGACTTAATTTTACATAATTTACAGCAAGTGTATTTCTTTGGAACATCTCAGGTGACTTGACACATATTAGAAAGTTAAATTAAACATAATAGTTTTTGAAAACAGAGCTCCTTATTACAATCTAGTATAATTAACCTAATTCGAAGAATTTTTTTTCATCTTCTAAGAAGAAAATACTTCCTACAATTGCCTAAGTAATACCTTTAATGGAAATTTGTTCTAATCCTTGTCCTACTAAAGTTTATGAAAGTTTTGCTATTAATTACAACAAGAAAACTGATTCACTAGAGATAATCAGAAAGTGATTTCGTAAAGTTGGCTTTTGTAAGGAGACCTCTTAAAGAACATTTGACATTTCCAGTCAAACCATCCATAACCTGTTCCCCAAATCATATGACAGACATTCTGGACATCTGATCCAGCTCAAAGGTTTAAGAATGCCTGTCTCAGAATAATCACTGACTGTTAAACCTCACTGGGAATGTCTACATGCACTGTTAGCATGCTGCAATAAACTCTGGCACATATTGTGTTGGAGTTTATTGTTTCCAGGCATTTCATTTATACATGTCCCTAGGACCACTGCCAGTTCAGAGCAGCCCTGGCTGGCAGGGGGCCCAGACAAGCTGCAGAGGGTCTGGCTGGGGCATGAGGGTGCTCCAGGGTGGGGCTAGCAGTCGGGCTGTCACCATGTCAGGGTGTACACCCCTATGGCCTGCTGACTTTCACTGGCCCCTATGATGGCTGTACCCCTATGGCTGAGTGGGAGGGAATTCGACGCCCCTTCCTTCCCCGTCTGCCTCGATTTTGATGATATAAGAGATCTGAAAAAGGGAGGTGGTGACCGCATGTCTCCTGCCCAACTCAATTGAAGGGGCAATTCTGGGAGTGTATAAAGGACCAGTTTGGGGCCAACATTCTGATTCCCTCTTCTCCATTGTTATTTTTTTTTTTTAAAGGAAAAAAAAAGAGTTCTTGCCCTTTGGCCTCCTTGGCCTCAGGAGCCTTCTAGGTCTGGTGCTTTCTTGCCTGGGGTTGTTACCCCAGACTCTTCTATGATCCACTCTCCCCACCCGGGTCTCTTCCCTGGGACCTTCAAACCACACTGCAGGGAATTTAATTACTGGCAAGTGCAGCTCCCATGGCAGGGGATTCCCTCAGACATCATCAGTTAGGGCAGACGCAGTCTTCATGGCTCAGGATCTTGCCTGTCCTGCTTTGACTATGAAGGATTCTGGGGGTGAGCCCCTGCTCCCCTTTCCTTGGGCAGGCACCCATCCTCAGTCCGGACTCTCTGACCAACAGGGAATGTCCACCAGAGGTAAACAGAAAAAAAAAGAAAGAAAGAAAAAGAATGCCACAGCGGGTGGTTTCAGGTGGGTCCGCTTCCTCCACCACTCCCAGGGGCTATCCTGGATTTCCCTCTGGTGCCCTGTCTCTTCCACCCTCCACTTCACTGCTGCAGTGAGGGTATCACTGCTTCTTCCACCCTAGCCCAGAGGCTTACCCATGCTTCTTCTCTGGCTACTCGCCACTGCTCCTTCAACCTTCCTTTTGGTCCACCCCTGGCCTCTGGATATAGCCCATGCTGCCGATTGGCCCCAATTTGTTTCACCTGATGTGGAGCTGAGCCTGTGCAGACTGGAAGTTCCCACTGTAGAGTAGACATCACTGCATGAGGTGGTTTGTGTCCCTGGCCGGGGATACACCCCTGGTGAGTGCCCTCCAGGCTCTCATACTAGCTAATAGAGAGTCGTCACATTGAAGCACCCTTGTGCCCCAGCCAGCCACATCAGTGTCTACACATGTGGTGCTGCAGAGTAAAAAAACTATTCAGCAGGATATACTTGTATTTACAAGTACTACCCTGCTGCAGAATTTATTAGTTTCCTATGGCTTAATAGGGCTACACATGTAAACACAAGACTTTTACTGCAGAGCTAATTAATCTACTCCACACTAAACATCTCATGTAGATGCACCCACTTTTGTCCCTTCCTGCCCCCTCCCCCAATTACTTTGGCACAGAAATGTGTAAGCCTCACTGAAAACTGTTGGAATCTAAGCTTTTATGCGTCAAGTCACTTTTGGAAATGGAACTTGGAAAATTTTGTAAACATTTCTTTTAAATTTTATTTTTTCTTTAAACCTGAGGTTTGATCTTCTGGTTGTCTCTGAGCTGGTACTTTCTTTTACTTTAATCTTGGCCACTCCTTTCCCAATGGCTTTGAACTGACCCTTTTTGTTCCTTACCTGGTTTATTTGCATTGCTGGTTATAACCCATACAATCATATTATTAAAAAATTGAAACCCACAAGGGTGCATAGGATAGGTTAGGTCCTCATTATTACAATATTTGTTGTTTCAAGGCAAGTTGGGAACAAATATAATGCTGAGCTTTTCGCATCATAACCTCAAACTAGAGCAAAATGTTGTCTTGCAGAAATGAGATGCAGTAGAGCAAAAAATTAGCTGAACACAGTAAGACCTTAAGTACAGAGAGAGTTACAATTTAATGTCACTTTTCTTTATGCAATACCTAAATGCATGGGAAAATTAAATTTTCATCTACAAAAAGTCAAAATTTGGGGTGTAAAAGTAGTTAATGAGAACACTTCTGTTGAAGGCCTTGTCATGTACTTCCCTGTGGAAGTGCTTGCTCAGGATCTCCCAGCTCTGTCTAGTCTCTGAGCATCTCCTGAATCCAGACTAGGCATAGCTTATAGAGTGGAGAGAATCCCTGATACTTTGTGTCAGAACACTTGAAATTCCCAATCAAACTTAACCATAACCATGAACTAAAGCATACAACAGATGTTTTGGACATCTGATCCAGCTCAGTGTCTCTGAGACCCTGGCTTTTTGGTTCATGACCTTCCCTGGTTTTCTGTGGCTCTCCCTCAGGAAGCTACCTTCCATTTCAGCTCCTGAAAGAAAAGGGTGAGTTTGCCTCTTCAGAAGGAAAATGCAGCTCAAAGTGCAGCAAAGCAGCAAAGGAGACCTTCTCTTTAACAAAAAGACTTATTGAGTAACTGAAGTCCAGAAAGCAAAGTACTCCCTAACCTCCAAAGGGTTAAGTAGGTTCCTTGTCACCATCCAGCCTGCAGATCTCTGAACACTCTAAAAATGATCTTAGCTGTTATTTCTTCAGTCTCTCTTGATCTCAGGCTGACACCCTCCTTTTTAGGCTCCTATCCTTATTGTTCTCCTTATCTTACTGCCAACCCTGCCCTCCAGTATCCAGGTACAGAGACAACTTCTCTTCTGATGTTCTGCCTCAATCTACTTGATGTGTCACTTACTAGATGTCTCTGTCATACTGAGTCATGGGAAGCCAGGTTTGGGGCCATTCAGGAATCAAGGTATAGACCAGGGCAGGGACTAATGAGAACATTCCAAGAACAAGCCAAATCAGAAATCCAGAAGGTCAATCTGAGCACAGGGTCTAGGAACAGGGTGAGTCAGGAAGCTGGAGGATCAGTCAGAGAGCCATTAATAATTACCCTTTAGTTGTGGCTATTGAGCCAGTTATCAATCCATCTTGTAGTGGTTTTATGTAGCCCATTTTAGCCCAGTTTTAATTGGAACTGGGATTGGGGGTGAGGGGTACTGCTCTTGAATCCCGAGGTGGCTTCCTAGGGTGGCTGGGAAGTGGGAGAAGTGATGGAAGGTGCTTTTGCGGGGGAGGGAAGCCCCATCATATGGGGATCTGATCTGACTATCTATTTTGTTCCCCCACCACCACCCCTCCTAAAGCCCACTCTCATGTACATCTGTGCCCTGTGACCAGGCTAGCTGGAATGTCCTCTTACATCCCTGGGGATATATAGGTTATACCCCTTGGGGTGGGAGGGAAAATTGGGTTGGTGTCAGAACCTGGGGAATAGAGTTGAGCTGGGTAGAAAGTTTTTCCACACAGAATAAGAGGGTAGGGAGACAACACTGCATCCTGGGATGCTGGAGGATTGCAACTTGAGCAGTTTATGTGTGGGGAGTAACCACACATTAATAAGATACAGGCTGTGCAACACAGATCAGAGATAAACATGCCCTGGAGTGCTGTCATTTTAAGCCACTTAAAGTGTTCTGAAAACTAGTTTTAGGTGTTGTGTGGACAATCTAGAAATTAAGAGCTCCAGGACAGTGCTGTAGCAATTAAGTTTGGTGCCTGGGGCAAAGCCTGCAGTGGCATCCCACCCTCACCCTGCACATAGATCCGGGGAGCACACATTCCCCCCATGCTTGCCTGGGAATGCACATAGCATTCGCAGCTGGAGTATTGCGTCCAGTTTTGGGCTCCACAATTCAAAAAGGATGTGGAGAAGCTTGAGAGAGTCCAGAGGAGAGCCACGCACATGATCAGAGGTCAGGAAAACAGATCTTACGATGATAGGCTGGGAGACATGGGGCTCTTTAGCCTGGAAAAGCGTAGGCTTAGGGGTGATCTGATGGCCATCTATAAGTTTATCAGGGGTGACCACCAGGGTCTGGGGGAACATTTGTTCACCAGAGTGCCCCAAGGGATGACTAGGTCGAACGGTCACAAACTCCTGCAAGACCGTTTCAGGCTGGACATAAGGAAGAATTTCTTTACTGTCCGAGCCCCCAAGGTCTGGAACAGTCTGCCAGTGGAGGTGGTTCAAGCACCTACATTGAACACCTTCAAGAGTAAATTGGATGCTTATCTTGCTGGGATCCTATGACCCCAGCTGACTTCCTGCCCTTTGGGCAGGGGGCTGGACTCGATGATCTCCCGAGGTCCCTTCCAGCCCTGATGTCTATGAAATCTATGAAATAGCAGCGGGAGCCGCTCTTCTCCCATCCCTGTGCCCGCCCCAAATGAGTCATTTGTGGCTCTATCCCACACTCTGCCCTGGCTCAGCAACACCTGTTGCCATCCCTTCACTTCATCACCCAGGACAGTTGCCTTGCTCTCCCCACCTAGCTATGGAACTGCTCCAGGAGTCATGTAAAATTAATGTGTAACAAGACCCAAAGACTTGAATGACTTAGACATGGATATCTAAACCTTAAACAAGGGCCCAGACTAGATAACATCTGAGGTCCCTGTCAATTTTACTTTTATAATGGTCCTATGATATTTTAAAGACTACATATTCCAAAATAGAATATAGGGTAGACTATGAGGCAAATGGTGGGTGATGCTATTACTGAAATACATGTCCACTGGATAAGGGAGTAACATCAGACAATAACAGAAAACATTCACTCTACAGTTTTGTCTGATTTTTTTAAATAGTCATCTCCTCCAAGTATAAATATTTTGGGAAAAATACTGAGTTTGCTGTAACTGCTGCCCATTTTACATGAACACTTTCACCCTGAACATTTTTCTTCAGTAAACCATATCAGTGACAAGAACTGCAATTATATACACCTAATATACCTAAATACCACTTTTACAGTTTGTTGAAAGAAATGTGTGCTTACCTACATTATTTAAATTGCATTATTATATATGAAAACTGTGTGAGAACAATAAAGAATATAAATAAAATGTTCTGTCTGTCTCTTACTTTAAGTAGAATATAATTTGTTTAGCTGATGCTCACAGATTTCAGATTAATATGGGTGGGATGGGGAGGAGGAACAGGGTTCTCTGGCTTATCAAAATGATTTTGCTTGCATTTCTATTCCTGGAGTACAATACAGAGAAACAGATCAGGTTTATGTTGTTTAAAGTTCTTATGTCTGTTTCTAAATCCAATTGTCTTAATCACTCAGGGCACCTATACACGCATAGCAAGACTGCTCCAACACACTGTAATTACAATGCATTGGAGCAGGTTCGCTTAATTGAGTCTGCTGGAGTGTGGTAATTACTGCAGTCCAGCAGACTCCAATGTCATATGTATCAGTGTCCCCACACTGAAGATGGCAATGGGGGTGTTTTAACTCTAGAGCCACTCTAAATAAAGCACCCCACACCCCCGCCACTCCTGGAGCACATGTATAAATGCTTCCAAAGCAACCCTGAAATCTGGCAACCTTGGGCTTTGGAAACTGAGTTCAGTTGAGTGGATTTTACTTTCCTCTCAAGGCAACTTTACAGAACCTATTATTAAGACATTTGATTTATGCCAAAAATACAGATTTTGACACCGCAACCTGATTACCTATTCAACTAGGCACTATTTTTTACCACCTTTCTTCTGTGATGTTGACTCAATTGTTGACTATGTTGTCAAATGTTTGGCACACAACAGTCTCCAAACCCTTGTTTGAATTTATTGATATTAGCTTTATTTCAAACCACTAGAAAGCCAGGTAATCTGCTACAATTAGTAAACTCTTACTTGAGTGATCCAGAACTGAAATAGAAGTGATGCAGTGTGAGAGAAGAGTCAGGAGAGGCAACATAATCCTGAAATTACCCTCTGGAAAAGTACCAGCTGTTAAATGTCAAACTCACCATTCTATGTTGATAGAAAGGAGATAATTTTCTTGTCAAATTAGAAAGTGGCCTCCATGGTTATGGATTACCCATGAGCCAGAGCATATAGTTGATTGTCATGTACTGCTTTCTCTCCCTTGTATACAAAATTTAGAATACGGATCCATATTTTTGAAAGAAGACAGAAGGTACTTTAGAAGACAAGTTTATTTATATTTTCTGCATAAACTATCAACTGCAAAAAGCAAATATAATTGCATAAGACCTTTGTGAATGACTCCACTGTCATCTGATCAATTGTTTAAAATGCTTTGTTTTTCTCGTTAATAAACTTTCCTGTACAGTGGAACATCAGATCTTTACAGACAGACTTTTCCTGCTATTCCATAGTTTATTAATACAGAAATTGTTGAAGTTTCATTATTATTTGACTATCTGCAGCTTCCCTTAGGGTTGTATTGTGCTTCAAGTAAGCCCTTAAATGATCATTTGCAAACTAATGGTGCTCCCACTGAAATCATGTTATACTTATTTCCTGAGCCAAGAACTAACATTTGATGCCTTTAATTTTGATTCTTCTAAATCACCATATAAATGTTTTATTGCTAAGCTTGCTCTACAAAGGACTTTAGTAGCATGCCTACCTAAGCAGATAAACTAAAATGGCTCACCTCCATAACCAGTTCAATAAGACTTTACCTCTGTCATAACTATTATTTCTCTTGTATTATTTAATTTATTATTTGTACTAAGTACAACATGGCAGCTCAAAATCATATTGCTTATTTATCCACATGCTTCTGGAGGTGGGGGCAGGGGTACTCTAATTAAAACACTTGGAGCATCATGTGCATCAGCATCCCCACACTGAAAAATGGTGGTGGTGGGTGCTTTAACTAAAGGTCATTGAATGAGCTTAAGTTAAAACACCCTGCCAACATTTTTCAGCACAGGGACGTTGATACATTTGACACTGGAGTCTGCTGGAGTATGGGATTGTACTATGATGCACTGTAATTACAATGCAACAGAGCAGCCTCTCTGCACATGTATAGGCACCCATTGTGCTGAGTGGTGTACAAGGATAAAATTAACATCAAGGGCTATAGACTATACAGGAGGGATAGAATAGGGAGGAAAGGAGGTGTGGCAGTCTACATCAAAGAGCAATTCACATTCTCAACAAGCAGCACTGGGTCTGAGGAGGGGCAGACTGAAGTGCTCTGGGTCAGATTACAAGGGGGTCAGGGGAGAAGGGACTTAATGGTGGGGGTCTACTACAGACCACCTAACCAGGGGGAAGAACTTGACCTGGAATTCTCAGATCAGCTTGCAGATTAGTTAGGTCAAAGGATATGGTCATCATGAGGGATCTAAACTATCTAGACATCTACTAGGAAGAGCAGTCAGCCAGGTCTGAACACTCACGTAGGTTCCTAGTCATGTTACAGGACCTCCATCTAACCCAGGAGGTGCACAGTCCCACCAGAGGAAATGCCTTGTTAGACCTAGTCCTGGCCACAGGCAATGACCTGGTGAGGGGACTGTAGGTGCTCAATCACCTGGGCAACAATGATCATCACCTACTGGAATTCACCATCCAGCACAGGGTGGCAAAGGCCTGCAGCAAGACAGTAACCCTGGACTTCAGGAGGGTGGATTTCAATGAGGTAAGGAGATTAGTCAGGGAGACGCTGAGATACCAGAGGGGAGGGGAGTTGGGAGTCCAAGAAAAGTGGTCATTTCTTAAGAAGATGATCCTCCAAGCTCAAAGGGTTGCAATCCCAACAAGGGTTAAAGGGAGCAAGAGTGCTGAAAAGCTAACAAAAAGCATCCAGGAATGTCTCAAGGCTAAAAAGGAGGCATACACCCTATGAAAGGGAGAGGCCATCACCAGGGAGGACTATACAGTTTTTGTTTGGGTTTGTAGGGGGCCTGTTAGGAATTGTAAGGCAAAACTGGAACTGGGACTAGCAACCTGGATCAAGGACAATAAGAAGTCCTTTTTAAAATACATAGCGGGTAAAAAGGTTCCGGATAATGTGGGGCCTCTGTGGGACATGCTAGGGAGTCTGGTGGTTGCACCAGATGTCAAAGCTAACTTATTTAACAACTTTTTTGCCTCCATTTTTCTGAGCAGGGACCTAGTCAGGGACCTTCTGGTGGGACTGGATATGTCCAAATCAGCAGGTCCTGATGATCTCCACCTCAGAGTGCTGAGAGAATTAGCAGAGGTCATTGCGGGACCCCTGGCACAGCTTTATGAGCACTCATGGTGCTCTGACAAGGTGCCAGAGGACTAGAAAAGGGCCAGTGTGGTCGCCATTTTTAAAAAACGGAGGAGGGAGGACCCAAGAAACTATAGGCTTGTTAGGCTTACCTCAGTCCTGGGGAAACTCTTCGAGAAAATTATCCAGGAGCACATCTGAGAGGGACCAGCAGGGGAGTGTATGCTTAGGGGCAACCAACATGGATTCATCAGAGGCAGGTCCTGTCAGACCAACCTGGTGGCCTTCTATGATCAGGTCACTAAATCCCTGGACACAGGTGTTGCGGTGGACGTAGTCTTTCTGGACTTTAGGAGGGTCTTCAACACTGACTCTCAGCCCATTCTCGTTAAAAAATTAGGCGACTATGGTGTCAATCCCTACACAGTCAGATGGTTCACCAATTGGCTGGAGGGCCATACACAGAAAGTGGTGGTGGACAGGTCTTTTTCGACCTGGAAGGATGTGGGCAGTGGGGTTCCACAGGGCTCGGTCCTTGGGCCTGCACTATTCAACAACTTCATCAGTGACTTGGATAAGGGGGTGAATAGGACCTTGTTTAAATTTGCAGATGACCCTAAGATGTGGGGGGAGGTGAGCACACTAGAGGGGAGGGACAATCTGCGATCACATCTGGACAGGTTACAGAGGTGGGCAGATGAAAATAGGATGGGTTTCAACACTGACAAGTGCAAGGTAATGCACCTGGGGAGGAAGAACCAGCAACACACCTACAGGCTGGGGAACTCCCCTCTTGCCAGCACAGAGCTAGAAAAGGATCTTGGAGTCATTATTGACTCAAAGATGAACATGGGCTGCCAATGTGGGGATACAGTCGGAAAGGCTAACTGTACCTTGTCGTGCATCTACAGATGCATCACGAGCAGGTCCAAGGAGGTGATCCTCCCCCTCCATGTGACCTTGGTCAGGCCCCAGTTGGAGTACTGTGTCCAGTTCTGGGCACCGCACTTCAGGGGGGATGTGGACAACATGGAAAGGGTCCAGAGGAGGGCCACTTGCATGATCGGGGGCAGCAGGGTGGGTCCTATGAGGATAGGCTACAGGTTCTGAATCTGTTCAGCCTCCACAAGAGGAGGCTGAGAGAAGATCTGGTGGCCATCTATAAACTGAACAAGGGAGACCAGCAGGCAATGGGAGAGTCCCTGTTCCCCCGAGCACTACTGGGAGTAACAAGGAACAACAGCCATAAGCTGACAGACAGCAGATTCAGGCTGGATATCAGGAGGCACTACTTCACAGTCAGAGTGGTTAGGATCTGGAAACAACTTCCAAGGGAAGTGGTCCTCGCTCCTACTCTGGGGGTCTCTAAGAGAAGGCTAGATAGACATCTTGCTGAGGTCGTCTGACCCCAGCATTCTTTCCTGCCTGTGGCATGGGGTCAGACTTGATGATCTGCTCAGGTCCCTTTTGACCCTACTAACTATGAAACTATTAAAGATGATCTCTGAACCAAGCACTTTACTGTTTAGTAAATCATAGACACAAGGTGCGTATAATAAATTATTGGGAGGAATAGGAAGAGGAAAAATGAAGAAGACACTAGTAAAGATATGACTATCTGTAGAACAGATATATGTATACCTCAACTATTTCAAGTAAATTTAATAAAAGGACCAGAAAAATATTAATCTAAAAAGGTACAGAATAAATATCAAAAGTCTCTGCTGACCACCTCTGTACTAGTTGGATAGTTTTCTATGACCTTTATGGGAAAGTGGATCTTGAAGACAGATTATAGGCCTGTGCAAAGTAGCAAGTATTTGATTTGGATTCAGACTTGGCCAATTTGGAGGGACAGTGATTCAATTCAGTGATTTGAATCACTGTCCTGATTTGATTTGGCTGATTTGGATCTGGCACCAATTCTGAGGGCATGAAGCCTGCCAAGTTTCAAGGAGATAGGTGCAGGGTGAAAGTGCCCCTCAAACTGTTGAAAGTAAAACTCATATCACTTGTGTGCATTAAGGCAGAGGGGGACAAAAAAAGTAGGGATGGTAGCCCCTCATGTGGGCATGAGGCCTCCATGTTTCAGGCAGAGCAGTACAGGGGTTTCTATGAAAGTGCACCTCGAGGTTCTGAAAGCAAATAAAAAATGTAAATAGGTGTGAGTGAGGAGAATGGCATGCACTCTGTCTGCATATGGAGCTTGGGAAACCCCCAGGAGGGGGAGGTTCACCTTCAGGAACACCAGCTGCTCCACCAAACCAGGATCCAAGGAGGTGTGATGGGATATCACAACACCACCAGCAATGCTGAACACCCTCTCACTTGGAACACCAGTCAGTGGACAGAACAGGTGTTCCTGGGCAACTGTGGCCAGTTCCTGCCACACCTGGCTGTGGGGTGCCCAATAGGCCAAGGGGTCACAGTGCAGTGGCTCTACATCTTTGGAGAGATAGGTAGCCACCAAGACCTCTGTGCTACCTGCCAGATGGTGGGCTCTGGTGCCCCTGGATCCCAACATTGAAGCCATGCCCTTGGCCCACATTGGCAGTGGCTGTGGTGGAGGAGATTGGCTCATGGTTGGAGTGCTGGCACAGGAAAGTGGATCCCCCTCTTCCATGTCTCCCTGCCTGTGCCCTTCTGCCTCCCGACTCTGTTCACCAGCAACTCCATCCAGTGATTGAGGGTTTTGCTGCTGTAGATGCTCCCCTTCACCATCGGGTTGCACATGCCTGCCAGCAGGTGGACCATACTAGACTGCAATGGATCCAGTTGGTTTTTAATGCCCTCCTTCAGCTGCTTCACCAGTGCCTCAGCCAGGAACACTGATCTCCTGGAACCTCTCCATTTCAATCTCAAGCTCCTTCACTATGGAGATCACCTGACTAAGAAGGGCATTACCAGCACTGAGGCTCTGGTGGGCTTGAGGAATGGCTTGAAGACCACCATGATCTGGGAGATGGTATCCCACTCTGGGATGTACCACTCATCCCAGTCTCCCCAGCCAAGGCCTTCTGTTGTTCGACCAGCCTTTCCAGCATCAGGTGTGTGGAGTTCTGCCAAGTCTCCACATCCTGCATGATTTTGTGCTGCGGGATGCTCAGCTTTGCTTGTTTGTCCCACAGAATCTTGCACCCATTTGATACTGTGGTGGAAATAGCCCACCACCCTCTGGCATTTTGAAATGAGCTGGCTGGTAGTGATGGCATCATCACTGGGAGCCCTGTGCCCTTCCAAGGTGTCCCTATGAGGTGGAATTTGTGTGCTATGCAGCAGATGCCAACAGAGTTGGCATCGTGCACTGCCTTGAACACGATACCCTGTTGTCAGTGACCATGAACCCACAGGTGAGCTCACCTTGCCCAAGGAGCCACCCCTGCACCATGCAGTTCATGGCCACCATGATTTTCCTTGCCATGTGAGAGTCGCCCATCACCTCCACTTGAAGGAGAACCCGTCGATGCCCTGACTGTTTGCACCAGTGCCCCAGATGTCTGAAGTGAAGTGCAAGGCTATCTGCAGACCTGTCTTCTGCAGCATCTCCCTCAAGTACTCCCTGCATTCTTCATACAGGGAGGGCACCACCATCCTGCTGAGGGTGGTGTGTGCAGGCAATTGGTATGGTGGGGCTACAAGTGCCATGAGCTGTCTGAACCCTGGACACTCAATAAAGGAGAAGGACTGATCATCCAGAGCAAGCATCTCCCCAATGCTGTGGGTGACCTCACTTGCCTTTGGAATATGCCCCCTTTTGTCTCCACCTTTCCCCCACTGGTCCAGGGTGGCCTGTCTCTGCTTCTTGGGGACAGGGGCTTTGAAGTGAGAGGAGGACTTCTTTTTGGGCATGCTCCCACTGGTGTCAGGCTGAGGAGGAACAAGGGCAAGGGGGTGCTTCCTCCTGAGATGCAGCAGCATCACTGTGGTGGCAAAATATTTCATGTCTTTGCCCCGGCTGATCTGTCTTTGGCAGTGCAAGCACGTAGCATACCTGGGATCATTTGCCACCTCAAAATGATCCCATGCAACACTACCCACCCGCTTCTGGGTTGAGGGTTGGGATCCTGCCTTATCCTCCTCCTCACCAGGCAGAGGCACAACAACAGGAGGAGTTGAGCCACCTGCTCCCATGACCTCCTCTGAAGTGCTTTCCAGAGAAGGAGACCTGCCTCTAAGGGAACTTTGAGGGGTGTGGAACACAAACTCAGATTCCCCCTCCTTCCCCAGAATTTCCTTTGCTATGGTCTTCAGCTCCTCTGCTTCCAGATCCAGCCCCTCCCTCTGGCACTGGAAGGCTTGTGCTGGGAACTGAAATTGGGGTGGAAAATGTCATGCTGCTGGTCAGTGGTGTTAGTTCTGGTGGTAAAGGTACAGGCACTGCTACCACCTGTATGCTTCCACTAGCAGCAGAAGACTTATTGCTTCCAGGAAAGAGGGTGCATCTATGTTTGAGGCAAGGGGAACTTCCAGCTCTCCCCCCACCTCCTCTCCCTCCCCTGCCAGAAGACCTGGCACATGCCTTTTCAGCACACTTCATAAAGTTTGGTGTGCTGCAAAATGCATGTATGTATGCAATATATGTTGTGCTTTCCTACACAGTGATGACATACTGCCAGGGAAAACACAGATTTTTTTTTGAGGGGGGAAAGAATCAAGACAGACTAACAAGAACAAATAAGAGGATTTTGGGGGAAGAATATGCTGAAAGGAATGGATAGGGATTGCAGGCAAAGGTAAGTAGGAAAGGATTGGATATAATTTACAAGAAAAGAGACTAGCTACCAAGAGACTAGATACCAAGCCAGAGCCTTTGAGATGCTGCTTGTCCAAGAGAGACACAGCTCACAAAAGGCACAGATCACTTCAGATACAGCTTGATATGTTGTTTCTACATCCCCCCTCCAAAGCACTGTAATTGGAAGGGAAATCAGAGAAAGATCACAGTCACTGGCCAGCTACAGATGTCAATATTAGAGAAGTCCCCGCTCCCCAGCCTTTTCCATATATGGAAGATCACCCCATCCCCCTCCCTCTTCTAAGTTTCTGTCTCCTGCAAGCCTTCTGAATCTCCCTGAATTGATTCAGACCTTTCAATGGATTTCTTGATTTGATTCAGATTCTAAGATCTGGCTGCCAAATTGGGCCGAATCTCCTCTGAATTAAATTGGCTACTGAAGCTTTGCAAAGCCCTAACAAATAATGATTTAAAAACTAGACCAAGGAGAATCTTCCACGCATTAAGTGGCTCACACAGCATTCCTGGATACTGGTAATCAGGTTAGGAGAGGATCAGAAGAGACATTTGGTATTCAGGAGATACAGCAGTGAGTAAAAAGAAAAGGATAAAGTTGAGAAGGGATGTAAGTCAGGTGAGGATACAATCTCATAGTAAACGTGGGACCAAGAAAATGTTTTCAAGAATACCATTTTCAACAGATCTGAAGACACTGAAATATATTTCAGGAAGACCAGCAAGGAGGGGGTTGCACTTTTCAAAAAATAGCATGTTTGGATGTTGTATAAGAGTCCCACTTATGTATAGAGAGAAAAGAGCTATTATCAATGAAGAAACAAGAGTTGGAAGGATTTGAGTGCGCTCATCTGTAAGAAATGGGAAAGGAAGATGACACAAGGTGCTGTAGTGACAAGTAGACTGGTGATACTAGCAAAATTGATGAAGAAAGAGGAGAAAAGATAAAAAGTGCAATTCAAGCTGACTATGAATTATCTAGGAAGACATGGCTGACGGACTGAGCAATGACACTGAATGAAAAGGAGTAGATCAGGCACAGAGAGGTAGATTTAATAGTCAGTGCCCCCCTCTACGCTTTACATATATTATGCAATTACCTGTTTAATTGCACAATTAATTTAGACCAACTACACATGCAAATTAACTGTCATGCTTTAAAAGAGTCCAACCAGCTATAAAGTTAGACCTGGAAAATGTATAATAACATTACTGCTGATTTCTATCTAGCTCTCATTTGAAGGTGTGGCACAGCTATGCCCCAATGGCTGTGGATCCTGTGTGGGGCTGCCACAGCTGGCAATCAGTTGATGGGACTCCCAGATACAGGGCCTGCCCTGGAACAGTATGTATGGGATGGCAGGAGGCACAATTGTGTGGATCACAAATCACATCCTATTATGCCTTTACATGAGCGTCTAGAGAGACCCACTGGAACAGACATGGTAGTTGAGAATATGACAGACAATGTGAACGCCTAGACAAAAGGAGGAGGAATAGAACTAAGATAGCGCCAAGCATTGTAAATAATTGGGTAGAGAAGAGAAGGATTTCTTTTAAGTGTATATCAATCATTTAATATAATGTTGTACAACTCTATGTATTATTAATTCTGATAAATATTTTACAATACTAATCTGACAACCTAAGATAATATGAACTGTTTCCTTTCTTAAGTTCTCATTAATGCATTTGTTTTATTTTTCAATTGTTCTCTAACTTCTTTCTTCTCACTCCAAATTTTTTATTCTCTTTCTTTTTTCATTTGCTTAATATTCTCATCTGTAAAGGCTATGCTACAAATTTACGGTAGCATAGCCACTGTTACAACTCTTTGGTTCACAAACAACTTGCATTTCCTTTATGTTCTAATATCTACCCCTTCAAATGACCTAACACTCTTTTTGACCCTTATGATAACTTTGCCCTATTTTACCCTTCCACTTGCTTTTTCTTTTCCCAGTCTCCTGACTCAGGTCACCCAGCAACGTACCCAACAGCCTCTAAAGTAACAGCTTTCTTGCTATCTGCACATCTTTTCCCTTTCACAACCAGAGCCATCAAATACAGTTAATCTCACCTGAGTCCTCACAGTCTTTACACAGGATGGGCATATGCAAGTATTCTATCTCTATATGTCCCTCTGCAGCAAGTTGAAAATAAATGCCTAGAAGAAAGAAGGATGCTGTTACTAGTTTACTGTTCTGATTTACAGTTTAGATCATTTGTAAATGAAAAATAAAGCTGCCCACTTTAACTTTACTGCTTTTAGGAAACACCTCTCATCTCTATATTCTTGCAGTCATTGAACTGTGTCTTCTTCTAAGCAACCCCTTCCATCTTAAAGGCATTACCTCAAGGCTATGACACCATTAATTCATGCATCACCCCTACTATTACCAACAACATTATCTTATCTTTGAAGTGTTTCTTAAATATTCCTGTACCCTGTTCTACCTCATTCCCTTAAATCTGCTTGGTCCTTTATAAACTTTTCATTCCACAGGTGTTAACAACACTTTCTTCTTTTTAATGGTCTTGATGTACCACCAGTCAACGTATATTTTGTTCTGCAGTTCTGCTGTCTGTTAGCTGCTCCTGGTAATGAAGTCCTATTCTACTACTCCCCACAAATCAAAAATCCTTTTCAGTGGTGTCCTCCTAAACATAACTCTGACTTACTCAATGACTCACCCACCCCCTTAACTTGATAATTAGAGAAGTCCTACCAAGATTGATCACCTAGTGTTTAATTAAACACTCAGTGCGAACATTTCCTGATTAAACTAAATTACGTTTTGCATACTTCAGCCCCAGCCTACGCTTTTCACCTATTCTTCACTTGACTGGTTTATATCCTTAACCCCCTTAAAAATCCCTATTCAGCAGATATTTGTTTCAACCTATTTCCATTTTTCAAATTGTTGTTTTGCAGAAAACTGGGATAGTCTTCCTGTAATTCTCAATACACTTTTCAAAAAGTTACTCAAATTCAGATTTTCAAATCCTCTTGTAGGATAAAGAATTTGAGAATCAATTAGAATCAGGAGGATGAAGAAATGTGTAACAGGAACAAAAAAAAGTCTTAAAAATCAATGTGAGTTCTAGGATGACTTCCCAGTCCCCTACCAAACTTCACTTGTATGAAGATAGCATTTTATCACTGAGTGTTCTCCAAGGACCAGGGCATTATTCCAAACTCTGTATCTCTAGCCATTTTTTCATCTACTTATGTTTTTTTTTTATCCTATTCTGTTAATGTTTTCTTTTTATTTAGGTTCTGTAATATTGTTGTTTCTTGACAAAAACAACCCTGCCAAATACATCTAAAGCCTCTCAGCCTTCTTTAGTTGAATATTATAAAGTTGAATTAAGCATCATCCTTAGAAAGAAATATCCAGAGCTGAATATCTAGCTTATCTGTCCCCCTTTTCTGACCTCTATTAAACTTTTTTTTTTAAATCAAACTCAGTTTTTTTGTTTATGTTTTTACAGCACATGGTTACTCGCTTCAGTTACATAACCTGCACTTAGTACTAGATTTCTAAGAAAAGGAGAAGAGCTAAGACCTTTTCATTCCTGTATTTGTTTCTTCAGATCTTTATTATTCTAAATTACATTTTTAGGCTTCCTAAAAATCAGTCAGATGCTAACTTTTATCTGCTGGAAAACTGCTGAAATTTCTATATATACATGCCATATATGAATCCTGAGAGATCCCATTCTTATATTTACTTCTGTAGCTTCCAAATAAATATAATACACATTGTCCATTTTTGCTTCTAAATAAAATAAATCCAACCAAAACAAGTGGCCTTCTGTCGCATCACTCTTAGTGGATGGCAAAGATTTTGGCTTTATCTTACGGTATGGTTCTCCCATCTATATATCGTGTAGGCTAATCCAAAGCCATCCACATTGCTCTTATTTTTAAGCATGGCACTAAAGATATCCCATGATCCCTTTGGACCCTTACCAGGAAATGCTTTGTATGCTGCTTGATTCTGTTTTCAGACTTGTTTCGACTTATGGGCAGTAGGAAAAGGAAGTAGAGTATATTGAAAGACAGGATCAGAGATTTATGATAAATCTGTGGGTAGAGTGTCTTGAGGTTTGCAATGTGCTTGTCAATCCTGAACAAAGGGCAGGATAAAATAAACCTGGAAGTTCAGCAAAGCTTCCATGGTCAGGCTGAACTGACCCTGGAAGTTAAGGGATACAAATGCTGGTGTGATGGGTTTCAGGACAACCTTAAATTAACCCTAATCATCAACGTACATAATCCCTGAGTTTCCCCACTACATCCTTTGTTGGTAAAAAATGAGATAGGTAAATTTGTTTTGCCTACTTTCAGCAGTGGTTATTCAGGAGGAAGATCCAGCAGTATTTTATAAAAAGAAGAGGATTTTGAAAATTAAAAAATAGAGAATTCTCTAATTTTTACAAGT
The DNA here is from genome assembly GCF_052110815.1 of Crocodylus siamensis. NCBI lineage: Eukaryota > Metazoa > Chordata > Crocodylia > Crocodylidae > Crocodylus > Crocodylus siamensis. Next base: position 59,911,924 of record NC_143396.1, read on the forward strand.
TTATGTACTCAATACAAAACATCTACCTGTGCCAATGTAGCTCTTTTTCCTATTAGTTAATGGAAAGACTTGCCAAACCTATACCATAATACCTAATTCCTTTGAGGTCCACAACTATTAGTACAACACATGCAAATATCTAAGCTCATCAATTACTCTTTGTATCACTGTCTTTTCATCCCTTAAAAATGCCAGATTCTTCTACCCAAACTAAAAGTAAAAACTGGTCAGAAAGTTCTGCTAATCCTTCATATTTCTGCAAATCCACTATCATCCATTACTCTGTTCTTATTGGAACACTTTACATTTTAACTGGTGCAACACAGCATACAAAATTACATTTTATTGCATTATACTTTAGCTCAGCTTTCCCCTTTGCAAATTTTATTTCCAATGGGCAAAAAATACTGCTATCAAAAAACTATTCCTTTTTTTGCTATCATGTGTGCACTAGTATGGACTCCCTATGCCTATGCCAAGAAGTAGAAAACAATTCATCTCCATCTCAGTTTATAACATTGAACTGACAAAAAATGTGAAGTGAAAAATCATCTCCGAAGGCTATAACACACTGTAATATATCATATGTAATTTCACTCACATTTAGAAGCAGCAAAAAACTACTATTGCATAGGTGCAGAAAACCTAGATTGCATCATTAATAATGCTATAGCACCACTAAAAACAAATAAATATTATTAAGTCTCAGAAGGTAGGGATATAACATCTTGTTTTTTTCCTATGCAAAACATGCTAGTAAATACAGTTTTATTTTGCTAAAAGTAAGAAGATCCTTTTAAAATTGCATGGCCTTTCCACAAGTGGACATTTTGTAGGAATTTCAGCACCAAATCTATAGATACAGTGCTTGGAAAATGGGACAGACTGTAGGTGCATAAATAAAAAAAAAAGCATAGAGAAAATAAAAAAATGATAACGCCTTGATACTGATCTTAGTTGTACCGTTTTTTTACCATGATAGTCTACTGACTTCAATGGCATTCATCTTGGACTCACACTACTGTCAGAAAAATCAGAATACAGTTCAAACTAAGTAAAACTAAATTAGCCTCGAATAAAATTCATATATTCATAGATTGTTAGGGGCTGGAAGGGACCTTGCAGATCATCATGTCCATCTCCCCCTGCTCTAGGCAGGAAGACAACTGGGGTTAGGTGACCCCAGAGAGGTGACTCTCTAGTCTCCTCTTGAAAACCTCCAGTGTAGGTGGCTGCAGCAGATAAAAGGGGAAAAACACATATACTTTTAAAACATTTAAGAATAGTCTGTTCTTGGAAATTTATCAGACAGCTGTTTGGGAATAACTCTGCATAGATATGCTAAAAAGAGGGCATTTTTCTGACTTGGCAAAATGTGAAAATGTACTGTTAATCCAAATAGTAGTATCCACATAATGGCTTGCCCCAGAATAACTACTTCTGCATAGCTAGTTTTGTACATTTCCAGGAGGAGATAAGCACTTCTCAAGAAAGTGTTTTTCATGCCCAGAGAAACTAAATACAGATTCTGACATGACTTTTCTCTGTTTGATACAGTCTATATCTAAACCAAACATGTGTTGCTCAGGAGGCATGAATGTTAGCAGATAACATTTTTCCCACTTGAGAGAACCTAATCATTCTTTGCTCCTCAAGCAGCAGGCACAATCTGGTTTTAAATTAGGTTGAGATTACATGTCATAATTAGCACATGCTAACTCTTCAGGAATGTTAGACTGTGCTAAAAGTCAGTCTGTGCTGTGCGCAGTCACACATTAAGGGCCAATACCCTCTCTGCTGTGCACTGCTCAGATCTGCTGCTAGAGGCCTGGTAAGTAGGGGGTGGCTAGGACATGCCAAGTCTGCTCCATGCCTGCTCCACTTGACAGCCCTCTAGGTACCGTATGAGGGGAGGCACCCCCAAACTTCTTGGATCACTCCCTCACAACCCTATCACTCCCTTCACCCCTTGTTTGACTCCCCACTCCCTGAATCCCTCTGATTGCCCCCTAACCTCCCCCATCAGCCCTTTCATCCCCAGCTTACTTCCTTGAAACACTGATCAGAGCAAGAGAGATAGTGACAGTGGAAGGAGTTGCCCCTCCTGCCTGCTTTGAGGCTCCCTGAAATCTGTGCCACTCCCAAGTACAGATCCAAGCCCTTCTGGGCCCTGCATCTTCCCCACAGCTTCCTGTGGGAAAGGAGGTCACAGGGGAGAAGACAGGAAGGTGAAGAACTGTCAGGCAGCTTCACTGGGGCGTCATAAGACCAATGCAGGCAGATGCCAGGTAGACCTGCAGTTGTCAGGTCTCCCTGCTCCCCTTTCCTGTGAGGATGTGCTGGACAGCCACAGAGCCCAAAAGGGCAATGCACATTTTATCTGGGGTACCTCTTTGCATAGCAGCCCAACAGCTCCCATCTGACCATTCTTCCCCCGGCCCCACATCTGCTTCCCCCTCCACTCCTTCCCCCCTTTCCCATGCCCCCCTCCTCCTCCTTGCACATTTTAAGTGCTCTTAATGTATTCTAATTATAATGTGGAATTTCACCCTTACATGAACAAGTTCACACAGAAAACCCATGGCAATCAGGAGAGGAACCTGAGAACTAGTACTGTGCCCAGAGCAGAATATTTTTGATAAATGAAATGTTGGAACATACTGCTTCACTGAATGCGGAAGATGTTGAAAAGATAATTTGGCTCTGAATAATTTTTTTTTCCTGAAAAGAGTTTTATTTATTTATTTACTGCTACTACTAGTAATAATAATAATAAATAAAAGACAGATTTATTTATTATTTCTCTGTTTTTGGCCTCAAGGACAGAGACTCTCTTATACCTGGTAAGGCTCCTGTTTTGTGGGCCAGTGTCCTCACAGCCAGATGGTAAAAGTACACACAGAGAAACAGCTTCCTTCCAGTGGAGGATTTATGGTTAGTGGGGCCCTGTGATCCAAGCATAGTGAAAGGCCCTGCTTCCTACCCCACAGCACATCCCCAGGGGAATTAGCATGGCACACCAGCCACAGGGGAGGGGCGGTGGCCAGAATTTCCGTGCGGAATTGCTGAAGAAGCCCACAATCCACTGGGTGGGAAGGAGGGCCACAAACTAAACATGGGAGGCTGTCCAGCCAGGGGCTGCCCCCCACCTCAGGCAACAGTGGCAGGGCCCCTTGTTGTTGGGGGACTCGTGCCACCGTAAAATTTGTTTCACGGTAAATCTGCCACTGCTTCCTCCAGAATAATAATATTTTCAAAAGCTACAAAATTAATGGCCTACAGCTACATATAGCAGACCTTCTTCAATATTGTGAATTATATGAACACAAATTGGGTAGATAGATATTTTACCAGAAGAGGGAAAAAAATGGCTCTTTACCAGAAGAGGAAGCATATGCATTTGACCTAGCTCCTTAGCATCTGTATAGATATAGTGGTTCAGCAGGGCTTTTTGAGATTTTTCTAAAGCTGATTCAATTAGCTATCAGATAAAAACACCAAACAGTTCTGATGAAGCACCCAATTTATACAGAAGTTGGGTGAGCTGGGTCAAACTAATGTATTACCTCTTCTGGGCATGTGCTGCACTTGACACGGGGGAACACTGAGCTTAAAGGAAAGCACATTTTCTTTTGTTTTGGGAGGTGGGGAGGCTAAGACTTTAAGAAGCCAAAGCCGCCTTTCCTTACATTCTGTGATTACCATAGACAACACTGTGAACCTGGCTGCCTGGGAAGATAGAAATCATGTTAGTTTTGAGGCAGCTCTTTCTCTCACTAGCACTTGTCTCTTCTTCCTGCACCACATCTCAAAGAGTAAGACACTTCACTTCACATGCCTAAAATTTTTAACCAGATCTGCCTCCTCTGATGCTGTGATGGGAGGCTACACAACATCTTAATTCATGCCTGCTGTTGAATAGTGTAGTGACTATTCCTAAACTGCAATATAAAGAATGTTATCTTCTTAAAGCAAAGGTGATCTTCTATGTGTACAGTAGGCCTGTGTAAAGTGGCTAGTATTTACTTTGGATTAGGATTCAGCCAATTCAGGGGACAGAGATTCAATTTGGTGATGCTGCCAGGTGGGAGGCGACAGTTCCCACTGCCCCCCACTATCCCACGCTTCATGGGGGGCTCCACCATCAGCCCCCAGAAGGTCTGATGGCCACTGTAGCAGCTGGTGAGTGCAGGGCTTTTTTTTTTTCAAAGAGCTGGGAGCTGGGGCTGGATGGGGCAGGCATAGGAGGGGGCTAGGAGAATGAATGAGGGACAATGGCTTGTCCCACATGTATCACAGGGCAGGGGAGATCACCTCCATCAGGTAGCAGCATCCAGTGAGTGTGGGGCTTTTTTTTTTTTTTTAAAGAGCTGGGAGCTTGGACCAGGCGGGGAAGCCATTAACATGGGTGGGAGAGAGAGCAGGGGTTGGGGCACTCAGGGAGCTGGGAGGCCTGGTGGGGGTCTCCCCATGGTCTCCTTCCCCTTTCCTCCAATTCCCCACCCCCTACTTACCAGCATGGAGTCCAGCCCTGAGTGGGGATTGCCTGAATCTCCAAAGCTCTCTGAATCTTTTCCAAATCAATTTGGAGAGCCTTGAATCAATTCAGACCTTTTTACTGGTCTCTCAATTTGATTTGCATTGGAGTTCAGCTGCTGAATCAGGCTGAATCTCCTCCAAATCGAATCAGCAACCAAAGCTTCACATAGCCTTACTGTGTACAGCATGTGTGTGTTTGTACATCATGTAACAAACTGGGGTCCTGGTACACAACTCCTGGGTATGATCAGAAATTAGAAAATAAATAATAGTGTCAAAAGAATTCTACTTACAGGGTGATTGTTCCTGGAGCTTTGCTGGTTGTGTGATTGATTCTTTCTGACCCACCAGCTGGCAGTATACATGCTGGTACCTTTCTGTGGGGATAGGTTTTTTGTTCATACTCCTCTCCATATCCTTACTTGGCCTCCTAAAAAGTTTATTCAGTCAGGAAAGTTACTTCAATGGAATGCTGTGAGTCTTCATTTAAAACACTGTGATTGAAGGGGAAGAGCATTGGATAATGAAACAAGACAGTAGTCCTATGCTTTGCTCATTGACCTCTTGTATAGCCTTGGAAAAATCATGTTGATTCTCTTTTCTCTCTTTTTATGTCTATTCTCCTTGAAGAGAATATGCTTTATGGATTATCTCTTCCTTCTCATTTGCATAGAGACTAGAACAGAGGAGGACAAAATATGGCCTGTGGAATGAAACTGGCCGACCTGGCACTTTCATCCAACCCATATGCCCACCAACAAATTGTACCCCACCCATCCCTTTCACCCAATGTGGTGGAAGTGAGGCACCCACGTATGCACATGCCCCCAACATACCCTATTGCACCCCACTACCACCCTCATGGGCGAAAGGGCCCGGCCTGGCCCAGCCAGAAGAAAGCTTCTGGGTAGGGCTGCTGCAGCCTCTAGGGACCTGATCAGCTTCCCCAGTGTCCTGCTCACTCCAGGCAGCAGGTAGAGAAGCAGTTGGAGCAGGGACAGGCCTGCAGCTGGGAAGGAGTATGGGGCTGGGTTTGGCAGCAGCATGGAGCCCATGCCTAGGGGGGTTTTGGCAGTGTAGGGTGGACAGTGTGTGGGTGTGAGGGATGGTAGGGAGGTGTGGGGGATCCTCCCCATGCTCCTTCTATCATGTACAGCCCTAGCAGGCATCAGCAGCAGCAGGAGGCACTTCTCATTGCAGTGAGAAGTGCAGCCCCCATCAAGCTTTCTTTATCACTGGTGTTCCCCCCTGTGTACAAGCAGCCCCTGCACTAGTGTGGCATGGGAGGGAAACCCCTGCACTGCAGTTTACTGACTTCCCCCTGAGTGGCAAGGAGCAGTGAAAGCAGCCAGCTCCAGCACGTGGGCCTTCCCTGCTGTGCCACATGAGTGTCGGGGCTGTGTGTGCAGGGCAGGGAGCTCTGGCAATAGAGAAGGCCTGGCAGGGGCTGTGCTCCTTCTCACATTGTGCAAATCTGGCCAAAGCCATGCAGCACCAGGTGGCAGCACCTGCACCAGGCACAAGCATCCCAAGTGCCCCTGCCTGCTGCTGTGCCATGGGAGCAGTGTGGAGGGACCCACCCGCCCCACCCTCCCTTAGACCCTACAGATGCCACATACCTATACCCTGCCCCCACAACCCCCCACATTTACACAACCCCCCAACATATCTTATGCCCCTACACACAACACCCCCTCAACAAATCTCTCCACACACTCCTCCACATCCAACTATATACACAACTGCCCACACCCCAACATACACCTCCCCCAGCCACACCCCCTGCACACAATATACAAAACTAAGAATTTATTTTTTGAGTTTTTATGCAATCAACTCTATATACAATATACAAACACCAGGCATAACAAAAATATTTTTTGTAATAAAATTAAAATATGTTATAGTAGGTGTTTGACTTTTAGTTTATGATTTGTTTTTGTTTTTCTGGTTCTAAGTTAATGACCCCCCTCCCACAAGGAGTATTTCCAGGTGATGTAGGGTGAGACTTCTGGTGGCAAAAGTCAGAGGTTAGGGGTGGGACTTCCAGTCCCAAGATGATGACCAGTGGGTACGGCAACTGTTAAAGGCTGGGGCTATCCATGCAGCCCTCAATCTCACTAAACCTTGTTAAGCAGCCCTCCACCCAAAATAATTGCCTGCCCCCAGACTAGGATCATAGAACCAGGATGTTGCTTGAAGCTGAATAATAATTATTTTAATTTCCATAATAAAAACAAGGTTTACTTAATGTGAAATATGCAGGCAAAATGAAAAAAAAAATCATGAATTATCAGGTAACATAAAGTGTAACTTAAGAATCAAGTAAGTTTACTCTAGATGCACAGCTTGAGATCATTCATTTTGTAGTTACACTGTATATCTTGATTAAACAAATTAAGTCTTCACTGCCAGCCAGTCTTGTGAGGCTTTTTCTAACTGTTCAGTAACATTAGATCGCAATACATTATGCAACTCATGATCAATATTTCACAGCTTACTCCAATAGTTTTTTACCCTTGACTTCTTTTCCATGTTTATATTGTTTCACGTTTTTTCATGGAGGTGTTAAGTCCTCATTTTCATCTGACTTCTAATCAAACATCTTTGTAACATTGTATTTGTAATATCGTAATTGTGATCAAAATTAGCATTGAGACAAGGCTTCAACATAATTGCATTTCTGCCAATTACAGTCTCCATTGTGTGCTTTAGCTTATTTAATGTTTAAGTGACGAAGCTTGATTGTTCACCCAGCTGAAGGAGATACCTTCCAAATGAACATTTTCTTTCAGATGTCTTTGTCGACTTCTGATAGATACTCAGTGAATACCCAATTAACTGCACCTATAGTAGGTATTGTCTAGTGTCCTCTTACAACAATGGCCATTTTCTAGCTGTAACTGAGTGAGCTCCTATTTTTGTCTCTTAGCCTGTTAACATCCAGGTAATCCTAGCAACTGCTTTGTTTCCAGGCTAAATGGCCATGTTAGCATTTTTCTTGTTATAATAACATTTGATTTAGTTTCTTTTTATAATTTATATCATACAATCAGTCTTAGCCACATCAGATTCACAGTGAAAGCAGATGGCTGAGTGGTACTGACCTGCAGATGCAAAATATCTTTTGAGGTTTCAACACTGTTTTAATGTTGATAAAGTAGGGCCTGAAAATAGGGCCTCAACATTGATAAACTAGGTCCTGGTATTTATATCAGGGATGGAGAACCTCTGAAGCCACCGGTCAGCCGGGGACTCCATTTCCCAACTGCATCTGTCCGGATGGCTTGTGCCTGTCTCCACGTAGGCCTCAGCTGTGCCAGCACAGTGTGCAGCAGAGCAGTGCAGGGGGCTGCTCCAGAGCTGCTGGGAACATAAAACAGGGGCCTCTTGCTCCAGAGCTGCAATCTGTAGCCTGCATGCTCCGGACAGGGACACACATGCAGGGGATTGTGGCTCTGCCCCAGCTTCAGACAGGCTGTCGCTGCTTTAAGGAGTCAGGGCAGAGCCACAATCCCCTGCATGCATGCCCCTACCCAGAGCATACAATACAAGCTACAGATCGCAGCTCTGCCCAAGCTCTGGAGCAAGCTGCCCCCATCCCACATTCCCAGAAGCTCTGGAGCAGCCCCTACATTGCTGCATGTGCTGCCACTGTGGCTGAGGCTGGGGTCTTCATGGAGGCCATGCGGGCATTGGCAGTTGGGAAATGGAGTCCCTGGATGACTGGATCCAGGTCTGCGGGCCGGACATTCCCCATCCCCACTTTATATAAACAAGAAGGAAGACATAATCTATACCAAGGACAGCCTACTACTCAAGGAAAAGATGTACAAAGTGAAGGAAAAGAGAACCAAAATTATATTTCTAAGGCCACACAAGAGGTCAATGAGCAAAGCAGATTTAGGACCAGAATCTTTTGTCTCATTACCCAATCCCCTTTCCCTTCGATCACATTTCTTTATGTGAAGACTTACAGCTGCAGTATCTTCCCTAGCTGAATGAACTTTTGAGGAGGCCAAGTGAGGATATGGAGACAAGTGTGAACAAAAGACCTATCCCCACAGAAAGGTACCACCATGCACACTGCTAGCTGGTGGGTCAGAAAGAGTCAATCTAATTTGCGGTCATATCCAGGAGTCATGGATTAGGACCCCAATTTGTTACATGGTGTACAAACACACACATGCTGTACACGCAGAAGGTCACCTTTGCCTTAAGAAGCTAACATTCTTTATAATGCAGTTTAGGAATAGCCACAACACTATTAACAGGCATGAATTAAGATGTTGTGTAGCCTCCCATCACAGCATCAGAGGCCACAACTCTGGTGAAAAATTTTAGGTGTGCCAAGAGAAGTGTCTTACTCTTTGAGATGTGGTGCAGGAAGAAGAGACAAGTGCTAGTGAGAGAAAGAGCTGCCTCAAAACTAACATGATTACTATCTTCCCAGGCAGCCAGGTTCACAGTGTTATCCACAGTAGACATAGGACACATGCCTGACTCCTATACACAGGTGGCAACAGGATTAATAGATTTGTGGTGAGGCAAGTGCACATTTTGCTGCTGGAAAGAATTGTTGACCAGTACCAGTGACTATGTAGCTAACTGAAGTATATACAATATATATGCAGATGTGGGGAGATAGGAGGCTGTGTGACACTGCTATCTAAAGATTGGTATAAACCCTCTGGCCACTTATTTGTTCTGCAAATGCCAGGCATCATATAAAAATTAAGACAGATCTAGCCCATATTTTGTCATGATTTACAAATAAACATGCCAGTGCCTCTGGGCTTTTCTTAAAATAATTCAACTAGATCAGGAAAAAGGATAACAAAAATTTTGAGTAGCTTTTTAAAAACTTGGTACTATATCCTCTAGGAAGGCCTGAAATTCCCACAAGTCTGACAGATCTGGAATGCCTTCCTATTTCAGTAAACAGTCCAAAATGACAGAACTCAAACTGCTCTTGTCATTACCTAAAACAACAACAACAAAATCATCAAAGTGCCATTAATAAGGAAGTCTTTTCCCTTAATGTGAAAATGGCCAAGTATGACTTTGTCTAATTTGGATAACAGTATGTTCATATGAGGCTGACTGAGGGTGTTTCCAATAAGAGCTGTCACAAACTGTGGGCTGATTTAGGCACTAATCTTGAAGCCTGTCAGGGGAAAAACAAAACTTTTCAGCTACATTTATGCTTGTTTAGTTCCCAAGGGCATTTTTGAGACCTCTCTAATTAAAGTGATGTCTTACCAGCACTCCTGCAGTTGCAGGTAATTGGCAATCACTGACGGCAGGGGTTTGATGAGGACTTACTTTCTTTAAAAAATCATAAATTTGTTTTTGTTGTTAAATTTCTCTGAAAGTGATCTCATAGATAATTGTAATGAATTCTTACATTGTTCAGATTCAAGTATCTGAGCCATTTTATACTGAAAAATTTAAAGAATCCAACCATCAAGATTTAGATTTCCCAAGGCTGCCAAATGTAAAACTTTATCCTACCAACATTACTTTACAGATAGTTATTTTTAGTAGATTTAGACTGTTTTAGAGGTTCTGACAACAGAGACTACAGATGAGGTAAAAAGGATTTGAAAAAAAAGGAGAAGATAAGTACATTTTGATTTGAATCCCATATTATGAACACATTAGTAATTTTCAATTTCTGGCGTAAATTTTAAATTAGTTCACAGGCTGAAACCAAAGAGGTTTTTGGAGATACGTTTGTATGTATATCATAATGTAGCATTAGAGCCAAAAACAATTTAGGAGAAGAGAATTAATTTGACCCAGGAAGTCTATTCCATAGGGCCGGGCAAATTCTGAAAACATACACACGCTTTTTTTTTGTAGTTGCAAAAATATACATATTTAATCACCATTGTCGTCATCATCATCTCCTTCATTGACTTCATCTCTGTTGTCATCATCATCCCATAACCACTTTCTGTAGGGGTTCCACCCCTGAACAGTCTATGACAGTCTTGCCTCTTCCATATGATCTCTGTCATCTCCTCCACAATGTCTTCTATTTTCTTGTAGTATCCTTGCATCTCACTTAGTTCTGTTTTGATACAGGCCTTTACTGAGAATTGTGTGTGCCTGTACACAAGCAGGTTCCTTGCCTTCCACGAGGCATTTCACACACACGGATACGTATATCTACAGTATCATTTCATGATTTTAAATTAATTGGGATGAATTTGGATCTTTTGTATGTCATTCAGCAATTAAGATTGATAATTATTTTGCCAAATCATAAACAGTGCTAAACGATTTAGAATGAAAAAAAATCTACAGAAATGCTTTTGAGTTTTACACAATTAAGAGACATTAACATATATATTATTCCTTTAAACTACTGTTTAAAAAACTGCTGAATGAATGTAATTTAGTATTACATAAAATTATTAAAAACTATTAAAAGGTATTATTTCATATTAATAGTTTCCTTTAGAGAATTGACCATGTAGAAAACAGACATAATGTTGAAGAGCACCTTCTGCTCCATTTGTGGTCATACAAACATCCTCATCAAATCATGAGGTAATAACATGATAGAAACGTAAAGTGTGAAGTACTTACTCAATAAAAACTAATGCATAAATCTTTTGTTTTAAATGTTGATACTTTAGATGAATAGCTAAAGAACCATCTACAGACCAAGATGTATTTCCAGCAGTGTGGTTTTTTATGCTTACACTGAAATTAATTTGCTTCCTTATATTTCACTTGTTTACTCACAAAACCAACTCTTGTGGTGACCATATTCCATAATCTGTACAAAGACTAGCACATTTTAGATGTTAAACAAATATGTAGGAAACATGAATCTTCTAGGATATATATACCCATTTGAGAAAGTTATTTACAAACAGTTCCTAACAGTGCAAACAATTTATAAGGAATCAAAAGAGAAAAAAAGATTATTAAATGCTTTCCTAAAAATGAGTTGTCCAGCCCTATAATTCTCTTTTTTAGGCTGATTTTAATCTCATCTTGTTTGATTCATTATAGCCCACTGTTTCCTTCTAGCTTCCTCAGACAGAAAGCTATGCTTAATGTTTATCTTTAATTGCACTCATTAAACTCTAAATGGTACAGGTGAAGTAGGTTCCATGAATTACCAGACTGAGTCAAAATAAGCACCCATGAGATGAACAGGAACGTAGTCAGTGGTGGAGATGTAATTTTCCTAACATCTTATTCTGCAGGAACTGTCAAAATTACTTACCAAGTTAATTGAAAGAAACACAAACCAACAAAGACCACTTTAGTCAAAGATTATGACCTTTCCATTCTACATATTAGATTTTTTCTGAAAGCTTCCTAAATCACCACATATTTGACTCTTAACTTGATTAAACAAAACTAAATGGGCTGGGAGAAGATGGGGATTGAAGGGGATAGAAGGAAACAATATCTGTTCTGGACACAGTTTATATGTTAGGGTCATCTTGATTGCAAACAACATCATGAATCTGTTTGTTTGAATCTCTGTTTCTTAAAATGAGACTACATTACTATTTCAAAGCTGCTAATTAAATACATGGTTCTTTATAAGGAGATTAATACCATCGCAATTTCAGCTGGTTGGAAAGTCTTCACCAAAATGCAAAGTGAATCTTCACTAAAATAAGCCATTTCTTTTAAACCAAAATTTATTTTTAGAGATATATCAGTTTCCACAAAAAAGGTGTGGGGAAGAAGGTTATTTGGTTGCAAAACAAAAGAATGGAAGATTGGAAGACCCTGAAGACTGTTTATTTAAGGTACTGCCCTGAGATACCAAAGACTGAGCATCAAATCTAAATGATTTAGAATGATCTCAGGTGAAAAACTCTGAATCAGGCTAATAAGTACCTTAAAAAGGGTCTTCCACACTCTACATCAATGCTAAAAGCATGAATGAAGATAAAGACATATTTTTGTAAATATATCCTTAAAGTTTATTTTTGTTGTAACGCAACAGTTGAAATAGTCACTCTCTGGTCAGCTGGAAAGGAAGAGATAAAATAAATATGTATAACCCCTTTTGAAAGGAAGACATAGCCAAAAGGGACAGGGATTAGCATTACCTGTTTCTCTGGCAACCTAGAAGCAAATCTGAAATGCGTAAGAATCAATTTTCTAAAAGATAAAGCATACAATTGATTATATGTTGATTACTGCTAAAGTTACCGAATCACACTAAAAACAAAAATGACCTATTTCTTACACACATATTTACAATGTGGGGCAAATAAAGTGTGTCAGTAAATGAGATGATGGAGTGCTTTAAGACCCAATTTCATAAAAGGTAAGCATACATAGGAGTTGGAAGAAAGAATTCATAAAGAAAATTTGAATGGAAATTGTGGACTATTTAAGTAGTAATCCATAACTGAAGGTGGTAGTCACACTGGCAAAGCATGCAAAAGAAAAAAAGAAACCCCAACATGTCTTAAAGGAGAATGAAAATCAGGAATAAAACATAGCAAAAGGGCAATAATGGAAAATTGACAGTTTTGAATATAAATTAGATTTTAGAAATGGTAGAAAAATTATAAAGCAAACCAAAACTTAAAGGGAGAAAGAAACCTTTGCTAGTATTAAGGAGGCAATAATAAGTAATAGGATAATAAGGAGGATTTTTAGAAGTATATAGGAACAAATAACATTCCAAGGATTGTATCAGCCCTGCTAGTAAGATGTCCCTGGTAGAATATTAATGCAGAAATGGCAGACAAGAAAAGGGAATATTTCTGTTTGTATGTGTGGGCAGTCTAGGAGGTCAGAATAGAGGCTACTGTTTCTCCAGTAATTAAAAAGGGTATATGGAAGGATAAGACTGTCAATCAGATACTAGTATTGGGGAAATAATGACATACCTGACAATGGACTAAATCAATACACATTTTAAAAGCCTAATGCTAAAATTCAGGTTGTGTTTTAAAATGCTAGTAGTGTTGGTGCACTCAGACTCCAATATAGTGATTTATAAACACGGACAATAAGGAAGAAGAGAGAAAACACTTTCTCACTTGCTGCAGAGATTAGGATGCAAACCAACGGCTTCAAGTTGAAGCAAACTTCAACTTTTATCAGGAAAACTTCTTCATTGTTAGAACAGTGAGACAGTAAAATAGACTGCCTTGATAAGTTGTGGACTCTCCATCACTGGAGATGTTCAAGAGCCTGGATCATCACTGGCCAGGAATGATGTAGCTACTATGTCCTACTATTTGTATTTCCCATGCTTCTGAGATTGGCTGGTTACATGGGGATGGGAGGGAATCCCACTTCTCACCCCTTTCTGCTACATCTGTAAGGGTTTTATTTGCTGTATTTACTTGAACATAAGTTGATGCCCCAGTAGTTAGATTCTATATATGAAACATATTAATCTGTTCTTATTTTCCAGGTGCAGGATCTAATTATAGGAGGTTTGTCTTTAATTTCTCCCTGTCCCACTGCCATAGCTGGGAAAATAAAACTGGGGGGAGGGGTGTCACATACACACATTGCCCTCTGCTCCCCAGCAACTTTTTTCCTCAGAAGTCCCTTCCCCTGTTCCTTACCATAAGATTTGCTCCCCCTGAGTACATGGAAGAGAGCAGCAAATTTGAAAATACTGACCTAGAAACAAACATATCTGTAGTAACATGCATATAGGGAAATTACTATAGGTACCTAGAGACTTAGTTCATCCAGAACTGATGCATTTTACCTTTTTAAAACTGATTCAAAATTTTAGCCCAGGGATTCCATAAACACTTTTAAGCAGCATTCCTGTACCTACTTGTGTATAGTACAAACTACACATGACATTAGTCCAAAGCCAAAGCCATACAGTTAATTGGGCTGGGCCCCAGAAGAGACAACAGCATTTCAAACCATGGCAACTCCACAGCTCAGCATTGCCTAATGTGTGTGTGTCCTCCAGATGCCCCTCCCCAAAGAAGCCACGTGTTAACTAGTTCCCTCACCTCATGACTGGAACCAGGTATTCTTGTCGTGAGTACTGAGATCCTCCAAAAATTATATGTAGATGGAGTGCAGGACAACCTGGTCTAGTTCCATCTCATAGAGGGCAGGGCCAGACTAATCCTATGTGACAGGATGAGAGAGGGGATGACAGAGGGATTTCAGCACAGAAGCAGAAAAGGATCTTGGAGTTATTATAAACTCCAGGATGAACATGGGCTGCCAATGTGGGGATACAATCAGGAAGGTTAACCACACCTTGTCATGCATTCACAGATGCATCACGAGCAGGTCCAAGGAGGTGATCCTCCCCCTCTATATGACATTGGTTAGGCTGCAGTTGGAGTGCTGCATCCAGTTCTGGGCACCATACTTCAGGAGGGATGTGGATAACATCAAGAAGGTCCAGAGGAGGGCCACTCGCATGATTGGGGGCAGCAAGGCAGGCCCTACAAGGAGAGGCTACAAGACCTGAACCTGTTCAGCTTCCACAAGAGAAGGCTGAGAGAGGATCTGGTGGCCATCTATAAACCAGCCAAGGGACACCAGCAGGCAATGGGAGAGTCCCTGTTTCCCCAAGCACTACTAGGAGTAACAAGAAATAATGGCCATAAGCTGACAGACACCAGATTCATGGTTGGTTATCAGGAGGCACTACTTCACTGTCAGGGCAGCTAGGATCTGGAACCAGCTTCCAAGGGAACTGGTGCTCGCTCCTACCCTGGGGGTCTTTAAAAGGAGGCTAGATGTCCTTTAAAAGGACACCTTGCCAGGGTCATTTGACCCCAGCATTCTTTCCTGCCCATTGCAGGGGTCAGACTCGATGATCTGCTCAGGTCCCTTCCGACCCTACCAACTGTGAAACTATGAAACGATGAAAATAATTCAATATAGTGGCTCACCATGACCTGAAAAAGAGCTGGTCCTGAGGGCAGAATGTAATGGGCAGTACCATATATGTTATTCAGATGGGATGCACTAACCTATCCTTGTGGATTCCCATTAATGGCATAGCTTCCTGGCCTCCTTTGGCTAAAATCAAATGTAGTGGATGGGCACAGGCCCTGTTTACTGCTTGGATTGATGCCTAGAGCACCAGAAGGATAGTGATGGAGCTCTGTGATGGAGGAGTCGTCGTCCTTGGATCCCAGAACAGCATTTGTGATGGTCTCCAAGTGGGGAATGACAGTTATGGGAGGGAAAGTGGACCAAGAGATGAGAAGTGAATTGTAGAGTGCAAGCAAAGTTCCAAAGTCTGGTGGAAGATGAACAAAGACTGGAAAGAGGTAGGAAAGAAAGGGGTAGTTTTGGATTACTGGTTTTAGAGGAGGGTTTATTGAAGAAATCTATGAGAGACAAATGAGGAAGGACATTTGAGGAATGAAACAGTGATGAGGAAGGACAAATGAGGCATGAAATAGTGATAGAAAGGTAAAGGAAGACTAGTGGGAGCAATAAGACAGACCTGAAAATGAGAAGAGAAAGAAGATGGGACGAAGTGAGAGATGGAGTGGTAGACAATCTATGCTTGAGAATAAGAGCAGTAGTAACAGGGGAAGGGGAACAGAGAAGCTGGATGAAGCATACATATGAATTCATAGAAAAAATATTAATTGAAGTTTTGGATGTTAAAGTGGAACATTTCCACAGCCTGGTCCCCTTTCCTAACCAGATGTCTTGGGAAATTCTGTATTGGAACTGAGAAGGTTATAAGGATTTTTGGAAGACATATGTTGTAGTGGTAGTGTACTACTACTTCTTTGGCAATCCCTCACAGTTGAGGATGCTTGTCTGCTATGATTGTGTTATCTGTATATCTGAGGATGGCTGATGAGGCCTATCTGGGATCAACAGACTCTACTGCCACTTGGACATGCATTTCTGTGTGGGGTGGGTTGTGCTGCATTTTTTATTTGGTCTGTGACATGCTACTTCTGCATGTGGATGTGGTTATCCAGTCAGGAAGAAATACAGAAAACTGTCTTAAACAGGCTGTCAGGCTACTGACAGGGCACCTTGTCTAATCCCTCACCCCCATGTGGGATGAGCAGAACAGATCCTGAAGAGGGCTGCTAAGTCACAGTAATAGCTGCTGAATCATACTCCTCTCTTGTCCAAGTGCTAGACAAATTTCTTGTAACTGCCACTTTCATGCCAGTGTATGACTAGGAGCTTCCAGACCTTACAATCCTGCTCCCATTGCCATTACCAGATTATTAAATGGGTTGAGGAATGTGCTGGCATGGAAGACACTTGTGTTTGTCATTTTTTATTGTGGAGAAGCTGCTGCACATTAGCTTTCACGCAGCTCTTGACAAAATGGGACCTTGATTCAATGGCAGGGAGACCAAGACAACTGGGGATCTTGTTCTGCTGCAGCCTTCATCTGCCTTCACAGTTGTTGAAATTCTATTATCTTCTTCCACCTGCTTCACCATTGAGGAATTATAGACCCATAGCTAGGGGCTGAACAGGCTTATTATACTGGTGATCTGTAATCACCATGCTACAGCACTTTCAAAAAATATATGTGGCATTTCAGGAGGGAAACTATTGCCATCTGCTGTCATCAAGGGGCTGATGCTGCTTGGTCCACAACTGATAATTCATTAGTCATCCCTGCTTATTTCACAGCCAATTGTCCCTGAAGGTCATTCCACTATCTGCCACCTGTATATGCACTGGGTAGTATTACAGCTCTGCCCCATAGATTAGGTAAGAGAGAACAACTTAAGGGGATAAGTTTTATTGCAAGCGAAAAGACAAGAGAAAGGACAATCATTATTTGAATGCACATGGACATGCTTGAGAAGGGGGAGATAAAGAAATTATTGGAGAATTATGTACAAAAGTTCTGTATTTTGAGAAGCTATGCAATACATACGGTATATGGACAGGATCATGGAGAACTCAGGTTCTAATAAGAGCAGATGAGAGGAGGCCTGGCAGGATAAAGCACTTACCACCAGTAATCCAAGTAGAGTCACACCAAGGTTTTACAATACATTTCAGATGGCTTTAAATGCCAGCACACAATATGCTGCAGATGTTAAGGGAAAGGGCATTGAGTGGTCGAATCCAAGAAATTCTGGTATATTATTTGCAGGAAAGAGGGACATTTACAGGACCTGATGCCCACAGTCCTTCTCAAATAAAACCAGAGAAGCAGAAGACACAGGAAAGGGAAAGTGAGGAACAAGATGTCGAGTCAGAATGTATGACCATGGAAGAGCTGCCACAAGAAGGAAGATTGGGGAAGGAAAAGAATTAAATTTAAGTAGTTGAAGTAGCTCAGCAGATATGATACAAAGAGAACTAATGAGGTCTACTTCTGAGAGGAGGACATACCAGGCCCTATGACAGATGTCATAACAGATGTGTAAGAGAAGAGAAGAAATATGGTGGTAATGAATTCAAATCTGGAAAAAGCTTATGATAGGTTTGAATATGATTTCTTGTTTGACAAACTGCAGAAGATGGGGCTTCTTGTGATGATGATTGGATGAGAGGGGTGAGGAAGCAGCCCAGCTGTGCAGACTTCCCACCTCAATGAAATGTTGAAACAGCTTTAAAACTGCCTTTGTGTTTTGACGGAATGGAACAGCTGTTTCAACTCTAAATGAAATTCAAAACTGAATGCTGTTCCATTGAACTGTCAAAACTCAAGGTGAAATGGTATGGTGCCATTTAGCACAGCCCTACTGAGGGCTGAGGTGTCTGGGGTGGAATTAAATAAAATGAAAAGTACACTAATGGGTCTGGGGAATTGGGAGAATTTACAGAAGTTCAGGCTGTGGGTGGTAGAAAGTATAATCAAGATCTTGGGCATCCCAGTGGATGCCAAAGGGGAAAGAACAAAAGTATGGGAAAAGTTAGAGATAAGAGTGAAGCAGATCTTGGGATCATGTAGTGGTAGAATGTTATCTTTCAAGGGTAAAATGGCAGTGGTGACAACAATATACTTAACACAGGAGTAGTGTATCTATCATCTAGGCAACAGATGAAAGGTGCAGGAGCAGATATGCATTTTTGCAGAGAGAGAGCAGGGGAACAAAAGAAAAAGCATAGCCAGAATGAAGCTATAAAAAAATCAGGGTATTAGGAGGTTGCAAAATGCCAGATTTGGAAAGCTTTGTGTATACTTATTTTATAAGTATGTTGTGTAAACATGGAGAGGTTGTGGAAGACTGCATGTTTCTGCTGTTACCTGGCAGAAAAAATGTTAAGATGTAGAGGCGAGAATGGAAAAAGCTGTGTGTGTGGGAGCCATCAGCCCACTGTGCGAAGATGGGGAGCTTTGTCAGGGTAAATAAACTTGATGGAGTGGGATTAGAATACTTGGAAGACCATAAAATGGTGATTAATATGATAAGAAAGAAAGAAAAGATAACAATAGTTGGAGATCTGATTAAAAGACAGATAAATGTGTGGAAAGGAGTGCAAGATAATAGAGCGGAAGGAGAACATACTGATATCGTATAGATGATGATATGGAATATTCTTCCTGTGAGAGGCATTCAACATAAATGGGGCTTGGTAAGACTGGCACTGTGCTGGAGAGAGGGATGTGGGGCTGAATAATCTGCACTGCATGTATTTTGGCACTGCCCCTTTGTGAAAGTGGTACGAGAGGGAGAACATTGTTTTTTGAGGACAATCAATATGAACTGTGACTTAATATACGAAATGGTGTTGTATGGGTTAATGCCCAAAGGACTGAAGTCACAGAGACTGAGAACCATACTATTTTGTGCCAGAGTAGTGATATAGAATGTGAGAAAGCCAGCCAAGGGACTGGATTTCACCAGAAGAGAATGTTTGTAGATGGTAATTTATTAATTAAAGCTCTATGTGGATCAAGATGTGGAGTAGATGGGAAAGGAGAAGGCAGAAAAGAAATGGAGGAAAGAAGAATGGTGGTGTTTCTTCCAAAAGGACAAAGGGATGGAGTGAAAGTTTGTGCTTCCTCCTGAGCTGAAGGTGGTTTGTGAGAGGTTAGCATGTTAATGGTGAAAGGGGGTGCAAGAATATAAAGGTATTGTTGTAGGGGAGATTGTCAAGTTGTGTGTTAATGTAGTTTCTTTTAATTGTTTATAATTAGAAAAAAAGGCTTCCCATCATCATCATGGCCTTTTGGCTACAATCAAGCATTTTTGGCACTAAGCAGAGTGTTGTCAGGGCTGGCTCTAGCCCTCCTGGTGCTGACCTGATATTGCAGTACCTCCAGGACCAGTGCCAGTTCCTTGTGGAGGGAACACCCACCCATTTTATTAAGGGCCAAAACAAACAAACAAAAACATTTTTATCCATATGGTTGCCCATTATGACCTACGTGTTTTACAGTTATGTTCAGTTTTGGTTACATTTAATCAGCTTTATAGCTGGTTTCCATTACTGAACACATGGGGCACTTTTACACATGTTCTGGAAGTTGGGGGGTCACTTTAATTAGACAGCCACTCTGAGATGCTCTCTGAGAGCTAGTCTAATTAAATCACCACAGTTTCTCATGTATTATCATCCCCATGCTTCAAAATGGTGCCAGGGCGCTTGAATTAAAGCTCATTTGATGAGCTTTAGTTTAAGTGCCCCAGCCACCATTTTGAAGAGTGAGGACACCAATACTTGAAAAATGGAGACTTGCTGGAGTGCAGTAATTACCATCTTCCAGCCGAACTCAATTAAGTCCGCTTCAAAATGCTGTAATTACAGAGCATCAGAGCATCCCCATGCACTTGTACAGACACCCTTGCTGCTTTTGGCAGTAGTTTAATGCTAGATAATGTATTTATTGAGGATTCCTTGTATGCAAATGTAAGATGAGGGGCCTTTTACCCCATGTTGATTGAGGAAAAAAACCTCATCTTATATTCAAGTAAATATGGTGGTGTTTTTTTAAGCCTTCCTTGGAAGCATTGGTTGTTGGCTCCAGCCAGGACTGGGGATTTTGATTGGGGTGTGCCAGTATTCCTGCTAGGACTTAACATTAGATGTTCCTGGCTAGAGAATCTTGCTCCTCCACGTAGGGTTACTGACTGCCATATTTGGGGTCAGGAAGGAATTTTATTCCCTGGTCTAATTGGTATAGATTGTGAAGGGGCGGTGGGGGCTGCCTTCTTCTAGAGCAGGTGCCATGGCCTTTTTCCTTTTATCTCTTGAGCATATATTAACAACTTTTTTTGGAAGCAGGATGTTAGCTTCCATGGTCCCCCTGCTTTACCTTTGGCACGTTAGGGTGTTACGTCTTGTGTTATGTAAGGGTTGATAGTAGTTTTACTAAGAGGGTGGGTTATAGATTTGTATAGGATGGTTTAGATGATCCTGCCTCAGGCATGGGTTTCAACTAGATGTGACCTCTGGAGACCCTTTCCAGCTCCATTTCTCTATGATTTCTCTGAATACAGAGTCCACACAGCATAAATTAAGTGAATAAAAATAGGCTAATAGCAAGTTTCCAGCATGCAATTGTACAAGGGAACCATCATAGAGCCAATGTAATTCTATTAGGCATGTACAGCAGCCAGTTATTTTTCCTATCATGTTAAATATTTATATCAATGATCTTGAATAAATCATACTGCTAACATTTGCAAATGTCACAAAGTTCCAGAAGTATCAGGTCACTGATACAGAATGAACTGAACTGCCTGGTAAAGTGAGAACAAAAAAAATACTATGTTTTAATGTGCCATATTGTAAAGTATTACACCAAAGAAGAAAGGACAGACCATACTTCGGGATGAGAAACTATTCTGGGCAGCAATAACTCTGAAAAGAACTTTGGCTTGCAATCACCTACCAATACAATACAGTGGTTAAAAGAACTGATATGATCATTGGAGGTTTAAACAAGGGAATACTAGGTATGTCTATATGAGACATTTACTGCAGAGTAGACTAATTAGGTCCACAGTAAATGTCTCAGTATCTACACATGTGGCCCTATTAGACCACAGGAAACTAATAAACTCCACAGCAGGGTAGTACTTGTAAATACAAGTACTATGCTGCTGCAGAGATTTTTCATGCAGAGCACTGCATGTGTAGACATTGATGAAGTTGGCTGGGGGCATGAGGGTGCTTCAGTTTGGGGGCTGCCTACTGGCTAGCACCACACTACAGTTAGAGTCACTATGCTCTAATTATGCTTGGAAATCACTCCCTTCCCCTCCCTGCTGAGCAGCATTCTGAGCTGCCACTGGAATGAGGCTGGCAATGATCTGGTGGGGTAGGAGCTCCAGAGCTCCTTCTGTTCCACTCCAGCTGGGCTGCATGTGGAGCTCGGCTCATATAGGGATGACAAGGAATGTAGGCAGGTTCCCCCAAGGTGGCTGATAGGGAACACAGCAGGGAAAGGAAGTCACTGAAAAGAAGTCTCTTCCTTCTGCTCTTGGAACATGATGAAGGGGCTGGTTTGAGTGGAGAGGATGCTTCACCAGCTTGCAAGGTGACAAGAGGAACGGAAGCTCAGGTAAGCAACAACGTCCGGGGAGCAGGGGACCACACCACAACAGTCCTGGGAGTGGGAGGGAGGCACGTGCACCCTCAGGAGGCCTCAGTTGCCTCTACACTAATGCTCATAGTATATGGAGTAAGCAGGAGGAACTGTGCCTCCTGATTGTGAGTAAGAACCCAGACTTAGTAGGGCTCACAGAAACCTGGTGGGACCCTACCTATGACTGGGAGGCGGACATTTGGGGATATACCCTATATAGAAGAGACAGGACAGAGAGGAAGGGTGGGGGTGTTGTGCTCTATGTCAAAGAGCATCTCACATCATCAAGGATTAGCTTTGGAGTAGAGGAGGGTTAGGCAGAGACACTATGGGTCAAACTACAAGGGGGGCATGGCGAAAGGGACCTTACGGTGGATGTCTACTACAGACCACCCAACCAGGGAGAAGAGCTGGACCAGGACTTCTCCAGTCAGCTTATGGAGGCAGTTAGGTCAAGGAATGGTATTGTCATGGGTGACGTAAACGACTCAGACATTTGGTGGGAGGGGCAGGCATCCAGGTCTGACCGCTCGCGTAGGTTCCTGGCTGTATTACAGGACCTTCACCTTATCCAGGAAGTGCATAGCACCACTAGAGGTAACGCCTTGCTGGACCTGGTCCTGATCATGGGGGATGACCTGGTGAGGGACTGCAGGTCCTTGACCACCTGGGTAGTAGCGATCATCACCTGCTGAATTTCATTAGCCAAATGCAGGGTGTCAAGGGCTTACACCGAGGCTAAAGCCCTTGACTTCAAAAGGCCAACTTCAATGAGCTTAGGAGACTAGTAGGGGAGGTACTGCGGGCCCAGAAGGTAGAGGAGATGGGAGTCCACGAGGGGTGGTTGCACCTTAAGGGGGCAATTCTCCAGGCCCAAAGGATAGCAGTCCCTGAGAAAAGCAAGGAGGGTAAGAGTGCTCAGAAACCCCCTGGCTCAGCAAGGGCATTCAGGAATGCCTGAGGACTAAAAAGGGGGGGGTACAACCAGTGGAAGGGAGAAGCTATCTCCAAGGAGGAGTACTTCTCCTTGGCCTGTGAGTGTAGGAGGGCAATTAGGAAGGCCAAGGCAGAGATGGAACTCGGGCTAGCATCCAGGATTAAGGACAACAAAAAGTCCTTTTACAAGTACATTGGGAGCAAGAAGAGGGCACCAGGCAATGTAGGGCCCCTGCAAGATGCAAATGGTAATCTTGTGGCTACACCAGACAAGAAAGCTGTTATATTTAACAGTTTCTTTGCCTCTGTTTTCTTGAACAGGGACTGGGATATCCCACCTACCAGAGGTAGGGACAATCTTGGGGATAGCTCTGAACAGACCTTCAGTTAGCACAGATGTAGTTAGGGATCTTCTGGAAGGGCTAGATATTTTTAAATCTGCAGATCCAGATATCCTCCACCCAAGGGTTTTGAAGGAGCTGGCAGGGGTCATCACAGAGCCCTTGGCCCAGCTGTATGAGCATTCGTGGTCATCTGGTCAGGTGCTGGGGGATTGGAAACTGGCTAATGTGGTCCCAGTTTTCAAGAAGGGGAGGAAGGAGGACCTAAGTAAGTATAGGCCTGTAAACCTCACCTCAGTGCTCGGGAAGATCTTGGAGAGAATCATCAAGGAGCACATCTGTGGGGGGCCTGCGGAGGAGATCATGCTCAGGGGTAATCAGCATGGGTTCATCAAAAGCAGGTCCTGCCTGACCAACCTGATGCCTTTTGTGACCAAGTAAGTAAATCCTTGGATGATGGTGTCACTGTGGACGTAGTCTTTCTAGACTTCAAGAAGGCCTTTGACACCATTTCTCACCCCATCCTCATCAATAAATTAAGCAACTGTGGCATTGATGCCTGCACAGTTGGATGGGTAAAAAATTGGCTGATAGGGCACACCCAGAGAGTTATTGTGGACAGGTTGTACTCAAACTGGTGAGATGTGAGCAGCAGGGTACCCCAGGGCTTGGTCCTCAGGCCCTCACTGTTTAATATCTTCATCAGCAACTTGGATGAGGGGGTGGAAAGCACACCATTCAAGTTTGCTGATGACACTAAGATGTGGGGTGAGGTGGACACTTGAAGGGAGAGAGAGAGGCTGCAATTAGATTTAGACAGACTACAAAAGTGGGCAGATGAGAATAGGATGGGGTTCAACGTAGACAAATGCAAGGTGCTGCATCTTGGGAGAAGGAATCCACAGCATACATATAGGTTGGGGAGTTACCTCCTTGAAAGCACAGAGGTGGAAAGGGATCTTGGAGTCATTATTCCAGATGAACATGAGCCACCAATGCCAGACCACAGCCAGGAAGGCCAGCCATACCTTGTCATGCATTCAAAGGTACATCTCATGCCAGTCCAGAGAGGTGATACTCCCCCTCTATGTGACTTTGGTCAGGCCTCAGTTGGAGTACTGCGTCCATTACTGGGCACCGTACTTCAAAAGGGATGTGGTCATCCTGGAGAGGGTTCAGAGGAGGGCCATCTGCTTGGTGAGAGGGCAGCAGGACAGGACCTATGAGGAGAGACTGAGGGACGTGAACCTGTTCAGCCTCAGGAAAAGGAGGCTGAGGGGGGCCTGGAGGCTGCCTACAAACTCATCAAGGAAGATCAACAGCAAACAGGTAGAGCCCTTTTCTCCCCAGCACCACCTGGGGTGACAAGGAACAATGGTAACAAGCTGATGAAACCCCAGCTGATAGGTTTAGATTAGAGATCAGAAGGCAATATTTTACAGTTAGGGTGGCCAAAATCTGGAAACAACTTCCCAGGAAAGTGGTCCTCGTCCCTACCTTGGGCAAATTCAAGAGGAAATTGGATGATCTCCTGTCTGAGGTCTTGTGAACCCAGCATTCATTCCTGCCTGTGGCAGGGGGTCAGGCTAGATGATCTGTTCAGGTCCTTCCTGGCCCTAGCCACTATGAAATTATAATCCAAAATGGGAGAACAACTGTGCCACAGCACCTTCTGTGGACCCACCCCTGGGATGAGCATTATGTAGATTACAGGGTTGAATACTAATATTTTAGAAAAGTAGACCACTCCAGTGAACAATGGGGATAATCAAAGCCTTGAAGGGGCTGAATTAAAGAAGGCTTAATTGATCAAGCCTAACAAAACTCACCAATACTTCAAAGTAAGGCATGCCTGGTCATACTGTTTTCCTTCTATGATAAGGCAACCAAGTCTGTGAATGTGGGGGGAGAAGTAGGTCTGATATACCTTAACTTTAGCAAGACTTTTAACCCTGACTCCCACAACATTTTCATTTATAAACTAAGGAAATACAGACTAAATAAAAGTACTATAAGGTAGATACGTAACTAGCTGGACATTGTGCTCTGTCACAGAGTGGGACCTAGGAGCGGCCAAGATCTCACTAGCACCCCCTGCCGTGTCAATTAGGTGATCCAGCACCCTCTACTCGTCCGCCACGTCTTTGATGTTATGAGGTTCAATATGGGAGGCTGCCTCTTATCACCCTGGACACCACTGATGCTATTCCTCCGCTCCAAGTGGGGTGCCCCAATGCACCCCTGCCTTATGGGCAATGTGTGCTTCCTACCTCCCCTTTAGCATGCCCCAAGCCTTGCAGCACTTCCTGGACATTATCCGGTCCTTGCCCTTCGGCGCCCCTCTCTGGCACCCCTGGGCTTGTCACGCCCCCAGCACCCCACTCTGGGTTCTTGTCTCCAATAAGTAATTCGTTAGGCTCAGGTGACCTAAGTCTTAACTGGCCTCTCCAACCCTTCTGGGCCCTGGTTAAGTATTAGGCCTCCCCTTAGGCTCAGGCGACCGGAGCCTTGCCTGGCCTTTCTGGCCCTCCTGGGTCCCCACTATTGTGGAGGCCCTCAGGGATCCTTTTAGTCCACACCCCACTGGGGTCTCAATCAATTCGGATTGGGGCTCAGGTGGCCTAAACCTTACCTGGCCCCGTTAGGCCCTTCGGAGTCTCCAAGTCCGTGGAGCCCCTCTGGGATCCTTTCCTGGTCATGCCCCCCTGACTGGGGCTCAGGTGTCCGTCACCGTACCTGGCCCCCTAGACCACCATCCGGGTCCTTAGCCTTACTAGGGCTTCCCTGTGAATCACCCCACAGGGCCGGGGGTCAACACCCAACATGCTCCACTGGTGCAAACAGCTGTGCTCACACGACACTGCTCACTGTGCCCACTGGGCACCAGAAGTCCCTGAAGTACTGAGGAGCTCCTGTGAGACCTCCTCACACCCCTACAGCCTCCCCCCAGTCCTCTGGTCTAACCATAACTAAACCATGAGCCAAACAGCTGCAACATAACAACAAGAAGCCTCCTGGCTTATAGTGTAAACTCTGCCATGTTGGCTCTCTACCATACCTCCTTTAGGGTTCTCCCTACCCTGTATCCTCATGCAGCCAATCTGGGTGCTCAGGCTAAAACCATGAACAGTGTCTGCTCAGCTCTCCCACAGAGCTCCTGCTCCTGTGGCTGCCAAAAGGGAACTGCTCCTAGGCTTTGGCTTGCGCTGTTTATAAAGGCGCGGCCCTGCCCCCTTCTGGTCACATGACCTGCCTGGTTGCCCCAGCCAGCGGCACCTAGGCGGCCTTAAAGTGTAGCAGCTGCCCTTATTTCTTCCAAGACATGGGGCACCCAAATGCCCCCGTGACATGCTCAATAAGTGATCATCAGTGGGTCGATGTCTAGTTAGAAGGAAGTAACACATCGGTATTCCTAGGGGTCTCTCCTAGGTCTAGTATTGTTTAAGGTCTTCATTAATGATTTGAACAAGAAGATTCAGTGCGTGCTTAGCAAATTTGCAGATGACACCAAGTTGGGTGGAGTGGCAGCCAGCATGGAAGGTAAGGGTAGGATCTAGAATTACCTAGAAAACCTGGAGAAAAGTTCTGAAATAAAACATAAAATTAAACAAAAACAAGTACAAAGTGCTTTTAGGATGCAATAACTACATGCAGAAATACTTGAAGCACAGCTACAAATAGGATGGAGATGGCCTTTTCTCTTTGGCCATTGGGGACAGAACTACAAGCAATGAACTCAAGCTGCAACAGAGGAAATTTAAGCTGGAGATCAGGAGGAACTTCCTGACTAGGAAGGTGGTTAAGCACTGAAACAAGTAAGCTAGAGAAGTAGTGGAATCTCTGTCCCTGGAAAGAGTCAAAAGCAGGTTGTACAGGCACTTTGCACAGGGTGGTTTAGTCAGAGATGATCCTGCCTTGAGTAGGGGCCTGATCTAGATGAGATCCCTTCCAGCCCTAGTTCCTGTGGTCCTATCAAATGGCTCTTGCTTATTTTTGAGAATCACTCAGGATAGTGATTCTAAGCTAAGAGGTTTTGGAGCTAAAAGGAACTGTGGCACAGAAGAGGCTGTTGCTGATGAATTAAAAGAAAGGCAGAGAAAGTGTAGAAAAGAAATAGCCTGTTGCCAAGAAACAGCTTATAGAAAACTGAATTGTGAACAGGACTTAGGCCCATTTTGTATGAAACTAATAAATACCTATAGAAAATCCCTATAATGTATTTCCCCCCCACTACAAACCCGAACCAATTTACAGTAAAAAAATCTGCTACTCATCATAAAGGGCAATGCTACAGGCTCCCACCTACACACCATGTACTCTCTTAAACATCATTTGTTGGGTTACGAATATTTATAACACAGGGAAAATATGATAGGAAATGTTGTGTTACATATTGTTATATGTTATGTTATACTCCGATACATATAATTCACAAACACAGCATAAGATTCCAAAATGAAAAGTTTTGGCTAAAATATTGCAGTAAATTTATTACATTTTCTAAAGGGAAACCTAATACTTTGACTAAATACTTGTACCAAAGGCTCACATGAGTGAGTGGACAGTTTATAGGAGGCAAGGACTCATAAATTTACAATGCAGGAAAAAAAATATTTACTCTAACAAATAATGTTTCAATAATGTATGCTTGTGGGCTTGCTAATCTGTACCATTTTTTAAGCAACATTGGGTGCTTCTACACGTGCCATTAAGGAGATACGATAAGCTCCTGTGGAGTTTGCAATGGAGTTAGGTGGTCACAGGTACAGCATCTGCACGTGTGCCCATGACCACAGGAATATGAGCCACCATAGAATAGCACTGTCCCTGACAGTACTATCCTACAGCAGAGTTAATTTACTGCATCCTAAACTGGCGCACCTGTAGACAGTGTTGCTTTACTGAAGAACTAAATAGTCAACTCTGTAGTAAAGGACACATGTAGATGCACCCACTGGGCATGTTTACAAATGCATTTATGCTATCTTAAATTTACTGTACAGTAAGTTACTGAACAGTAAGCAGAAATAGGATGGCATCTACACATGCAGGCATTAAAGCACATTAACATTTTGTGTGGACTGACTTAGGACTAAAGTTAATTAGTGTTACTTTGTGGTAAGGCAGTCCCAAGTCTGACACACACACAGTGTTACTGTACGTACACACACACACACACACACACACACACACACGTGTTACTGTACACTAAGACTAAGCCTGAGCCTAAATTGATTCAATCTTTGCAGGTTAGTCTAATCTGCAAAGCTTGAACTGATTTGTAGGTGGATAGACATTCCCTTTTCATTCCAGAAATGCAGGTGCTAGAGCAGCCCTCCCTTCCCTTCCACATGCCCGAGTTCAAGTGGGCATGGCCAGGCCCTGGCAGGATGCTCTAATTATTCCCACCCACTCCCCTGCCCTATCAGCCCAGCAGGGAATGTTTATCACCCCTAACTCAGTGTTC
Source organism: Crocodylus siamensis (assembly GCF_052110815.1). Taxonomy (NCBI): domain Eukaryota; kingdom Metazoa; phylum Chordata; order Crocodylia; family Crocodylidae; genus Crocodylus; species Crocodylus siamensis. The sequence continues at coordinate 59,940,680 of NC_143396.1, forward strand.
ATCAACCCATTAAGAATACAAAGACTCTCTTCATTAACAAATGCAGCTCTTCTTAAGCAACTTTTCCAAAGAAGGACATTAAGCTATCTATTGATTACCTCCAAAAGCCTGTCTGTCTTTGTCATCTCCCACATGATGGACCACAGCCAGTGTGCTAGCTAATGCTGAGGTGTCTGCATAAAGTGGAGGGGAGGGGGGAATAATCCCTGCTTAGCAGAGAGAAGCCAGGCAGATGCTCTGTGCCTACAAGTCTCTGCCAGACCTACAACCAGGGTGCAGAGGGGAAGAGCCAGCCTTGCTGTGGAGTAGAGAGCCCTGACAGCATGCTGGGATGCTGGGGGTGTCTGGTTTATCTTAAACCAGCAAGGGGTCTGGGACAGACACTGCATAAACCAGTTTGACCCAAATCAGTTAAGTCTGATACTACATTCAACCAGGTTTTTCTCAAACTGGTTTCAGCCATTTTTAAGATGGTTTATGTGCACTGAACATCGGCTCTGTTACAGATTTATACCAGTTTATGCGTAATGTCTGCCCCTAGCTTAAGTCTACATGTGCATTACTGCACTAAATAATCACCCTCAAATTTGATACCATAGTGCACAGTAATTTTGGTTATTATGCAGTAAATGAGCACTCAGTGCACAGACTGAGTACAATTGCACAGAACTGCCAATATTAGGCAACTTTACTGTGTTTTGTCTTTCTCAAGGAAGATCAATAAATAAAATCCCTTCTCTCATGACTGGTGGGAGCCATGATTAATCCAAGACCCACTGGGCTGCATGCTGACTCAAGTGAGTCTTTTTTTTTTTTTGCCAACACCTCTTCCTGGCAGAGTAAAGGAGTCAGGAGTCTTAAATTATCATTACCTTTTCCCGTTGGTCCAGAGGAAGCCCTCCCTAGCTTCCAGCTGTAAGGGTTTGCATTTCTGGCACAAAATACCTACTTATATTCAGAACTGCCAAATATGACCTGAGATTTCATTCTTTGTGAGATTTTTCTCATATTTATTTGAAGAGGAACCCCCCTAGCATTATGAAACTACCACTTGAAGTATTTTTGTTGGTTTATTTCTTTTTCCCCCCAAGTGCAAAATAACTGGTCCTCTAAATTAGGTGTAAATTGTTTTGTAATGATATCTTAAATGTATATCCAGAAAAAAAAATAATTTCAGGGGTCCCAAAATAAATATTGCAGATAATTAAACAACTAGTACCTGTACTCAAAGTCTGTGAATGAAATCAAAATAGCTATATATTATATTTTTACTAACAGTTGTTTTACATTATTTCCAAGTGATACTTGTGTACCTTACTGATTTTATACAGAACATCGACTTCAAAAGAACACTTCACAAGATGAACATCTTGGACAGCTCCCTGTGTGAAGGTGGTGTCCAACAAACAGCACAGCACTTAATCAAAAGCTGCAATCTTTATAAATGCCCAGACAGGGTAGATGGAATCTGCACATTGAGCGATAATACCAGACAGTTGCTCACAGATTTGGCAGTTGATATCTGATGCTATACAAAAGAAGCACAAGCTTCTATGATTATGCAGGTTGATATATAGAATCCCTCAGTGGTCTGCAAATCATTACTTATGGCATGGTGTCCTCATCCTATATAATTCCCCATCTTGAAACACATCCAAATACTTCTAGCATGACTACTTACTTCATCTGAATTTAATTTAATCATAGCAGTAAGTGAATCATGTTGCATTTAACAATGGCAAGTCCTTTGGAAGGGATTTTTTAAGTACAAGACTGCTGTGGCTATTCATTTTAAATAGATTTTGTATGCATCTAGGAATTTCAAACAGCTAAGCTCCATTTAGATGCATGCTATTCTATTACCCACAAAAAGTTAATACCAAAAAAACTCTACAAGCAGCAACAGAAAAACAAAATCAATACTAACATGGTGCTTATGATAATCTGTTCATTATCTAGGAAAAACAAAGCACTAGGACCAAACTCGTGGATAATTGAGCTGTTGCATTTAGTTTAGTGTTTTGTCAACTCAGGTCCCTTCTCTTCCCCTCTTCTCCCAGTTAAGTCAGACAACTGCTATGCAAATGAGCTTACATAAGCTGTACATGCACAGAACAGAACAAATCCATAGGTGGTGAAAATGATAGAAAACTATTTAAGAAAGAGGCCTTCATAACGTTGTGGGACAGTGAGAAGGCATGCTACATATGTGCTTGTATAATTCAAAATAGGATGCTCTGTCTCTTTGGTTCACTATAATATTCTGTCAGTTAATTCAGCCCTGCTTGACTGCATTTCTATTGTAAATTTGTGCGTTAATCAAGAGGTTTGCTTTTACTTTAACAACAACCCCAGAAATATTTACTTCTTCCAAGGACAGGTCCTGAGGGAGTGCGGATCACACCCCCTTTTAGACTATGGTGCAAAAGCAGAAGCTGGGACCTTTATTTAAGTCTCCAAATCAGGTAAGACTTCTCCCCCCTACGTACCCTTCCATGCTCAGCAGCATGATGTCCCTTCCCCTTCTATGTCCCCCATCATTCACCCACCACTGCCACTATCCATGTTCCAGAGCTGCTCCTGCACCACTTCAGTGAGGCTGCGTAGAAAGCCAGGTTCAGCTGGGGACAGCAGAAGTGGTGACAGCAAGCAGCTTACCCCTCCCCATCCTTTCTCCCTGACAGCCTGGCCACTGCTGCCCCCATTCTCCTGGGATAAGCCTGGATGTCCACACAGCCCAGCTGGACTGGGGCAGGAGCAACTCTGGAGCTCTTCCCACCCCCAGGTCTGCTGGGGACAGCAGCAATGGAAGGTCCATGAGGGACTGAATGGGAGGGACGAGGAGGTGTTCCTGAGGATGGAGGGGAATAAAGCCATGTCAAGATCTGGAGTGTAAATATTCTTACCTGATTCAAAATCTTGGGGGGGGGGGAAGCTCTGAATGGCATGGTCTGTTCAGTTCTCTGTGTAGAACTGGTCATTATTCATACACCCCCTTTTTACAAAATCCTGGATTTGCTCATGGCTTCTTCAAATTCCACTATGTAATGTAATGTAAATCAAAATTTCAACTTTTCTTGAGAAAGATAATATGAATGAGAGTTAGGATACTATATAATCTAGTGTGTCCCCTGACTCACTTCAGTTATAACACTGGGTTCGGTATGTGATTATACAACTGCAAGATGGGAGAAATTCATAGCAGTATATCACACTGCATGTTGAGTGCATCACCAAAGTCTGATACAAGAAACGTTTCCTTATTGTTTAAAACTCTAATAATAAAAGGACATAGGAGAAGGGGACAAATAATTTAAGCATGAAAAATGGAACATATCCACAAATATAAATTATAAAATGAGTTTACCTTCTTACACTGCTTTAAAATGCTACAGAGTTTTATGACACGAGCACAGTGATGTTTTTTGACTAAACCTGTCCTACCCCTCCACCCCAACACATACACCCACTACATTATGAATTTCTATGCCATTGTATATCACTAATATACTGTATGAAGTCTCTAAGTTCTATTCCAAGTTGTGCTTTTGACTCCCTGTTCAGACAGTTCTTTGTGCATCATTTCCCTGTGTGTAAAATGGGAATGATAATACTCTTTTCTATTGGTTTTCTATGGTTAACTATGTTTTCTACAGTGACTAATACTATGAGGCTTGGAGTATGCATGCCATGTGTGCTAAAACTTGTAATGTACCACTTTACTAAGGATAACCAGAATTGCGAATGGTAGGCACATGATAAAAAAAAAAAATTACACAGGAATATAACTGGGGGTAGGCAAGTGAGGCATTAGCCCCTTGCACTTACCCCTTGCCCCTGCCAAATATTATTTATTGAAAAACAGGCAACATTGCTATATGAAAACTGCCATTCCATATGATCTATCTGTTCACAGTGTAAGCTATCTGGAGTGGGGATACATGTGAGAACTTGCTCTACCAGCAAAGGGACCCAGAGAGTTGCTGGCAGGGGTTGTTACTAGGTCTGTGCAAAGCAGCTAGTATTCACTTTGGACAGTGATTCGAATCACTGTCTCTGATTTGGAGATTTGGTCACCGCTGAATCAGCCAAATCTCCAAATCAAACAGGCACCATCCCCTGTCCACTCTCCCAGCCCCATCAATGGCTGCCCACCCAGACCCAGGTCCCAGCTCTTAAAAAAAAGAAAAAAAGTCCAGCAATCACCAGTTGCTGCTGGGGGGGGGGGGGTGACCGTGCTGCCCCCCACTGCCCCTTGTGCTGCATGAGGGGCTTGGTCGTGAGCCCTCATCCCCCACCTGCTCTCCCAGCCCCAGCATCCCTGCTCTTAAATTAAATTAAATTAAATTAAATAAAAATAAAAAAGCCCTGAATTCATCGGATCCTACCAGGTGGGGGAGGGGGCAGGGAGCAATCCCCACTGCCTCCCATTGCCCCACGGGGTGTATGGAGCTCTGCCATGAACCGCCAGAAGCCTTGAGAGTGCTTCAGCAGCTAGTAAGTGTGGAGTTTTTTTATTTTATTTAGTTTTTTTTTAAAGAACTGAGAGTCTCTGGGGCCAGGGGCAGGCATGCATGGTGCTGAGAGAACAGGTAGGGGATGGGGGCTTGTGACAGAGCCTCCACACAGTGCAGGGCAGTAGGGATAACCCCCCCACCCAAGAGCTTCACCATGGGTTCTGGCAGGAGCTGGTGAGTGAGGGCTTTTTTTCCCCCCCACAAAGGACTGGGAGTTGGAGCCACCCTGGCCAGCCATGAGGGGGTGGGGGAACTCAGGAAGGGCTGGAGGGATAAGGCAAGGGATGGGTCCTGTGGGGGTACCCCCTTGGTCCCCTCCCCCCTCTTCCAGCTTACTCCCCACCCCCTACTTACTAGCACAGAGTCTAGGTCCAGCTTCTTTTGGTGGTAACTGGGGACTGCCTGAATCTCCGAAGCTCTTCGAATCTTTTCCAAATCAATTCAGAGAGCTTTAAATTGATTTGGACCTTTTTATTGGTCTCCTGATTCAATTCAGATTTGGAGATTCAGCTGCTGAATCAGGCCAAATCTCCTCCAAATTGAATCAGCACCCAAAGCTTTGCACAGCCCTAGCTTTTACCCCCCCCCACCTTCAGCTGTCCTGCTGAGAAATGAGCTCTGAGATCACCAGCTTCACCCTGGGTGAAAGAGCTTCTCCCATGACACATGCAGAGCAGGGAAAACTTATGCAAAGGAAGCTGGGGGGGATTTTTTTTTGTTACTTGTACAGGATCTGCAGGGCTCCAACTCTCCCAGGAACCTTATAAGGTGCTTTTATTCACAGATTAATAGATTGTAAGGCTGGAAGGGACCTCAGAAGATTATCTGGTCCAGCCCCCATGCACTAGTTAGGAAAGACAACTGAGGGTCAGGTAACCCCAGCAAGGTGACTGTTCAATCTCCTTTTGAAGATTTCCAGGGTAGGTGATTTCACCACCTCTGGAGGGAACCTATTCCACAATCTAGACACTCAAACTCTGAAGAAGTTTTTTCTAATGTTGAGCCTGAAATGGTCTTCCGGGAGTTTGTGGCCATTACTCCTGGTTTTCTCCAAGGGTGCTCTGGTGAACAGTTGTTTGCTGAGCCCTTGATGTACTCTCCTGTTATAGTGGTAAGCTGTTACCATGTCCCCTCTCAGCCATCTCTTTTTTAGGCTGAAGAGACCCAGGTCCCTCAGCCTTTCCTCATATGGCTTGCTGTGAAAGTCTCTGATCGTACAGGTGGCCCTTCTCTGGACTGTCTCAAGCATTTCCATATCCTTGTTGAAGTGTGGTGCCCAGCACTGGATACAGTACTCCACCTGCAGTTTCACCAATGCTGAGTCAAGTGGAAGAATGACCACCTTGGTCAATTATATATTTGCATGCCAGAATATTATTTGCATTGCTGACTACAGTGTCTCATCGATGCTGGCTCATGTTCATACCGTGGTCTATAATTACCCCCATGTTCCTTTCATTCATGGTGCTGGTCAGTTTGGCGCTGCCAAGCCTATAGGTGTGTAAGAGATTGTTGATCCCGAGGTGGAGCACTTTACATTTCTCAATGTTGACCTCCAGTTGGTTCCAATCCACCCAACTTGCCATCCTGTCTCGGTCCACCTCTAGCTGCAGCTTATCTTCAAGCGTGACCACATTTCCCCATAACTTGGTGTCACATGCAAACTTGGCCAGTGAGCAGCTCCCTCCCCACATCCAAATAACTGATAAAGATGTTGAAAAGAACCCCTGAAGGACACCATTGGCCACTTCTCATCAAGACGACATAGATCCATTCATTAGAACTCTCGGGGTCCTACCCCACAACCAGCTTCCTACACACCTAACTGTCATGCAGTTAAGCCTGCAATCCTCCAATTTTCTTGTGAGAACATAGTGGGATACCAGATCAAAGGCCTTTTGAAAGTCAAGTTATACAATGTCAACCTCCTGTTTCTTATCCAGGTGGTGAGTTACCTGATCGTACAATGATATGAGGTTGGTAAGAGAAGGCCTGCCTGCTATAAAGCCATGCTGGCTGTAATTCAGAAACCTACCTTCTGCAAACCTATCATGCAGACTCCTTAATGAATTTTTCCAGGATTTTCCCTGAGATAGAAGTTAAGCTAATTAGCCTATAGTTGCCTGGGTCCTCTCACCTCCCCTTCTTGAATATGGGCAGAACATTGGTCCTTTCCAGTCCTCAGGGACCTCTCCAGAGCACCACAAGTTTTGAAAGAGTTTCACTAGAGGTTCTGTGATTACTTTAGCCAGCTTCTCCAGCACTCTCAGATGAAGTTCATCTGGTCCTGCTGACTTACATATGTCCATTTTTTTAATTGATCATGCACCAGTCCTATGGCAATAGTAAGAAGGTGGTCATTCCTACCATGCCCACTCTGTACCCTACCTGACATAATTTTCCCCTTGGCCCGGTGAAATTGCAAAGCAAAGTAGTCATTCAGAAGTTCAGTTTCTCCTGAGTGCTGGTAACCAGCTGTCCTGAGTTGCTGAGCAGCGACTCCACACTCCCATTTGTTTTCCTTCTGTTCCCTACATACCTGCTGTCCAATTTGTATGCCTTATGATGGACAGCAAATGTGATGGTTTCATGGTAGCTGTCAACCAGGCTACCCTTTAAATTGAAGCTGGTCACCAGGTTATCTCCTTTGGCCAGGACCAAGTCTAGAAGACTGTTACCTCTGATTGGGCCGTGCACTTCCCGAGTCAGGAAGAACTCTTCGATGCAGGTCAGGAAGGAACACAACTGATCCGACTTGGCTGAGCATTCCTCCCAAGAGATACCTGGATAATTGAAAACTCCCATGATGATCATGTCCCATATAATGCCCATGGGAAAGTAGGAGGGCTAGCTCCTTCTGCTTGTTCCCCAAGCTCTTGACATTAGTGTACAGTTACCTGAGCCCTCCTATTGAGACCTTCAGCTTCCTGTCAGACTGAAGGAGAACTATTCCCTCAGCTCCTGCAAGAATGACTCTCCTAGTGTCCGTATCTATGAAGTTTTCCCAGCAGTATGTCAGTTCTCAGGCATGGTACAGCCAGTGTTTCTCTGTCCCCAATAAATGCATACATTCTATGTATGCATTTTTCCTCTCTCTTCATCTTGCCTGCAGTTTTTCAAACAAATGCCCTGAAAAATTCTGCATGACTCTCAGAGTCCCCTTGGTAAGGGAAAGAGCAATAAATCCTGGAGGACCTAATCATACAGTATCACCATATGTGTAACCTACCATTCAAACTGAAGTGTGTTACAAATGAGCTGCAAATATATTCTATGTTTTACAGCAATATCTTTGAGGCTGGAACACCATTTTGAAGCTCATAAATGGATGATAAATTGCTTGAATGTCTGACAGGTTACAATTAACTGCTTGATTAACACTTTAAATGCAACATTTGTAGGGGCCTTAGAGGTGGAACCAGAATGGAAGCCCCTAAGAGTCTGTGTTTTCCTTGCCCCTGGGGCTGCAGCTGCTACATCAGATGTCACTGCTTCAGGGGAAAGTGTATGTATAGCCAGTAGTCAGGGGGTATATGGAACAGCTGCTGGGTGCAGATCCTCCCCTACTGCAAGCTGCCATTTTTATTACTAACAAATTTATATTTGGTGATTTTTGCTGGCTAGGACATTCAGTATGCTCTGCAACAAAATGGAAACAGATGTTCCATTTACTCTGTAGCTGCTGGCTACAATGACACCTCCTGAAGCATCAGGATTGGTCCAGGGTGTAAACTGTCAGTTACACTATTGCAGTTACATTATTGCTTTTTTCACCTCTGCATATACAGTTAGAAGGGCAAATTTTCAGAGCAGTATTCTGCGGTCTGAGGCTAACCACTATTTCAGTACAAACCAACAACAACATTAACAGATATCAAGATTAGTTTCTTCTAACAATGCTATTTCAGCAGCTACTTTTCTTTTGTGTAATCTTCCCAGCATTTCACTTCTCAGGAAAGTGGATTCAAATGAAACTGCTTGTATGTTAATTAATTAATTAAGTAAAGCTAAATAGTTCATTATGTTACTAATACTGCCTGTCCAAAATGTTTTCTTGACCAAAGCTAGAGTCCCAGCTTCGGAAATTTAGGCATTTCAGGAGTTACGTATTGGCTTCTCCATAATACCAGAGGCTCTAATAAAAAGATACTACTAAAAATGCCTCTCTCTCTTACTTAGATTCTTATTATCCAGTCCTAAAATCATAAAACAAAATAAAACAAAACAAAAACAAACAAGCAAATGCCCCCTACCCATCAAATTTTCTACTGATAGCAATTTTTACCCAATTAATGACTGCATTAAAACTAGCAAATTGTCAGGGACTTAGAGCTAATTTCTTGGAGGTCATGTGGCAGTATAAATAGAAGAAGCAACTTTTGTTTCATTTTCTGTTTTTCATAGATACTATGACTACTGTCCAACGGAATACATATGCAAATTAATGCATTGTTTCCTTTTACAGTGAATGACCACCAAGCAAGAACAACATGAAGATAGTTAAGAAACTATGTCATCAGTTGTATGAGGCAGGAAGCTATTACTATAAAAGTGGTTCATTTAATAGGAATAGTGTCTTAAGTAATGTTGTCTTCATTTCTCATAAATATAAAGCAGGTACTGCATATACAATTCTGTTGTTCAGGGAAGTGCTTTAAATTTCTGGTGCCCATAAATGATCTCTAAGGACTTGTTTACTTTTAAATGGCTATAATTGGTCCTTGTGTTCAAAGGTCTAAAAACAGTTAATATTATTTCATTATCAATTTATACAAGCCCAAGTATTAATTTGCAATAAATTTAAGAAAGCTCTAGTACTCGCTATAAAGCTTGTGCAAGATATAATCTTTTACTGTTGCATTGTGCTGACACAAGGAATATTTAAGTCAGCGTGACCCATAGAATAAATAAGGGACTGAGATAAATTTACTGTGAAGTTTAATACTAATGTGAACTATTTTTCTATGCTCTCTGGATATGCACAAATAAAATAAACTTTCTATAGATTAGAGCAAGTAGGTGTTCCATGTTTATTAATTGCAATGGCTCATAGTTTTTTCAGAGAGCTGTTAACAGAATTTACAAACAAAAATCACACATAAAAAGTGCAAGGTTTTATTCATAAATAAAGCTGTGAAAGATATAACGAGTTCAGAAACATGAGAAATAATTAGATTTGTGTTTGAACCTCCTTTGCAGCTGATTATAAAGTAACATCCCAATTATCCATATAAACAAGATAGCTAATTTTACATAACACAGAGAGGCATGGAAAAGATTGCTGCACAATTCAAAACTTGCAAATTTAAATTTAGACTGTGTTTATGGGCTGCAACAGCATGCCTTTCAACTTAAAGGCATGCTGGGGGCCAGTCTTCCCCATGTCCCCAATGCCAGGCTCTCTGTACACCTATATACCAGCAACTTAAATACCTTTAAAGACTGCATGCAGCTGGGGATCAGGGAACTCACTTATCACCAACTACAGGCATTCGCAATCATGTGATTAGGATCTGGCATAGCAGGACATGCAGTTTTGGGAATCAATCATACAATTCCTCAAATCCCAATTGTGTGATTATATTAATGTTTGCCAGGGGTCTAAGAATAGAAAATCCTGCATTTGTGAAGTGGCTTAGACTAGATGACTCTTGAGAGGTTTTCTGACATTATGATATTACAGTTACAGTCAAGACAGAATAAACATACAGGTTTTCCTCACTCTATGTGGGTTTTGTATGTGCGAATTTGCTCTCATGCAATGACCTTTTTTATACCAAAAAAATTGTTATATGTGAAGTAAATACACTCTTACGCGATTGGTGTGGTGGAAGCCCACAGTCAGCTGCTTTGTGCAGTGCATTGTGGGAGTGATGCACACCAAAATATAGTCTCCTGTGTGGATCTGTGCTTCTCACTCATTGTCTGTGACACGTGTTTCTGTAGTTGCTGTCCTCATTAGGATAGTGCCCTGTGCTTGAGTGTACTGTTTGCTGTTGGTGAGTAACAGAATTGTCTTGTAAAAGTAGTAGGAATGGGTCTGGGGGTCAGTATAGTTGAGGTCTTGGAATATATCCCTATTTGTTACATTGTAAAATGGGATCCCTTTATACAAATTTGAGTTATGTTCCATTTCCCAGGAACTCATGTACAGCATAAAGCGAAGATATCAGGGGCCGTGGGCAGAAGGTTGGGGGATTTAGCAAGCTAGCAGGACCTGCAGGAGGGTTTGTAGGGTCCAAGGAGGGCTTGCAGGATTGAAAAGCCTCTCCAATCCTGCCAGACCCTCTCCCCCTCCCCCAATATCCCACAAACCACTCCTGGTGCTGGTTTCACAGGCATATACTAATGTAAGTCAGGATGTGGGTTGGGCTGGCAGATCATGTGGGCCTAGCAGCTCTGCATGGGGGCTGGTGGGGTTGGCAGCACTGGGAGGGCTCTCCCTTTCCCCCCATCCTGAATTACTTCCTGGTGCTGGCAAATGCTGGTCAAACTGGAACCAAGGATGGTCTGTGGCAGGGCATTGGCTGGTTTGAGGGGGTAGCTGGTCTGCAGGGGGAAGGTTGTCCCTTTGGGAATGGGGTAAAGGGTGAGGGGGATAAAAATAGCCCAGTGGTGGGGACAAGGTGGAGGAAAAACATTGGGGCTGGAGTAAGCAGCTGGCCTCTCTCAGCGCAGGGGCTACACTCCAAATAATTACAGCTAGATTCATCTAACTGTGCCCAATCTAACTTAGTTCACTCTCAGGTGATCTAAAGTTAGATTGGGATGACCAATTTTTGACTGATCTAATCTTTGGGGAATATCCATATGGTAGATCAACCTAACTAGGGATCTAAATGTAAGGTCCAGAGGACAATGAACTAATTTAGACTAGGCAGCCATTTTTCACCTGATCTAAATTCTCAGATGTCTGTATGCACCTTTAGTCAGTTTTGCAAGAAGAATCCTCCTGCTAACAGAGTTATTGTGTAGCACCACAGATTTCTTCCTCTTCCTAACCCCTATTCCAGAACTATATTGTAGAAAGGACAAGTTTATCCTAGATGAAACTAGCCTCCTAGGGAATTGCAAAGTTTCTGGTTGAAATTATTTTAAGTATTATCCTTTGGGAACTAAGTCTTCCCCAACTGAAATATGGTTTATATAGCAATAAAAGCATAATTCATTTTTTAACTACTTCTGCTAACACGTTTAAGTTTGTGAAGAGGATCAAAAGAGAGGTAAAACTCTTCTGACTGAAAAGAAAGTATTTTCCAAAAGGAACTATTCCCAGGGGCAGTTTAATATCCATGACAATATCAAATAGGAAGATGAGCACAGGGGCTGAGCAGAGATCAATGAGAAAGTCAGACACAGACCCAGATGCTACAGAAAGACTGATTTCTGAGTTCACCATCTGTAGTCTATTGCTGCCAAGCACTTCTTGTGGGTGGCCACTGGTATTGGCTGAAATGCTGGGGCATATTAACTAAGATGGCAAACAGACTGCAAACAGAGCCACTCTTCTAATATCAGTGATAAAGACTAACTGGAAATAATCATATGAGCCAATTTATCTGTAGTGTAATGTCAGTTAGACAAAAAATGTACATGTACAAAAAAAATTGGGGGTCAGACTTGAAGATCTATTGAGGTCCCTTCCGACCCTAACATCTATGAATCTATGAATATTCTGTAACTTAAGGTCTAGAGTAAGCTTTTCCAAAATGCAACAATATCTGGATGAATTACTGAAATTTTAAAGAGCAGATCTTCTAAGGGTGCCCTGATTAATTTACCAAGTTACAATTTTAACATTCAGTCATATACCAGGTACTTATGATGTAAGCCTTAAAGCAGTGTTTTTCAACTTTTTTAGCCTCAAGGCACTCCCTACACAACGTTTCTGAATTTAGTAGCACCATGGGCTCCCAGCTGAGATTTCAGTGAGAAACAAAATTCAAAAAAGTTTTGGAGGGCTGCTTGGAAGCTAAAAATGTTGAGAAACCCTGATCTAACTGGTGCAAGGGGACAGTGGTGGGGGCAGAACCTCACTCTACCATGCCCCGTTCTTTCCACTACTTACTCTCCCTGCCACCCCTGATCCATACCTGGGAGGCAAAGGTGGTCTCTGTGGCCAAGGCTGCTTGCCTGAGGTTGTGCAGGCTGGTAACTAGAGCCACCTTCCTACTGGCCCTGGGAGCATGGGAGAAACTACAGGGGTGGAGTGGTCTGAAAAGTACTGCTCCATCCATGCATCTGTCTCATTGCTCTGAGTATCGGGGCCAGAAAGGAGGCAAGAGAGGCTTCAGTGGCAGCAGTCCCCAGAGAAGTAGACAGGGATTCCATTGATTGCAGTGGGCATAGGGAGCCAGACAGGGGAGAAGAGTCTTTTATTTGCCATATACTGTATGTGCGGTGTGCTGCAGCACCCCTTGTAGGATCACACTGTACCTCAGGGTGTTGAGGCACCCCAGCTGAGAATCATTACTTAAAGAATAGCAGAAATAAAACAGCAAGGGAAACTACAATCTTCCTTCTGTCCTTTTTTCTGTTACTCGTACTATTTCCTTTTCAAGGAGCGTGACATTTAATCAATGTGCAAATTGACTCAATTACCAAAAGCAACTAATATGCATATCTTCCTGTTAATAGGCTATTTTATTAGTGGTTTAGTTGTACTGAGTTATACATTATACTGCTATGTAACTTGAGCCTTTCAAATGTGCTCATTTAATACTTAGATACCGTAATTGGGAATGAACAGAATAATAGAAAACAAATCTTGAAGGCATCCACTGAGGGTCGACACAATCAAACAATAGGATTCTGTCACAATCCTTTGGCATTTTAAGATATAGAGCAAGAGCTTATTACAATAATGCTGAAGGGAGATGGTGAGAGACAACATCACTTGCATTTTGTGTTAGTGGCTTAAGATAAAAGTATAGGATTTGAGGGGATCTTTAGGGTCACTGAGTCCAGCCTTCCCTCCTGCCCCACCCTCAGCTCCCAGGCCAGCTCCCCCTAAGTAGCTTCCTGAGGTAACCAAAGCTTTCTAAAGCTAGTGACTTACTAAAAACAGCTTTCTGAAAACAGTGATTTAACAGCAGAAATAGTAAGATTTCAAATGTGATGCAACTATCACACAAGTATCTTTCCTTTGCTGTGGATTTTGTTGCAATAATGCACTTGAATATATACAAAACTAAATCATGCCATACAAAGAACAGTATACAAGGTATATCTTGGTAACAACTAATGAGGTTAAGTGTTATATTGCATTTCTTTTTTAGGATTTTCAAATATGCGTCTTAGTATTTCTTCATATGATAGTTTTAAACTGTCCTTCCCACCAACTGGCAATATTGGTGGGAGGGGAGGTGAGGCATCTTGCTCCTTTAAGAGATTATTTGTAGAAGCCTAGAGCTGTGCTTTGTTCTAATATAAAAGCTTTGGGAATGAAATTTCAGACCATTAGTAAAATAAAAAATTATTTCTATGGTTTCATAAATAATAAGAATGGACTGTTTTGGTAATGTAGTCTGATATCCTATAAAACAAATCTACTCCTTACTCCTGTTCAATATTTCCCTAAAAATATATCCAAGTAACTTATTTGCCCCATTTACCCTAATGTCACAATATGAGCTCACATTTGGTTGGCTATCTACAATAAACCTAAATCCCTTTCACTGCTTTTCAAAAGATGAGTATTGATTGGTATACCTTATATTATTTGCACTTATAAGTATGATCTTGCAGTCAATTATGTTGCATGCTGTTTAATTATGTCCAGCCCAGAATATTTCAAAAAAATATGGCTTGGAAGATACAAAAGTTTTAAAAACATTTAATTGCTTTCCAGCTGTGCAAACAGCCTCAGTCTAGATTCACTACTTTTTTTTTTAATATGAACCAAACTTTGCGAGCACATAGAGACTCCTATCTCAGGCTCAGGCCAAAACAGTTTCCCAATTTGACTGAATAATTCTCATAGCTCTGCCAATAAATCAGATTTACTGGTATTTCAATTTTAATGCAAAATCATAGTAAAGCAAACAAAACAGAAAGTGCAACCAAGCCTGGCACAGCAAAAACTATTATTTATTATACATTTTATGTTAGAGAACTAGTTTGCTACCTGGAAGTCTTAGCAACAAACTTCAAAATGAGCTAAGTTTGAAAAGTCATGTCCACACTAGCTTTGTATAAACTTCCCTTTTCCCCAAAATACATTAGAGCAATGTTTCAAAATGGGCTTAGTACATTTACATCACCTCATGTGTCATCAGAAATACAGTTCATTGAACTATAAGATAACTTGCACAGTTTGAACACAGTTCTCTCTCAGTTTTACAAGTTTAGGATTGGCTTTGTGTGGTGGCAAATAATGCTGCTCATTCGTTTAGCTATGTCATAGAAGACAAAACATTTTGGTTTTTTTTACATTGATTCATGAAGGAAAAGCACGTGGCACGGTGCAAAGGTATTACAAAAAAATCAGAGTTCTTAATTCCTTATTTTCCCCCTTAAACTAAGTATTACTATTCTTTTCAAATATTATAACAATGAAATTTTAACTGTACCCAAACAAATGTCTATCCAGCTGTGTATAAACTTGCATTGTCCTTCGTGAACAGATCTTCTCATTAATACTATGCTGTCTGTACTAATGTACTCACTTTCTGACAGCACCTTTCTGATAGTTAAGCCAACTTAACTTTTTAAAGTCGACTTAATTATCACAGCATACACACATATGTGGAGCAGAGCTGACTTAAATGTAACACTGCCGAGGTGTATTATCTTGAGTCACATTAGTTCACTTGACTTAGCTCACAAGATGGCTACCACCATGTCAAGGAGCTGTACATATGTACACTCTGACATGCCTTAAGTTAAGTTGATTTAGTAAAGTTCCCTTATTTAAAGTCAACTTAGTACGTGTGTTTGAACCCCCTAAGAATCATCACAATTCTGCTGTGTATTACAAGACAAGGAGAAACTGTTTTTTAACAACACATTTTTGCTGTTCTCAGCAAACATGCCTTCTAGGAGACTTCAGAAAGAAAGTGGGGAGAAGCTGAAACACAATTTTCCTCAGAGCTTACATAAAGACGCTACACCTTTAAAAAATTCTATCAGCAGCTAGAAATCATGAGGGGAGAAAAAAACCTGTATAACTGTGAAAAAGTACCAAGTGACATGAGGACCAGAAGCATTCCAAACAACTTTTAAAGTATAAGACTGAGGTAAGTAATTCAAAAAGCAACACTTTTTTTTCTTTTTACCTAACAGTAATTCTGTTTTTGAGATGCATGGTCAGAATCCTGTAGTAATTTTCATGCACCTCCTATGTAAGAGTCTGGATTCTTGAGTAGATGCGTCTATCATGACCATACACATCTTCTGGGAACTCAGGGAGAGAGAAACTGAAGCTGAGGGGCTGAAGCCAGAGCAGTTAGGCTAAAGCCAAGGCAGAGGCTTGGACTCGAGTGGGTCAACACTGATACAGGGGTCAAGTCTGAGTGAGCAGACGCTGAGACAGGGGCCAGGGTCCTCAGGCTTGAAGGAACCAGAAATAGTTCTCGGGGACTGTGATAAATGTTGAATAAGTAAAACCTGTGAGGCATGGGCATGATTATGGGTGGGACCTACCTAATTCATGATTTCATGGATTTTGCAGATTCTGGAATGGAATCTGCACCAAAAACAAACAAAAAACCTGATAGAAAATGTGCTGGCTCCTCAGAGAGAACTAGCAGTCTTCAGTGTGCTGTGGTGGTGGGGCCTGCCTTCTTGAAGGGCTGCAGGCAAGATGATCACCAACCCTCACCAATGACTTACTGTGAGGCCTGCCTGTGGCCCCACCCCTCTCCACTAATTGGCAGTGAGGGGAGGGGCTCCATGATGGATAGCCCTTGCAGGCAATCAGTGGTGAGGGGCCACAGGGGTCCCTTAGCTAATCAGCCATGGCCCATGAAATGGCTGCCCATGCCCACATTCTGCCTGCGAAACTGTGGAGCAGCCCTTATCAATTAGGTAGATCCCTAATTAGGAGAGAGGCTGGAGGCCATGCTTAGGGCCAGTGAGAGAGCTAGAAAGAAAGCAGAGAGGAAGAGCCAGGAACTGAGACCAGACTAAGGATAACACCATTAGGCTCCCTTTAAAGCAACCTCCTCAGATACATCAAGGCATAGAAGGTGAGTGTAAAAGGGAGGAGATCCTAAGGGGACAGGAGAGTGTAGGGTTAACCTGAAATCAGGGGCATCTAAGCTATCCTTTGGATAGGTTTGACAGTGAAAAGTCCTTCAGCTACTAGGAACAATAAGGATGAGGACTTTGGACTTTGAATATCATTGATCCAAAGGGATCAGTGGAAGGCCTTAAGCCCATTGCTCTTCTGAGGCAAAACCTTTTTTTTTTTTGTATCTCTAGGATTTAAACTACATTGATTATATATTATCTGCTCAACAGACCACTATATTGAGCATTATTGGTTCATGACTGCATGTCGACTCAAAGTTCACTGGGCTGTTGCCAGTTCTTGGAAAGTGTCCATTACTAAACCCATGTCCATAGCCTCATGGCTTCCTGGCAAAAGGAGAATGAACGAGATCTTCCTTGCTTGGTCCTGATGTTTGTTGCAGATGTGCTGAATATTTTGTCAAAACATGCACTGCATGGTAAAGTATGTAGGAATGACATACAAGGTTGACTTACGACCCTGAGCTCCATAGCATTTAATCAGTCTCAGTTTATACAGGTCTCCTGTATATTCCTGTGGTTAGATGGGAACATCCTGCTTCCAATGGGCATAAAGTATCGGAACCATTTTTACAAACAGTATTATATGTTTCTACACATTTTTGCTTGAGCCAGGATATTGGATAAGCAATTGCTATAGCACGTTAGCAAACAACCATGACCAGGCCTGATGACAAAGTGAGACTGTACTATAGCTATATCTATGCAGGGTACTTGAAGATATTTAGAGTTCAAAGGTATTTTGAATACAAGGATGACTTGGTATTAGTCGGCACACCTTCAAGTTTCTCACAAGAGCCATGGTGCCTTGCTCTTAATTCATACAAGCCTCTCATTGTCACTTGTGGAGAGTAGCTATCTTGCAGAAGTTATTATTTTATTACCATTGTTGTTCTTTGGAAGAAAAATAACATACAGTGATTCCCTAAATTCTAATTTAAAATTGTTGTTCTTTAACTGAAAATCATAAGAGAAATTTTTCCTGTATTTTCACCTTTGTGTTGCCTCTTTGCAGTCTTTGTTTGCCATCTCCAGGTATCAGTAGTTTTTGTGGATGTTTTCCCCATGTACTTTTTAATGTCTGAATATCTTGCTTAAACTCTGTGCCTAAAATTGATGAGGCATGACTGGCAGTCTGTGTGTATGTTGTCATCTTCAGTATTAAAATATTGTGCAAATTTTGACAAGTAGAACAGTATTACTGTTGTCTAATCTAGTAAATAGTTTACAATGCAGTAAAGTCTGGAAATTTTCTGTTCCATTAATCATTATCTTGGCATTTGGAAAACAATATTATGATCCCTAAAGAAGCACTGGTAAAACATGTGTTGATTTCTGGCAACTTTTAACTAATTTCCTATTTCAGAAATGAATATCCAAACAATATCCTCCACAGGAATTATCCCAATATGCTTTGCAGAACTAAATAATACCACACAATTCTTAGCTAGAGGGCAATAGAAAATCATAGTTATGGAACAGGGAGAAAAGCCATTGTTTCGAAAGAGATGGAGGGGGGAAAATGATGAAACCAAGACATTAGGTGGCTATTCCAAATACTGTATTTGTTCACATACCACAGGCACCTTTTCCCAAAAATCAGCTCTTCACAACTGGGGTGTATGACAAGTAGAAAAGCTAGGTTTTTCACACCCACTTAAACAGAAGCATGGAGAGGCTGTGCTGCAAGATGGCTTCTAGGTTCTCTCTCAGGCAGCAAGCTGGAGGGGCAATATCTAGTATTAACCCTCTCACAGTCACTCTCAAATTGAAAACAGCTTTTAACTGAGTATCTGAATCCACATTATTGACAGATCTGATACAAGGCTTTTGTAATGGGATAAATACCATTAATATTAGTACACAAGGATGTAGGACAAATAGGATAGTGTATGAAGGTTAAGAAGAAAGAAAAGCATGGCAAAATGGAGTTGAGTAAGAAAGTAGAGAGTGATGAAGTAAAGTATAGGTAGGCTTACATGTAAGGCCACTGAAATTAGTACTGGCCTGTACCGATCACCAGAAGAGCCAATGGAATAATGAATCTACAGGATGGGTATGGGAAGGAGGGCATGAAGCTTAGAAGCCTTGGATTTGGAAGGGGAAAAGGTGTGGTATGTGAGTAAATAAAGTTCTTAGCTAACTGAATCATGCAAAGCAGACTTTTAACAATGGAGGCTCTGGCAATCTGAGTGAAAATACTCAGAAAGGGGTAAGAGGAATCACAAGAGTTAATTCAAAAGTCAGACATGAGTTAATGTTGACACTTTGAAGACAGCCTTAGCTGCAACAAAAGACCAATATTTGTCCCTTCTAATTCAACAAAATTATCCTGTGATTATTAAACATTTACATTACTGATATAAGAAAAAAAAAATCTGTAAGCCATACATGGAAATAACCCAGACTGCTTCTTGAACCATAGGCTAAATTCCCCGCTGACCAGATTGTGCCTGCACAAAATTCAGTGGGGAGGGATGGGGAATGATCACATCGATCTAACTTCCCTTTTACTAAATAAAAAAAATGAAAACATCATTTGAGTTGAGAAGTTAAAATCAAAACTATCCCCAAAATGCTTTAGTGTATATTTGTGATTCAAAAGGATGACAAGAAAGAAATAAGAGATGATGTAATAGATTAAAACACTAGTTTTCTAGAGGAGATATGATGTTACAATTATATTCAGAGGAGAGATATTATTACTTGGATGTTTTTCTTTCAGCAACATAATATTAAATTAAATGGAAATGAAATAAACAATTTACGGCTTATTAAATGCATTTTTGAGCATTCGTGATATAGCAAATCATTTTAGGACATGCTTAACCTCACAACTATTCCTATGGATACTAATGGTTTTAATAGCAACACACACTATTAAGACTACACAATAAAACAAATGTTTTGCTGGACACGTTGCAGAGTTCTCAATACCTTACTAGACTGGGGGCCCCAAGTTAAAATTAAGAGTACATTAACTATAAAACTTTTGACACTGGCATTAAAGGAAGATAGCACAAATTTATGGGAGGAAATAATTTAGAAACTGTGAATATTTGAGTCAGTGGAAATATTAGCATACTTAAATACTTGTGGAAGTGCTACAGTAAATCAAGAGCTATTTGTAAAGGAGTTTGTAACAGCAGACTCCTTCCCCATGTTACCTGAAGCAAGTGAAGCTTGCAAGGAAATGTGTGTGCTACCTGCATCTGCTGTCTAGTGGACTCAGCCTTCAGATTGCAGGCAGCACAACATGTGGCTGTTGAATAGGAGATGAGCAGCACCTGGGCCCTACTAACAGCAAGTCAGGTCAGAAAATTGGGAAGGGAGAAGAGCCAAGGACCAAAAAAGCATGAGCCTGATGCCAGAGATGAAGATTAGCTTAGACCTTTGCTATAGGTGTGCTGCAAGCGGACTGCACAGGAGGGGATGAATCCTATGTTTTATTTTCTGTGGTTGTTTGGGTTTTGTATTATATTGGAAGACTAGGTTAATGCTATGGGGGGAGGCATGAAGGCCACGGATGGGTACCTTGTGTGGAACTGTCAGGGACTCAGAGGGCTGAGGCTGATGTAGTGAAAGGGCTCATAGAGTGAAGGCAGCCTAACCTGGGGTTGTCTTAGAAAAAGCACGTGTGCTGCCAACACAGGAGTGGACATACAAGCATGCGCCATGGCGACGGGCCTTGCAGGCACCCTTTTCGTGACCTGAAGGCCTGTCAGTCATGTGTGACCTACTTTCAGAGAAGCGCAGGCTCAGTTGTAACAGAGAGCTTGTTGCTACAGATGCCCAGCATATGAGAGATATGAGGTAATCTTTCTAGAAAGTTCGGTCTTCCTAGCAACCTAATTGGCCATGAGAGTTACTATAAAAGGTCTGACGACCCCTCCCTCAGAGAGAGACCCGCGGAACTGGAGACAGAGCCTGGTCTGTTCAGGGACTGTCTTCTAGTTAGGCCCTTAGGCTTTTTGGTCTTCTCCTTCACCTCGTGTTATATTATATTGATCTATCGGCTTACGACCTACCTGGCATGGATCTCTAACTACGACCTCAGATCACCCCTTGGACTCTGACTATGGTTTCGACTACTTACCTGGTTCTGGACCTCGGCATCCATCTCGACCACGCAACCATTCAGCTCTCAGCGGACACCAGCGAGTTACGGTTCTGTGTTGTCAGTTGTTCCTCCGTTATAAACTGTTGACCATCCCTGGGACTTATCCAACAGGCTTATCCTGTCGGTGAACCCCGTGGGACAACAGGTTTCCCTGTTGTAAGTTAATACTGTAACTGAAGACTCCGTACCTGCGCTCTTCCAAGCGTAAGTCAAATAAATCCATTCTGTTAAAAGAACTCAGCTTCCGTGTCGCTCAGAACTCCACCGCCGCTAGACCCAGTCTGTTCGTTCGGTCTCACCATGACACTTGGGACTCTTCCCTGGGGGAGGATTACCCAGCAGGGGTCAGGGACCCAGAGTGCTGGTTGGGGACAGTGCAGGTTAGGACAGGTGCCAAAGGGCCCAAAGCCTGCAAGGGTGTGACAGAGGCCCAGATCCCATGAGGGCAAGGCTGAAGCTGGGGCCTGGAAGCCTAAGGTCCTGGAACAGTGAATCTTCTATGTAGGGGCCTTGCCAGAGTGAAGTGGGCCATGGCCAGGGGCCCACAGCCCAGACAAGGATCTAAGACCTGAAGTGAAACCTCCTGAATTCTAGGGGCAGCCTCCCAGTCCAATTATAGCACCATAGAATGGCAGGCAAGACAACAGGGTGGAAACTGGGAGGCCAGAGGGCATGGGTAAGACAGGATCCAGGCCAGAGAGTGCAGTGATCACCAGGGGTGACTTGACCACGAGGGCCTAAACTGCTACAAAGCTAAAATATATTTATTGTTACACTTGTAACTCTTTGAATAGTCAATCAACACAGGTGGTGGTTTCCTCGATCCTCCCGATTTTGGGCTATGGGCTGAGGAGGGAGAGGAGGATTGAGGTAGTGAAGCAAAGACTGTGGCACTGGTATCATTGTGAAGGCTTTGGCTTCCATAATTACAGTCCATTCTTTAGTGAGAGAGGCAGTGGTCTGCTGGGGAGAGATGGCCTCCACCTCATTCCATGGGGGAGGAGGCTCTTCTCAGCCAGACTGGCCAACCTGCCTGACCAGGTTTTAAATTAAGCCCACCAGGGATTTGGGGGATTACCGCCACTGCAATTCCACTGGGCAACCTTTGTAAATCTAGCAGGCTAAGGCATTTAAGGGAACCCAGCCCTACCCTATCTCTGAAATGATCTGTAGGGAAGGAAAGGGCCCCCAATGGGACACTTATGTGCCTGTACACCAATGCCAGGGGCTTGGGTAATAAACAGGAGGAACCAGTCCTCCTGCTAAACAAGAATGACTATGACCTCATAGGGATAAAGGAAACATGGTGGGACTCTACCTATGACTGGGCCATAGGCATAGATGGCTATACTCTGTACAGGCAAGATCATACAGATAAAAGGCGTGGGGGTATAGCTTTCTATGTCAAGGACAGCTACACATCCTTGACATTGGCACCCAGGAAGGATGACTGGAGTCCATGTGGGTTAATATACATGGGGAATGTGGCAAAGGGAACATCATGGTAGGAGTCTACTACAGACCTCCAAACCAGAAACAAGAGCTGGACCAGGAATTCACAAGGGAAGTGGATAAGTCTGCATGGTCTCAGTGTATGGTTGTCATGGGAGACTTTAACTACCCAGACATCTCATGGGAAGAAGACTTGGCCAAATCTGATTGGTCACAAAGCTTCCTTACCTGTGTGGACTCAAGAAGTCTATGGGCCAACAAGAGGTAAAGTGTTGCTGAACCTGGTACTGGCCAAAGGGGATGATACAGTCAATGACCTAAGAATCGATGGAAAGCTTGGTGAAAGTGACCACGAGCTGATCACCTTTACTATCCATGGCAAAGCTGACAAGTCAGTCAGCAATACAGAAGTCCTCAACTTCAGGAAAGCTGACTTTGACAAGCTCAGGAGGCTCATTGTGAATACCTAAGGGACCATGACTCGACAGGAAGAGGAGTCCAAGAGGAGTGGTTGCTTCTCAAGGGAGTGATGCTGACAGCACAAGGGATGGCCATCCCATCTCAGAGAAAGGGTAGCAAAAGGGCACAGCAAACCCCTTGGCTCAGCAGGGAACTTGAGGACCTCCTATGCCTCAAAAGAGAAACTTCTAAAGGATGGAAGGCTGGAATTACCACCAAAGACAATTACTCAGCACTGGTCTGTACCTGCAGGGAGTAGATCAGGAAAGCCAAGGCTGCAACTGAGCTCCATCGGGCTTCATATATCAAAGATAACAAAAAGTCCTTTTTCAGATATGTAGGAAGTTGGAAAAAAAGCAAAGGTAGCACTGGACCCCTGCTGAACCAAATGGGACAACTGATAACAGACTCACAGGAAAAGTCCTATCTATTTAATGGGTACTTTGTGTTGGTCTTTCATCAGCCCAATGGGACCACCGCTGCCTAGCATGATGCAGGGTGGCCAGGGTGAGGGCATATTTATACCTAGCATCAGTGTTGATCTAGTAAAGGATCACCTTGAGAGGCTGGACACCTTCAAGTCAGCTGATCCTGACAGATTAAACTCTAGACTACCCAAACAGCTGGCAGTTGTCATAGCCCAACCATTGGCAAAAATATTCAAAAACTCATGGTGCTCAGGTGAAGTACCTGAAGACTGGAAGAAGGTCAATGTGGTACCCATCTTCAAGAAAGGGTGGAAAGTAGATCCCTGGAATTACAGGCCAATCAGCTTGACCTCAATCCCTGGTAAGATTCTGGAGAAAATTATCAAGGTAGACCCTTCTGGATAAGCTGGTTGAGGGCAACATCCTGAGGGACAGCCAGCATGGGTTTGTCTCAGGTAGGTCTTGCCTGACCAATCTCATCTCCTTCTATGACCAGGTGATATATCACCTGGACAAAGGGAAGAGATTGACATCATATATCTGGACTTTAAAAGAGCCTTTGGACTGGTGTCCCATGACCTCCTCATGGAAAAATTGGCCAACTGTGACCTCAGTTACACCACAGTCTGATGGCTGGGAAATTGGCTTCAAGGTAAGACCCAGAGGGTAGTGGTCGATGGTAGCGAATCATTATGGCACTCTGTTACCAGTGGTGTCCCCCAAGGTCCTTGGACCAGTTCTCTTTAACATCTTTATCAACGATGTGGACATTGGTGTCAGAAGCGCACTGGCTAAGTTCACCAATGACACTAAACTTGGGGCATAGGGTCCTCGCCTGAGGACAGACTGACCTGGATAAACTTAGTAAGTGGGCAGATACAAACCTGATGACATTCAATACTGACAAAGGCAAGGTACTCCACCTTGGGGAGGGGAAAACTCACAGCATACTTATAGGCTCGGCAGTGCTATGCTTGCTAGCACCACTGATGAAAGAGACTTGGGGGTCATGATTGAACACAAGATGAACGTGAGCCACCCAGGGGCGCCGGGAATGGGGCGGCGGCGTCTAGTCAGGCCCAGGGGCACCGGTAGGAGCCAGACAGCAGAGAGACAGGCCCGGGGTACTGGTAACAGGCCGGTGGGTAGAAGCCGGGTGGGCAACGAGCCCAGGGTGCCAGGGAGAGAGCACCTGAGGGGCAAGGGACTGTACAACGTCCCACAGAACAGCTGCGAGGCTTGGGGCATGCTAAAGAGGAGGTTTGGAGGCACGCATACCACTTAAGGGAGGGGCACACAGAGGCGCCCCGTTTGGAGTAGGGGCAAGAACACACATACCGTTCACTAGGGGAACAAAGGCAGCCTCCCATTTAACCTATTAAACAGCAAAGTCGTGGCGGGCGAGGATTCGAGGGTACCTAGTCCACCCGAACGTGATGGTAGGGGGCGCTAGGGAGTTCACAGCTGCTCCTAGGCCCCACTCCCTCACACTGCAGCTGAAGTATTGCATCTAATTCTGGGATCTGCAATTCAAGAAGGATGTTGAGAAGCTTGAGAGAGTCCAGAAGAGAGGCACATTCATGATCAGAGGGCAAAAGAATAGGGCTTGTGATGAGAGGCTGGGAGCCATGGGACTCTTCAGCCTGGAAAAAAGCAGGCTCAGGGGGGACCTGGTAGCTGCTTATAAGTCCATAAGGGGTATACATCAGGATCTGGGAGAACATCTGTTCACCAGAATGCTCCAAGGTAAAACAAGGACCAATGGTCATAAATTCCTCCAAGACTGTTTTAGGTTGGACATAAGAAAATTTGCTTTACTGTCCGAGCCCCCAAGAGCTGGAATACATGCCCTCCAGAAGTGGTGCAAGCATCTACTCATTCAAGAAACATTTAGATGCTTACCTTGCTGGGATCCATTGACCCTAGCTGACTTCCTGCCTCTGGGGCAGGGGGCTGAACTTGATGATCTTCAAGGTCCCTTCTAGCCCTAACATCTATGATATCTATGAACCTTCAATTAATCTTTAGCAAAATACATACATTTAAAAAAACAAATTCTTCAAAGACTTGGTTGGGTAACCAACCTGGTAAGGTGAAAGAAACAGGAATATAAAGCACTGAATATCATGGCGAGCATACATTGTGCATTTTTTTAGTTCTGAATGGCAGGAAATGGCAGGAACTAGAGAGCTAAAAGTAACATATTGAATGGGTGAAAAATAACCGCTCTTATACTGCATGACTTTTTATATTGATACATGTTACATTTAATATTTTTTATACTGGACATAAACCTTTCTTTTAAAAAAAATACGCATTTACCCAAAATTTAAACAAATTAAACAGAACAGCTCAATATTTCAACTTTGAAACTTAATTTTTTTAATTTGAAATAATTCAGGGGAAAAATGATGATTTTTTTCACAATCTTTTGTCAGTTTATCAGATTTTAGACATGGTTGAAAATTTTCAAGGTCAGAGGTTTGAATTTTGTCCATTCTCTTCATATTTTCTCTATTTTAGTTGTAATTAGCTCTACAGGTTAGGCAACCGCATATTCATTTGTCATAAACATACTAGTGAATAGGGAAACTATAGTCACAGATGCCTAACAGTGGTGCTCAACCCTTTGGTCCCTAAGGCCAAATGAGGGGCATGGGGCCAATCTATTAGCTGCATCAGAATTCACAGCCCAGGACTGAGCCTACACATCTGGTTCTGTGCACCAGGATCAAGCTCTGCACCACCATGTATTTCAGATCTAGCATGTAGGGCTACAGCCTGCAGGACTCCCCACAAGTTCCTGGGCATCCCCACAGGCTGATTGACAAGGTACTGGGGGGGACAGACCAGATCTGGCCCATGGGCTGGGAGTTTAGCACCCCTGATTTATATGGACAGTTGCTGAGTTGTTACATGTAATTTTAGAAAGCAAAGAAAGTTTAACTTTTTTTTTAAAACAAAAATCCAAAATCTATTGAATTTCTAAACTTCAACAGCTTTTGTTGGCATCCCAGGTACACAGTCATAGCAATGGTTATAAATAAATGTCTATGACTCTTATAAATTAATTATATCTGGGTATCACATAAGCTAATGGGATTCCAAAGTAATTTAATAATGGTTAAACGGTAGTAATGAACTGCTAAAGTACAGATAACACAGTCTTTTAACATCCACTTACAAAGGTTGAATAACAGTACAGTTCACTTGAAAATACTTGTAATATCCATACAAATATGAAATTAATTCAGTTTGATAAGTATGTCTACCATGAATACTAGGGTAATTATATAATAGAGTATGTTAGCCACATTAATGAAAAGCATGGCAGAACAACTTTAGTGCTGTCATTATGGATTCTGAAGAAAAGGGGCCTTTCCAGTTAAATTTCTGTAAAATCACTAAGTAAGCAACACATGTATATCTATTAAATTAGTTGCTTGAATTGGCAGTCCAAGAAAACAGGTGCATGGGCTAGAAAAGTTGGGAAAATAAAAAAAAAAAGCCAGAAGAATCCTCATTCAGAACTAAAAAGTACCCAAGCTACTGATGTGTTTGAAAAATTATCCAGTCTTTTTTGTTAAAGTTTAAGCATATCCCAAATGAAACTTGTGCATAACTCAGAATTTATTTCTTGGAATGACTTCACTCATTAGGCTCTGACAAGCATTCGGCATAGAGATGAAGTCTCAACTAAGTATTTCATAGTTTCCTAAAGATATTTTGGATTATAAAAACACAAAATGCATAACTTCTATTATAAACCCGGCTATCCATGGTACTTATGATTTCACAGGATACTTTTCTGTTTCTTCTCCAATATATCTAAATGCTAGAAACATGCCAGAGTCTGTAGAATACGCTGTTTGTCATGAAGAGACAAATCATTTACACCAGTTGGAAAAAGGAAACAGATGAGGAAAACCACCCAAATCAGTGGATAATTAAGTTTAAAGAATATGTGGTAAAACCTGACTGGTATATATTAGTGATTTAGTTCTTGACTCTCTGCACCCATTCTACGGTAGCCATTCACTCAAGGGAAGCAGGCACTTGCTCCTCTGTAGCAGGATGGAGCAATAATAATTCCTCTCCCCCCATAATAGAATCTAATTTTGGGGGGCGGGGGTGGGAATTAGTCTTTATGGGCTTCTACAGACATGGGGGGGAGCCTGTTCCAATGTGCTGGAAATCCAGTGTTGATGCACTCTGGCAGCTTTCCATGATACATGTAGCAACCCCCGCCCCCCCCAGTGAAAAAATAGCAGTGGGGTGCTTTGAAATAAAACATGTGTGATGAGCTTTATTTCAAAGCACCCTGCCTCCATTTTTTCAGTACAAGGGTGCTGATACACATGATGTGCAAACACTTTTAATGAGTACAGCTCACTTATTAAAGTGCCTGGCAAAAATGCCCTATGGTTCTGTGAATATTTAAATTCTTGTGTAGGTAACAAAAAGGGGAAAATGCATCAGGGATAAATATTATATTCTAGACAACAAGCAATTTCAGATTCCATTTTGTTTAACAAGTCAAACTATTAAGAGACAGCACCTTCCTGTGAGCAGACAGTGTTCCCTTGTATTTGGTTAGGGTTTAAACTCAATTCCTTTTTTATGTTTGACTGTAAACAAGCCAGGACATCTGTGCCCAAGCTTCCCATGGACGTGACATATTCTCAGAGGTTCTTGCTACATAAATGTCTTTCTGCTGTTATGACTCAGAAATGCATATGAACACTTAAAACACCTAGTAACCACTGTCACCATCAAATGGTTTAGAATTTCAGATCTTTATACTTTTTTTTTTAATTAAAAAAAGAAAAAATCAATTGATTCTGTAGGTAGGCAAATGTATGAGAAACTGGTTTTGTTTTAATTTCAGAAGTTTTATTGAAATTTTACCATTTGAAAAATGCCAACTGGCTCTAACTTTAAAAGTCCTGGATTTATGCAAATGGGATTCATCTCATCTGGTGAAACAGCACAAGTGAATATATTTTTTTGCACATACTCCAGCAACCTGACATCCTTTCACTTACCCTACTACTCCCAGAGTTGACGAGCCTTCTTTCTAAGGTGAACTCCAAACTCTGGGTGTACTAGTCAAATTGATCACTAGTCCTTCTTCTTCCTTGCTGGCCCTTGAGGTGGAGGGATATTCAAGTTATTCCTAGCTTTGTCTGCAGAGGAAATGTACTGTCTCACAATGTGATAACAGCAGTAGTGCTATTGAGAATAACTCAGTGCATTGTGGATAAAAAAAATGGTTCAGAATAAAAGTAACTAATAACTCATACACCATACCCTTCCATTGGTTGTCATAGTGGGTACATACAGATGTTACATTTAGATCAACCTAACCCTGGTTTGGTCAATCTAAATTCCCACTCATGAAGACAATCAGAGGATTTAATTCACCTCAGGAGGTTTCTGAACTTAGATAATAAAGGTTGCATCTATATATGCAATAATATGCTTTAGTTAATGTGCATTAAATCTAGTACCTTCATTGTGAGGTACTAGGAAAATGTGCATTAGCCTGTCTTAATGAGCATTAACTAAAAAGAACATTTTTTAGTGACACCTTACTATGCATTCAAATAGGCTACACATTAAAGCACATGTGTAGATGGGCGCAACATTTTTAACTGGAGGTGGGAAGAGGTAACCCAATCTCCTGAATGCCTGCAGAGTTTCATAGCACAGCTCCAGGGCTGGAAAAAAACAGCTGCTTGCTTCATCCTGGGGCTGTTATTCCCCTCCCCCGTCCCCACCCCGACCCTGACTGAGCTATTATTTTTAGCCTCCTGATCCCCTCCCAACTAGAAAATACACCTTGAGGACTCACCAAATCTTTCCAATCCTGCTAGGCCTCCCCTGCACCTCAAATTACTTCACTCAGGATGCTCCTGCAAATGGCTGCACATGCTACTCATGGTCTAGGTTTAGGGAGTGTAATGGGAGCTGCCTAAACCTAGATCTGGTGCAGTGAATGCTTGTTTGCACCCAATATAAGAATCATATTATTTTTCCCCCTACATCAATATACTGTACTGTAGTCATACAGTAGCTCTCCAAGATCTACTAATTTTGTTGGCAGAACATTTGTCTCACTGTAATCAGATATGCTTTGACAGCACACTGAACTACAACCCTACAGCTAAAAGGAGGCTGTATCACAGAGAAACATGTTAGTGATAGCAATGCTGTCAATCCTGTGAAACGCACATTATTAAACTCTGAATGACACCATCATGCCATACAGTAAATAGACCTTGTCACTAGGACACAAAGTGACAAAGTACTTTGCAATGTTCTGCAGAAACAAAACTCTCATCATAGGACAGTGGATGTCTAACAATTGTATGGACTATTAAGCATTATAGAACTGATTTGGAGGAGTTAATTACTATATGGCCAGTAATAGGTGTGAAACTAATTACCCCAGTTCATGGAATTCCCCACACTGCTGTTGGGACTACAGATAATGCTAAACAAAAAAATGAGATTTAAAATTTTAGCTTGGTATAATTGTTACTGGTGTTTTCAAAGACAGGTAGAAGAGAAGATAACTAAAATTAATAAAATGAAGAAAAGGAAAATATGGGCTGATTAGGAAATAAGAAAAACCTCTGACTGGTGAAATCTAGAGTGATATAGGAAGCCATTGCTTGATTTCCCCCCCATTAATTTTCATTAAATCTCTGAAGTGATCACACACATATTCATCTATTCATTCAAAAGATAACATGAAGGAGTTGAATAATACATCAAAAACCAATTAAAAAAATCTCAAATCTGCCTAGAATAGATAAAAATGTGCTTTACAGTGCTTACAAATATTCTCTTCACGGAGTCTACAATCCTGCAGCTTACAATTTAGCCACATGGTTGAGGGCCAGGAGTTTCATCTGCAGGCATTGACCAGTGCTTGGAGCTACACAGGGAACATGGTATAAGTAACTTGAAGTGGAAGGAGGGGCATGTAGGATTGGTGGGGGCTAGTGGGTGTGCAGGGGAGTTTGGTAGGTTCACAGGGATGTTGTCCATCCAGCAGTGGGGAGGGATCACAGGGCTGAAAGCAGCCTTGTTGAGGTTGGAAGAGGTAGGAAGAGCACAAGCCCAGGCCTGGGGTGAGTGGCTGGGTTTTCCGAGCCCTCGGGTTGCACTCCAAACCTGGGCAGTTGTGCTCTGCATCAGGTTAACCCATTCCCAATTTAAGTTAGTTCATCTGCTCAGATGAACTAATTTAGATTGTCCTCATAATTTTTGCCCCAATTTAAACCCTGCACCAATGGGCATTTAGATTGACCTAACCCTAGTTAGATTGATTTAAATGTAATGTCTCCACATAGCCTAGAAACAACCTAGAAGAAAAATTAGAGAATAGAGAAAGGCTACCTGTATGATGAGATAATTTGATGATCTCATAGGTATTTTCTACCTCTGAGTGGAACTATTGGTTCCTCATTTTATAAAAATGGAATATGGCGGGCAAGACATATTTTTTTTAATTAATTTTAGTGTGCGAAATAATATTTTGGCTCTCAGTAAATATTCCCTGAATTGTCTTTGTAATCATTTCCCCAACATTACTAAACTCAACATTGACTGTGCAAATTGAGAGAGAGAGAAAGTTAGAATTTAAACTTTGTGACCTAATCCTGTTGTTATTCTTGAGCACAAAAGACATAAATACAAAAATAATGAATTTAAATTATTAGATGTTGTGCACACCTATTAAAACTAACAGAAATCCCATTAGCAGCACACAAAATAGGATAAATAGATTCTGCAAACTTTCCCCTTATAGATTCAACTGAAAGGCCTCGAGTGGGAATAAAGCATGGTATGAAATGTAGTTTCAAATGCTATTCAGGTCTTCAGTGGGATTAAGCCAAGATCTTTGGATGCTGTGATTGTCTAGCACAATTCAAAT
Source organism: Crocodylus siamensis (assembly GCF_052110815.1). Lineage (NCBI taxonomy): Eukaryota > Metazoa > Chordata > Crocodylia > Crocodylidae > Crocodylus > Crocodylus siamensis. The sequence continues at coordinate 59,971,853 of NC_143396.1, forward strand.
GCATCCATCCCAATGATTATTTGGTAAGAATAGCGCTGTTTGGTTTCAACTAAGATTTCCACCTTCAATCTGAGAGATGTTCATCACAATCAATGCGTCTACAAAAGTTTCAGTTTCAAACAAAACACCAAAAACCAAAGTTGACACCTAAATATTTTCTGATGAGATCTAATGGATATGCCAGAGCAGACAATTAGTCTAATATGTTTTTGTTGATACATTTTCAACCATCTTAACACACAATAATGTCTCAATTGATACAACATATTTCAGGGAATTATCAATACAAAGTAACATTGCTAGAATGTATATGCTTCTTTGAGGTTAATGAATAGGCAGCATTTAAAAGGAATTTCTAAGCATCTCCAACTCATGCATGTTGTATGACTAATATCAAGGACCATCTAATTTATGAAAAATATCTTTTTTCTGTACTCAAATATCAAACTTCACCACCTACACTTGTCTTTAATGCAACAGAAGTTGATGAAAGACTGACATATTTATGCTTCTTCCATTAATTTTTATAAAAATCCTGTACCAGGATATGTAACTGAAAAGTCATAACTTGTACATGGGGTTATCCTGGAATCAGCCAGGATTTGTTCAGTTCAGAAAAAAGGGTAATGTTACACAATTACATTACTGAATACTACATCTGATCTTTAATTATCTCTTTGGATTCAGGCAATTCTCAGTTTAGTGATACAATAAATGATTTGTTGCACTAAAGGTTTGAGTGACAGCAAAAGTTTTATTCGTATAAAATTTAAGCATTCCTTCTACCTCTTTACATCCCTCTACTTTTTAGCAGGCCTTCACAGTCTGCCTGTAATATAAACCAGTTTTTTCCTGCCAGATGTTTTAGATGTTTCCTTTATGTGCTTCAAATACCTGAATACAGGTGTAACTATGCAAAACTGGCTAGTAACTTTTCTACACTGGGATTTCAGCTGCTAGTGTAATTGAAAGGTAAACATCTTGTGCTTGGCAGCACTGCTCTTGAGCATGCCTACTTTGTGGTTTCCTCCTTAACTGGAAGCAACTGTGCTATATTTGCATGGTAGGTCTGTGCAAAATGGGCTCTGTTCAGTTCGGATTCAGATTCAGCCTGAATCAGGGACAGTGATTCAATTAGTTGATTTGGATCACTGTTCCCAATTCAGTTTGGCCAAATCCAAATCTGAAGATTTGTTGCTGATTCGGTAAATCACTGATTTGGGCACATGCATAGCTTTCAAAGTTTTATTCTACATACCTTGAGGTAGTAGGCATGGTTCATGATTGTTGTGGTGCTGGGGCACCTCGAGTGTCCAACAGGATCATGGGGGGCTCTCCAGGAAGCTCGGCAGCAAATCCGGAAGTGGACTGGAAGTACTTCCGGTCCACTTCTGGGTATGCCAGGGAGCATGTTGGGAGTCTTTCCTGCCCAGAGCAGGGGGCTGGACCTGATGATCTCATGAGGTCCCTTTCAGCCCTAAACTTCTGTGAATCTGTAAACTAAACTTTAGTGATACTAAGTGAACTCAAACAATAGCTATTGATGGAGTAGCATTAGTATAGTTAAACCAGTGACTAAAAGCTCAGTGTTGGTGAAACACTAGTTTTTCCTACTGACCAGCCATCTCATCTTGAAACAACTGTGGTAGAATGAATATTTCTTGACTTAAATAAAAAAGAGTGTTAAGTATCAATTTTTGTAAGCAATCAAGTGGGAATCTTTTCCCAGTGACAAGTTCTTCTCTGAATGTAAGACAACTGCTGGGATGGTTTAATGAAGAATGTTCTTGCCTTGAACAGAAGGTTGGAGTAAAACACCTGCTGAAGTCCTTTCCAGCTTCACTTTTTATGATTCTATGATTTCTGTCTAATCTGTGTGATTACTGGCTACTTTCTATCCTTTTCCTTTGTAATATATCTGCTGCACATACTTGCTTTTGCCACACACAAACTGTGTGTGCACACATGCTTATATACACATACACAGCCCATTCCTATCTTTCTTCTACCCTTTTCCTCCTCTCTGTACCTCTTCTCCTTTCCCTTAATATTTCCCTTTTCTTTTCTTTACCTTATTCTGTTAATTTATTCTTTCATCCTGAATCCATACAGAATTACTACTTGTAGGAGTACTTCACAGAAAGGAGAAAGAATTACCTGATGAATGGTTTTAAAGTTTAACAAAATGAAAGGACTTCCAAAACTACCAAGATACCCCAAACTGTATTGTATAGATGCATCTCTTTTTTCTGATGTAGGACAAATGGTACAAACATATAAGTAAAGACGGTAATGCACATGAACAAAAGAAACAAATTAAGCCTGTATTATCAATCTAAACTGTAGAGTTCTTCATTTGGCTGCTTGATGTTTAAGTTTTGTTTTCTTTTAATGCAGTTGAGGGGGAGGGGGTTGTAATATGTATATATACTAATAAACAATATCTTGAGTTTTTGTCCCCACAAATATGAATGTATTCATAATTACTAATAGTAATGTAATTTGAATTTGACTTAAATAGATAGCAAGTTTAGCTAGTACCTGAATCCACTGTTTCAAGTTACTTTCTGTCATTATGTACATTATGTACTCCTACACTTCAAGCAGGGACAGCTTAAACTTCTTTGGGGGCTTAGCTTGCTCATAAGGCCATAACCCTACCTTCTCCTCTCCCTGCCACATATCCTGTGACCTAAGGAATAGGAAGGGAGAAGTTCCTGATCTCTTTTTAGGGAGCTGTGTTCTGTCTGTTCTTCTGTAGCCTGAATCATAGAAGAATCATAGAAGTAGGGTTGGAAGGGACCTTATAGATCTTCAAGTCTGACCCCTGCCAGGACAGGAGAAAAAAAAATGGGCTCAAATGATCCCAGCTAGGTAGGCATCAAGCCTCCTCTTAAAGGCCCCTAGGGTAGGAGGCAGCACCACTTCCCTTGGAAGTTGGTTCCAGATCCTAGCCACCCTAACTGTGAAGTAGTTCCTAAGGATGCCTTATCTAAACCTACTCTCCAACAACTTATGGCTGTTATTCCTTGTTTCCCCTAGCGCCCCTTGGCATAACAAGTCTCTCCCAAACCCTTCTGGTCCCCTCTAGTGAGTTTATAGACTGTCACCAGGTCCCCCCTCAGCCTTCTTTTCTGAAGGCTGAACAGGTTTAGGTCCTGCAGCCTCTCATTGTAGGATCTGCCCTGGAGTCTCCAGATCAATCGGGTGGCCCTCCTCTGGACCCTCTCAATGTTGTTCACATCCCTCCTGAAATGGGGCGCACAGAACTGGATGCAGTACTCCAGCTGTGGCCTGACCAGTGTTGCATAGAGGGGGAGGATCACCTCCTTGGCCCTACTTGAGATGCACCTCTGGATGCACGACAAGGTCCGGTTAGCCCTGCCAACCATGACCTTGCATTGTCAGCCCATGTTAATCTTAGAGTCAATAATGACTCCAGGATCCCTTTCTGCCTCCATGCTCTCAAGAAGGGAATTTCCCATCTTATAAGTGTGCTGCTGGTTACTACTGCCCAAGTACAGCAGCCTGCACTTCTCAGTGTTGAAGCGCATCCTGTTTTTGCTAGCCCACCCCTGTAACCTATCCAAGTCTTGCTGCAGTCTTTCCCTCCCTACTAGTGTGCTCACCTCACCCCAAATTTTGGTATCATCAGCGAATGTAAACAGGTTGCTTTTCAACCCATGATCCAAAATGCTGATAAAGAGATTGAACAACACAGGCCCAAGGACTGAGCTCTGGGGGACTCTGCTGCCCACTTCTCCCCAGGTTGAATATGACCCATCCACCACCACCCTCTGAGTGCAACCCTTCAGCCAATCTGCAATCCATCTGACTGTGTAGGCATCAGTGCCACAGTCACCCAATTTCTTAATGAGGATGGGGCGGGAGATGGTGTCAAAGGCCTTGCTGAAGTCCAGAAAGGCTACATCCATGGCAATACCTCCATCCAGGGCTTTTGTGACCTGATCATAAAAGGCAATCAGGTTGGTCTGACATGACCTCCCCCTAATGAAACCATGCTGGTTGCCCTTGAGCATCATCTCTGAGGTTGGTCCATCACAGATGTGCTCCATGATGATCTTCTCAAAGGGTCTCCCTAGGACTGAGGTAAGACTCACGGGCCTATTGTTGCCTGGGTCCTCCCTCCTCCCTTTTTTAAAGATCGGGACCATGTTGGCTACCTTCCAATCATCTGGCACCTGGCCTGAGCACTCATAAAGCCGTGCCAAGGGCCCTGAAATAACCCCAGCTAGCTCCCTCAACACCCTGGGGTGGAGAGCATCTGGACCCACTGATTTGAACACATCCAGCCCCTCCAGAAGCTCTCTAACCCGGTCCTCCCCAACCTGAGGTCTGGAGGCGTTCCCCTTGAGTCCGTCTTGCATCACAGTGGGGAAATCCCGGTCCCTGCCCAAGAAAACAGAGGTGAAGAATGGGTTAAAAAGGTCTGCTTTCTCCTCTGGTGCAACCACCAGATTACCAAGAGGATCTTGCAGGGGCCCCACATTTCCCAGTGCTTTCTTCATCCTCCCTATATATTTGAAAAAGGACTTTTTGTTATCTTTGATTTTGGATGTAAGGCCTAGCTCTATGTCCGCCTTAGCTTTCCTGACAGGAATATGTGTCAAGGGAAGCTAGCAAATAATTTTGTTATTTGTTTCCCCTCACAAGGAACAGACAGAATCAAGCTCTCGTATATTAGTAAAACTTGGGTAATATGTCTCTTCTGTTTTCTCCCACTCTCATTTTTTTCTTTAATTATTTTCCCTAAGATACCAACTAGAATTTCATCTTTTGATGCCATTGTCCATACTGTATTTTAGCATTCCTGGATCATTATCTGTCATTTTTACTTTGTGTCAAGCCAAAGTTTTAATCTGACCAGTATATCACTGTAAAATGTAGGTAAATTAAAAAACATCAGGTCTTGTGGCCATAGAAGCCATGCAGTGTAACTTTTTACAACCCACTGCCAAAACCTCTGGGTGCTCTTATTTTCTGGGTATTGTGAGGCTCTAAATACTTACAAAAATTGTTCTATTCACACCACTTTGCAAGAGTTGCCTTGTATAAAAATAGCTCTTATTCAGCAAAATCATGACGTTAATTCACTTCTGTAAGAACAAAAAACAGTAGTGTAGAAGCACAAGACCCCTTTGAGAGATAAAATTTAATAGCAGTAAAGCAGTATTATATTTACATACTTGCAAGATTATTAGTAGTCTATTTTTGTGATAATTGATTTCTGTATTAAAAGAAAACAGTCTTCTAAGCCAGTGGTTGGCAACCTTTTTAGGCTGTGGCCACAGTGATCCAGTTCTGAACAGAACGAGGGGAATAGGTGGGAACTGTGCCTTTGCCTGTGGTACTATGGGGACAGCAACTATTGCAGAAGCCCTTCGCCACCAAATGTAGCTAAAATCCCACATCCACAGGCTGAATCAAATGATTCCATGGGACAGATTCAGCCCCTGGGCCATAGGTTGCCAACCCCTGCTCAAAGCAGTCTACTGCCTCAGCCATTCACATTTCACTTGTTCAGCAGTGTCTGTTCAGGGACAGACAAAAAAAAAAAAGAAAGATCTAAAATGAGGAGAGTGGACAAGGACTCTTACTGTTTATCAGCTTGTTTCTTGTTCCTACTCTGTTCCAAAGTAAGTGGACACTACATCAGAAATGTTTATTCCTGAATATACTTACCCATAATTTAGCTTCTACTTCCCCAGAATAGTGTGGGTGCACACAAATAGTTACCACAGACTAGCTTATGGTACAGGAAAACCCCGTCCCTTTTCATTGCAACTTGGTGTACTTGTTTTGGCTGTCCAAACCCATCGTCATCCACCTCATTAAAAGATGGTATGAACTAAACAACTCTTATAACACTTGCTCCCTGCTTGTCCTTGATCCCCTTTACATGTCCTGCTGCAGTCTGACAGCCCCTGAAATGGAACATTTTTATCCATGACCCTCAACTAAAGCTGAAGGATTTGGTTCCAAAAACTCTTACGTTTAAATGGTTCCTCAGAGGGTAATATTGCTCTCTTATTTTAGAGACAGCTTGCTTAAAATGACACAAGAGGAGTCTTACTCAAGACAAAATTAAAAATGTAGAAAAACTTTAACTGCAAAATAAATAAATAATTTAATAAATAGGTGAAACGATATATCAGTCCATATTGGATTGGCACCAATGAAAGAAAAATTAGCATTATTGGCTTTCTTTGGCTGATGTAGCTGATAATGTCACTGATAAATGCCATGTACTTGTGCACAGCCACATGCATACATGTGGCCAGGAATGCAGCCAGGCAGGGTAGAGAGCAGCATCCTGCCAGTAAGTCTGTGGGGGGGAAGGGACGTAGGGGAGAAAAGGGGTATGGGGGGCAGATCAAGGCTCCCACAATGACAGAGGAAATAGTATGTATATTGTGTGTGAGCATTATATATAGTACATATGTGTATTTTCCAATCTATATATTTGGGATAACAATGTTTTTCATTAGCTAAAGCGAATAAGGTAATTTTGATCTGGTTCCAAGAAAGATGTTACTTGTTTACCCACAGTGACAGCATCACTTGCTATACAGTAATATGTCTGTCACCCTCTCTCACTTGGCCATCATTTTTATGACCTTGTGAGTCATAGATTTCCACTTGTGAGAATTCATTATCAAATCATGTAAAGTCACGTTTCCTTCTTCAAATGCTCTGTGACAGTCACCTTCTCCAAGCAGGAGTTCCTCTCCTGCAAATCTTCAAAAAAGGCATTTTTCAAACTATAACAAAACAAGAGAATCACAGAAAATAGAGATGAAATGACCTCAGAAGGTCACAATCCCCTACTCAAGTCATAATCATCCTTAAACCATCGTAAACAATTTTTGTCTAGAATTTCCTTAACAACTGAGGAAACTTTTACATGTGCTCTGGGGGTGGCGGTTGTGATAGTGCTTTGATTAGAATGGTTCTGGGAGCCACCCAAGTGCCTCTGTGTTTCCTGAATCAGTGCCCCCATGCTTAAAAATGGTGGTGGGGGCACTTTAAGTAAAGCTCATTTAATGAACTTTAGCACCCCCAATACCATTCTTAAGCATGGAGATGCTGATACATGAGACACAGGAGGCTGCTGGAGTGTGGCAAAAGCCACACTTCAGCAGATTCAATTAATCAAGTCTGCTCTGGCATGCTGGGATTCCAGTGTATTGGAACAGCCCTCGTGCTCATGTATAGGTACCATGAGATTCTAGGTAATCAGTGTCAATGCTTAACCGCCCTCATACTTAGAAGGTTAGTCTTGATATCTAACCTAAATTTCCTTACCTGCAATTTTAAGCCATTTCTTATCTTGTTACAGAGTATAATTGGCCTTCTTTTATTTATTTTTATTAAAAATATTTTTTGTATTTGAAGACTATCAAAGCTTTCTCAGTCTTCTCTTACATAGACCAAATAATCCTGTTTCTTAACCTTTCCTCATGTCTTACATGAGACACTCCTATTAATACATGCTGATTTGAGTCCTTTTCTGCAGTGCATTGAAAATAGAGAGAAAAATGTCATGGAAGAATCTAGATTATTCCAATAGATTTATATAAATAATATTTTTCCAAAGTTTGAATAGTGTCTAAAGCTGCCATATAGTTGACGACTGGGGATAAGACACCTAATTTTCCCCTTCTTCAAAGAAGAAAGATTAGTCATTAATTCTTCTGCTTATATTCTAATTTTCAGATACTTCTCAGGAGTCCTCACAAGACGTATAAAAGAAAGTAAACAAGCAAAAATATTAAGCACTTTTGAAAGCATCTTTTATCCCACAGTTTGCAGTTTTGTTCATATTATAACCCATGTGTGCTAAGGACACAAAATACTTTATTTGAAACAGAACAGAACATTTATTTGAAATAGGACTTGATACGTCCCTCCCAAGTAGACGTTAATCCAACCAGTTACATATCCACTTTACAAAACTCTTGTCTAATCTGTATTTCCTTCAATTATTAATGAGAATGTACTGAAAAACAGTGACAAAGCCTTGCAAAAAGTAGGATACATCATCTCCCAACATCCACAGAGCCTATCTCCTTATCAAAGAAGGAAATCAGACAGCCAGGAATTACTTTCTCTTGGTGAGTTCCTGCTGGTTGTTTCTGATGACCTTGTTCCCCTTGAAGTGCTTCACAACAGATGCCTTCAGGACCCGCTGTCTGAATTTTCTGGGTATCAGAAACCAAGCTGACTGGTCTACAATTCACCAGATCTTTCCTTTCTTAAAGATGGACACTGTGTTTGTCCTTTTTATCCTCACCTGACCTCCATGAATTCTCACAAGCATACAGTACAGCCTGGCTGTAGTCCAGCTACTTGGGGTAAGCTATTTTGAAACCCAAGTGATACAAAGTTGTTAAAGTTTTGCAGACAGCATACACTACCAACAGCATTTAGCCAGGGGGTCCCAAAGCATGCTTTCCAGCATGATTAGGGACTGCTGTAATTCAGACCCTGGTGAGGGGAAAAGTGGGCTCTCTGCAGACTTGCCAGAGCCAATTTCAGGCCTTTTTCAGGTTGGCCTCTCCCATGCCTCTGACTGGCTGAGGGAGCCTGCCATAGGGCTGATGGCCATTGAACAGCAGCACACAGACTGTTTTTCAGCTGTTTTAAGAATGTAAAGCTCACCACTTATTAAACAACAGCTTTTAAGTAAAGCTCACCACTTAGAATTGTTAATGAAATCATAATAAATAAACATTATTAAACAACAGCTTTTACTGAGTGCTAACTTCCATGGAATGCTGACCCGCAGGCAAAGTCCACTGCTGCAAATTCCATGTAAATGATTCAAAGCAAGCAAGGAGCAGCTACTGACATTTTCTGGTGACATAGTCAGTCTTTGTGGAGTGAAAATGATTATGGACAGAGATCGCATGCTCTGCATCCAGCAAATTTGTAGGGACTGTGAGGCACCCTTCTGCCATAGTGTATAGTTCTGGGAACCAATCCCTGAGTCCCAGAATACAATTACTATATCATCCTAGCCAAGGCTTTGCTTAGCTTGTTGAATGACGGTGAGGCTGGGAGGGGGTGCGGGAAGGTTTTCCCTGGATGCCTGCCCTTGATGGGGGCAAGGGCTTCCCCCAGCCCAGCACAGGGCCTCCTGACTCCTGCTCTGCTCTGCTGCCACATGGGAGAGGAGGGGGATTTCCTCCTCCTGTCTGAGCAGCAGAGCAGAGTGGTACCTGGGAGATCCATGCTGGGTGCCTGCCCCCACAGCTGGACATGGGACCCAGGATGCCCCTGGTGCAAGGGCTTCCTCCTGCTTGGCACAGGTCTCCTGAGCTGTTTTGCCCCACCAAACAGAGAAGGGGAGAGAGAAATTCCTTTTAGCTCCCACATGACAGTGAAGCTAAGTGGGGCTCAGGAGAGCCATGCTGGGCAGGGGGAAGCTCCTACAATGAAGGAATCCTGTGCCCCATGCCCAACTATTGGGGCAGGCACTGGACATGCCTATGCCCACAATCTCTAGGGCATGGGGGGTACTCATCTGCTCTGATCTGGGCAGGGCTTTTAAAATCCCCACCTAAAAAAAAAGCTGCAGAGTAAATAATGGGTACAAGATACTAAAATTATTCAGTTTGAAGCCAAAACTCTTCTTTTTCCCATTCAATCCTCATTGGTCCCTTTATTTTTCCAAGTTAGGCTTTGGCATGCTGAAAAATTATTACCTGGTCCCAAGCAAATGATTCAAAGAAACAGGGCTAGATACCAAGACTTCCTATGAAGCTAATGTAGAGAATTAGGTGCCTCTAAAGATGAGTTACAAAAATCCACATAGCCAGAGGTTGCCAACACAAGATCTCTATCAGTGGTTGGTTGTGTCTGAAATACCCATTTCCCCCCACCCCCCAAAACTGCCCTCTCTCTAGACCTTAAGTAGCAGCATCAACTTGGGATTTCAAACCCAGAGTCTGCATTTAAGTGTAGGTGCCTAACTGACAAAAGCTCACTCTGAGAGAGTGATGCTTACTTTTTATATCAAAGATTTATTAAACTTTCATTCAAAGTGGTAAGATAGGACTCCTTAGGCTGAGAAGATGTAAGCTAACAATTTCCACAAGAAGAATGAGAGAATGCCATTTTAAAATTCAAGGTGTGTAGTTGATGAGAACCTCTGTGCAGTGGCAGAAGATGTTTCATGTTTACATGCCAATGAGATTAAATATACAAGTCTAGCTGCAAATTTTAAAAAATAAATCAGTAAGACTTTGGGCATTGTTACACCCTACATTGCGAGTCGCACAAATGTTGCTCAGTGTTAATGCTAGCTTGGAATTTGGAGTAGTTCGTAGACTAGAAACTTTCTTTGGCTGCCTCCCACCTGCATAGCTATGACTTCCCACTACAGGCCTGGTGAGTGGGGGCAAGACTAGGGGCTGTAGCTGTGAGTGGCCACTAGGGGACTGGTGATGTAGGACAGGTTTCTATCTCTGCTCTATGGGCAGAGGTATGGGAGATCCAGGGATACTGGAGGAGTCCCACTTGGGCAGCAAATCTATAGGAAGTGGTCACACTTTAAATGGAACAGAAGCTGGGCAGTGTGGATCAGAGATAATCCTGCCTTGGAATGGCATAACTTTAAGCCACATAATAAGCACTTAAAAATACAATAAGCAATGAATCTAGGGGTTAATAGCTCTAGGAGCTGCGCAAAATTACCATGCAACAAGACCCTACTATTTCATTTATGAACAAATCAACTGTTTTAAAAGGGTACTCAGCAGGCTGTGTTGACCTCACCTAATGCATAGCGAGAAGTTTGTGAGAGTACTGGATTTTAACATTTCATTTAAAAGTTTTCCTCATGTCCCCTTGAGTAATTTTGGACTAACAAAAATGTTTTGTTCCCTGTAGAAATCAGTATTCTACTGTTGAAACATGCAAAAAATGTTTAAACTAACTGGGCGCATCTATATGAGACATTTATTGTGGAGCACCTACACACATGGCCCTATTAGATTGCAGTAAAATGCACATGTAGATGCTGACAGAGCTGTCTGGGGCATGAGGTTGCTGCAAGTGTTGGGGCTGCCTGCCAGCTAGCCCTGCACTGAAGCACCCTCATGCCCCAGCCAGCCCCTCCACAGCACATTGAGCTGGGTCAGATCTGCCCTGGGCTGGCAGACTGAACCCCAGGGCCCTCTGCTAGCAGGGTTTGTTCTGATTCGGTTCAACATGCTGTGGTCTTGGACACACGTGTAAATGCAGCACCCAGGAGAAATAAAATCTGGTGCGATATGCACCAGAGTTTATTGTATCACATTAATATCATGTGTACATGTGCCCACTGATATATCTGTAAAATCTTCAAATAGAAACACAGGCAAGCTAGAAGAGGTATTAAACATGTTTTTTTTTTTGACTTGGGAATAAGAGAATGCTAGTTAAAGGGCTGTAAAGCCTCTGTAGAAGTTCTTCCAAACCTATTTAAAACTAAACTATCCATTCATAGAGCTCCCTCAGCTCTCAACATGAGGATTTTTGATAGATTTGAAAAGATCTGAAATGTCAGGAGCTTTGTGTGCAACAAAATTTAGACTAGGTAGGCAGGATACAGAAATTGAAATTGAAGCACTCACTGAAGTATAAAAACCCTAGCGGATATATATTTAAAAGTACAAGCAAAACTGCATATGTAAAGGAGTAGGCAGGCTTGGTTTTCCCTGGCAACCACCCACCAGAAGAGTTGCTGAAGCTCTGAGTGACTACTGGATACTGACAGAAGCCAAACTATGAAAGATTCAGCCATAACGCTGGAGTTGTAAATGGGTAACACTGATCATTGGCATACAAAGAGAAGCTTAGGCAGGCTAAAGGAAAACAATATTTCAATTAAATGTTCAGATGAAACATCCAGAATCTTTTCCTTTTTATGATGGTCATTGCTCTGAGAACCTGGTATTTTGCTTTCTGATTATTGCAACACTGTATTTTCTTGCATATCCCACCCCCCCAAAAAAAAAATTTGCTGAACATTGACTGTGCATTACATATGAGAAATATGATAAGAACAATTTCTGCAGGTTATTGAGCAAAAGTGAAAATAAAATCTGTATAGGATAGGGAGCAGAATAATGAGCAGGTTCAGCTCTAGTGCTACTACTCAGTTACATACTGTAATGAGAGATCTTTTTTTTTCTTCATCCTGCCATTCAAACATGCACATTTATTATTCCAGGAAGTGTTATATGCGAGACATACGGTATAACCATGAACTGCATACTTACTTAAAGTAATTAACTTTCTTTTGTGAGTGCAAAGTTGATTACTGCAAGGAGGGGGGGGGTTATTTTTTATTCATTTTTATTTAATATATACACCATATGATCAGGAGAAAACAGAAATCTATCAAGGGTTTTCTTTTAGATGCAAAGGACATTTGTACATATGTTTACACTGCAGCTCCAGGCACTTTTAAAAGTGCCAAGTGCTGCAGTGCATAGATTTGTATAAATGGTGAAATGCATGTCAGTGCTTAAAAAATGGCAGTGGCACGCTTTTGAACTAAAACGCGTCCAAGGTGTGTTAGTTCAAAAACGCACCACTGCCATTTTCTCAGCACTGATGTGCTTTTATACAAATGCATGCGACGCAGCTCCACACACCTCAGTTCAATTAATTAATCACACCTCAGTTAATTGAGTCTGCTCCAAAGCCTCCCAAAGCAAGCAGAGACCAGTGACCTGAATCTCCTCCTAGTTAAACATGTGTAGTAAAGAGGATCTCCACTAAAATCAGTACTTAAATTGATAATGTCCATATAGAAAATCAGGTTCAAGAATGGTAGTTTACACAGGTGCAGGCACATACACATGCATGCACATACACACACACACTCCTGAACATGTGAGCACTTGTATAAATACATTTCCCCTCGCAAAGAAACACACAGTTTAACCAGGCCCTCTTGCCCCCTCTCAAAGAAACATACAGTATAATCAGATCCTCTCCTAAACATAACCTGAAAACTTAAAAGGAAGATTTGACTGAAAAGTGCCAGTGCAAATTAAATTATTTAAACATTTAAAACAAAATTATAACAATGCCATTTACTAGAATAAAAATAGCTCTCCAAGCAAGTTAGAATTTATGTTTTGAAGAATTATGATTAGTCTTCATACACCATTCATGATTATTCATTAGAAGTCAGCAGAGGTCAGCAAGCAATTCATGGAGAAAGTTCATGAACAGTTCACATTCATTGTAATGTCTTTGAATGATGATTGAGATAAATTTAGCCTTGTAAATTATCCAGCTTCACTGAAAAACTTGTTTCTAACTTAACAACAATTACAATTCTGGTAATTTCAGTATTTTTTTTAAACATGAAATGTAGTCTATATAAATATGATGTTATATGCATTTCATGTTTTAAATGTTTTATACTTGGCATATATATATATATACTGCTGCAACAACTGCTGCCTGGCCCCAGTCAGCCTGGCCCCTTGACATTTATGTAGTACTGCTGCACTGACCTGTCATGCCTGTGCTCCAGCATATGGGCTTTCCAAGGCTTCATAGACATGGGCATTGGAGCACCCACCTCATGAAAACTAGTTTTGGACCTCAGTGTCACCCCACAGAGCCACTATGTCCATGGTCTCATCCTGAGAACAACTGGGGTCCTGGGATGCAGTGTGTGGTATCAGGGAAGATATCATCATAGCTCCCTTAACAGCCCTCAGAGACTGCAGCTGAGAGTCTGGGTGCTGCTGGGCCTTGTCAGGTGCCTACAGTATGTGACAGACAGGTAGGTGGTAGGATTGGGCCTGGGGGCCAGCGCTGGGGCCTGTGACGCTGCTGCAGCTGGCATGGGGTCACTGCTGCAGGACCTGATGGCCAGAGACAGGCAGCAGGTTGCATAGGCCCAAGGCTGCAGCAGTTTTAAGACCAGGCTGGGGCAGGCAAAGAGCCACCCCAGTCCCAGGGCTGGAGAAGCTCCGAACTATGTGCCCTTGTGGCAAGCCTGAGGGTGGTCCCCAGGTTGTGGTGCTGACCAGGAGTAAATCTGCTCCCAGTCAGCATCTACATGCACACTACTGCTGTTAGTAAACTAGCTGTGCAGTAGACTAATTTACTTCACAGTAGGTGCCTGCACGTGTAAATGGTGATGCTTTACTGTGCAGTAAATTAGTCTACTGTGCAAGAAAACATCTCATGTAGACACATCCAAAAAGGGTATGCACCCATTCAAGGGGTGTTTTGCAGAACAAAACTGGCTCTTCTGCAAGAATGCCCTCTCTTCCTACCAGAAATCTCTTTTCCCTCCTGCACTAACTTCAACAGTTGTATGCTTGTCTCAGATGTTGAGCACACCCAGTATCCCATAGACCTCTGCTCTCTCTCCTTCCCTCTCTCCTGGTAGCCACAAGGGGTGACCTGTCAGCCCTGAGGGGACCCTGCCATGGATGCCAATGTACCCAGGCTGCTGAAGAGTCCTCCATCACCCCAGGTCTGTACAAAGTTGTGGGGGCATTTCCCCAGGTTGGAATCAACCTTTGGCACTTGCTTCCAACCCCTGCCCAAACTGAAATTCAGTCTGTACATGGGCAGGGACTATTTCCCACAGCTGGATCCTTCCTAGCTAGGGTTATTTAAGATGGGCATCCAAATTAGATGTAAATTGTACAAGTTATATGGATTTCAAATTGGAAAAACAGATTCTTACAATTCAACACAGGATGAGGCTCACAGGTAAAAACCTCTGTACATTTTTCAAAAAAGTATATTATTGCAAAATGCTTGAGTAGGGAAAATAAAGGTCTTGAACCAGAATGCCTAAATATCACCAAAATTCTTGAGATGAATACCACTGTCAACCACTCCACTTTTAGCACAACTTAAGTTTAGCAAAATAAAGATAACCCTTATCTGTACAGTAGGCAGAGCTTTCTTGGAGGTTCATGAAAATCTTCCAGAGGAACCAAAGACTACCACAAATCTCACTACCTTTCAGGTCAAAGTACAGTGCTAATTACAGTTCTTTAAGCTTCTTTTCATTCATGTAAAAACATAGTAACATGCACATTAAAAACCAAACAAAGAAACAAAAACAAAAATTACCTAAACCAAAGAAATACACACAATACAATACACAAAATAAAACACAATGCAAACAATTATCTCCCAGGAAGGTGGAGAGAGACAGAACAAAAATCACACATGAAAAGCCTTATTGATTAATTTTCTGTTGGAGGTGCCCAGACATTAACATAAGAACCTGCAAAGAATAGAAGAGACTTACTTAGCCAAAAGGCATTTCCCAAATTCTGTTACTAATTAGGCTTTTTTGTATATTACTGC
Source organism: Crocodylus siamensis (assembly GCF_052110815.1). Lineage (NCBI taxonomy): Eukaryota > Metazoa > Chordata > Crocodylia > Crocodylidae > Crocodylus > Crocodylus siamensis. Next base: position 59,987,219 of record NC_143396.1, read on the forward strand.
ATACACTGTAAGTTCATAGATTCATAGATTCATAGATGCTAGGGTCGGAAGGGACCTCAATAGATCATCGAGTCCGACCCCCTGCATAAGCAGGAAAGAGTGCTGGGCCTACATTACCCCAGCTAGATACACATCCAACCTTCTCTTGAATACCCCCAGGGTAGGGGAGAGCACCACCTCCCTTGGGAGCCCGTTCCAGAGCTTGGCCACTCGAACTGTGAAGAAGTTCCTCCTAATATCTAATCTAAATCTGCTCTCCTCCAGCTTGTGGCCATTATTTCTTGTAACCCCCGGGGGCGCCTTGGTGAATAAATACTCACCAATTCCCTTCTGTGCCCCCCTGACGAACTTATAGGCAGCCACCAGGTCGCCTCTCAACCTTCTCTTGCGGAGGCTGAAAAGGTCCAGTTTCTCTAATCTCTCCTCATAGGGCTTGGCCTGCAGGCCCTTAACCATACGAGTGGCCCTTCTCTGGACCCTCTCCAGGTTATCCGCATCTTTCTTGAAGTGCGGCGCCCAGAATTGCACGCAGTACTCCAGCTGCGGTCTGACCAGCGCCCGATAGAGGGGAAGTATCACCTCCTTGGACTTATTTGTCATGCATCTGCTGATGCACGATAAAGTGCCATTGGCTTTTCTGATGGTTTCGTCACACTGCCGACTCATGTTCATCTTGGAGTCTACTAGGACTCCAAGATCCCTTTCCACTTCCGTGCCACCCAGCAGGTCATTTCCTAGGCTGTAGGTGTGCTGGACATTTTTCCTCCCTAGATGCAGCACTTTGCATTTCTCCTTGTTGAACTGCATTCTGTTGTTTTCTGCCCACTTGTCTAACCTGTCCAGGTCTGCTTGCAGCTGTTCCCTGCCCTCCGGCGTGTCCACTTCGCCCCATAGCTTAGTGTCATCTGCAAACTTGGACAGAGTACATTTCACCCCCTCGTCCAAGTCGCTGATGAAGACATTAAAGAGTATCGGTCCAAGCACCGAGCCCTGCGGGACCCCACTGCCCACACTCTTCCAGGTCGAAACCGACCCATCCACCACAACTCTCTGGGTGCGACCCTCCAGCCAATTCTCCACCCACCGGACTGTGCAGTCATCCAAGTCACAGCCCCTTAACTTGTTCACCAGTATGGGGTGGGATACCGTGTCAAAGGCCTTCCTGAAGTCCAAGTATACGACATCCACCCCTCCTCCTGCGTCGAGGCGTTTTGTGACCTGGTCATAAAAAGAGACTAGATTGGTCAGGCACGATCTACCTGCCACGAACCCGTGCTGGTTTCCCCTCAGCATAATTTGTCCTGCCAGGCTCTCACAAATGTGAGCCTTGATGATTTTCTCAAAGATTTTGCCAAGGATGGAGGTGAGACTGACTGGCCTATAGTTACCCGGGTCCTCCTTCCTCCCCTTCTTGAAAATGGGAACCACATTGGCCCTTTTCCAGTCCTCCGGGACTTGACCCGTGCGCCACGAGCGTTCAAATATTCCCGCCAGTGGCTCTGCAATGATGTCGGCCAGTGCCTTCAGTACCCTCGGATGGAGCTCATCCGGGCCTGCCGACTTAAAGGCATCCAGTTCCTCCAAGTGACCCTGCACCACCTCAGGGTCCACGCATGGAAGTCTGGTGCCTTGCTGCTGCCTCCCTACACTCCCAGTGAGAGACTTGTCAAGCCTCTCACTTAGGAACACTGAGGCGAAGAACTCGTTGAGGAGTTCAGCCTTGTCCCCTCTGTCCGTCACCAATTGTTTCTGCCCATTTAGCAGGGGTCCTATTCCTCCCTGGGCCTTCCTTTTACTCCCTATATTTCTAAAAAACAATTTCTTATTGTCTTTTACTTAGTTCCTCACACTATGAGTTGGAACTGTAGATGGATTCATATTTTCAGCCATACAACTGTCATTTCACCTACTTACTGTTTATAACCACATGTGCACCCATGCAAATATTTCAGATGAGGATCTCAAATCTTTTAATCCTCATAATCCCTCTGTATGGCACTATAGTTAAGTGTAAAATAATAACTTTTTTCCTAATGATTAAACTGAAGCAGAAGAAATAAATGACAGCAAAATTTTCAGATGTTCACAGCAACCATAGCTCACTCTGAGTTTAGTGGAGCTGGCAGTACCCCTGAAAAATCATGACAAAATTGACTTACCCATGTTTTAACAGTGATCCAATAAAATACAGTTGACATGGGCAAATTCCTATTAAGGGAAGAGTTCACCACAGAGGACTATAATCCAATTCTCCTGTTGTAACTCTGATATTCTTCCCATGCCATGGAATGATGGGTAGGAGGGCAGGAGAAGGGTAAGTCTCAATGAAAAATGAATAATATTCATAAGTGCAGCAAACATTTATTAACTGAATGACATTCCATTTTCCAATGAGCTGCTGTTCAGGCATAGCATATGACGCTAACTGAAAATGCTTTCACTTATATGGGCTGTCAAGTTTGGCGGGGTTTTTTAAGCATACAGATTTCAGTGAATTATACCAGGTGCCACATAGGAGATTAATGTTCAGGCATTTAGGGAGCAGTCAAGAAGTTAGAACCATTTCAGCAAAGATACCTATTTCTTTGGCTATACTGCTGTCAAAGTGGTTGTAGAGACCTGTCTAACAGGTAAGGCACTCATTTTTTAACACCACACTGTGACTATGTAATTGGGGGTCAATGCTCAGCACTATTATAAAATTACTACAAAATTTGTAAAGTTATGACAATGGTATCTTTGAAAAACAGCAGGTCTACAAATGTATCCAGACTTTTTGAACCAAATCTTGGTCCTTATTCAATTTTTATTGAAGGAAAACTCTCACTGGAATTTTTATTTTATTTTAAAATACAAATAAAGCCACCAGCTGGCCTTTAACTCACCTCAGAGACAGGAGTCCAGTAATGATACCAAATTACAGCTTCACTACTCCTGGAAAAAAAAAAATCTTACCTAACTTCTAGTCCATTAGTACGAAAAGAAATTTTGGCAGGCTTTCCATAATCTTAAATTCAGTACAAAATTTTGGCATTTTCTTGTAAATCTATACAAAGCTAATATTGCCACATTTAAACCTACATACATAAATACATACATACATATAGGGCATATCTACATGAGACATGTTAATGTGCATTAGCCTAATTTAATGCACATTATGGGCACACGTCTACATGTGTGCACCCTGTATGCACATTAAAAATGGCAAAATTTAGCTAATCATGTCTAAATTTGATACCTGCAAATGCAGGTATCAAATTTAGGTGTGATTAGTTAAAGCACATTAATGCACTTGTAGACAAGACCCAAAACTAATTTTAGTGCCGGGTCTGCCCAGACACTATGGACACAGAGCAGGGCTTCAGGGACTTGGTACTAACTTTAGTGCCAAGTAAAATCACTTTAGTGCCAAGTCCTTGCACTTGTAAATACCTGCCAAAATTACTTAATCAGCATTAAATTTAGTTGCACTTAAATGCGTCCGCATACATACATACATAAAATTTGGTATGCAAAATAATATATTCTACAAATGATTTGGAAAGGAATATCTTTGTTGGCATATTGTAATCCACTGTGATATATCAAGAAGATCAGAATAAATATGTTGCATCCAAATTTATTCTGTCCCTAACTGGTGAAGAGCTGAGTTTGATCTCGTCTTGAACAGACTTCTGCTACTTTTCACCAAACTCACTGAAGCCAGAGGTACTTGGGCATATGCATAAAAATACTCCTCCTATTCTTCTATATAGAATCCTTCATCCTTTCCTACTACCGTGTGGGCATGTCTACATGTACAATTAATGTGGATCATTAAAATCCAGAGCTTTTTCTTTTGGGGGCACACTTTGAATGTGTACCCCAGGAGCAAAAAACTCCAGAGCGTATTCGTGCATACCACATGTAGCCCAGCTAATGCAGTCTAGGTTGTGCTGGACAGACAAAAGTCTGCATATCTATTCATTTGCTTACTGGTTCAATCTATGCTTCTTAGACTAACCTGAGAAGATTGAATAGATTCAGCCTCAGGCTTTCTACCTGTCTGTACTTAGCGTTATAGATCATATATTCACTGAAGGGGATCATAGTAGCATTTAGGGAGGGTGCAGGGATAATTTATGACATGTCTGCCAAGAAGCATCTAAGACCCTGGTTCGGGCTCCCAAATGTGCAGCAGAGAGCCTAAAAGATTTAATAGAACTTGAGTTTAACACTGTTTTGGTCTGGGATTAAACTAACCCAACATCCATTAAAGATCACTAGACTCTGTCCATTTACTTCCATGGCTTTGGATCAGTTAAGTCTGCATCTTGGGGGCTTTGGATCAGGCTCTGTCTAACTAGTATGAACATATAAATAGAAAAAAGTCAAAATGTTGACATCAATTAAATAAAAAGAACTCAGTAAAATAACTTTTAGTTAAAATGTTAGGCTAGATGTGCATGCACTAATTTTACTCAAATAAAAGACAAGCTTTTTCTTCCCCAATCAGCATTTGAAAAGCCCCTCACCTTACAGTCTCATACAAGTAAACCTCATTACTTTGTTTATCATTAAACTGCTGCCAAAAGCAGTATATGCTTAGTAATGAAAACTAACTATAAAGTTGAGTAAATGCAGCCAACTCTAAGCATGACTATGAAACACACAACCCATAATGGATAACAATACAGAAAGAAACCTAACAGAAGGACAGGTTAGTACAGCCCATCTGAATAAGATGTATGGTAATACCCATTACACTCAGTCCCCCTCCAGCATTGACTCTTTTTAAAGTCATGGTGAGTCATGGATCCTTTGTAGGGATTATCTGGGGTACACACACATACAGAGTAATGTTGAACTGTGGGGTCCCCCAGCCTGAAATGCTGTTGTCTCTGTTGGGGTCCAACCCAATGAATTATATGGTAAATCATTAGATTTCTGGCTCTGGACCCATGTCATGCTCAGCCTCTTGTGGGCTAAGACCAAGTATAGTCACTGCACTGGTCTGGTACCCAAGCCAAAATGCATTTAAAAATGGCACTAGGTAGTGGAGGGTGCACCCCTGTCTGCTCACGGACAGGACTCCCTACAAGAGCCTCATAGTTAGCTTCCCACTGGCCAGCTTCCAATGGGAGGATCTTGGCCACATAATGGCTTTATAGAAATGGGAGACTTATCCCTAGCTTGCTCCTGCAGACATATGGCTGAGGGCAAGTGAATCTCAGGAGCATCTGAACCCCAAGACTGGGATGGAGGATACTTGCCAGAAGTATGGCTACATAGGGCTTTTGAATGATTCAAAGTATTCAGAATTGGTTTATTTGACCTGGTACATGAAAACATTTCCAAACTCCCCCCTGTCCCCCCCATAGTTTGTTCTATACATTAGTAGTTACAGAAGTGCTGTTTAAAAATATGTTTTGAAGTACCTGAGCTAAAACTTGTAGCAGTTTCGAAAGTGATAAAAAACCTGCATCAATTCTGGATGAACTAAGTTTATGGGTACCTATAGTAATTTCCTGATATGTAATGTATGTTTTTTGGTAGATCAGTATTTTCAGATTTGTTTCTCACTTCCATGTGCTCAGGCTGGGACAGTAAGGGGGAGGGACTGAAGGGGGAAGAAGTTGGAAGGAAACAGGGTAATGGGGCTACCTGGATCCTCAATTTATTTTCCCTGCTGTAGCAGTGAGAGGGGGATAAATAAAAGGCAAACCTCCAATAATTAGAATCTATACCTAGAAAATTATAACAGATTTATAATTTTCTATATATAGAATCTAATTATTGGGGGGGGGTCATTTTATATTCAAGTAAATATGGCATTCTTTACCAATACAACTAATTTTAAGTAATACATATTAAAAATTGTGATTTACATTTAATTCATATGCATTCTGAAGAAAGTCACTGATTTTTTAGCTCCATTTAAAAATAATTATTTGGTCAGACTAGTAGTATGTAAATTCTGAAATTATAGATACAGCATTTTTGCAAAAGCTTTATGAATGCCTTAGTGTAAGTTCATGAATGGCCTATTTCTCTTATCATAAATGAAAAATGTAAGTCTGTGAATCAGGTTCTTAATCCCTTTCCCTGGTAATTTTTGTGTTGTTAATTTCACAGAACATTTCACAATATTGTTGCTACTTAGTAGAGGGACTTTTCCATCATACAAATACAATACCCACAAGTTCAGATTCCCAGCCAAATATGTGGGAATTGCATGAGTACTTAAATATCATTGGGCTTATTATGACTTTTTATGGGTCCTAGGTTTCTAACAAAAATTGCCTTGTAAAACTAATTTGGTAATAATGAATCTGAAATAAAACAGAATTCTACATGAAATCATATTTAACACAATTATGAACTTGAAATAACTTGTATGTTGTATGAAATGTAATTATTTTTGTTGTATTTTCACTGGCTTGGATATCTTATATTTTCAATCAGAAAAATAAACTACTGATTCATAACATCCTTCACAGTAGCTTGGTAAATAGTTAATTTGCCATAGGCAAAAAGAGAGAGAAACAGATTTATGAAGTTGAAAAGCAATATTCAGTTTTTTATTATAAGTTTTTTTATTACATCTCCTATCCTCTTTCAATTGTGACCCTAGCTGCTAGTGATTAGAAGTTACCATATGATGACTTTTCATCATACATACTACAGGAGTGACACTGATGTGATGCTACTGAATTGGCAGAATAGGAAGTAACCTCAACTATTTTCACACTGGTGAATATCATAGCTTGTGCTAATGCACCGTGCTAGGTTTTGCAAGCTCTGTTAATCATGAGCAGAAAATCTGTACACTAAGAAATAGAACTCTGATTGCTTATCAATGTCCAGTATAGTGGCTGCCTGTAAGAGATTCTAAAGGAACTTACAAAAGGAGGAAAAACTTACAGGAAAGATGTTTGTGGAGAGGAAACAGCAGAGGATAGAGATATAAAATCAGGGAAGCTGAGCAAGATAGTAAAGAGTAAAATTGATAGCAAGAGGAAAAGAAAAAAAGTATAAATACATATCTTTTCCAAATAGAGAGGGGTAAGATTAAGAAGAGCCCTGGGAACTCAGATGCTCAACTTTTAATCTTTGCCCAAGCAATAAAAGGGAGTAGCGAGAATGAAAAACGAAGCAGCAATCTTTACTAGCTAAAGAAAGGAATCCAAACAAACAGCTTTAGTTTGATAAGAAAAAACAAGATGATATGCAGCCTTCTGCGCATCAGGAAAAAAACCAGCACCAGAATAAGGATAACGCATGTCATAAAGAATGATGAGACTTCCTGCTAACTATAGTCACCATGAGAACAAACACCCCCCAGTGATAGAAAATTCAATCTATATCAATGTCAGTTTGGGAACCCAGTAAGAAGTATGACAAATTGTCTTCTCAGAGATTCTTCTACTATCAAAGGCAGGCAAAGAAATGAGATTAATATTGGAGAACAACTGAAAGACTACTTGTTTTTACATTTATGATGATATCCAGTGAGATGTACTGCCATCAAGCCTTGGAATAAATCACACATGACAAAATACAGAATTATTTTTCATTAAATTTGGGGCTGTCTCTGCCAGAGGGACATCTGCTCCTGCTACAAATATATCCACAGACTTTTCTGTAACCAGCTGTCCAGGAAACTGAACTCATCATAACTAAAGACTCTCAGATGTTGTCAAAATAAAATGCTTTTTTTCCCTTGACTGATGAAAAGTATTTTTTAGAAGTGAAAGAATAGTAATTACTTTTAGTTTAACAGAAGTCAAGATACCTGTTTTTCTACTCATTTTACACAAACACAACTATAAACATACGTATTATTCTCTCTTGCCCATTTGTACTTATCCTTTGCTGAAGGGGAGAATGAAATCTCAGGTAAAATACAGATGTTTTTAATTTTAACCAAATCTATCATTTCTTTCTTTCTCTTAAAAAGGTTCTCTTTGAACATTTCTTAACTTTAACTTCTAAAATTAGAAACACTATCTTTTGTGGTTTTTTTGCTCCACACAGGAAATCTTTAAATCTTTAGCAGTTGATCCTAGAATCAGTTTACTTTTTAGACCCTATTCCTACAAACCACTATAGCCTTTAAGAATGTGTAAGAGTGAGGTATTATTAAATGTTCTGTAAAATCAGTGCCTTGCAGGTTCAATACTTCAGTTAAATGCTTCTTTCTATTTTTGATTGTACATGCTACTATTTTTACAATTGTATAGGGTCACAATTCCAACTTCATTTAAGAAAAAGCTTTAAATGAAGGAGGATTTCTGAATCCTCACAATGTGAGAAAATGAGGATCTTCAGCTTTTTTTGTGATTGACAGGGCCCCTCCAGACAGTCAGGTAAAGGCATGATAGGATCTGAGGCAAGATCCACACAATTGGGCCTCCTGTGGAAACATGATTGTGGGAGATTTAGCATCAGATCTTAGCACACCTTATTGCCTGTGCAGGGGGAGCTCAAGATCACTATTCCAGCCTCCCCTTGCAATTACATACTACTATCAGGCTCCTATAGTGGTGAGTCTGGCAAGTGATGAGACTCCCAGATGCAAAAGTACCCTGTTGGCTGCCACAGCTGCGAGTCGCATCAGCTACAGGATTCCCAGCCATGGCAGTCCATGGTGCTGCTGCAGCTAGTAGTCTCATCAGCTGATGGGACTTCCATCTACAGCAGTAGGGTGATGCCATGGCTGGCAGTCACATTAGCTGCAGGACTCCCAGCTGTGGCAGTGGGAAGGTGCCATGGCTGGGAGTCCTATTGGCTGTGGGACTCTGAGCCACAGCAGCACATGGTGCACTCCCAGGCATGGGGCATAACACCTGCTACCCCTGCAATTTAAAGTTGGATAGAAACCTGATATAAAGTTATTGCATATTTTCTAGCTCTACCTTTACAACTGGTTGGGCCTTCTTAAGGTATAACAGATAATTCACACATGTAGCCAATCTAAATTAACTCTACAATTTACCAGGTAATTGCATAATACATGCAACATATAGAAGGAGCCACAGTTCAATCAACTTAATGTAGCCACACTGAAACTCAACTAAATGGTTAATACAACAAATATCAAACTTTCTAAAGTATACACCTTTGTGTCTGTAGTTGCATTACAGGATTTTCTGAAACAGACTGCACTTGCCCTGTCTCTTTTCAGAAAAAAAGGTATGAAATCTGTTTAAGTTTATATATACACATACACACACACACATTTGATTTTTACTACAAGATAATACTGGGATAATTTTGTTGATCTACAGTCATGTTACAGTGACTTTGCTCTCCAAAGGAAATTGTTCAATAGCATAGGATTCTGCAATAAGTGTGGCTGAATTATGTAAGTAATATGACACATGCAGCTTATGTTCACATTGAATAACCACTTATATACCCAGTGAGTCCCACAGACCTTCAACCATCCAGTTAAACTGGTAATATAGTACAAATGCTGATCTGAAAATAGTTCTGTAAAATAAGTTTCTTCTACCAGGAAGTCCAGCTCCATTTAACTTTATAGTCAAATCTCCATCAGCCAGTTAGATGCCATATAAGAAATGTATGTGATTCGCTCTGCATAAAAATAAAGCACTGTTTAGCAGCCGACAATGGTGTGTACAACAACATCCTGAAGTGTGGAGCAGAAAGAAGATGCAACCTCAGATAAACAGATATTGAAACTTAGATATCTATAAAGACCTATGGAGGAAACTCTCTCAACATTTCACCCTTTGAGTGGTTGTCTCTGTCATTTGCAGCACAGATATCTTTTCAGCTATGCTGCCATCAGTTGATGGGCTAAAGTTGATATCTGGTCCAGATCTTAAATTCAGGGTAAGGGCCCTGATCCAAAGTCTGTTGAATTAAATGAAAAATTCCTATGCACTTGAACAGAAGTTAACAAATGGTAATTAGTCTTAGTTAACAGAAGTCAAGAGATCTATTTTTCCAGTCATTTGTACACAAACACAACTTTCCACGCATGTATTATTCTTTCTTGCCCCTTTGTACAGATCTCATCCTTCTACTTGAATTTGGAAAATTATATCCCAGGTCAGATACAGATGTTCTTAATTCTGGCCAATTCTATCAGGTTTTTTTTTCTTCTGCAAATGTTCTCCTTGAACATTTATTAACTTTAACTTCTAAAATTAGAAACACTACCATTAAAGTCAATGGCAAAATTTCACTTGAACTCATGAAACTTTAGTACAGGGCTGGAAAAGCAATTTAATACTTTTTAAAGCAATATTAACCAATATATTGTTACATTATTTCAACACCATGAAATATGCTACACTAAACTGCTATTCCCAGATCCCACATCCTTCTACTACTTAAAACCCCTCCTGTCAATGGTGCAACATTGTGGAAAAGGCACTGTCCACACAGCTGCTTTTTCTCTTTGTGTGACCCTCTGCACATTTTATTGATTTACGTGGTTGCTTTATTTGGGGGGGTTTATATAGTACTATAAAAGTGAATGGCATTTTACAGACACATAAAGGCCTTATAAGTTAGCAACTTGAGTTCCCCAAAGAGCTTATAAAGCTAGGTCCCAATCCTGGAAAGTGTCCCAATATTTAGTGTTCCCACACAAACTTAATAAGACTACTCTGATAAATAAAATTACTCACATGAAATGTTTTTGGTAGGACTGGGCCTAGGAAAAGAATGTAAAATCTCAAAGCTGAAATGAAATTAGCCACAGATGGTCTAATTAACCTAGAGTTAGCTCGGGTCTTCTCTTTTGCCTCTCCAAAGTACCACATGGATGTTGACTACATTGTTTCTGGTTTAGGTGACATTTCCTGAAGGCACAACATGCTTGAAACAGCAAGTTTAGCTTATAGAAATGGCCATAGACCTATAAATATCTATAAAAATCTGGTCTTAGTTTAATTTTACTTCAAATGTTTATTGCAGAAGAAACTTAAGAAGAAGAATATATTCCTTTGATCTGCAATTCATCCAGGTTACTGATTCTCTTCCCTTACCCTTGCAGGTAGTGCCTGGGATCTTTAATTTACACTAAGGGTCTGGATTTCTGTTTTCTCTCACACACATTATCTCTATCTACACACATTATCTCTATTTAGCACAGGTGATTTCTACTGAATTATCAGTACACTATCTTTCCTTCTCACTTTGTCTTTTCTTAGAGAACTCAGATTAACCTCAGTATTTTTTGAGAGATTGATTAGAATCACTTCAAATAGTAAACCCTTATGTTTTTGCTTATATTGAAAAGACAATAAATATATGATAACAAGGGGTGTGCTGGTGAATAAAAAAATAAGCAACAAAAAAAACATAAAAGAAAAATCAGAATGCTTCATTGGTTCAAATGGTCTTCAAGATCCTGTAGAGAGAGGTAAAACTGTTTCTGCATTGATAAAATTTGTTTGAAAGTTTGCATGAGTTGAGGCTAGATTAAAAGGACTTTTGCACCTAAAGTAAGACTTAGACAAAATTCAGGCATCTACTCAAAACTACAATCATCAAATATTCTACTAACTCCACTCCATAAGTATCAATTTTTACCCATCAGGAAAGTCATATAGGTGCCTGTAGTTTTCAGAATCATCTCAGGATATGTGTATTGTATAATATAATAAATTGTGTATTGCACTATAAAATGTACAATACAAAGATAGTCAAGATAGGACTGCAAGTGAACCAATTTACTCTACTTCTAAGAAAAATAGATAGCCAAGCATGTGGGTTCAGTAGCTTTTCTAGGAAGAGAAGATAGCTTGTATGGAGCTCCATCCTATTGCAGTTATAGTTCTCATATACAAGCAAGCAGCAGTAGATTATATTGACATACCTCAAGTTTGGCTCACAATGACCAGTTTGACACCAAATTAATCCTAAAACCCATAGGGATAAGCAAATAGTTTGATACAATAGTTGTTCACAAACATATGTGGGGTGGGGGGAAATCAGGCTTCAAACACAGTTGCCACTTTTACTCAGAAGAACAGAGGAAATGATTATAGTACTAGTGCCTTCTTTTAATACCATAGCCTTATGATTAGACAACTCACACAGGATATGGGATACCCAAATAGAGTTGCATCCTCTGCTTGAAGGAGTAACTCCTGTCATTCTGGGTGATTTTTTTTTTCTAATCATAAGCATGGCATTTTGTGAATTGCATTCCCAACTCTGTGTGTGCATTGAATAGGGATTCTAGGTGCTACAGTCAATGTTGTGGGTTCTGTTTTGGGGGCTATCTGCCTGCAATTTAGATGTTATAACAGTTATTGCAATAAATTAGCTTATTTTCAGGTTTAACTACAACTGCATAGATAGATGAAGCAAAACAAAAACATTGTGCAGGACATATTACCTACTTGAATGTCTCTCAAACTGCCAACTTACTCGTTGAATGTCAGCACTTAAAAGATTGTATTACATTAACAACTCTGCACAAGAGGTTAATAAAAGACAGATATTTGATGACAATTATTGAGTACTGGCTACATATTTTCATAATTTATTCTAAAGCAGGAGTGGGCAAAATACAGTCCCTGTGGCATCCAGCCTGTGGTACCTCCACCCCCAATGAATTGCACCCCGCCTAGTCCTTCCATCCATGAGGGTGGGAGTGAGGTGCCCACATGTATAATCCCCCAACATATCCTATTGCATCTCACTTCCACCCCCTTGGATGGAAGAGCTCTGTCCAGCCAGTAGCTGCCCTGCTGCAGCTGGAACCTGCTCACTTGGGGCAGCAAGTAGGGAAGCAATGGGGTTGGTGGGGGGTGGATGGTGGAGTTACAGCTGGGAAGAAGTGGGAGTGCAGTGAGGAGCCTGTGCCCAGAGCTCACCCAGACAGGGTGCAAGAGTGAGGGAGAGTCGGGGTTGTACAGACCCCCACAGACTCCCCCCATGGTATGCAGCCCCTGTTGCCTAGCAGCAGCAGCAGGCAGAGAGGTCATAGTTTCATAGTTTCATAGTTTGTAGGGTCGGAAGGGACCTGAGCAGATAATCAAGTCCAACCCCCTGCCATGGCAGGAAAGAATACTGGGGTCAAATGACCCCAGCAAGATGTTCATCTAACCGCCTCTTAAACACCCCCAGGGTAGGAGCCTGCACCACTTCTTTTGGAAGCTGGTTCCAGACCCTAGCCACCCTGACCATGAAGTAGCGCCTTCTGATATCTAACCTAAACCTACCCTCTGCCAGCTTGTGACCGTTATTCCTGGTCACTCCTGGCGGTGCTCAGGGAAACAGTGACTCCCCCAATGCCTGCTGATCCCCCCTGACTAGTTTATAACAGGCCACAAGATCCCCCCTCAGCCTTCTCTTGTGGAGGCTGAACAGGTTCAGGTCCCACAGCCTGTCCTCATAGGGCCTGCCCTGTTGTCCCCTGATCATACGAGTGGCCCTCCTCTGGACCCTCTCCATGCTGTCGACATCCCTCTTGAAGTGCGGCGCCCAGAATTGGATGCAATCCTCCAGCTGTGGCCTGACCAGTGCCGCATAGAGGGGGAGGATCACCTCCTTGGACCCACTTGAGATGCATCTGTGGATGCATGCCAAGGTGTGGTTGGCCTTCCTGACTGCCTCTCCACACTGCTGGCCCATGTTCATCTTGGAGTCAATGATGACCCCAAGATCCCTTTCCGCCTCCGTGCTGATAAGAGGGGAGTTCCCCAACCTGTAGGTATGGTGCCGCTTGTTCCTCCCGAGGTGCATCACCTTGCACTTGTCTGTGTTGAAACCCATCCTATTCTCGTCCACCCACCCTTGTAACCTGTCGAGGTCTGATTGTAGCCTGTTGCATCCTTCCAATGTACCCACGTCCCCCCACATCTTAGTGTCATCAGCAAATTTGAACAGGGTGCTTTTTACTCCCTCATCCAAATCGCTGATGAAGATGTTGAACAGTGCGGGCCCGAGGACCGAGCCCTGCGGAACCCCACTGCCCACGTCCTTCCAGGTTGAGAAGGACCCATCTACTACCACCCTCTGGGTGCAGCCCTCCAGCCAGTTGGCGACCCATTTGACTATGTGGGTGTCTACACTGCAGCCCCCCAGTTTCTTGATGAGAACCGGGTGAGAGACAGTGTCAAAAGCCTTCCGGAAGTCCAGGAAGATTATATCCACTGCTACCACTGCGTCTAACGATCTGGTGATATGATCGTAAAAGGCCACCAGGTTGGTCTGACAGGACCTTCCGCTGATGAACCCATGTTGGTTGCCCCTAAGCATGCAGTCTCCTGCTGGCCTCTCCTGGATGTGTGCCAGCATAATTTTCTTGAACAGCTTGCCTAGGATCGAGGTGAGACTAACAGGCCTATAGTTTTCTGGGTCCTCCTTCCTGCCTTTTTTGAAGATGGGGACCACGTTGGCCCTTTTCCAGTCCTCCAGTACCTCATCAGAGCACCACAAGTGCTCATAAAGTTGTGCCAGGCGACTTGCAATGACCCCGGCCAGTTCCTTTAGAACTCTAGGGTGGAGATCATCTGGGCCGGCTGACTTGAATACGTCCAGTCCCTGCAGAAGCTCCCTAAGTAATCCTCACTAACGCGTGGCCCAGGTGTGCCTCCCCCGGGGCCTGAGGGGGGCCCAGCAGGGAGGTGGCTGTTCTGGTTCCTACTTAGGAAGACGGAGGCAAAGAGATCATTAAACATGTTAGCTTTGCCGTCTGGTGTGACCACCAAGTTACCCATGTCGTCCTGCAAGGGCCCCACATTACCCAGGACCTTTTTACCCCCTACATATTTAAAAAAAGAGTTCTTATTGTCCTTAATCTGGGAAGCTAGTCCCAGTTCCATCTCTGCCTTGGCCTTCCTAACTGCCCCCCTACATCCCCGAGCAACTACAGAATAGTCCTCCCTGGTGATGACCCCTTCTTTCCACTGGGTATAAGCCTCCTTTTTAGCAAGGAGACATTCCCGGATGCTTTTGGTGAGCCACAGAGGCTTGTGTGCTCTCCTGCTCCCTTTGATCCTCATTGGGATTACCTTCCTTTGGGCTTGGAGGATCGTCTCCTTAAGGACCACTGTCCTTGGACACCTGGCTCCCCTCCCCCCCAGGATCTCAGCGCTTCTCCAACTATCCTCCTTAGCTCGTTGAAGTCTGCCCTCCTAAAATCTAGGGCCGCTGCCTTACTGCATACCTTTGCCACCTTGCGCTGGATGGTGAATTCCAGCAGGCGATGATCGCTGTTGTCCAGGTGGTCAAGCACTCACAGCCCCCTCACCAGGTCATCGCTGGTGGCCAGCACTAGGTCCAACAAGGCATCCCCCCTGGTGGGGCTGTGCACCTCCTGGGTTAGATGGAGGTCCTGCACTCTGGCCAAGAACCTATGGGAGCATTCAGATCTGGCTGACTGCTCTTCCCAGCAGATGTCCGGGAAATTCAGGTCCCCCATGACAACCACATCCTTAGCCTTCACTACCTCTGTGAGCTGACCCAAGAATTCCTGGTCAAGCTCTTCACCCTGGTTGGGAGGTCGTTAGTAGACTCCCACCATTAAGTCCCTTTCCCCTTGACTGCCTTGTACTCTAACCCAAAGCACTTCAGAGTGCCCCTCCCCTGGCTCCTTGCTAATTAACGAGGATGTGTATTCCTCCTTAACATAGAGCGCCATGCCCCCACCCCTCTTTCCTATCCTTTCCCTCCTGTACAGCCTATAGCCCTTGACATTGACCCCCCAATCATGCATTTCATCCCACCATGTTTCCGTAATCCCCACGATGTCCGGGCTGGTGTCAGCCAGCAGGAGGGTGAGTTCCTCCTGCTTGTTGCCCATACTACGAGCATTTGTATAGAGGCATTTGAGGCATCCTGTGGGTGGGTGTACTGACCCCCTAGTTCCAACGTTACCCTGGCCCCTCTCTCTTACCTGTTTGATTGTTTCGCTCGTCGGCCTGGGCTGGGCTGTAGTTGTGGGTGCTGTTTGGTCTGGCAGTCTGATATTTCCTCCACCCTCATCTTCCCCTTCCCCCGACGAGCCTAGTTTAAAGCCCGCCGGAGGAGGTCCGAGCACTTGTGCTTGGTGTAGGCACCCGGTGGGGTGTGGCTCTGGCCAGCACTGTACAGAAGGAGGGAGTGGAGCCTGCCCTATTGTGGGGGCTCTGTGCCCTGTGCCTAAATCTTCAGCACTCACAGCATGGGAAGACCCACACTGGAAACTGCTGCTTACTCCACTTCCTGCTGTGTAGGTCCCTGCACTCTGCTGGGAGTGGGGGGAACTCTGCCCCCTGCTTCCCCACAGAAACCAGCATGGGGCTTCCCTGCTGCAGGTGTGGAGCTAGAGGTGTGGGGCATGAAGCCCATTGCTGCACTAGGTCAAGGAGTACACCCCTGAATGGCCTGCCTGGCTGCTTCTATTGCAAGGGTTCATTGTAGTGCCTGCAGCTCCACACTTGCAGTGGGAAGCCCCGTGCTGCACTCTGCAGCAAGGGGAAGGACTTCAATCAACTGGGTTGGGGAATGCTGCAACGGCAAAGGTCAGAGGTTAGGGGGCAGAACTTCTGGTCCCAGTGGGGGCACAACTTTCAAGGGGCATGCCTACCTATGTGGCCCCCAATAGCTCACCAAAACTTGTTAAGTGGCCCTCCACCCAAAATAATTGCCCATCCCTGCTCTAAAGCAATGTATTTCTTGATAACTATATCCAAAAATAAGTAGGTGAAGAGATCTCTAAATAGTCTTTCATTCTGCAAAAACTTAATGCAAAGACTGTGGTTGGATGCGTAGGTCTGACTGAGGTTGAAAGACTCCATAGGAGATGCACAAAGATATTTTTTAATAAATGCCTCCTCAATATTGCATAAGTGTAAAGGAAATATAACATAGTTTCTACCAGAAACAAAAATAACTGCTGATTTATCACAAGTGTGAGTTAAGAAGTCTAAGAAACTTTCAGTGTGAGGAGTCAATGAGAGTTTGTAAGATCAATACTACTCTCAGTTCCTTCTGACTGATAAATTCCTTGATGATGTTGAACAGTTTCATAATATTATTTCAAATGCAAATACTTTGTTGGTCTGTTTTTCAAAAATCCACTTTGTTATACTCTTCTACTGAGTTAATCTTCTTAATAGTGGCTAAAAGTTTCTGCTTATAACAAAAAAGCTTTTAAATTTATTATTTTCAACACAATATAAGGCTTATGTGTGATCTTGGAAAAATGGAAATGAGTGAACCTTTGGGCCAAGTATACAAGCCCAATAGCCTTATCTCATGTCTAGGAAATTTAAGCTCTTTTCTCTCAGTTCATTCATTTTCATACATTGGAAATTATTTAATTTGAATTTTATATAATTCATGGGAATATGGCCTATTTACTATATACCAGCCACTAACATGAATACAAGAAGTAATGAATTAGAAAAGCATTATATACACTAACACATTAGCTAAATTAAACTATGTCACTGTTGCTAAATATCTGTTTTAAATATGCTAGTCTGGTAAACAGTCATATAGCCTTTTTAATTACTGAAAAACATTCTGGAACTGATCTGATACAAGTTAATGTGATGTCAGTGATGGCTTAAAATAGGTGTAACTGACAGACAGCTTGTTAAATTCAGAATGTTTGAGTAAGAACTGACATTGGAGTTCAATGAAAAAATATCTGAATGTAACAGGAACTGGGTTTGAGACCAAAGGGACAAAAGGAACTTGGGTGACTAAGGCTACAATTTAGATAATCAAAACTGTAATATAGCTGTCAGCTAATCTTTAAAATGCCTGAAATTTGTGGATGCCTCAGTTTTCAACCTAAAAATTCTCTAGGTGACTCAGGGTCTTCTTCTGGGTTTATCTAGAAGTATCTCAGTATCATATGGCTGAGAAACATGGTGCCTAAATCCTGACAAAGATACATAAACCAAAACATTCTTCCTTTTCTCTCTCCTGAGGGGCTTAATCCAGTAGATATTCTTAAATGATGGCTCTCCACAGAAAAATTAATGTCAGCCACCTCCTTTAAAATCATCCTGGGGGAGAAGGGGGATGTGGCGGTATATTCTACCCATTTTTATACAAAAGCTCAATGGCTAAGGTATTCAACGAGGATGTATGAGACCTGGGTTCAAATGCCTCCTCTTGAGATTTCATCTCCCATCTCTTAGTAGCATGTCCTAACTATTAGGTCTTCAGATTGGTGGTATTCTCCAACCTATTTAACCTGTTCCACTCTATAGAACATAATTAAAAAGGCACTGGGCTAGACTGAAGGAACAAATATGGGCATGACTGTCCAGCCTAATAACTAAGCATATCCTACAAGCAGTGGCAAAAGTCTTTGATTCCAGCCCCTGATTCATGGACATTAAACATATCTGGAGTAGGAACCAAAATCTCAGCATCTCCCCAACCCAGTTAATTGATGCAATCACTGGGCTAAAGACTTTTTCTCTCCCTTTCAGTGACTGTTTATTTTATGCCACATGTAACATCATCAACAGGAAGAAGAGAATGTCCCCACCACCTAGGATCACAGCATCACAGCAAGGCAGGGGATATCCACTATGTAAATGAAAATATCCACCTTAATAGAGACTAGGGGTTATATACTAGGGGTTATATACATGGTAAACAGTTAAATAAAATTTTAAAAAATGAATCAACATGTTAGTAACAAGTTAAAACACTTTGCAACACTCTTTGGTCCC
This sequence comes from Crocodylus siamensis, assembly GCF_052110815.1. NCBI lineage: Eukaryota > Metazoa > Chordata > Crocodylia > Crocodylidae > Crocodylus > Crocodylus siamensis. The sequence goes on from NC_143396.1 coordinate 60,005,872, forward strand.
TAGTGCCATCTATATTGGGGAAATTTTGTCCCCAGTTTCCCAATTTCCATATTATATCTACATTAAGATTCTACCCCCACTCCTTTTCCTCCTTGTCCTTTGCCTGTGTGTATTGAAAATTTAGACAAAGGGGTAAAATGATTTAAATATAGCCAAAGACTGCATATAGTATTTGTTTTTAGAAACTTTTATAGTCAGTAAAGATGAATTTCGACAGAGTAAACAGAGCTTGCATGACAGAATTTGGTGCAGAAACAGTAGCATCATAAAAGCACCTCCATATGAAAGGTATGCAAGAGACTTCTAATTTCTAAGCAATGCTAATGGCCCAAAATTGTAGTTTAGGAGCCTCAGACAAGCAAGGATTTCTCTCCCAAATGCTAATCTGGAAGCTAGAGAGTTTACCTCTAGCACCAACTGGGGAGGGGAGGAGCAGTCAAAAAAAAACCTGCCACTGCAGCCACAATTGTAATAGTGGCAGGAACTTCAAGTTGCACCTGCCCCTCTGTGTGGCTGCTCCCTCAGGGGCCCAGCCATGCCATTATGCCTCTGGGTACTAAACATGAGAAAAATATGTAAGGAATGACATTGTAAAGGGGGGAATTAAATTCATTTCCATGTAAATGTTTAGCTTATACATTTTGCCCGTGGGGTTAGAACTATATTTTTGAAATGGCATGAATCACACATATTATTACACAAAAGTTATTAGGCAAAAAGACTGAGTTATAGATAATACTGGCTGGCTGGCTTCTTGCTTCACTTGGTCTCTGTTTCCAACATCTTCTTCGGTTTGGAATCAAATTCTTTCCAAGTCCTTTCTTACTCACCATTCCCGACACCATGTAGTGATCACTGGCTTTCATAAATACAGGTATACACGAATGGGAGAAACAGCAGGAATAGAAAGGGTGAAGGAACTAAATCAGAAATTTCTACATTCCAAAAGCCAACATGCAAAAGTTAGACTCGCTGTCATATACTGTGGGGGAGGGGGATGTCGTTTTCCAAATAAGGGAAGACTTCAACAAATTTGTTGGTTTGTGCCACATGGGAAGCATAGATTATTTCCTTTGTTGCTGCAGATAGTACTTAGGGATTGGTTGGAAATGAGGTGCAATAGAAAGTCAAAATACTTCATATTATGCAACATAAATGTATCCCCAGTGTACAAGTTAAGTATAAATTCGCACTTCTATTTCAAAGCAAATTAAATGTTCTCTGTTTAAACCTTAAACTTTGAAGCAGGTGGTGCCAGGAGTTTTTGGTTAAACAGCATAAATTTCCACTACTTTCTCAACCACTGACAAACTCAGAATTAAACCTTAGGGGATTAGGGTCATGAACCGAGAGCTGTTTCTGAGCTACATTCAGATTAATTTAACAAGCAATGACTAAAAACTACAAAAACAATTTTCCAGGCAGGAAATGTCATTAAAAAAAACAGATACCTCATAAAGGTTGAAGATCTACCACAGGGAACTTGTATGTAGCATCAGGTACAGGAATGCTACAAATCCTGGAAATTGTACAATTAAGATTATCCCATTTTGATGATGTATATTTTAGCCTGCACTCTATGCAATTTCTCAAATGAAGACTACTTGGTAAAGAATATAAAAAAACTAAGAGTTCAGACTCTATCCTGTGGCTTTCCTAATGTTAAAAGGGATTTGCTTTAAAAGACCACCATAAAGAGATAAAAATTAATTCTTGTGTATTTAAAGAATATCTAGGCTTCCACAAACAGGAACATGGCACAAAAGCAGGAGTATCCAAGGGTTTATCTATATCACTGGCTGGGACACATGGAGTGCATGCCAGAAGATATTCTTCTGAAGGCTGCGCTCTATGGCCAACTCAAGAACTGCCCACAAAGCAGAGGAAGGCCAAAGCTCTGATACAGTGACAAGATCAAGCAAGTTCTCAAGAAATTCAGCATTCAATCACCACAGAGAGCCACCAGAGGGCCTAGAGGTGATCCAGGAAGCAAAGTGCACTTCAACCTCCATCTGACAAGTGGACCTGTAGCCACTGTAGGAAGGCTTACTCCTACAGTAAGGAGCACATTGGGCTCTTCTTCCACACCACTGCCAAGCACCATTGACTGGCTGACTTTTTGTCATGTTTCCTTTCATCTGTAAAGATGTTGGATGATCATATCTGTACTGCAGTAGAAGCATCCTGCAGCCAGGATATCCTTTGAGCATGCCTGCCCACCCTTCTTCATTGACAACCTCAGAAATATACCTGTGAGCCACTCCTCAGCAGCAGTTCTTAAGCATACTGGAGACTGGTCTTAGGCATAACCACATTGTAACATCACTGAGTGGCTTTGTCAACATTGTTCTGAGTAGGAGTGTATCAGTGGGAGTCAGTAGACAGGACATAGTCGGGGCATCCAAACCAACATGCATTGTCACTATCATGTAACCATACATTTTGCAGGAGACCAACATTTTGAAGAAGACTTATTTTAGAAACATTTAACCTTTTCACATTGTAATCTAGAGAGCCAAGTGATCCAGGTAGTGAACTGTCAACCACATCATCTATGAATGCCGTTACGGCCCTCCTTCAGGTGCCCAAGGTCTTGACATTGACCATTTCACCTATTGCTGGCTTTCTGGCCCTCTTGAATTAAACATATGAGTGTAGTGACACTCACTTCATCATCATCATCATCACCATCTGCAGTTTAAACATGTAACTGAAGTGCAGTCAACATGGGCATTTTTCATAGTCTTTTTCACAGAAAAGTAACAATTTAGCAAAACTATTTTTTTTTTCATAAAAATGTATTAGTTTCAATAAGCCTTCATCAATACGTTCTCTCAGTTGGGGATGTAATTTATGGTCAAAACCAAGAAAACTTCAACCCAGAATAGCCAATAATGCAGTGGCTAGGGATGTAGCATGCCCCAAAACTCAAGTCCCTGCTCTGCCTTACTTGAACCTGCTGGGTCTTTCAGACCCCCAGCGGATGCCCTAACTGATCAACTGTTGAATATTATGGAATCTTTGTCTCTTGTTTTCTCTCAGGTAAGTATTTTGGTTTCTTCTCTTCTAGTTTTCCCCAATATAAAACCAAAAAGCAAGTGAGAATGGTTTTTTTTTTTTTTCATGAAATGGGGTTAACTATTGCAAACTCATATTACTTTCTTAAGGTACTTAGGACTATTTTAGTAATAGGCCTGAACATCACATTTCATTTCCTTCAATATACTGATTCTCTGACTACTAAAGACAAATAGTTTCCATAGCAGCATAGACAAGTCCACAAGGATTCTATGAAGACTCTAATATGTTTCTGCAAGAAATCTCCATTCCTGTATTCCATGCTGACATTTTCAAAATGCTGTCCAACTGTCCTCACTTCCTCAATTTTGCATTTTCTCATTGAAATCTCATGAATCTTTTCTGTGAGCTTAACACCTAGTAATGATAATTGAATTATGGATAAACTGACTAAGGGAGAACCAGAAAAGCGCCTGTCAGTAGAAGTCACTAGCCAGCATAAAAATAATTTATAGCTGTAGAACCAAATTAATTAATCTGTCTGAGTTGTTGACAATGGCTTTGAAAATCGCCTTGCTTTGGGGAAAAAAGGCTTGTTATACCAAATGTTTTCATTATGTTCTAGTAGATAACCTAGGGAGTGCTTGGTACATTAAGGTCCAAAGTGGTATGTATATCCCAAAAGAAAAATACAAGCCTGTTTTACTTCAAAGTGATGTTGTGGCAAAATCAGTTTTCCTATAACCTAATTTAAAATCTAACCCTTCCAGTGCTGCCGACAGTTTGCAATATTTACAACCAGCAAAAAGTTGCTAGTTTGGACTTTTTTTAAACAATGAATTGTTCCCTCTAGCATAGAATAGACACACATTTCTTTCAGTTCTTCACTGTGTATAAAGTAACTGATACCATTATCTGGAATAGTTTCATGTCTACAAATGTCTTAATTCAATTTGCTAAACCCTGGTGGTGAAAAAATGTTTAAGAACTACTATTTGCCTCATTTTCAGAATGAGGCCTTCTACAAATCTGACTAAAAGCCAAAATCACAATCTCTTGTTCTTTTCTGCCTATTCATTTATATTCAGAAAGGAACTTTAATGAAGCCAGTGCACATTTACCTTATAACAATTTAGCAGGTATTCACATGCACTATTTTATTACGTGTCCTTATAAAGAAGAGAGGAAAATGAAAAAGTCTTAAATTTAAATTAATTGTGTGATTGCAGAAAGGCAAATATATAACTGCTTGACAGAAAGTGTCTTCTCTCTTAGCAGGAGAATGGGAGGGAGAGAAAGGGAGAGAGAGAAAGCATGTGAACTAGAGAGGGAAAAAGATTTGTTGATTTTTGATCAACATCTCTAATGAAGCTTTCACCAATCTGATGGGGCCAAATTAGACTAGTCATTCATGGTGTGTACAGCCATTCATTTCCCCCAGTGTAGATTTGCATGGGTTTGCTTTAAGCCACCTAAATGTAGATCAGAAGCAGCACATACAGCCATTCATTGGTCCCAGGAACCATGCAGGGAACCCAATGTAATCAATTTGGTGTAGGCAAATGGAGGGGCTAGACAGTCTGCAGTGAGGGGTGGGGGAGGGAAGGGGGGTTGGTGGGTATGCAGATCTTCTGAGGTGCACTTACATAGGATGTACCATTTGGGGGTAATTGAAGCCCTCTGAACACCTGCATGGTTGGGCATGTAGATTGCCCTAATCCTGGTGTAAAACCTTTAACCTGAGAAAGCAAAACAGAATTTTAAGATTCTTCAAGAGATGAGTCACTTCCTCTATGTCAGGGCATGGGAATTGGTCAATTTACAATTTTAAGGGATAATATAGGTTGGATTAGCTTCCATAAAATTGAGCTCCCTCACATAGGACATTTACAGCCTGATTTGGAAAATACTTTTCATACAGAATATGAAATGTATGTACTTTTTCATGCTGACAATTTAGTTGTCAGAGATTGTTCAATCTGTAACATACACTAAAGATTTTCTCTTGACATAACCAGGTTTTTCACCTGAAAAAATGAAAATAAAAAAGGTCACAAAACAAAGTGGTTGAGCCAATTATAAAACTTTCAAAAAATAGCCTAGAGTGGGATAACCAGTCAAATATTAAAAGGGCTAAGCCCTTATTGGGAGATGAATATTGTTTCTATTTAAGACAATGAGACTACTGACTGAATTGATACTGAAAACTGTGGTGCCTGGTGTCCACAGCCCAACCATTTACTTAAAACCAGTTTGAGCCTAGTTGCTTCACTGTTGCAGGAGGCCAAAAATGGAGGAAGTAGTTTGCAAGAAGGAGCCAAATATATTTGCTATGTCTATATTCCCTCCTAGCACTTATGAAGACTCCCCAAAGTGAACCAGAGTCAAAGACTTGTTCCCCACAGCTGAGTTGGTTATATGTGCAGAGAATACTGCATGCCTCTCAGGTTTCTCCTTGGGATGAGGAGGTTACACATGCCCTCTCATGCACGCAGGGCATATAAAGCACAATTTTCCCTTTTTTGTTGTTAAATCAAAATGTCCTGTGTAAACCAGCACTCATATACTATCAAAGCCATATATCAGAGGCTTTCAGCAATCAGGGTAGACTGTTAATCCTTCTGGCCTACTTCAGCCATCGACAGTACTGTAATTTTTGTAGCCATGAAACCAAGTCTTTTTATTTTTAAGGCTGCTGTTAGAGATAAGGTCCCCTGTCTAATAATGGAACAAACTTTAATGAGATGTATACAACTCAACAGAAGTTCTAAGCAGACTCTGCTAACATTCAACATGTCTATGCTGCTGTGGCACTTTTGAGATTACAGCTGGAAAGTAAGAACTTCCCACACCCCCTGCTCTGTGTTGTCCTTCCACCTCCGACCACCCACAAACGCTCCTGCTCTGTTCTCTCCAAACCTTGGTGGTGTGGAAGTTGTTGGGAGGTCACTGACACCACTGTCAAGTATACCAGAGACAGCTGTATCAACAAAAGTGTAAGTATAAAGTGGAGTAGAAGGGCTATGGATCATAGCTAAACAGTTTAGAAAGATTTGGCCAAGTTTGAATGAATTAAAATTGGTGGAGCCTGAATTAATTCATGCTCATTTTCCATCAGGATGAATGACAGGGTGAGATCCTAGAGGACTGGAGACAAGTTAACCTACTTCCCATCATTAAAAGGGGAAAAAAGAAAGACTTAAGGAATTAAAGACCAGTGAATCTGACTTCCGTATCTGTGTAATTACCAGAGAAAATAATTAAACAGTAAATCTGTAAATACTTGGAAGAGAAATGATTATCCCTAGCAGCCAACACATTTGTTAAGAACAAATAATGGAAAACCATCTTATTTTCTTTGTTGATGAGGTAACTACTAGTTTAGAAGATGAAAACTGTAGAGTGGACAGCCATAAAAATCATAGAAAATGGGGTTGAAAAGGAGGTCTAGAGGTCAGTTATCCCAATTCCCTGTGTTAGGAAGGATCATCCCTATTTAAACCATCTTATACAAATCCATCATCTAACACAAGCTTGCTCAACCCCCTAAACTGATGGCCCACAGATCTCCCCACAAGGTCTGAAAACTTGGGCAGTGGGCTAGTGTGCTAGGATGTGATGGGGCACTGCCACTCCCCAAAGCCCACTCTCCACACTTGAGCCAGTGAGGGGGTGATGCCAGGGCCTGATCCTTGTGTGCAGACCTTGGTCCAGCCCATGGACCAGCTCTGCTCCACTCATCTGGCTCATGAGGACCAAACGGTTGAGCACCACTAGTCTAACCTATTAACAAAAACATACAGTCAACCCTGACACAACCACAACACAACACATTAACTTGCAACAGATAAAGGAGGGGAACACAGTGGTTGATATCATGCTGCTGCAAAGTTTGTTACACATAGCTGGACTACAATACGACTTTTGACACATTTCAAGAAATGTGTTCTAGGTAGAACTAAGTGAATATAATAATCACAAGCAAATATAATTTATAATATGATGTCAAAAGATTTCAAGTAAGGTTTTACCAAGGCATATTCTTTATCCAAACCTTTTATTGAAGTATTTGGATACAAGATGAGACAACTTTCTAATCAATTTTACGGATGACAAAACAGGGAGGGATGAGTACAAACTTTAGAGAATAATACTAGAATTCAATAGGATAAACTGAAAAACTCATCTGTAGACAAAAAACAACTCCGCCCAGCCCCCCCCCCCCCCAAAAAAAAAAAAAACCCTGAAAAACCAAAGCAACCACGCTTAAAGGGAAAAAGTGCAGAAATTCAGAATGGGATAAAATTGGTTATGCAGTTACACTGTGGAGAAGAATGTGGGGGTTTTGGTGGATCATAGATTTTATGTGAGTCAGCAACATGGTATAATCACAAAAAAGCAAGTGCAATATTGGACTGTATTAACAGGAATATTTGGTGCAAGACATGGGAGGTGACTGTACCGCTCTACTCAGCGGATAGGCCTCAGCTAGAGGTCTGCAACTCCAGTTGCATAGCACATTTTAAGAAAGGATGTGGAAAGACTGGAGAGAATCCAAAGGAAAGTGACAAAGATGAAAGATGGGTTAGAAAGCAAGTCATGGATGGAAAGACTGAGAAAACTATGTATACTCCATTTGGCAAAAAGGAGATAAGGTGGGGAGGAAGGAAAGTGAAATGATAACAGTTTTCAGGTGTTTAAAAAGCTGCCCTAAAGAAAGAGAACTGCAGAGGGCTAGAATCAAGCAATAGGTTTAAAATGCAGCAAAAGTAGATTTTTATTATATTTCTAAGGATGATTCAACTGTAGAACAAGCTGCTCAGGGAAGCTGCAGAATCTCCTTTGCTGGTTTAAAAAAATGGCTGAATAGGCATTTAACTCATTAATTAGATTAGATGACCCATAAAGTCCCTTCCAAGCCTATGACTCTACAAAATGTTTCAGTAAATCCTGAGTAAAATTCTGTTTTCATTTAGAAAACAAATGAGAATATGTATTCGAAACACAATTTTTCATAATGGATCAAGTTCTTTGTATATTTATTTAGCTTTTGTTGCTTCTGACAGTAGTCAATATCTGAATGATTCAAAGGAAAGGAAAGATCTCATCCTTCTGTTTTTAAGCATTTATTTGCTAATTAATGAGATAGTATTATTAATATTTTGAGGAATCCACAGTGCTACTAACTCTTATAATTTTAACATCAAGCCTCTTGACCCCAGATATTCTGAGAACCAAATAAGGTTCAAGGAGACTGTTCTAATGAAATTAGGTATTCAATAAAATAAATGTAAGTAAATTTCAATACCAAATTTAATAACAAAATACAGATAATATTTGCATGACCAAATTATACAGGTAAAGTATATCAGGCAAATGATTAAAAAATAAAAATGTGCATTCACTTCAAATCCAACCGTCTTATTAATATTTGAAAAACCTTAAGATTAATTTCTCCAAGCTGGAAAAACCCTTTAATAGGTGGCCAGCCTATTAAGGAAAATGACTCCTTACCTAGGTTTTGAAAAGTAAGTTTTTAAGCAGGGCTAACTGTTTCACCTGAAGATGGGCAATTCAGTGAAAACAGTAGTTCAAGACTAAAGAGCTAACGTTCCAAGCTGGACTTGGATTTATATGTTCAATTACCTGGCCCTATGTCAAAAGCTAACTAAACAAGACTAGTGAACATAGAAATAACCCTAATAGGTCCTATAGTATATTAATATTCCTATTTTTATCCCTCATTAAAACTATATCTTATCCTAAACCAGATCTAATTGGCATAAAACTACTACACAAACTCTAACCAATCTTAGGTTAGAGTGGCAAGTGATCATTAGCCTGAGAGGTATTGGGTTTTCTTAAAGGGATTGTGCCTGAAGCAGGAGAGCAATCCAATTAGTCCATAGGGACATTTCTTAAGTTGGAACTGTTACCTCTTTTGACTTTTATCACAGCTTCTAAACCCTTTTTGCCTATGACTTTCTCCCCTGCTCATTTCACAGAATCATAGAAAATTAATATTGTCATCTAGTCCAACCTCCTGCTAAAAGGAAGATCATTCCCAGACTAGATCATCCAAGCCAAGGTTCTGTCTAGCCAGGTCTTAAAAACCTCCAAGGATGGAGAGTCTACAACCTCTCTGGGTAACCTGGTTCCAGTGTTTTACTACCCTCTTAGTGAGAAAATTATTTCTAATATCTAACCTAAACTTCCCTTGCTGCAACTTGAGATCATTGCTCCTTATTCTGTCATCTGCCACCCCGAAGAACAGTCTAGCTCCATCCACTTTTGAATCCCCTTCAGATAGTTGAAAGCTATTATTAAATCCCCTCTCAGTCTTTTCTTCTTCAGACTAAATTAGATCAGTTCCCTCAGTGTCTCCTAATAAGTCATGTGTCCCAGGCCCCCCTCTCCATTTCCATTCCCCTCTGCTGGACTCTCTCCAATTTGTACACATCCTTTCTGTAGTGGGTGGGGTGAGGGGCTAAAAATGAACACAGTACTCCAGATGGGATCTCATCAGTGCTGACTAGAAGGGAATAATAACTTCCCTTGCCTGTTGGCAACACTCCTACCAATACAGCCCAGTATGCCTTCCTGGCAACAAGAACACACTGTTGTCTCATATCTAGCTGATTGTCCTCTATAACCCCCAGGTCATTTTCTGCAGAGCTGTTGACCAGCCAGCCAGATCCCAGCCTGCAAGAATGTACCAGAATGATGGGAGCATCGGACTACACCACCACAGCACTTTATAAGCTCTTGCATCATCCAGCTGGGTGGGTGCTTGGTAGATGACATCAGAGCCCCGTGATGAGCTGGGAGATTTTAAGTGGAGCCAGAGCCAGCACAGGATGGTGAACATGGGATGGGGAATGCCAGTAGGAGACAGCAGGGCCATATGAACCTCCTGGGAGGAGCCCTGGGTGGAAAAGCCAGGGCAAAGAAGGGACAGGAAGTCCCTAGTGAAATCAGGGAAGGAAAAGGGGCTACAGAGAAGCTGGAAGTGAAAGGCTGCTTAACACAGCACACCTGGTCCACCTGACCTGAAGCAAAGGCAGGTGGTCTCATTAGCCTGAGAGGTGTTGGATTTTCTTAAAGGGATTGTGCCTGAAGCAGAAGAGCAACCCGATTAGTCCATAGGGACATTTCTTAGGTTGGGACTGTTACCAGTTTTTTGTATTTGATTTTGGGTGGCAGAGGCAACAACACTTCAAGGCAGTTGAGCCATTGGTCCCTGATGTCACTAACCAAGGAAAGCACACATACCTGGTAACTTCAGCAGTGTGTGTGGGGGGGAAGGGTGTAGGAGAAGTGAAGTCCCAGATCAACTGGATGTTGCATAATGACTAACCCATGGGACACCATTGACTCCTTTATCTTTTCATTATGACAACTAAGGCAAGGCAGGAAAGTGAGCGGTGAGTTACTCTGTTACAGGGCATTACATCTCTCACGGGAAGTGGCCCTGTCACATCCTCCCTAGTTGTTTGTCCAAGTTTCCACTTCTTGATTTAGTTTACTGAAATGTTCCCTGCTAAACTGGTCTTCTGCCATACATGCTAGTCTTCCTGCACATTGGAATGCTTTGTTTTGGCACTTGCAGTAAGGTTTCTTTAAAAGTATTGCCAGTTCTCCTTTTCCCCTCAGACTACTTTCCCAGGGGATCCTGCCCATGAGTTCCCTAAGCAAGTCCAAGTCTGCTTTTCTGAAGTCCACAGTCCTTACTCTCCTGCTCTCCATCCTTCCTTTCCTCAGGATTCTGAACACAATCATCTCATGGTTGCTGCTGTCCAAGTTGCTATCTAATAGTACATTCCCCACCAATTCTTCCCTGTTTGTGAGCAGCAGGTCAAGAAGAGCATAGCCCCTAGTTGGCTGCTCTAGCATTTGCACCAGGAAATTGTCCCCAATACTCTCCAAAAACCTCCTGGATTGCCTGCACACTGTTGTATTGCCCCTCCCCTCCCCAGCAGATATCAGGGTGATTGAAGTCCCCCATGGAAACCAGGGCCTCTGATCAGGAAACTTCTACTAGCTGTTTGAAGAAAGTCTCATCCATATTATCCTCCTGGTCTGGTGGTCTATAACAGTCCCCCACCATGACATTACCTTTGTTGCTCTCTCCTCTGACTCTAAACCACAGACTAGTTTCATACTGGAGCTCTGAGGAATCATATGGCTCTTTTACATAAAGTGAAACTCCTCCTTCTCTTCTCCCCTGCCTGTCTTTGCTGAACAGTTTGTACCCATCCATGAGAGTCATGTGAGCTATCCCACCAAGAATCTGACTGTGCAAGGACTTCCAATTCTTCTTGCTTGTTTCCCAGGCTCTGTGCATTTGTGTACAAGCACCTGAGGTAAATAGTCTATTGCTCTGATTTCTCAGGAAGAATGAGAACACCTTCCCTGTTGCTCCCTCCTGTTTGCTCTTCCTCTAGGTCACCCAATTCCCCATTTACCCCATGGCTCTGTTCTCCAACCCCCAGCAAACCTAATTTAAAGTCCTCTTCACTAGGTTGCTTTGCCTCTTCTTCTCTTACTCAAACTGTGGACAAGTGCATGGAATCAAACACTCAGCAACATTACCTACTACAGACTTAAGACTTAAAATACCGGGTACTTTTCTTAAAGTCTCATCACTTATCATACAAGCCTACTAGTTTCATTAAAAGAACCAGTACTCCCTGTTTATAGACAAAAAAAAGGGCCTCTAGAGTTAAAATGTTCTTAAAAACTAGAGGACAAATAAAACCTCTGAAATTATTATTTTTTAATAATATGACTTTGGGGGCCTGATCTTTTTTGGCATAATTAGTATTGCAATATCATTTCCAGTTTCACATAATTAAGTATATGAGTTACAGAGGGACAGCTCGATAAGGTTTTCAGGGAAATTAGGGACATTTTAAATATCTCAAAGGAGACAATAAAGACAATATTTCAATACTGTAAATGGAAACAATTTTCTCTTGTCCCTCAAGTCTATTCAGTATACATCTGCAAGCACAATATCAAATTAATTTTATTACATTAACAAGACTGGAACACCTCTCCTGTTTGTTCTTCCTCAAATGGTGTCAAATTGGGAAACTGAAAGAAAATTCAACAGCATGTGATGTAGTCTGTTCCAACAGTGCAATTGCAAAAGCCAACTAGATGCCTCAAAATATTTATCTGTTCCAAATATATTCTTTTAAAATCAAAGAAATAGCTTCTTGTATGGAAAACAAAAAACCAAAAACCTGATCAGTTCAATGCCTACCTTCTATTCACTCAGTCAGTGGCTTTTTAGCTTTTACCTTCTCAAGATAATTAGACCTACCTTTTGTAATCTCTCACCATACACAAGACTTTTTGTGCCTGTAACAACCTTCATTCTCTTCTCATCAATCATTGTTACTCCTTGAAGTGAAGTAATCAAAACTATATGCAGTACACTCAGATGAAAATATGCCTTCTGTAATGTTCGTTCTTTCTCTCTCTCTTTAACAAAAAAAAAATTATATATATAATAATATATATCATGTTCTGGGACCATCAGGGCTTTAAAGGATTTCTGGGAGATTTACAAGAGAAACAGAGATGACTCAGGACTTCAGTTCTTAGACTTTGGAAAGCTGGGGGGAACCAGGAGTATGTAGTGATCGTGAAGATGTTTAACCTGGCAATAAAGAAGATGACATAAAAAGATGGCTCATCAGGTACTGGAAAAGGGTAGGCAAGATTGAAAAGGTATGGGAACCTGATGGGATAGGAACCAGGGCTTGGTGGGCTTGTGCTCTGCTATAGGGAGACCCAGAAAAACCCAGGGTAGTGAGACACCTTCCACCAGCAATAACCCTAAAGACAAACACAGGCTTGTATTTTACCATGCACACCCAAAGCAGGAAATGAGGAAATATGTAGGAAGAAGGGACACATGATGAAGGACTGTAAGCAGAAAAGGCACTGCAACTTTTGCAGGGAAGAAGGGCATGTGTTCCATTCCTGCCCCCAGTCCTTTGCAAACAGAGCAGTGCAGCAAAGAAAACAGGAAAACAAAATGCAGGAGGAAAGGCAATGAGGAGCACCTGTGAAAATGGCTGCAGAGCCTGAGGAGCAGGTGAACAAATCAGAAGAGGAGGATAATGAAGAGATAGAGGAGGAGGGGGAGGATGAGACTCCAGCCCCCCACCCCCAGCCCGGAGCTGAAAATGAGGGAGAAATAGGAAAAACAAAATACACTGCACGTCCAAAAGAGAAAGGAGGGGAAGAGAAGAGCTCAGAGGAAGGAGGGTCAGAAAAGGAAGACAATGAGATGCAATGGCAAGAAGTTAAAAGAAAGAGAAAGAAAGAGAAGGGAGAAAGAGAAACCAAACAAAGGAGATGAAGGTTAGAGGGGAAAAAAGCAGAGTCCCAGTCAAGCACCTCTGCCAGTAGTCTCCCCTCCATGGATCCCTGATTGCACAGAAGAGATTTTCACCAGTCAGGAGGAGTGAATGGACAAGTTCCTAGAAGAGTCAGACATGGAAGGGTTTGTGAAAGCAATCAATATGAGAATGGAGGAGTAGAATAAGACAGAGACAACCCTGTTAAAGAAGGAAGCTAAAATCAGACAGACCAAAATCTTAAACTAAAATGTTAATTCTGTGAATGTATGATCTGTATTAAATAGGGAAAGACAGAATGTGATTGATGTGCATCTAGCCCAGATAAAGGCAGATATTATCTGTATACAGGAAAATGTTCAATACCAGCAGCAGAAAATGACACAGAATACGATTGATGGTGGAAGTGGCGGCCATCTAACTGGTCTGGCTCGAACATTAACAGAGCAACAGGTGTAGCAGTGCTAACTGAGAACCCAAGTATTAAGATGAAGAAAACAAAAGCAGTGTGTGTGTGTGTTGGGGGGGGGTTATTGTAAGTAATGTGTGAAATGAATGAGAAAATATTTGAGATCACTAATATATAAGCACTGGTAAATTGAGAGGAGAGGTGCAGATTTCTGGAAAAACTGGAAGTCAGCATGATTGGTGGAACACCTTGCATATTATTAAGCTATTTCAACCATTTATGGCAAGCACAGGAAAAAAGGGTGAGGGGCAAATAGGAACCATGGACAAGTCATCAAAGATCCTAAACAGAATAATCACACACAATGACTTGCAGGATATAGGAGAAAGAGGACAGGGGGGAAAGAGTCACCTTCACAAGAGGACAGCAGGGAAATGTTTCTCAAGATTGACCCTATCTGGACATCAAAGCACTGGACAGAGAGAGAAGCAGACAACACCATTTTTCTTGTCAGGCTTATATCAGGGCTAGAGGAAGAAAAGTGACTGCAAAAAGGAAAAGGAAGCTGAAAGCTAAACACCAAGCTACTGGAAGAAAAGAAGATCTAAGAAGAGTACAACAAATGTGTGTAGGATGGAAAGAACTAAAAGAGTGCTTTGAAATAGTAATAGACTGGTTTGAAAGGGTAAAGGATGCATAAAAGACTAATTTATAAAAGCAAGGATAGAGCAAGCAAAAAGGAAAGAAACACAGGGTGCAATTGCAACTGAAACTGCGAAGACTACATCAGCAGAGTGTGCTAGGATTCAAAGTGATAAAAGAAATCAAGGAAACAAAAGAGGAATTAGAACAATGGTTTAAAGAGCAAGAAATGAAAACAATGTTTCTGGCATAAGTACAATGGGTTGAGGAAAAGGAAAAATGGATGCAGTACTTCAACAAGATCAGAAGAGGAGGGGAAAAGGGAACATCGTGTCTTCAGGAGAGAAAGGAGAAGAACACAGATCTAGAGAAACCATGCTGCACATAGTGAAAGATTTCTACCAGGAACTATACTGAGAGAGAGCAAGAGAGATAGAGCCAGAGGCCACACAGATCTGTCTGGAAGGACTCCAAAAGAAGCTAACAGAAAACCAACAACAACTAAAAGACTGGAAGGTGCAGGATATCTGGGACACTGAAAAGTTTTAAGAACTGGGAGGAAAAAGACAAACTGCCGAAAAAATTTTATGCAACTGTCTGGGGTCCAACTGGGACCAGACCTTATAAAGTCTATTATGAGAGGAGAGAAAAAAGACCCCAAAAAACTTGAAAGAAGGAATAGTAACCCTGATTTTCAAGAAAGGGGAAAAATCCCAGATAAACAGAGGCCAATAACTTTGTTAAATTTCAACTACAAACTCCTTTCCAAAGTGATGTTAGTGAACAGACTAAAAGGAGTAATCAGGAAAATGTTAGAAGAATATCAAGTGTGCATATTCCCTGGGAGAAGGATTCCTGAGGCCATGACACAACTAAGAAACACCATGCAATACTGCAAAGAGAAAACTAAACCTGTCAATATTAAACGCAGACCTGGAGAAAGCCTTTGATAAGGTCAACCAGAAATTCCTATCATGAATACTGGGGATCCCGGTAAGATTTCTTAATTGGCCTAAGATGCACTACATAGGGGCAAAATATCAAGTTTTAATAAACAGACACCTGACACAGCCAGTAGCAGTGAGATGAGGAGTGAGGCAAGAGTTCCCCCTGTCCCCACTACTGTGTAATGGAACCTCTAGTAGAGCGAATACAGAATGATCCCAATGTGCTGAGTCCAAATACAGGGAAGAAGTGGAAGGCAGATGAAATGCATTGTGTACATGAATGACGTAAGTCTGGTATGTAGGGCTATCAGGGAAGCAACAAAGCATATTCAGCTTTCTGAGAAAGCATTGGGGGCAAAACTCAACATTGCAGAGTAGATGGGGGACCTGTTGGGGATAGGGGATCATGGTTCTAAAAAAAGGGATACATGTACTAAGAATGTATTTTGATATAGAACTTAAAGGGAGGGAGGGAGGGCAGAAAATGGCTAAGAGGGTCAAGCAAAAGCTGGGACTCTGGAGTGGGTGGAAGCTAACCCTAGAGGGGAAGGTGAGGCTGCTAAAAACCATGATCTTGCCCATGATTTTATATACAGGATTGGTGCTCATGCACATGGAGCACAGCCTGTGCAATACAGAGGAGCACTATGCATACTTTTGGGGACCGCAACAGAAGAGACTGGCATGGGACATATTATACGGACAGAAGAATCATGGTGGGAGAGACTTCCCAGATGTGTTTTTGTTCATAATGGTCAAGTACTTAAATCTGTGTTGTAATTTGGTGGTGGGAGGGAAGCCCAAAGCAGCATGCGTTGTCAGATACTTTGGAGAAAGACTATGGAGAAAATGGGGAATAGGAGACTTACCATCCACACGGCTGTGGGCATGGCAACTCCCTAAATGGTACCTGGTAAGAGAAGCTTTCCAGCACTGATATAATTTATGGTAGCTAAAACCAGAGGAAATGAAAGACCATTGCCAGATCCAACAAAAAGTGCATGTGTGAGGGAGAACAGGTCTAATCAAGAAACTCTCCACATAGAAAGTAGACACCATCTGGAAGGAACTGTGTGAAAATAAATCTTTCTAAAAGAGCGCCAAGAGCTCATCTGGATGCTGGCACAGTTTACCTAAAACTCCATATATATGAGGGTGCGTGCGTGCATGTGCATTCCAAAGCAAAATATTTTATTTAACATTCAAGAAGAGTATCCACTGAGTTAATCGTGATCAATCCAAACTTTCCTTCCTTAGAGAGACCTGAACATTCAGGGTGCGTCACACATGCAAGCACATGTGCTTGCAGCAGCTCAAGTAGAACCAGTGCAAATTTGAGCTGGGGCTTTTTGCCTCAGTGTGCATGCTCGGATATGCACATTGTCATGGAGCAAATCATACCACTTGGGGCAAATTGATCCTGCCTGGTTCCTCCTGGATCTGCAGCCAGGGGGAGCTAGAGCCTGGGGCCACCACTTGTGCTGTCCCCAGTAGTATAAAAAGTCACCCTGACTTAGCCCCGTTCATACAAAAAGCTTCCCTGGCAAGCAGCTCAGGGCTGCCCGCTCTCAGGAGCTTCTAGGGCCCAGCCACTTGGTACCTGGGGACACTACCCCTTGTGCCAGCTGGACTGCTGCAGCAGCATCCCAAATCCATTTTTAACAATACTTCAAAACCCATGTTCTTCCACAATTGAAAAAAAGACCACTCTACACACATATATGTATATCTAGAGAGAGAGGGGGGAGGGAGGGAGGGAGAGGGGGCAATGCTTTATTGGTATATTTACAATGTTAAAGCAAGTTGGAAGCTTACCAGCATCTCTATAATCATGATAAAACAAATTCTAAATACCTATGTGTGATTTTGGTTTTCTCCGCACAAGATGGGCACATGATGGGGGGATGTGGTGTTTACAGAAAGGGGGTGGGAAAGGGAAGGGAAGACGGGTATATGTGTGTGTGTGAAGGAATGTGGGTTAGTGTGTGGGTAGGTATGGGGGAATTGCAGGGGCAGGACTATGGGTGTGGAGGACCTTGTGGAGGATGCTCAGGAGGGGTGCAGCCCCCCCATCACAGAGCCCCAGCTTCCCTCTGGAGGGCCCCAGCCTCCCCCCACAGAGTCCATAACTTACCTTTTACCATAGCAGAGTGAGTCTGCTGCTCCCAGCTCTTGGGGAACTTGTGCCATATCCAGCCAGGACCTGCCAGCCTTGGGGCCCCTCTGCTGCCCAGCTGGGCTGGACCCATGGTGGCAGGACCTGGCGCAGAGCACAGGAACCATGTGCCAGGCTAGGTGCAGCATGCAGGGACCGTATGCCAAGCCCAGCTGGGTCCCGCTGGCCACACAACCCACTCTAGTACAAAGCCGGACTAGTGAGCCACATCGATCTGGGCCAGGTCACTCTGAGACTGCTCCGGCCACTCACCCCCTGCAGTCCCAGGTACATTCCCCTGAACCACTCCCAACCCCCTCCACATCCCCCGCCACCCCTCACCCCCCCCCCCCATAAAACCCCGCCACACCCATTCCCAACTTACTTTGGACAGTGCCAGTGGCAGCAGGAGTGCCAACACCAGAGTGTCTCTTCAGGAGGACTGACTCCTGTGCTGGTTCCAGACATGGTTTGGGACCCTGCCTTGCTCCATTCTTCTGCAGAGCAGTTTTCTTAGACCCCTGCATATCCAAGAGTCTAATTTTCTCCCTGCGGTGCAAGTTTGCAGTGCAGGGAACATTTTTTAGTTTCTGCATGTGCCTTTTGTCCCACCTCAAAGGGGTTTGAAATGGGGCAAGAGGCATGTGCATGCTCATCTCTACGTTCCCTTAGAGTCTATCACTGAAGGAGAATTTATATCAACATGCATCCATTGTAACTGTCATTTCTCCATGTGTTCCTTGATCTTCCATTGTGAGGAACTGCAGATGGATTTAAATACAAAACCTACATAGTTCTTACTGGCCTTAATTAAGAAAATCATCCACTCCATAATTTTTCCTCCAAATGATTATTACTATACATACAGAGTAGTAACACTTAATTGAATATTAACCCACAATTAATTTCTCACTGGCTGTCTTTACAAGAATTAACCCCATCAACTACTGAAGAGAAAGGGAGCTTTTACTTTCTACTTTAAGGTTTCAGTGGGGAAAAAAAATAGAAAGGTGTTTTGTAAGTACTATGAAGAGGTGAACATAGCAGAAAAAGCCAATAGGCCAGAGAAGTGAGTTGAGGAAGGAGATACAAAGGACATTACTCAAATCCAGTTGTCATGGAAATTAATCTTCAAGTACTACTTCTCCTCCATTCCAGATCCTTGGCAATCTGGCTTTCATTACAAAACTTCAAAAAGCAAATTGCTGACATAAAATGTTGTCTCTCTCCAGAGAAGTCAGTCTATACTCTATCTTCATGCTTCTTGACCTTTCTTTTGTTTTGTCACAGATGGCCATGATTTCCTTGTCACTTCATCTTCTCTTTGATTTCTCATTCTCTTGCTACTTCTTTGTCTGGTTACCTTTTTACGACATGTTCTCCTCACTATCTTAATGCCTTTTTGAGTTCCACATAACCAAAACCAAACTCCTTCTTTCTTCTTCATTCTTCCCTATACTACATAGTAGGGCTGTGCAAAGGTTCAGTCGCTGATTCAATTCAGACCTGTTTTCTGACTCCTGATCCCAGCTTGGTTACTCCTGGGCTTTGCCCTACGGATTACCCTTTGGACTTAGTAACTGGGTTTCTGATTCTGATCTCCTGACCCTGGCTTAGTATTTTGCCTCCTTTCTTGTGGCTTCACACCCTTACCCCTGGAACCCCAGCTTCATTCCTGGCTCTACCTACTAAGCCAGCCAGACTGGTGGCTTGTGACCATTCCCCCATCATTAAGACCTGTAAAATGGGGGTCAGGTTTCATGTAAACCGAAGCCGATGACTCCACATCCAGTATATTCTACCAAAATCCTACCACACCATTATCTAAAATCCTTTTTTAAAACGTTCATATATAAATGGATAAGATTAACCTTCTGGCCATGATCCACTTGTTAAATACCTAAAACTTCCTAGTGTTCTCTGGCCTCCCATGTGGCCTAATATGATGAGGGTCCAAGGGTTAGCAAACTTCAGCTCCCAGAGATTGTGTCTGACCTCCAAAGCCAGGATGGCAGCATCAATCAGCAGGGAAGTGGCAGCAGCAGCAACTGGGTCACAAGCAACCCAACCAGGGACAAAGCATATGAGCTTCCCTGCCCTGCAGAAGGGCGCCACTGCCCTTGACCTGTCCTGACTCTGCTCCTGGGAGGTAGCAGCGCCCCATCCCCACCCACCTGCACACCGTCCCCATCTCCCCGCTCTGTATCTGGCTGCGCACTAGCCCCCCACTCCACACACACACTCAGTATTTGGCTGCACAAAACCACCCCTTCCCTGCTCAGTGTTCGGCCACACACTACCACCCCACCCTGCTCAGCATTTGGCTGCTGGGGGTACTTAGACTAAAAAAGATTGAAAACCCCTGCTCTAAAATGAATACACCTCATTATTACTGTTCACCAAATTACACAGAATTACCTGTTATTAAAAAGAAAGTAATTTATTTTTAAATGGCTGTTTTTAAAGTGGAGCTATATAGTAACTTATATAGTTATACATATATATATTTCATAAAATAGAAGGAAAATGTAGTAGCTGTTTTCTACCTCTTTCCCCCTCCCCTGCACCCCAGAAATAGAGAGACAGGGAAGTATACAGTAGACTATGTTAGAATAGGATGTGTCTGACAGGAAATCATTAAAAGGAAAAAAAAAGCTTCCTCTGGAATAAAGCTCAAGAAAAAGTTTGGGATCAGTTGAACTATTTAATTCTAATTTGGGGCTTTAATTTTTATATAATCTTAAAATAGAAACTAAAACTCATTTCAAAAGGCAAAAGTGAAGTATTTTGATGAAGAGTTAAAATTTAATGCATTCAACTGAACATACTGATGGCTTTTTTAAAAAGACTGATATCAAAATCAGAAAGTTTTTATAAATGCTTTACTCTCAGTTCATAGGTGTCTTGTGACCTGAAAACATTTCATTTGAAACTTTCAAACAGTAGTAGCACTATTCAAAATCATGGCTAATGATTAGAAAGCTAATGGGGTATCCTGAAATCCTTTTGTACCCAAAAATAAGAGTGAAGAGGAACCTTCTGATGCGACTCTTACAAAAGTAAAAGTCCTATTTTGGGGAGCGAGGATGAACCCTTGACTAGCGTCCTTAGCTAGGTAACATTCCTGTTCTGCCTTAGACGGTGTAGGGCTCTGCAGTTCAGTAAGTCTCCTTATGTCTCAGCTTCTTGCCAGTAAAATATTAGTATTTTCTCTATTGCATTAAAAATCTTGAGGAACACTGGTAATGGGAACAGCATGAGTACCTCATATAGATTTTTGTACAGAACAGACACTGCAAGATTTCTTCCTTTGAAGCTATTAATATCATATTTCTTCACCTTTATTTGGACTACAAGACCTATTTGTAATACTGCACCATGGAAATTGCAAATGAAACTGCACCTCTTCAGAATGCATGTAGGGCAAACTTCTCAGGCAGTAGAAAGTTAACATTTGACTAGCATGGCTATGTGAGATCAATGTTAACAACAAGAGAAACAATTCCAGTGAGAATTCATTAAATGAAAGATCTAAAAATAAAGTGTGCTTCAGAAATGGCATTGTCTTTTGAAACTCAGCAGTATAAAAAGTTTTGATCCTTCTTTGTAAAATGGGCCTCAGGCAAGGAAACACAAATAAATATTAAACACAGATCTGCAAGGGAGGCACAATGTAAATGTAAACAGACTTCAAATATTACTTTGATTTCATTTAAGAAATGGGCATAATATAGTTTATTTAGAGTCAGGACAAGTCCCTGCCCAATGTCATAATTAAATTTGTGTTCCATTTGAAAGAGAATAAAATGTGCAGTCTCAAAAACAGAAAAGGCGACATATGAAAAACAACAAATTAAAAGATAAAAAAAAAATACACTTCTTCTAAGGTCTCTATTCCATGATCTCTGTGCTGTTTAAAAGGAGAGCTTTTAAAAACTGGAGACTTCTATATTCAACTTTTTTACTAATCTAGAAAGGCTTCTTTATGGTTGATTTCCCCAAGAGATCCTTTCCTGTCAGCTCCCTTTTAGTTTAAATAGGAATGCCACAATATTCAGACAGGTGAAACACTGTTTTTGGCATTGACTCCTGGTCTATGTTATTTTAGATGTGTATTTTGTCCCTGATTTCTATACATTTCAAGAGAAGAATTAGTGATTTTTTAAAAGAGATCTTCTATTCAGACCCAACTTAAAGAAGTTCCTTACTAACACCATCTTTAATCAGAAACCAGATGTTAGATCATGGCGGGGCTTTGTCACATATTACACTTGGGTTGTGTTAACTGCGTTTAAAAAGATAATGTCTGAGAGACTGCCCACGCAATAAAACATGCTAAATGCCATACTAGCACAGTAAAGCTAGGACTTCTTTAGTGAGGAGTACCACTAGGTTATATTACTTAACACATGTTGAGCTAACCTTCAGCTGCTCCACGTAGGCAATACAATCAGCAAACTCCTCTGCAGTGTAAGGGTTTAGGCATAACAAATAGCTGTTTGTTGGTCCTAGCTCCCACAGCGCACTGGAGTCTTCAATTGGCTCTAGCACTTGGGATGCATTTTATTTAGACTATAATAAGTGTTTTTGTACAACTGCTCATAAAACTTTTAAACTTGTAGTAATGCTTACTATGATCTACATAAAAATCTGTCCTAAGCAAAACGTGTTTCAAGACCCTCAGTGTTATGTAGGTCCTCTTTTAGACATTATGCAAGTTCAGAGGCTAATTGTCATAAAAAACAGTGGAATCTTCTTTCACTGTTGGGTTTGTTTGGTTTTTTCCTATTTTATTTTCTTTCTGCCTGCTAGCAGACAAGATTTACTATCTTCTCTCTAGTCTGTGTTACATGGTGTCCATTCTCTTTCTCTCTTTTTTGGTTTTTAATGTACAGATTGATGTCCCTCCTCCCATCTAGCTAACAGACAGCAGAGAAGCAGGTGCTGCCTATGAAAGCTGTTGCTTCTCTGGACCTGTTATCTAATGTGCCATCCTGCCCTACCTTCTGCTTGACTTCAGATTAATCCAGCTAACCACCTCTCTATCCTTCACAGAAACTGAAGACACTAAAAATGAATGGGGCAAAAATTTAAACTCTGTTGATAGAAACATAATAGGAAAGGTATTTAAATGCACAGAATACATCTTAAAGGCAGAAAAATTATGCAACAAGTATCATTTCAAGCATGTTCTGGTTGAACTGAAATCCTTTTTTACCCATGATCATATAGATACATGCTGCACACACATTGGAAAAGCCCTTATCTATTCTTTGCTTTAGCACACCTGATTGGACATCAACCTGCATGCCCAATGTTCCTCCCAACTAAAATTTCACTAATAGTCTGACCTCATAAAGATTGCAACGGGCTTGCATGCGTGAGCAGTATGAAATCAGATGTGCCATATTGTTTAGCATCTGTTCTTAACTCCACATGAAGTTCTCCCAGCAAAGAACACAGGGCTGTCAGCTTCAATAAAGTCTGCACTGATCTGCCAGTAAGATGCATTTTCCTTGACCTACAATTGCTGTCACAAATTACCCTTACTTAGATTTTGCTTACTTGACAGATAATGAATGAGCTATGGACTAACATAGATTTTTTTTAAACTATCAATGTGCTTTGTATTTGAGAGACATGGGCCTTCCCCAACCATATAATTAAGATTCAAAGTCTGTTTTCTTCTATCTTAGGTCTTCTTTTCTACAGGCCTCACAAACCCACTTCTTAAGACTCTTCTTTTTTCCAGCTTTTTTTTTTTTGCTACCATATCCACTTTAGAGACTGTAGACTGGTTTACTGTAATACATATTTCTAAAATCATTTGTGTGTTCAGCAACTGAATTATTGCGAGTCATCATCAAATCACCATGTTTTGAGTGAACATGCATTTCTAAATTAATAAAAAACCTGTTCATTAATTGAGCAGAGCAATAAAAAAACTACTAATGGAGGACTTCTAGGTACAGAAGGTGGCACTATCATACATAACACATTCTGATATGTAATTAAGAATTTAAATAATAAATCTGATGCACCATGACAACAATAGAACAAACAATTCAACAGGGCTACTTGTTCTACCAATATTGCTCACATGCTTGTATTTAGAAGACTAACTCCTAACTTTTAGCAGGAGATTAAATGCAACTGAGATATTTGCCTTTTCATTTCTTGTTTTCTATTCTTTCCTTCTTTATTTAACTGTTTATCTGCTTGTGATTTTCATCCTCTATTCTTCCTTTCCTTTCCCACCCTTCCCCTTCCAAAACACTAGGCAAGAACGATTGGTTCCTATAATCAAAACCAGAAGCCTCAAGACAGGTACATTTAAAAAATGGATATCATGTTTCTGTCTTCAATCATCTACCCATTTTAGACATTCAGATTAGACCCATAAAATATTCAAAGGCACTTTTAAAATATTAGTGGATGGATCAGTAACTAGTGTACAATAAGGATATATACAAAATACATTTTTCTATCTTTTGCTGCTTCACTAACCCTCCTTAAAAAGTTAAACTTTTAGATGTGCTATTTAAATGCTTGTGCATTATTAATAGGTTTTTATAGCCTTAGTAGAACAATAAAAATAAAAGAACTAAAACCAACCTTGTTTTTTTTAAGTTGAAATTAGACATTTTATATGTAATAATCTAAACAGAGCTTTGCCTTCAGTTCACCTCAAGTGGAGTATTCTGTACATACATTTTTGCATACCGTGCAAGATGAACAAAACAGAAGAGTTAGAGAGAAAATTTTCATACTTACATGCATTGTGAAATGTCTTGTTTATAATACAGTCAGGATCTATTTTTGCTTTTCTTTTTAGCAGAAAAATGGCTGCTGAGCTCTCATAAACCAATAGACTTCTGAAGTGGAAGTGATCTGCTGAGTCACCTAAACCACTTCTTCAGGATTCTAAGTACTTTTAAAGGATTACCTTCATTGTAAGGCATTTCACTTATACTAGTGGATTTATCCTCAGTTGTGAAACATGAGCAATTACAGATGGTCAGGTGGCACAAAGTATCTCAGGAGATATGTAGCAGTACTAGAAACAATCTACGTTTTCATGATCCAATGGACTGGGTATCCCGTGCCTACTGGCTGTCTTCAATATAATATATTATTTAGTGTTCTGTGTGACCCAAGCAATGCACTTTGGTTTCTTCCCTTTAGAAATTATTACCTTTAATGCTGAATTTTTTAGTCATGAAGCTTTTTCCTAGTGTACATATAATGTTCCCTTTCTTAATTTCATTTAACAGCTTCTCAATGCATCTTCTTGGCTAAGTAAAGACAGCCAAAAAACCTGAGTGGGAATCAGCTGAATCTTCGTAGACTTCTCTAAACTACATCAGCTGGACCACTAATGAACTGACATTCACTTTTCAGTTGGGAAAATCAGCCAGATGTCTGCACTGGCCCAGGCCAGAAACCAGAGGGGTTACTATAGCATATCTCCCATCCTGCTGTCCATTGTGAACCCAGCCAAGAGAACCATGCCTGATTGGCTGCCCAGAAGACACCCCCATCTTCTTGCTGATCCCCCTTCAGGGGGCTGGGGAACCCCCCCATCCAGGAGCTGCCCTATGTAGTGGAAACCTCTGACTCAGGGGGTTTGCCTCAATCCAGCCCTGAGTCCCCTGAGCCCTGGTCTGCCCTGCCCAAGGGACCCAAAGAGAATCCTCTCCCCCTGCTTCCATGGGTGCAACCAAGCAGAGGTCCTGATGTACCCTGGGGGTGGGGGAGGGGAGCATTCCCCTCAGATCCCTGGTGCATGGCAGCCTCAGGGGCTGGAGTACCTTGGGGCAGGGTAAGCTACCAGAGGCAGGGGACCCCCCCACCACATGTGCACAGGACCAGCTGCCAGTGGGGGCACCCCCTCCAGCTGAAGCAGGTTTGTGACAGCCCATGGCAAGGCCAGCTGGAGAAGCAAGTTCCATTGCTTATAGTGTATAAACTGAACACCTTCTGCTACTGTGTGAAACAATAGCACTATGCATCTGTCAGACTTGGGGAGCTACCAAATTTTCAAAAAATGCAAAATTGGGCAGAGTCTGTGAAAAATTAACTCTGTGATTCAGGCAACTTGCTGCAACCCACCCTCACCCCCCTCCAGACAGCCCCCCCCCCAAAAAAAAACCAACAACCCCACAACAACTTACCAGCAAGTTGAGAAAAGTGAGGGAAGCCCTGCAGTTTTTCAGCCTTTTGGGCAGTGGGGGAAGCAGGGCAGAGGAGGGAGGGAGGAGGAGGGAGCAAGGCATGGCTGCTCGCAGGAGGAGGTGGGGATGCTGTACAAGCAGCTATACTGGGGTCCAACTCCTTGGCCAGATATGGCAGGCAACCAGGAGGCTGCAGCAGAATCCAGAGGCCCAGTTTACTGCATGCATGGACCTGCCACCAGCAATGCCAAGCTGGGCTCTGCAGACATCAGTGCTACCTGCTGGCTGCCTCCCACAGCCAGCCTGGAACCCTGGTGTAGCTACCTGTGCAGCATCCCCATTTGGGGATGGCCCTAATTACTCTCATTAAACCCAGGGAAACAATTAATCCACATTTAACCTTTAAATAGATTAAAAGTTTCCCTGGGTTTAGTCGGGGTAAACAAGCTGTGGTTTCAGGCCATCTGGCAATCTGCAGAGAGGGGCAGCATTGCTGAAGTCACTCAGAAGGGGGGTGGGGGGGACTACACTCAGCCTGTGAAAATGGTGGCCAGCAATCTGACCAGGAAATTAGTGGCAAACTTCCCTAAGTTTGGAAGACCCAAGTCATATTAAATACATTGACAGGTTTGTATATTATTCCCCTCCCCTCATCCTCAATCAATCTGTTCTTTGAGTCTTCTTTCACACCTTGCCACCAACAATTACAACTTTTAAACTACTTAAAATTTGTCTATAACTTCCTGTTTTGGCTACCTAGAGCCAACACGATATTCAGGCTATTGTCTCACTAGTACTATTACATCCCAGTTTCCAAATATAATCCCTCTATATATGCTGCTCTAAAACTGATCTTTTTTGGAATCCTAAGATACTGAATACTAATATCCAATTTGCTATTCACTCTGTTAGGTTTCTTTTTCAGCATGACTGCTCTCGGGTTCTCTCTTTTCCATTAAGTTTCCGATTTTTTCCCCAATAAATGCAGAATATTTTTTTTTCTCTTTTAGACACATTTTGCTTTTTTCTCCCTATATTTCTACACTCTCTAGGTCTCTTTATATGCTGTCTACACACAGCATCCAGTTTAATGCCATCTGCAAAAGTGATGTTAAGCCATCGTTCACATTGTTTATAAAGATATTAAATATGATTTGGATCCATCTCCCCAGGATAGCCTGTGGTACCAAAAATTGTGTGTCTCTGTGTCTCATTTATGAAGTGAGTCCAATAAACTATCCCCCCCCCAAAAAAATTAAAAATTAGGACACTTTATGCCCTATATTAATAAAGACAAATCTTACAAATATTCTAAACATTAGCTTTGGGCTTTAATAAATTGTAAACAAATTAATGTAAAACTAATCAGTCAGTTACAAAGTTTTAGATCATGATTTTTTGCCCTCTAATGCACCAGGTTTTACACGCATCTCTAACTGTATTTTAAATCATTTTAGGGTAAACATCTTTCAAACTTCACCAAAACGTAAACTCCAAATCTGTAATAAAGACAATTTTAAATCGGGTAAATCTTGAATATTTTATATCGATGTGATCTGGTATTTGATTCTACAGTGATGTTAGTCAGCAGGAAACAGGAAGCCCTACAGACATGTAAAACTGGAATAAGTGGGATCAAAATGAGACCATTAGAATGCAGAAAAATAGTAATTTTGTTGGTCCACTGATAGCTATATTCACATTTTCCCTCTCTCAATTCATACAGCAGCCTTTTGCCCTCAAATTATACACAAGCTACCTGGCTCATTTGCGACAACAAGCAGCAGCATTTATGTAGCATTTTAGGCATTCAAAGCACTGTGTAAACCATTATACTCCCTATGTTCTATTTAATAGTCCCATTTTACATATGGAGAAATGGAAACAAAGTAGGCAAGTAGTCCTTGCCACCCCCTTAATCAGTTAAAATTCTAGACCATCAGCAAATTCTCCTCCTCTTCTTACTCCTACAGCAACAGTACACTTTATTATGCCAGTCAAGCAAGCAGTAACTACTTCAGACAAACATATAGAAAAAAAGGGGAGGGCTGGGCAGATTCAATTCATGCTCTTATCTTATTATCTTAGAATATGAGCAGAATTACTGACTTCTGTACTTGGAGCAATTTGATAACTCCTGCCAGATAATGTTTCTAGCATGTGAGCCTGGCTTTTCTACTCAACCAAAGTCATGATGATTCTAATGAGTAATAGCAAAGAATGGGAACGTTTGGCAAAATAATTCCTTGAAAATATGAACTCCTTTAATGCTTTCATTACATTGTCATGTCTAGTTCACACTGTAGATTTTAGCAAGTGCATGTGCATATTTTGTTCATACTGAACATTTTTTGCTTTCTGGGCTATATAATTAATCATGCAAAAGTAGGGCTGGAAGAGACTTCAGGGGTTTATCTACTCCAATCCCCTGCTCAAAGCAGAATCATCCCTATATAGTTATAAGTGTTTGTCTAACCCATTCTTAAAATTACACAAACAAGTTTGTGGCGCCAAGCTCACTGCCCCAAAACACCAAGAGTGCCCTAACCTGCTAAAGGTAAAAGAGGTGGATGAGGGCACTATCAATGTCTTGCTTGTGCAGGGACAGGAAGCGATATATATGGGTCCTTTCTGAAAAGTACTATAACACACCTAAATACTAAGCTGAAATTTAGAGGCATGGCTCTTTACAGTAACAAAAAATCCATACTTAAAATACAAAAAATTCAGTGCAATTAGTACTTAACTACATGATTTAAAAAGGTTAACAGTTAAAAAAAAAATTGGAAATACATAACCAGTTAAAGGAAACACAATTAAGGCTTCGTTACAGGTTAATTTTAGGTGGCTCAGGGATCTCTTAGCCCCTGGATCGGCCATAAATTAAGAACTTTAAAATGGTTTTAAACACCCTTTGGTATCTTAAAATTAGCCACTCCAGGTTAACTCTCTCTGATCTGTGTTATCCAGCTCATGTTGCATGAATGTATGGCCACTCCCCAGAGAAGCTGCCCAAGTTTCAATCCTCCAGTATCCCAAAATGCTTTGTGCAGAGATCATATGGACGGCTTCATCCCCTCTGATTCCAGCCTGGTGCACAGCCTTGCTGCGGAGGGTGGTGGGGAGAGGGGGGATTCTGTTCCTGCAGCTGCCCTGGTCCCATGGCATGCCACAACCTGGCTGGGGTGGGGGGGGGGAGATGTGGGGGAAGGGCTCTGGGGTGTGTCTCTCCCTGCGAGAGGCCAGGCTAGGTGGCAGCACACTGCTGCTTGGTAGTGGGTGTAGTAGAGGAAGGACTTGAGGAACATCTTGAGAAGCTGGATACCTTCAAGTCAGCCGGCCATGACAATCTGCACCCCAGGGTACTCAAGGAGCTGGCAAGCATCATAGCCCAGCCCCTGGCACAGATCTTTGAAAACTCCTGGTGCTCTGGTGTAGTGCCCGAAGACTGGAAGAAGGCCAATGTGGTACCAATCTTCAAGAAAGGGAGGAGAGTGGATCCGGCTAACTACGGGCCCATTAGCCTGACTTCTATCCTGGGGAAGATCTTAGAAAAGTTTATTAAGGAGGCCATCGTTGATGGACTGGCCCAGGCTAACATCCTAAGGGATAGCCAGCACGGGTTTGTTGCGGGTAGGTCTTGTTTGACCAATCTCATTTCCTTCTACGACCAGGTGACCTATCACCTGGACGAGGGAGATGAGATTGATGTCATATATCTTGACTTAAAAAAAGCTTTTGATCTGGTATCCCATGATCACCTCTTGGCCAAACTGCCCAGTTGTGGCCTTGGCTCCACCACGATCCGCTGGCTGGGAAATTGGCTCCGTGGTCGGACCCAGAGGGTTGTAATTGATGGCAGTCACTCATCGTGGTGCCCTGTGACCAGTGGGGTCCCTCAAGGCTCTGGCCTTGGACCCATCTTGTTCAACATCTTCATTAATGATGTGGACATTGCAGTCAGGAGTGGACTGGCCAAGTTTGCCAATGACACCAAACTTTGGGGCAAAGCATTCATGCCAGAAGATAGGCGAATGATCCAGGCTGACCTGGAAAAGCTCAGCCAATGGGCAGACGAGAATCTGATTGGTGTTTAACACCGAAAAATGCAAGGTTCTCCACCTCGGGAGGAAAAACCTGCACCATCCTTATAGGCTCAGCAGTGCTACTTTGGATAGCACTACAAAAGAAAGAGACTTGGGGGTCATCATTGACCACAAGATGAACATGAGACTGCAATGCGATGCTGCGGCTAATAAAGCGACCAAAACGCTGGCTTGCATCCATAGATGCTTCTCGAGCAAATCCCGGGACGTCATTCTCCCCTTGTACTCGGCCTTGGTGAGGCCGCAGCTGGAGTACTGCGTCCAGTTTTGGGCTCCACAATTCAAAAAGGATGTGGAGAAGCTTGAGAGAGTCCAGAGGAGAGCCACGTGCATGATCAGAGGTCAGGAAAACAGATCTTATGATGATAGGCTGAGAGCCACGGGACTCTTTAGCCTGGAAAAGCGTAGGCTCAGGGGTGATCTGATGGCCACCTATGTTTATCAGGGAAGACCACCAGGATCTGGGGGAACATCTGTTCACCAGAGCGCCCCAAGGGATGACGAGGTCGAACGGTCACAAACCCCTGCAAGACCGTTTCAGGCTGGACATAAGGAAGAATTTCTTTACTGTCCGAGCCCCCAAGGTCTGGAACAGTCTGCCAGCGGAGGTGGTTCAAGCACCTACACTGAACACCTTCAAGAGTAAATTGGATGCTTATCTTGCTGGGATCCTATGACCCCAGCTGACTTCCTGCCCCTTGGGCAGGGGGCTGGACTCGATGATCTCCCGAGGTCCCTTCCAGCCCTGATGTCTGTGAAATCTATGACTTTCGTGTCTCTCCCTGCAGCTGCCCCTGCCCAGGTGCAGCCCAGGCAGGGACCTGTGCAGAGAGGGGTCCAGGGTCTCTCCCTCCTCACAGCAACCTGGTCCAGACAGCAGTGCACTGCTGCTTAGCGTGGAGGTTGTGGGGGCTCCCCTCCCCACCCACAGCTGCTGTTGCCACCTGGTGGGGCTGAGGGCAAGGCTGGGGAGAAGGGCTACTCAGGCAGCTTCCTGGGAGGCATGTAGGAGCACTTCCAGAGGCCAGAGGCCATTCTTCCCCTCCATTCCCCTCAAGTCCCATTAACAGCAAATCTCTATTTGGTCTGCTCATACTCTAACTTACTGTACTTTAAGCAAAGAACAATAGAGTTCTTCTGTCAAGGGCTTTTTGAACATCTGTATTTTAGCCCCAGTGGCAACTGACAGCTGTAGCTCCTAGTCAGGCCTCTGTCTGCCAGCCCTCTAGTGGCAAATCACAGATGTGCAGGTCAGGGACAGTCAGAGAAGGTTTTTAGCCTGAATGTGCAAATACTCTAACCTAGAGCAAACACTGATCAACATCTTAGAAGCTTAAAGTGTAATGTGTAACAAAACCCTTACACCACCAAATAATCAGCATAAGTATATGGAACATATAAAGCTGGAAATTGGACATTAAACTTCCATTGAAAGGCACTGAAGTTGGAAAACTAATTGCCATTTATATCTCGGAAAAGAAATTCTCTTTTATCATTCTTACTGAATACAAGAAATGCATATTTTATTGCAACAGAACATTTTTAAAAATGGAAGGCAGTATCATTAATGAGTATAGTTTCCAAGGCTGATGATGCCTAAGAAAAGCATTAATTTACTATTAATACTAGTGACTTACTACACTGTATTTATATTTGACTGTTAAATGACAACAGTCTGACACATTATACTTAAAATTCTTCATGAAGCTTATGGATAACACATGCCAACTGGGGTACACTGTGTACAGACAGTATATCACAAACAAAATATCTTTGTTTTTTACCTTAACTGGATTCTTCAACACTAGGATTTTAGTAGAATATATTCTCCATCAACTGTTTGTTTTTCTCTTACCTGCCTCTATTATAGGTAATTTCCAATAATGACAAATTTCATTTGCATTTTACTATTCCTGAACCTAGAAACTGGACAAATCAAAGTCTGTCCAGTTTCAAAATGTGCACTATGTCACTTTTCATTGGACGAAGGGACACAGGACACTGTTAAAAGGTTTGGAGCAACATACGCGTGTAATGACTTTAAAAGGGAGAGAGAGCTACTGCTTGGAAGCACACAGCAGCTAGTAAGCTGTAACTGTTATGTCCATGAGCCCGTAGCAAAACAAGTGAACTAAAAATCACCCTGGCTGAAGTAGGGTTAAAAGCAGGAGTGGTTGTACTAGATAAAAAATTGCTGTGTAATTCCGAATAGAAGCCCTCCATCCCCTTTTGAAGCGGTGACAAAAAGTACTTTTGTCCATACCCAAATGTGATAAATTCAGCAAGGACCCATTTTAATTTCTTCTCTCAGAAAGAATGTACTTGATTATTTGGAAATGCTTCAGTTTTCAGGGCTATCAATATGGAAGCATTGATATTTTTCATGGGTATTAAAGCACCATCTCTAACGGTACCAGATGTGCAAGACCATTGAAACCAATGAAACCATCTGTACACTTAAAATTAGGCACGTACCTGGAAATTTGACATCTTAGACATTACTATTTGTTATCATCATCAATAAAACCTACAACATGTTACATATTGCAATCAATTATTTTTAACAAAAGTACTCTCTCGGTGTTGTATTTTTAGATATAAGAGCCACCTGAAAACACAGACACTCTTGTTTAATGAGTAAAACCAAACCTTTGAATTTCAAGAAATTTGGATTAGTTTAGTAATAAAAGCATGTCTTAAACACCTTCATTTGTTTTCTGATCTGGATAGAAAAGGTGCTGAAATATCTTGACAGGGAGCATTTCTCCAGTACATCTGAACTGTGAAGCAGCATCAAATATTGAATTTACAAGAAAGCCTTTCATATAGCTTCCAGATTTCAGCATCACATTACTCCCTAGAAATTTTAAATTCCAGTCCAAATACTCAAGTTGTGCATTAATTATTTTATTCATTACACTCCTTTTCAGCATTCTGAGATGCTTAGAATCAAGTGCAAAAAGCATGCAAAAGTATATGCATAGGAAATCTATACATTATTACTAATTTAAAGCTCTTCTATATCTGTTTCTACAGAATAATAATACTGTAATTGGAAATTATAAGAAAGCACTCCTTTGTTTTGCTTGGAAGTTCTCTCTATTGAGTTTGTACTGCTGACAGAGGATTTATACAATTTTGTGACATGACAAAAATTAATCCGTACCAAATACAGACTGGTGAATGCTAAATCTTACATTTGTATAAATCATCATCCAGAACCACAGATAGAAATACTAGATGAGGTGCATACTGCTTTTTAGCACAGATATTATGAGTAAATGGTTTCTAAACCATTTCCAAACATAAAGGAAACAAAAAACGGTGAAAGGAAAAAAAATGCCTTGCCAAAAAGCTGGATCTATACAGTTGTAGCTTTTACATCGTGTGTATTGTTTTGAATCCACTCCTTTTGCATATTATTTATCTTGAAGTGTTTGTATTATTACAATGAATCAAAATTAACTTGGACATGATTTGTAAATGAAATTACACCATTATTGTAGATAGTTTTGATTTGTGGCTGCAAATCCTGTACTTAGTTTGATAAGACATTTCAATTTAGCTCTCTCCTGCTGTGCTGCAACACTGCTTGCTACTCTGCATGCTCCTAAATAATTCTGTAAGAGTTTCTCTCCACCCTCCACCCCACCCCCGCCCCAACACACACACATTTTTCTTTTATCCTTAAGGAAAAGAAACAGATTTCTTCCACACCAGATTGCAGGTTGAGACTAAAATATCTGACCTTACTATCAACGCTCAAATACCTTACGTGCTCACCAATACGACACACAAAATTTGTGGATGTCTGTCAGAATCTAAGTGATTAGTTTGGACCTGCTAGAAGAGAGTCTTGTGACCCTATTAAACCACACCCCTTGCATTTTAACTCTCTTATTCCTAGATTAACAATAATTTGTCCTGTTCAGGTTCCTTCCTCAAGCATTTCTGCCTGACAGAAGGCTTTTTGTTGGTCTGGGACCTTCTTGCTCTCGTTTTCATGTGCATTAAAGGGCTTTTACATCATAAGGGGATAGGGGCTGAATGAGGTATTTGGAGGCCCAACCCACTTTTTCCAGACTTTTTAGGTGATACAACTCAGGAATTCCCTATGGATGAACACTTACAACAGATAATTATTCTGGAACAGTGCGGGGATCAGGCTTGATGGGATGCTAGGCTCCCTCCTCTCCCCATCTCACGCTGCTTCTATGTCTCTGTGCACACACACTCTCTCTCTTTCCTCCCAACCTAAATGCACAGCCTGTGGCAATAAGTGGCAACAGGAACGGGTGCCAAAGCACCCAAGTCATCTGATGTCTTCCCTGCTCTTTTTCCTACTTCACCCACCTCTTTTCTTGTCACCCATTCCCATCACCACTGATTGCCAGCAAGGGTGCAAAATCAAGTGAGTAGCCCTTGGAATAGAGTAGGGAGGTCTGGAACACCAGAAAGTGGTTTGGGCACTGCAAAGAAAGAGTTCAGGGAAAGAGGTGAGAAGGGAGATGCCAGCCAGAGCAAAAACCATACTACAGTATTTAAAGGCCTCTGCCCTGCACAATTGTCCAGATACTGCCCACCATTCTTCCTCTCAACTGTCCTCTCCCTAACTTAACTTTTCAGGGTCATCTTACCCTTCTTCCACAAGCTCAGTTGGAAGCCATCACTGCTCTAAATCACATCATATATAGAGGCTGCAGTGGGAGTAATTTTAGTGGGTCCATCAGGCACTGATTTTTAGATGTTTTCACCATATGTTATTTACATTTTATTTACCAGTGGTCAGGGACCCAATAATGATAGGAGCACCCTCAGAGGACACAAGCAACACAAAACTGATTGCACCCCTTAACTATCTAACAGTTCAAATATCAGTACATGTGACTCAGTGAAACAATTGCTTATAAGAAGCACAGTCATTTAAATTATGCTGGTTTGAAAAAGAAACCTATAATTTACACAACAGAAATGTCACTACATGTGCAGTCTGCCTAAAACTACAGTTCACCAGGCTTCATTTATGTTACCCGGAAACATAGGAAGGAACCTGTTATGTTGAATCTACAAACTGCTCAAGACGCATTTTCTCCTTTCCTCAGTTAGCACCACATAACCAGGTGTTCTTAAATAATTCAAATCATTTCACTAGAATGTACCACAGGTTGATAAAGTATCTATTTTGCAATATAGTTATCAAGCCATTAATAAAGAATTTCAAAAAGAGTTTTCCAGTGCTGCTAATGAAATGCACGGCCTGATATAGCAATTAATACTTAAGATCTTTTTATTTGTTAATAAACAACAACACATTATATGCTTATTATCAGATTTTGAAATATTACTCCAACCAACCATTTCAAATAAGTAGGATGTAGTATTATGAAATATTTATATACCCAGATTACTCAAACTGACTTCGAAAATGTCATGAGAGTATAATTTAATATTCTGCCAGACTATTTCTGCTGAGATTATATTTATGATTAACATGCCATAATTCATGCTTATTTTCTTTGGGGAAATGAGGCAATGAGTTAAGAAACCTCCTCCCCTTACAAAGCTATTGAACAAAAAAATTCTTATTATGTATTTTATTGTATAGTTGCTTTACATAAGTGACTCAATTCTAATCTGAACCTTAGGGCATCTGAAGTTATTTTATTCGCACACACCATGAATCTGAAATCCATAAGCATTTTTCCTTAGAAATGGCTTTCATACCCTAATTTTTGTGCTGTAATAAAAACCTTCATCTGCTATCCAATGTTACTTGCTTGAAAGTAAATGATTTTTTAAAAATGAGTGAACTATAGATTATAGCTTTATGAAATTGAAACAGAAGAGCCTATTGGCCCTTTGACTTTTAGGCCAAACTTAGGTAACCATTTCATTCCAAGATATTTATTTCTCCATAGAGCCAACTACAAACTAGAGACCAGAGAACCAGCTTCCTGTAGGAAAACAGAGAGATATAGTTGAAGGGAGAAATCTCATTTTCACAGTTTGTTTTGAAAGATTCTCCAAAATAGGAAGTACAGCCGGCAGAACCTGCAAACATAGGGGAAATTTGCCATTGACCTCATGTTTCTTCTCACCCTGGCTCTGGATCTTTCCATCAAAACCTTGCCATATTCCTCAATGACAGCACCCCTTAGTGGGGCCATGATAACAAGGATCCCCCTGAAGTATGTTTACCCAGAACTCCTACTAGAGAAATGGTCCCAAGCAGAAAGAAAATATAGCATGGAACTGTTTAGTTGCCTTAGAGGTAAATTTGAATCTACATTGAAACAAGGTGGAATTTAAGCACAGAGATCCAAATCAATTTTGCTTAGTGGCTGCAATCCCTCCCTCCTCAATTCAATAGACTGAAAAAAAAAATAGATGGGCTACTACACATACTCAGAAGGAGTCCAAACCAGCCACCTATGCACCTCGTTCTGTCTGAACTCTGGACTGTTGTCCAAAACGGTTCTGGGAGGCACCTAAATTCTGCCTAAGTCCCTCATTTATTAGATGAACGCAGAGCACGACTGGCAACTGTTTGATTCTGAGAGCACACATGCAAATGAAGCTACTGGAGAAAGTGATGGCAGTGATGCCTCCTTTTTGCACTAGACTAGTAATTGGAGTTCCTATCCAGGAAATCAAAGACTTGGGTTCTAGGCCTGTTCCACCTTGAGTGGATTCTTGTCCTTTCACCCTTCTTGAAGCTAAAAGGCAGCCAAGAGAGCAAGACTCAGTTAGTAAACAGTCCTGGCAGCAGGGAAGGAACCTCGAACTCCCAGCTGCAAAGGGAACATCTTCCCCGCTAATCCACAGAAACACACGCCTTTCTTTTGTCATTGTACACACTGCCCTCCTCGCCCTCAGAGATGGATGACTTTTATTTCACTCCATCCTGCTTCTTCCTTCTCCGGTGAATCTTCCATTTCCGGATGCCCAGTGCACTAGTTTCTTGTGTTGTTCACTCTTCAACAAGGTTCCTTTGCTTTAAAGCAAACTCAATGCTTTTTCTCATTTAGTGCATTTTGATTCAGGAAGGCATCACCTCTTTGAGCAATCTGATTTATGGTGTTATTCCCATGAAGTCCTGAATCCAGCATCAAGTGTGTGTGAAGGACAGCAGGAGTCTAGATGCCTACAGATAAAATTGGTGACTATCCAAACTTCTGTATAGTCAGAGAATAAACTTTGCACACTTTTTGGAAGGGCCTCACACTTGTTTCTTCTGTTCTTACTGAAAAGTCTTCATAACAACCAGGGAGGGAGGTAAAAGGGTATTTTTGTCGTCTATAAATTATTAAATTTTGCATTACAGATTCTCATTTTAAAGGTCGCTATTGCTCAAGGGGAAAAAGAGGGCTAATCAATATGCAAGTTCAGTTTCTCTCTTTCCTCTTCTCCCCTCTCACAGCACTCACTTTTTGTTTGGTCAGTCATCTCAACTGAATTTTTATCCTAAAAGTGGAAACCTGAAAGTGTCAGAAATACAAACTACTAAATTTTGAATGTGCAAGAGGTAGACCTTACAATGATAAGGGGTGACAACTGCCCTTGGGGAAAGATAAGTTTACTATAGCTGCTCTCTCCAACAAATATAAGATTGGAGCAGCAATAACAACATCTGCCAGCACAATGACTGAAGGAGGGAAAAAGAGAAAACTCACAAATACTAAAGGCAAGCAACATTTTATTTGACAAGTTCTTTCCGCAACAGTTTCGAACCTACTCTGGGAATATGCTGTTGATTTGCAGTCATTTTTAGCTTGTCCAGTTCGATACAAATCATTAACATTTAGAATCTTCCAGTTCTTCATTTTTAAGCACATCTGGCAATATTTAAACAAAAGCAACTTGTAGAACCAGAAGTGAAGGGCCTTGTCAGTTCTTCCCCTGTAAGCTGAACAAATATTAATGGGCTTAGTGCTGTTTGGTTTAGTGGAGCAGTTACAGGATAAGGCAAAAAACCTGCTCTGGCTGCCCCTCACCTGCACAACTCTGACTTGATGAGCAGGCTTGGACACTAGAGGCTTGGTGAGCAGGGGCAGGACTGGTACCTAAGGTAAAGACAGTCTCACTGGTCGTCCTGCCAGGTACAGTGAGTGCTGCAGCCCCAGTGCCTACTGCTGCCCCTCGGACTGGCTCTGCTCCCAGCTCTAGCACGACAGTTGGGGTGAGGGAGTGGAGTCACTGCTTCCCCTCCGCTGTTCTCACTGGGTCTACTCCTGGCTGTGCTCTAGGAGCAAACAAGCCAGTCTGAGTGGGGGCTCCAGTAAGGTTAAACCAAATAACAAGTGCTTTAAGCCACTTAAAAGGTATTAAATGTGCAACCAGTCCAGGGATTAATAGCTCCAGAAGCCACATAAATTTACTATGTAACAAGCCCCTCAGTAACTACAATGCACGCATTCCCTTATCGTAACAGTAACAACCAAAACACTGAAAAAACAACATAATGAAGATTCAAAGGCACTAGAAGTTTTATTCTCCCCACAAAAAAAAATCACAAATATCATGAAATTTGTATTTTATTGCTTACAAACCACCTAAAGGCAGACCCAAAACAAACTGCATCTTTGTTAGCAATTTTCAAGTATAAATACTAAAGAAACCCTTCTGAACAAAAAATGTAACACAAATTGTGTAAACATTCTGGTTGTGTATACAAACACATTGGTTTGTATTGATGCAGGCTTGATCAATTAGTGATTAAATTACAAAGGGATATTTAAACAGTTCTATTGTCACTTGCAAAATATATAAATGTCATCATTTCCCTTTTCACCATCAGTATGAAAAATGAAATTGTTTCTTGGTCTGCCTAGTCAAAGTAATATGTCAGAAAATTTTTAACTCTCCTTGTACCCTGTGTAAACCACCCAAACCTGAATCTGAGACATAAACATTATGCTTCTTCTGTACCTGCTACTGATGAAAGCAGGTGTATAGGGACTGAGCATTGGCTCTGCCTCGCAATGAACCAACCAATGATATCAGGATTTAGTGGAAGGAGACACACTTTTCTGGCGGTTGAAGTCGGCAAACTATATCATTCCTCCTAAACAACAAGGTGGGGGGCAGGAAAAGAATCATGGATTTTTTTTTTTTATAATTTCTGGAATAGCAAAGTAATACCTTATACTTCCACCTCATATTAACAAAAAATCTCTCCCTGTTCTCCTCTGCCCCTCCTCTCCCTTCAAAAAATAAAAAATGTAATTAGAATACTAGTTTAAAAACCTGAACTCAAGCAAAGTTAAAGTTGTGTTTAATATACCATGGTAAACTAAGAGTGATATTGTAGCTGTGATGAGTCATATATAATGTGAGAGGCAAGGATTTCTGAGCGTAATTTTTTTTATTGGCCCAACTATGTAGTTGGGATAAACTTGTCTAAGTTTTTGAATGGAAAACATTCTTCATCGGATCTAACTTCATGCTAACTACATACTTGGACCAATAAAAGATATCACTGTAAGCCATCCTTGCCTCTTGCATAATATAGCATGCATATTTTGGACCCAGTTAAAGCACAGGGTCTACCACATTGCAGTTCTTTTCTTTTAAAAGCCTGAGTTTTGCAAATGACATAAGAGGTAAGCTTTTTGTTTTAGGAATCAATTTATTGGTGCTGCTCTAGTGTGTGCAGTATCTATTTGGAATAGAAACAAAGGAAGGAAATAATTAGAGGCAGTTCTCTGCAACATAAACTGAAACTGCTATTAATAGATTGAAAAAAAAAGACCACATTTACCATATTTACTTGAATATAACATGACGTTTTTTTCCTTCATTCAGTATAGGGGAAAAGTTCTCATCTTACATTTGCATACAAGGAAACCGTATTAACTACATTGGCTACTTTTGTACTGTTGCTAAAGTAATGGTAGCCATGTCACTGATTAAATGTAGCCAAAAATGAGCACGACTGTAAAACACATAGCCCGTGCTGGGCAAAAATGCTGATTTTATTTATTTGGTTAGTTAGTTTGCAAAACCAGTTTATCTATCTAGATCTATCAATACATTTATATAAAAGATATAAATCTATGAAGAGATATCTCTCAATGTAGATAGGTGAGAGAGATTTCATAGATTTCATAGACATTTGGGCAGGAAGGGACCTCAGAAGATCATCGAGTCCAGCCCCCCATCCAAAGGGCAGGAAGTCAGCTGGGATCATAGGATCCAGCAAGATAAGCATCCAATTTGCTTTTGAAGGTATTCAGTGTAGGTGCTTGAACCATCTCCAATGGCAGGCTATTCCAGACCTTGGGGCCTCGGACAGTAAAGAAATTCTTCCTTATGTCCAGCCTGAAATGGTCTTGCAGTAGTTTATGACAGTTCGACCTCGTCATCCCTTGGGGCGCTCTGCTGAACAAACGTTCCCCCAGATCCTGGTGGTCACCCCTAATAAACTTATAGGTGGCCATCAGATCACCCCTGAGCCTGCACTTTTCCAGGCTAAAGAGCCCCATGGCTCTCAGCCTGTCGTTGTAAGGTCTGTTTTCCTGACCTCTTATCATGCGCATAGCTCTTCTCTGGACTCTCTCAAGGTTCTCCACATCCTTTTTGAATTGTGGAGCCCAAAACTGGACGCAGTACTCCAGCTGCAGGACCGAGAGAGAGAGAGGGAAAGATTGTTATACCTCTACCAAGTGGTAGACTGTCTTGTGACCACTGTGGTCCACTTGACAGTCCAAAACCCACCTTTACAGTTACTCCATTCTTATTCCTGTTACAAAACTGTACCACGCACCTGCACACCCACACTCCCACATGTCCACATGCTGGTTTGTCATCTTTAACTGTCACAGTTTTGCAAAGGACGACATACTGATAGAAAATTACCATAAGGATCGATTAGTTCAACACATCTGAATAAGATACATGGTAGTGCCCATTAAATGCAGTTAGTCTCAATGACAACTCTTCCTGAAGTCATGGTGATCCACTACATTGCAAATATTTCGACTTTCTCTTTACTCACACAGTTGAACTGCACCTTTTTTCCCCCCATTTCCAATGATTTCTGGTTTGACATGCTATTGACTGTGCTGGGGCCTAGCCCAATGAACTACATGGTAAGTCGTAGGCTTGGCAGTGCTACACTCACTAGCACCATGAACAAAAGAGACATGGAGGTCATGATTGACCACAAGATGAACATGAGCCACCAATGTGATGCCATACCAGCAAAGCTCTGGCTTACATCTAACGATGCATCTCAAGCAAGACCCAGGAAGTCATCCTCGGTGAGACCGCAGCTGGAATACTGAATCCAGTTCTGGGCTCTGTACTTTAGAACAGATGTGGAAAATCTTGATAGAGTCCAGAGGAGAGCCACATGTATGATTAGAGGACAAGAGAACAGGCCTTATGAGGAGAGGCTGAGAGACATAGAATTCTTCAGCCTGCAGAAGTGAAGGGTCAGGGGGGACTTGGTATCAGCCTATAAGTATATAAGGGGTGTGCATCAGGAATTGGGAGAATATCTGTTCACCAGGGAACCCCAAGGGAAGACAAGGTCTAACAGTCATGAACTCCAGGAAGACTGTTTTAAGCTGGACATAAGAAAAAGCTTCTTTACTGTCTGAGTCCCCAGAGCCAGGAATAGATTCCCCCCGAAGTGGTGCAAGCACCTACTCTGGACATTTTTAAGCAACACTTGGATGCTTATCTTGCTGGAATCATTTAACCCCAGCTGACTTCCTGCCCCTTGGGCAGACGGCTGGACCCAGTGATTTTGTGAGGTCTCTTCCAGCTGTAGTGTCTATGAAATCTATGAAGCCATTAACCTTTTGGCTTTGGACCAACATCATGCATACTGGGCATGTCAATATGTACAGATGCTCTGGGGTGGGTTTATACATACAAGAACATGGAAGCTGATTTGCTGCTCATGGCTGCAGTCTGCTCCTGCTTCTGCCAGTCCTGCATCAGCCCCCTACAGCAGTCAGGGGGAGCTTTAGGCTACCACTGGGTGCTGGCTCAGGAGTTGACAGGGAGCAGAGGGACAGGAAACAGCTGTCTCCTGGAAGGGGCTGGGACATTTCTCACTACCCCCAGAAGTTGCCTGTTGCCACGGTTGGCTCCACCACTGGCACCTGAGTGGGGACAATGTTCCTCCACCATGGCAGCAGGGAGCTCCTAGCCCCCATTCCACTATCATATGGCTGGGAATGGGAGATTCTCATCTCCCAGCCCCAGCCCCACAACTGTGGATCTTAGGCTGGGAGCTAAGACTCTTTCAGCCTAGGCCCTACAACTGTGCACCTGGGGCTAGAAGATAAGAATCTCCCTGCCCCCACTCCCTGATTGCAAGGCAGGGGGACATTGTCCCTGCTGAGGCTCCAATGATGGAGCTCACCCAGGCACCAGGCAGCTCTTGGGGGCAGGGAGCAATCTCCTGCCCCTTGCTGCCTCACTGATCAGGAGCACATTTACTCCTGGTCAGCCATCTACATCTGCCATACTGCACAATACGTAATTGGGAATAAATTTGCTACTTGTCTTTACAGTTAGTATATATACTCAAGGTTAGAACAAATTCCTGTGCAGTAAACATCTGCATGTGTAGATGGTGATGTTTACCATGCAGTAATTAGCTATAATCTCGAGTAAAGCATCTCATGTAGATGCATCAAGTTTGTACCCTATATAAGTACAATAATGCTTTTTAAAAGTGTGTTTACACAGCACTTGTGCAAAACACTTGCAGCAGTTTCAAAAAGGAGAAATGCCTTAATTCTGGATGAACTAAGTCTATGGGTACCACATGAAGAACTGCTGCAGTACAGAAGAAATACCCCCACAAATCGCACACCACTGGTTATGATATATCACCCCTCCCTTGAACCCATATGAAAAATCCTCAACTAATTGCAACCCATACTAGAAAGAGACCCTATTCTTAAAGAGATCTTCCCAGAACCACCCGTCCTAGCCTTCAAACAAGCACCAAACCTCGCTAACCTCATCACCAGAAGCAAACTTCCTCAGACCGAGAACACACCCAATGGATCCAGACCATGCCATGACAAGAAATGCAAAACCTGCCAACACATCTCCACCACCCCCACAATTACTACACCCCACAACTGAGCCATCAGCATTCCTGGATCTTACAGCTGCACCTCCAGAACTATAATATATCTCATCCAATGCACCAAATGCCCTGATGGAAAATATGTAGAAGAGACGAAACAACAACTGCGTACCAGAATGAATGCACACCAGAAATCTATCAAAGACAGGAATACCCAGTTACCTGTGGGGGAACATTTCTCACAAAAAAACCACTCTCTCTCCAATCTCTCAGTCCTGATCCTCAGAGGAAACTTACAAAACACTTTCCAGAGACAAGCCTATGAACTCCACTTCATCAACCTCCTGGATACTAAAATTCATTGACTAAATATAGACATTAGATTTATGACACTTTATAAACTGCCTGACATCTGACTCCCCAGGTACTTATCCACTATTTATTCTCTTTCTCTCTCCCCAACCTCCACCCAGCCTGTGGCTCATCCATTGACTCCTCAATCTACATTTTCATTGACTGCCTATCTTGTATGCATACCAGCCCAGCCTCTGGCTTCTTTACTTTTCATTCCATCCAGGAAGAGCAGACACCAACTGCTGAAACTTCCTGAGCCTGATGAAGAGTTTTTGAACCCAAAAGCTTGCTTAAAAATGGTTTTCCAACTTCAGTTGGTCTAATAAAAGATATCAGATTCACCCAAAGAACCTTGTCCACCATGGGTACCTGTAGTAATTTGTCTATATGCAAATGTTGTTCCACTCTTCCTTGTGTGCAGGGATAGCAGGGTCTGACAGTAAGAGGTGGGGACATGGGAGAGGAAGAAAGAGGCTGCAGTAGGAACAAGCTGGGGGACAGAGAACAAGGAGCTAACCTTGTAGGTTTATTGTACTCGCTGTAGTAGTGAGAAGTGGACTAATTCAAGGCAAATCTCTAAAAATTATATTCTATACTTATTCCTTTTAGAGACAATAAATACAATCCAAATCATCATCAAGTATATTTTGCAATTTTTTGTTATATTTAACTGAATGACAAAGAAAAATAAAGACATTTACTCCCAGGGTCCTTGAGGGATAATGCTAGTTTGGGCATTTTATTGGCATGAAGGACACTGATGTCACAAAACTAGTGTGTGATTACTGCCAGCAAGAATGAATCAAAAGATTTTGTTTTTTCATTCTTTACTTCGCAAGCGACTAGTAAAAATGTATTAGGCTGGATTTTTCAAGAAGAGTTGGCCGGCTTTATATTACAATCTTGGGTTTTAGATTGGTGTAATAATGCTGGTTTGTATTCTATAATGTTTCTACAATTCCTATGTTGCCTCTGGGAGCGTCATTCATATTCTGTTTTTGTTGGCTTGCTTGCTTTTTATTTTTTGTGTCTAGAAACTTATGACCCTAAGGCATCCACATGAAATACCGTCAGCTGCTGGACTCATGCGATCAAGAACAGCTGTTTTCTTATGACCTAATGAAGTCCATATAGATGTCTAATGTCTTTGATGGGAAAAGCCCTACTGCCTTATCAGTCCCATTTAAAATGTTTAGTTTCATAAACTGTGTTTTGGAATTTAACCATAGCTGTGACTATATTGACTTAGAAATAAAGTTTCAAAGAAATCATAGGAATAAGCAGAATGTGTACCATACCACTTATCTTGTAATTTTTATCCTCCCTCTCCCTCTATTGCTATCTCTTGATGTGTTATGTTTGTCTAACTTAGGCTGCATGCTTCCGTGGACCTGATTATGATTATGGGCTGACTCCTTACCTACACAGAGCCTCTTATTTCAAGCACTTTTAGGTGAGTGAAGAGCTGTGATCAGGGCCTTAAGCATTTAAGAACATAAGAAGAACATGTAGATTTATTGCTTTAAGGAACAATTTACTCTTATAATAGGGAAGTGAGAAAACATACAAACAAATAAAATGCTTTTTTACCCCCAAAAAAGTTCTAAAACTTTAGTTTTTGGAAGTATCAAAATTTGCTCAAATTAACATGGTGCCTTTCTAATTACAGACATACCT
This sequence comes from Crocodylus siamensis, assembly GCF_052110815.1. NCBI lineage: Eukaryota > Metazoa > Chordata > Crocodylia > Crocodylidae > Crocodylus > Crocodylus siamensis. The sequence goes on from NC_143396.1 coordinate 60,050,781, forward strand.
CATTTTACTGCACTTTGCTTTATTGCGCTTCGCAGATATTGCATTTTTTACAAATTGAAGGTTTGTGGCAACCCTGCATCGAGCAAGTCTATCGGTGCCATCTTTCCATCAGCGCCATTTTTCCAACAGCATTTGCTCACTTCGCCACAGCCACAGCTACCCCAACCTTCAGCAGCCACCACCCTGATCAGTCAGCAGCCATCAACATCGAGGCAAGACCCTCCACCAGCAAAAAGATTACGACTCGCTGAAGGCTTAGATGATGGTTAGCATTTTTTAGCAATAAAGTATTTTTTTAATTAAGGTTTGTACATTTTTTTTTAGACATAATGCTATTGCACACTTAATAGACTACAGTATAGTGTAAACATAACTTTTATATGCACTGGGAAACTAAAAAATTCGTGTGACTTGCTTTATTGCGATATTTGCTTTATTGCAGTGGTCTGGAACCAAACCCGCAATATCTCCGAGGTATGCCTGTACAGGCAAATAAAAGCACCAGATTTACAGCATCACCTAAAATGTAAACAGTTGTCCGCTTCCAGCAGATGCAAAAGCAAACATCTCATATATATCAAACATTATCATTTTTTCTTCTCATGCAGTAACTTTTAATCAATTATTACTTCTGTTAAATTTTGATATTTAAAATGTCAGCTTCTTCAAACAATTTTTATAAATCATTCAGTTCTCTTAAACAATTTGACCTGTGTGCTTGGCTATTAGGCTGTGCAAAGCTTCGATTGCTGATTTGATTCGATGGAAATTCGGCCCAATATGGCAGCTGAATCTTCAAATCCAAATTAAATCAGAAGACCCTTTAATCTCTCTGAATGGAATCGGAACCCTCCAAGTCAATTCAGAGAGATTTAATGACTCAGACATAGACACACTTTTAACTGTTTTTTCTACATACCTCATGGTAGCAGGTGGCTTGTGAATGCTGAGATGCTGGGACAAATGGAGCATCCCACGGGAGTGCGGTGGGGGGGGCCCAGCATGCTCAGCAATGGACCCAGAAGTGGATCAGAAGCGTTTCCAGTCCACTTCCAGGTCCGCTGGGGAGCCCATGGGAGACCCCCCCCACACGACCCCAGTTCAGTGACTGGTGCCTCTTGGGTCTGGGGGGGACACCCAGGGTACTTCTGGTCTACTTCTGGGTCCACCACAAAGCATGCAAGGGGTCCCCCTGTGCTCCTGTGGGATGCTCCATCCGCCTCACCATTGCAGAATTCACCGCACCTGGTACTTGAAGTATGTGGTTAAAACTGTGTCTATGGCTGAATCGCTGATTCTCTGAATCAGCATTGAATCTTCAGATTTGGATTCAGCCATATTGAATCAGAACAGTGATCCAAATCAATGAATTGAATCACTGTCCCTGATTCAGGCTGAATCCAAATCAAATAAGGCCCATCTCACACACCCCTATTGGCTATGACTGGTTAACTAAAATCATACATTATTTTCATTTCCCAGTTGAACAAAGATTACTGTTAAAATCAGGTTTCTGGATCAGACACACACGTACACCCCTTAAAGAGACCGCTTTGAATTCTTAACAGTATGTCATAATTGACTTTTACAGATACTCACCTGTAAACCATCTGTTAGAATTTTCATGGAAAAGGAACATTTTATTTTAAAGGGCCAAAGATAGAACTGAAATTAATTCCATTTCTCATTCACGCAAGTATTTGAAAAATATATTTTAGATACTTGAGCAAGTTAAATTACACAAGACCTTTAATAGTTAAAAATACAACTTCTTAAGAAAACTCTTGCCCATTTAAGTAACTCTTTGAAATGATAGTTTTTTAATAAGTAAATACATTTTATCACATTTATGCTTTTAATTTATCAAGTTTATTCTTTTTAGCTTCATAGCACTGTTTGAAGTATCATTCCCTTCTGAGCCTTCTGCATTTTTATGCTTTCTAAGGGTTTACCTTTTGTCATTAATCACAAAATGGGTAACAAAAAATTCCGCAAAGAGCTGTATGTATTTGGTAATGAGCTGGCCACTGAAGATGCATTTTACATGTAGCTGCAGATAGGTCATGCTTCTCACTGACATATGGGCACATTACCTACAATACTCATTATATGCTGCAGGAATGGTAGTTCCTGAATGTAGGGTTGAATCGCACCCAGCCCTGGCATTTGGTAGGGCAAATTCAATGCTGCTCTAAACTATAAAGGATCATTATCAGTCTACAATAACCCTTCTCTTTCCTAGGAAGTATAACTTGTTCTGCTTCCTCCAAGAATTTGCCAGTCATGCTCCATGGATTACAATGCATTTCTATATTTACAGATTAAAGGCTCTGCAGTTACAACACATGCTCTTTCAGAAATAAAATAACTTCAAAATACAATACTACGTATTAATAAGATGGCTTTAAATGTAGTCACATCCTTGTACAATGTACATACACATGGGATTTGTCTTCTGTACTTATTAAATTCCCTAACAATAATCTCTCAACAGATCCAAAGTGACAAAACCAATATCAAAGACTAAGAACAGACAGTCAGAAAGCTGAGGCTGAATCCATTCAATCTTTGTAGGTTAGTCTAAGATGTATAGATTAAACTGATAAGCAAGTAAACAGACATTAACTTTTGATTCCAGAAATGCAGCTACATGCCTGCAGAGGCCCAGGCCAGAAGCCAGGGTGCATTAGAGCATACCCCTTTGCTAAGCTGGAATAGACAGTTTGGGCCAAGCTATCCCACCCACCCTGTAAGGTGGGGTGGGGGGAGCTAGGGAGGTTTCCAGGGGAGATGTAAAGCATCCTGGAATGCTGGGGGACTGTGAGTTAATTTGAACCTGGAGGAGATCAGGGACAGAAACTTAATATTTTAAAGTTAAAGTTTTATTCCAGCAGTATAAAAGTTTCTCTAATCAGTACCAGGACTCCATTTTAATCATCACTTGTGCATTTGTGGAAAAGTATGCTGCCTCAACACCAAAGAGATTCCTCCCAATCTAAATTCACATGAGAAAAAGTTAAATTGAATAGAATTTGTTCAGCTTCCATTGCATACTTGTTCCCTAATGGACTCTCTCAAACCCAGTATTTATGGCAAAATATAGCCTATTACATGGTCCGTTGCAACGTCTCAAGCAGGAGACTGAAAATCCTGGCATATGTAGTGCCTTGAATATATTTTTTATGCCAAGCCATTTGTACATTAGTAGACTTAGTAAAGTATTTAGGGATAAAAACTGAAAAAAGTTTTCTCTAAATTCATTTCACTTATACTTTTCACCTATATTTACAGGTATGGCAAGAAAAATTAACTACAGTATCTTGTAAAATGCGCTGTAATCTCTAAATTTTCTAACTCAAAAGACAAATGTCAGAAATCTTTCAATAAACTTGTTCTTGTAAGATTCCCAGCCAGGCTTATAATTTCTTTCACTGGCCTTAAGATTAAAACTTACATTAAGTATTACCCAGTTCTGAATTTAAGGTTACAGCAAATAGTACTTTGTACTACACATTGTAGTCAGCTTGCACTTTATCATTACAAGTGTATTTCACCTGGAGGGAGGAGTAGGGACCGTCATTCATTCTGGTAATTTATGTTCTGTTGATGCACATGTATAAATTCCAGCAATATTCATAGGGTCATAGGAAAGTAAGGCTGGAAGGGACCTAATGATGTCATCTAGTCTAGCCCCCAGCTCAAGACAGGATTACCTCTCACTAAAGCATTCCAGCCAAGTCTATTTAATCTGCTCCTGAAAACATCCAGGGATGGAGATTCCTCAAGTTTTCTAGGTACCCTGTTCTAATGTTTGTCCACCTTCACAGTGAGAAAGTTCCTCCTGATCTCCAGCTTAAATTTCCTCTGAGGCATCTTGAGGCTGTTGCTCCTAGTCCTGTCCCCTGCAGCCAACATGAAAAGCCAGCAGGCATCCTTCAAGTGTCTGAAGACTTATCAGATCCACCCCCCAGTCTTCACTTCTCCAGGCTAAATAACCCAGTTCTTTCAGCCTTTGCTCATAAGTCTCATCTCCTGGATCCCTGATCATTTTTGTTGATTTGTGCTGGACTCTTTCCATGCTCTTCTTGAAGTGGGGCCCAAAATTAGACATACTTCTCCAAGTGAGGCCTCAGAAGAGAATACAAGCACAAACTGCTTTAATCAGTTTAAGATGTTTAAAAGAGGGCTGAAGCCTAAACAATGAACCCTTAATATATTGGATTATGTAATTACATAAAATTTAGGCTAAGAGAGCCTACTTGGGAATTCAGAACATAATTTATCTGAGCACTGTATTATTATACTTATGTAATGTTCCTTCAAAATTATGCATTAGAAATTTCTCAACAAATTTTGAGGAAGACTCTTCTGTCAGAAAGACTTCAGGGCTTTACTGTTCATGGACATTCATAACTATGAAGAGTTCAACCAGATCCTTTACTGATTTAACTGAGATGGCCCTGCTTAAAATGATCATGATGAGCCTCTAAAATTTCTTATTTCATTTACATCCCATGTACACACTTTTGATGAAAATGCTAATCTAAATTTAAGATGTAGAAAAAGTCTGAATATAGCAAAAGGTTTTTTGCTTTGATAAAATAAAACAAAATAAAACAGATGCAAGCATGATAAAAAAAATTGTTATACATTTTTGTAAATGTCACAGAAAGTTCTGTTACTCCAGTTCTTAAAAAATGTTTTTGACATTTATTATAATAATCCATTATCACTGCATTTGAAATACTATAGTCACTAATGATCTATTAATAAAACACATGAAATATACATTTTTTACTAGACAGTTATATTTAGAAAATCATAAACAATAATTTTATATCTACAAATCCTGTTGTCTCTAACAGGCTAAACAAAGATCATATCATGAATTTATATAAATATTTGGAGTGGAGCACACAAATCAGTCCTAAAATAATATATCACACTAAACAAACTACCATGCATTTCATTTTGTGAGGAATAAAGGTTAATAATCTAATGCCAACAACACTGTATTAGGCATAAATAGGGGTAGAGAATGATCTGCTAAAGGAACAACTATAAAATAAAATGATCCTGTCAGTCTTCACAGGTACAAAATCTTTTGATAACAATAAAGCGTACAGATTATTCAAACAGAAAATATTAACAGCTCTGAGTTTCCATTTATGGGATGGCAAATGCAATAATGAAAGTGAAATATAATGCTGTTAGATCAATAACGTTCCTCAAACAATTTATACATTGTTTTCTGCTTTTTAATGGCATAGTAGGGCCATATTTTCTTGTTCTACTCTTTACAGTTGCTTATTTGAGTAACAGTATAGGTACTCGTAAAATGTAAGAATTTTCCTCTATAACAGGAGGATTAAAGATTAATTCACACTGCCAACTGTACACAATCTAATTGGATTTATAATATTGTAGGGCTGCAAAAATTCCACATTAGCTAAGTGATTTTTGAATTGCAATACTTAGCATAGTCATGAAAGACTGGATTTAGGTATATAGGGCATTACACTTTAAACGTTATCTTTCTGAAATCATTAAGCCTGTGTTTGTATAATGACTTTAGCTACATTCATACTTCTTAAGCTACTGAAGCAAGGACTTCAATCGACTAAGTAGTAAGCAGAATCACTGAGACAGATTTGTGTTGTGCACTAAATGCAAGATTTTTATTCTTATGTTGTATTTTAAGTTAATGACTTTTTGAAGAGTCTAGACACAGTAAGGTGTTGCTATTTTTAAGCAGGAATGAAAGCATCTACATTTTCAAAACCTAGAATGGACACCTACATTAGGTAGCTCTGTGGCAGGCTTGTAGTCATGAAGACCAGCTACAAAATATCATTGTATCAAACATTTTTCTTGTGTTGTTTCATGTAAGATTGAAGCAGAAGAATCTATGTAACAAGGCAAACACGTGAGAGAATTCACCTGCATTTTTAATACTTCTTCCACGTGAGTGTTGGTTGTATTTTACCATTCCCTGAATCTCACTATTGCACATAAAATTCATCTAATCAAGACTATTTCATTAAATCAGTAAAATCTATATGGACCCTTAAAATACTTTCACTAATGTGTACACACACACACACACACACACAACTATGTATGTAACGAACTGCTGACAAGGCAGACACTAAAGGCTTCTAAAATAGAGATAGTAATTTTATGAATTGTAGCACACAGTACATACCACTTCTAATGCATGTACAGAAAAAGCTGTGTTAACTGGCACCTTACAAACCAGCATGGCCTGGGGGAAAGCAGCCTGCGCTGCCAAGTTCCCATGGCTCAGGGCATAGCAGGCTATGAGGGTCCCCCCTCCCTGCATCACCAGGAGGGGCAGTGATGCAGTGGGAGTGGCGGCGACATCCCAGATGCAGCGGGACAGGCACTCAGTTATATGGCATATTTTATCTGGCACCCTCCATTCCCCATGGGTGCCAGATAACAAAGCTTTTACTATACATGGAGAGTAAGTCAAATAATCCAACAACCATATTTCCATTTTTAATTAAGTAATACATCTCTAACATTCCATAGATAAAAGAGGTTATCCTGGCAAATTAGAGCAGGAAAAAGTGTGTCCCATAGGAAACCATCGATCCTCAAGTTTGTTAACCTGTCTATGTATGCCATTGTTTGTGCACGTACTTCCCCTTCACTAGGAGAGAAATTCCAAGTCATCAGAACTCGCCTAGGCTGCCCCTGTGTCTCGACCATATTTGTGCATCCACTGCAGAGCATGAAGTTTAGACCAAGCCCAACACCAACAGTCAATGTTTTTCCCTTATAACATTTTGATATTAACATAATGGGGGCAGGGATATGAAGATGGGTCATAGAATTTGTGAGTAGCAAAATAAAATTACTATAAAAGTAACTTTTTTCTTTTAGTTCTTTGCTCTTCCCCCTAGCACCAGTTATTGTTCTCTTCTCAGCAATATCTCTCACAGACTTGTTTACCTCCTAGCAATTTAATGATGGTGCAGGAATGGTCCTAAAACTTATCAGGTCTGGATGTCTGTATCATAGTAAAGTGCTATATAAATGTGCCTGTTAAAGACTAATTCATTGTTTTACAATTGCTTACAGTTGGCAGATATTTTTGGAGAAGTAACTACTAGAATGAGCAGTGACTGTAGACGGTATTATATTAGTTACACCTTGGTGGTTTGATTATAGGTCACTATCCAACTGATGAGTTCCTCCTCCTCCTCCTGATAGTTGCCCAAGCCTTGAGTCTCCCCACAACACTACAAGTATTCTGTGGTATAGTCTGAATAGTCCACTTCTAGTTAAATAGAGTGTCCTAAAAACATCTAGTTAACCAGAGGCAATGTGTAGGGGGTGCATGGGAGTGCACATGCATCCCCCTGACAGCAGTGGTGTACCCTCTCACAGAAGCATTCCTCACAAAGGTGGGGGGGGCAGGCAGAAGTGCTGGTGCCCCCGCTATGAGTGCTGGCCAGGGAGTGGGGCCACCAGGAGAAGTGCTGCTGGCACTTCCGCGCATGCCCCTGGCCCTTCCAGGCGAGCCACTGGCACTTCTGGGCAGTGTTCCCTCTTACAGCCAGCTTAGAGGGAATGCTGCTTCCGGGTTGACACACACAACTGGCTGTGAGAGGGACCGTCCCCCAGTCACTGACTGGCTGCTGGGTGGGGACAAGTGCCCCCCCCCCCGACTCAGAAGGCACCAGTCACCCATGTAGTTGACATAGCTTTCCGTCACCTTTTTCATAAGAGATTTGGGAAAAATATTGCAAGGAGGTTGAGGGCCAAGAAACTGAGTGCTAAAACACAATATTTCTATGTAAGCTTCAATACTTCCAATGCGATTCAGTCCTATAATTTATTTTGGTGGTGCCAAGGTACCTTAGCCAACACTTAAAATCTGCTCTGAAAGTCTTTGTAATCACCACTGGACTTCAGTGCCAGTATATGTGCTGTTAGTGATGGCATGGTTGCATCAATACCAAGTTGTTATAAAGTAATCTTTAGGATTGAGCAGTGAGTATGAACTTGGGATATGGTGAGAAACACCAACATGGGCCATGGAATTTTTTTCTAAGGCTTAGGAATTAGAAGTTGAGCAGTCTTGAGAAAGACTTTTTTGTCTCTTTCCCTCTTCTCTTTCTTCCTTGACAGCTGAATTTGAGACAGTGGGTCCTTGGGTACATACAACTGGAAGAAGCCTCCTGAGCTACATGGTTCAGTCCCTATAGTCCCAGGCAATCATTAACCCAAGGAATACCTATAATCACCACCACAAACTCTCACACTTAATTACATGGCAAAAATATCTGAAGAGTATTGAAACCTATGTCATAGGCAAGTGATAGCAGGGCAGTGCTAATGTAGTGACAGGGAAATAGCTTATTAATATATCTTCAGAAGACCAAGACAAGAATCAAACCCCATACAAAGAAAATAAAAGCAAAAATGAACAAAAAGCTCCAAGTCTTAGTAGGAATTCCCTCACCTCTAGGATTCTTTTAGAGAAAGTTGTGACATTTGCGAGTCAAACTGGTGTGTTCATATCCCATGTGGTATGTCCATTGCTTAATGGCGTTACAATCTTGAATGAAAAAAGGCTGTTAAGATCTGGGAATTAGTGCTGAGAGAGTGGTTGAAATCAGTGTTGAGAATAATTTGAGTAAACAAAAGCAATATTTTCACAACAAGAAAAAGAGCCTCACAATAAAACTTAAAACAAGCATAATCCCAAGTAAGTGCCTATTTATCAAAATCTCTACAAACTATCTATACACGGGGTGGAGGAAGAAGAAGATAAAGACAGACATTGTAGGCTGATGGTGCGGCCACACGCTCTCTGTCCTCAGGTGGAGGCATAAGGACGCACAAAGTAAAAGGACAGCCCTAAAACAGACACTGCTGACCAAAACACTCTTCCAAATGCACATATGGAAGGATATTTGGAACTCACTAAGAAATAGCTGAAAAAAATATAATTTTAAATATCCAATATTCAAGTTACTCATATATATATATAAGAAATAAGATGAATGTGTACCAAAAAAAAGGGGGGAAAAAAGTAAGCAGCACAAATTGTAAGCATGAAAAGCAAGAGATGCAAAATCATGGTAGTACTTACCACTGTGAAATTCATAACCTTCAATATCCAGATTGTCATTGCTAAGTTAACAATCATGGTAACCAACAGCAGAAGGACAAAGAAGTATAAGCACCTCTTTCGCCATCCATAAATGCCTACTGGATAAAACTGAGGATTTTCAGTCCTTGGCAGGTTGTTCTGCTGTGTTGCTAGTATATACTGCTCTCGTGTCATCTGGAAAAATAATACATAAGTAAAAATGAAAAGTCTATATTATAGATTTAATTTTATGTAGAATATCTAGGGGCAGAGCTGTAGCAGCAAGTTACTACAAGATGAAGTAGGATGCAGTAATGGCCTATTTACAGGTTCTTATCCCACCTTTACTGAGGCCTAAGCTACCTCATATTCATTGTTGGGTAAGAGCTTGCACATGGGTAGTAACCAGAGTACCTAATTTCCACTGTATAACCTACCTAGCTTTGCAGTAACTTCTATGTATAATAGCACTGTATTTTATGGTTAAAGTACTACTACAGCCACTGAATTGTGTTAAAGGTAAATATTGCACTGATTCAGGCTTCTAACATTTCTTTGAGCTCAAGTTTTAGTAAATGTGATTATTTTTTAGCTCTACTGTTCTAGATAATAAGCATGTTTCCAACTTTATGATGGTTTATAAAGTGGTTAATTGAAGACAGAGGTACATAGTTACAACTATGAGATTCAAAATTTTATTAGAAATGTGAGGAGTGTTGGAAACTGTAACTAAAAGGCAGAAAAAAGGATTATGGAAATGAGACATGAGAAAAATACAGGAAAACTTCTTTATTGCTTGTGTGCATATAAATAACTCAGTTATTCTTGGAAAGAATCATTGTATTGGGGATGGGGAGGGGAGAGACAGCAGTACTAAAACTTATGTACAACTTTGTAAGTAAGAACCTCACTGTATCGCTATATAAGCAAATGAATTAAATAATCCATCTAATTACCAAAAGAGTACATACATTTTCAGAAGTAAAGATTCTGTTACAACTTAAAATCTCATGCAAAAGATTACTCCCTTCTCCCCAGGAAACAACAAGAACAGCAGCAAAAATACGGGGATTTACCATCATAATCCAAACTTCAAAAGGAGAAAAAGGGAAAAAAATCCACTGGATGCACATTTCTACTCATAGCGTAAATTCAGGAAGACTAGATATAAAGCATTTCAGTCCCTGAAAAGGCACAGTGGGGAATAGTAAAAGGAACTAGAAAACATTTTCCAACACAAGAGTGTCAAAGCTAAGTTAATCATTAGCATATTTCTGTATTTCACATATAAATGTATGTGAGCAATCCAGCAAATATAAGAAAATGTTGCTTCACCATCTTCATTATATGTGGGTTTCTGGATAAGTTAAAAAAATAAATCAAAGCATCATAGGGGTAGAAAACACCTTGAGTAGTCTAGCCCAAATTCCTACCCAACTTTCATTATTCCTTATACCACTTCATGTAGATTCCTGTCAAGCCTCTTCCTGAAAACCTTTAACCTCTTTAGTTTTTGCAAATCCTTCTTACAATATGGTGCCAAATCTGGGCATAGTACTTCAGATAAAGCCTAACAAGTAGATTATGCAACACACAGAAAGTGATTTGAATTCATTGGCATATTCAGTGCATAGTCTTAAGAAAATATATTTGGCACTGCAGCAGAAAAATACAGCTAGTATTTGTGAGATTTCCTTTTAATACAAGCATGGAAAGTCAAATACTCAATATATCACAGTTGCTAACACAAATTCATCTATCCCAAACAGCATTCAAAACACTGACTTTCAAAAACAAGTTATTTATCAAAATAATTTTAGCCCACATTCTAGACCAAGGCTCAACATACGCCAAATTTAGAAACTCAATAACCAAAAATGTCAGGGCACATTGTATTCACTACATTAATTTCTAATCTTCTGGTGTTTAGCAGAAATTGCTTTAATGATTTCTGTGTTAGGGTCCTCAGTTTTCTTCTATTTGACATCATTTAATTTCCTGTAACAAACATTTATCTTCATATTCAATATTCACACTTGCATTTCTCTTCAAAAAGAGAGGCCCCTGTTTTATGTATAATTTAAGCATTAAAGGAAAGCAATTTATCCTTGTTTATATAAAAGTAAGTCTTCCAGAGAACATCACAAGAATGAAATCCTAAAGCTTCTGTAGATTTATGTGCCTAAGTTTTAATAAAATGCACTAGAAAATCATCAGTTTTGCATATAAAAACTACTTTTTTCCTGGAAAAAATACTGGGATAACATTTTAAAATATACAGAGGGATGAAACGATGCAAATTAAAATGTACCATTCTGGATCTGATTGAAGAATCAAACAAATCTTAACTTCACAAAACGTCTGTTCTTAATGCTTCAAAGTAAAAAAACATTCAGATAAGCATCTGAACTACTGGGTATTCATCTACATCAAAACCATTTGAGGCATTCCCATCACTTCTTATGAGCAAAAGTTACACTGACTATGCCACAATGAATTTTAATTTGTTATCCTAGAGTTGCAAAGGCAGATGAACAGATACAGTGGTGTAACTAAGGCAGTTGTCTCAGACACCAATCTGGGTGGAGGATAGGGGAACAATTTCTGCTGCTGTGTGACTACAATAATGTTCCTATGGCAGGGCAGCAACCAGAAGCTGCCCTGTGTCTATAAGCTGCCCTGAGCACCTAGCCGTGTTATTTTTAGGCCTGCACAAAGTGGCTAGTATTCACTTCAGATTCGGCCAATTCAGGGGACAGTGATTTCATTTGGTAATTCAAATCACTGTCCCAATTTGATTCAGCTGAATGCCGAATCTCTGAATCAGCCAGGCCAGGACTATCCTCCATCCCTCTCCCAGCCCCACCTAGTGAGCACTGGGGCAGGTGGGGGGGGTGCTGGGGGAGTGGGTGGGGGTTAGGGGGAGCTGGGGGGGGTGCGGGGATCGGCAGGGGTCCCCTCCCTCCTCCTTCAGCCCCCTTTCCCCCACCCCTAGTACTTACCAGCTTGGAGTCAGTTGCAGCTCCCAGATGCAGCCACCAGGGACTGCTCAAATCAGCAAAGCTCTCAGAATCATTTCCGAAGATTCAGAGAGTTTTGGAGTGATTCAGACCTTTATATTGATCCCTTGACTTGATTTGGATTCAGAGATTCAGCCACCGAATTGGGCCAAATCTCCTCCGAATCGAATCACCACCCAAAGCTTCGCATAGCCCTAGTTATTATACTCCTGCACACATATAGCAAAGTAGTAAGTATTACAAGGCCAGTACATCATTATAGTACCATATTTACTTAAATGCAAGGTGAGGGGTTTTTTTCCTCCCCTGTCAGCCTGATGGAAAAAGTAAACCTCAACTTGGATTCAAGCACCAGCTCAGGACAGGCAGCAGATGAACTCTGGCTTTGGCCCCCACCTCAGGGCTCAAGCCAGAGTTGGGCCACTGCCTGCCCTAGGCTGGATAACTTGATTGATGGAGGGAAGGGCATGTGGCCAAGGGAGAATGTGAGGGAGACTGTAGGATAGGATGGGAGGGAAGTTGCATCCTGAGCCCTGACCCTTTGCCAGCCATGCCCATGTCTGTCCCCCACCCCTTACCCCCCATTCTCACTCCCTGTCCCCCCTCCCCCAAGCTACTCCTCCCCCCTTACCTTTTGCTCTAGCTCCAGTCTTTCTAGCCAGGACTCTGCCAAGACAAGAACTGCTGCTGTTTCTTCCTGGATGGTTGAGCCAAGGTCAGGTTGGGGCCACACTGCTGCTGACTGCCCCAGAGAAGAGTTGCAGCAGAAGGTGAGTGGGGAGCAGAAATGGGCAGGGTGCGGGAGAGTAGGCTACAGGAAAGAGCAGGGGATGAGGGTGGCAGGCTGCAGGGGGGAGCATAGAAAGTGACAGGCAGCCTGCAAGGGAGAACAAGGTGAGTGGGAGGCAGGGAAGAGGCATGGGGGCGCACATCTAGGTAGGCAGGCAATAGGGGGAGGAGGCACAGTAGTGGAAAGGTAAAGGCACAGGGGTAAGGAGGCAAAGGAGCAACAGGCAAGGATCAGGCTCCTCACCCCACTGCCACTGCTTTCACCAGCACAGCAGTGGTAGGGATAAATTTAAGATGAACTCCCACTTTATCATGTTCCATATATAAAAATCTAATTATTGAGGGGGAGGGGTGTCTTAAATTTGAAGCTGTCTTGGTTTAATGCAGTATATCAGGTAATCTCTGAAATTACTCATTTTATACAGTGGCCTATGGAGTAAACAGGTTTTCTTACAACAAAGGTTTTCACATGGAACTTTGAGAAAGCATGCAAACAAGAGTAAGTCATCTCAACAAGATAGCCTTATGCAGACGGACTTCAGCAACCATCCTTTCAGTCCTCCAACTTGTGTTGCAGGGTCACCTCAGTGTCTTAAAACCCTTACTCATCCAATGATGTAATTTCTCCCACCTGTGCACAGTCCTACCTCCCTGGCAATCCTATGCTGAAGGCAGGCAGGCAAGGTCTTTATGTCCTTTACAGAGAGAAAGTTAATTCTCTGCCAACCACTGAACTCCAGACATTTACCCAATCATAACAGCACAGCAACTCATGATTAGTTCTCTGAGTTTCGAAACAGGCTGAGTGCATTCACCCCATTTCTCACCTTAAAGATCCCCTGCAAAAAAATCTGATAGTATAATGGGGTACCATTGAGACTCTCAGGTACACCACTCAGAAGTTAGAAAATCTAAAATTAGGGTTATTTCAGGATTATACATTAACTATATGCTCCCACAGGACCCATGATTCATTCAGCTTACAGAAAGGAGACTGCCCACTAAATAAAGCAACTTCCAGTATACGTTCTCTTATTATTTCACATGATGGATGTAGAGGTTTTGATTGTTTAGATTTCTATGCATGAACAGTGCTTGCCCCTGGTAGGAGCCTGGTGGCAGGGAGCTCCTGCAGACACCACTGACACTTTCAGTTGCAGGAAGGGTGGTGAGCAGGGTGAGCAACCACCCGCCACCAGTGGCGGCTGAGGCAATCATGGACTGCCCCTAGATGCTGCCAGCAGTGCCGGTGGCAGGGTAGCAAGCAGGGGGGTTTTGCAGGGGTTGCACCACCACATGCAGGGGTTGCATGTGCACCCAAATGCGCCCCCTGCACATCACCCCTGTTTACATGAACTTGCAGTAGTTATACATACTGCTATTGTATGGTCAAAAAAGGGTCCCAAAAGGCTTCAGCACAGAGCAATCAAATCTTTGAAAAAAAGATCTGGTTTTGTTATCTCAAACTTCACCTCTAACTCCTCCCTGTTCATTTGAAATTGATAGATTAGAAGCTCAGTATAAGAGCTGGGCATTATCACTATGGTCATAGTTTTTGTTTTGGAATGTTTTGTACATAAGATTTTGCTTTATGTCCAATTTACATTTGTCAATAATATTCCATTGAAAACATATTTTCTATAATAATTGTTTGCCAAGGAAATTTCCATCCATTTTTTCATCTAGTTTTTCATTTGTAAAATCAAAATAAAATGCTTTTTTTTAAGTCACTTCAAAACTACTACTTCTTTGCTCTTACATTGCATCACAGTAGTCACAACTTTGTGCTTCTTCTACTTGATGAACCCCAATATTAAACATTTTCTTTTATTTGGGGGTTATTTAAACCTTCCTATAATCATTAGCCCTTAAAAAATTCAAATCAACTTGAAATAGATGTGCCATTTGAAACTGTTTTGATTATTCGATTTGAATGATGAAAAAACAGCATCTTAACCTTTCATTCCCCACCCCATTTTTAATAAAATTAATTTTGATAAAACTAGTGGACTGAAATTCATTAATAATTTCAGTGTTTCCAAGCCTACATTTTTTGCCAAATAATAATTTGTCTAGTTCTAGCATCTAGAGGAAGAGGATTATGAGATGGCCATCATAAGTAAATGTTTGCTCTCCAGTAATACCTGACCCCCTGTCAAGTCTTGGGGTCCCTTTATTCTATTCACAGTACCAAATACATGTTTGCAGTTTGCAAAAAAACTGCTTAATAATAATGCTCAAAGAACTTACAACTTTGTTAATACTTAGGAAGCTATGAGATCATATATAATCATCATTATTTTATGGGTGAAATCCTGACCCTGTTGCAAGCAATGGCAGATTTCTAAGCATGTAAATAATCTTTAAGTAGTGTTTTTTTTGGTTTATCCAGGTAAACTATTGTTATCTTTTAAGTACAATAGATACAAACAAAATTCTAACAACATTAGTGGCCTATTTGTAGTTGGAATTGGTCATTGGTCATATTTAAATCAGTAAGTATTCTTTTTTTTTTTTAAGAGTATTGAATTGCATGGAAATTTTAGATAACTGGAAATATAAGGATACACAAATATTTGGAAAGAACAAGTGGGTAAGTCAATCTGATACCAGTTCCACGAGGAAAAAATGAATATACAAGATTCTGAAGCAAATAAATAAAAAATTTAAAGCATTGGAAGACATGGTTTTATAAAAAAACAAGTCATTCCATATTAACTCCATTTCAGTCTCTGTTGAGATTACAAATTCAGTTGATGGAATGAATATATAGGTCTGAGACTTGAGTAAGTTGTTTGAATACTGCATGGCATTTTGATTAAAAAATACGGTATCAAAAATGTTAAATGGATTAAGATCTGTTTTGAGAATCTTGCAATTAGCTTTATTTGTCAATGGGAGTTATCATTTGAGGTAAATTTATCTGAAGGGATTGCAGAATTAAGACTGTTGCTATCCAATATTTTCATCAGTTTGTAGGTAAATATAAAATCACTGCTGCTGGAACTTGGCAATAACAAACACCTTAGACCATAAATTCTTCTCAGCAGGGTCTTTGTTTTTATTTGTCTCCCAAGACCTCTGAACATTTATAGTGTAATAAAAGATAAAAAAATAAGTACATTAGATAGTATTCTATTAAATGGTTGATGGATTTTTCATAAAAGCAAACTACATTGATGAATTGTGGATTCAAAAAAACCCCAACCACAATGTAACCTACAGATACATGTTTGGTTATTTAAAAATATCATGATAACACCCTAACAATTCATGAGTTTTTGAAATTAAAATTAACAGGTACATGAAATGCATTATTCGGTTACTATAAAGGAAGCAAATCAATTTATAATGTGCATCAACAGGATTATTATAAACTAGGCAAAGGCAATTATCATACCATAAAGAGTGCACAGTCATGCCAACACATTATCTATAATATATTTGAGTACCTTTAACAATTTTCCTCCCAATTTTTATACCTCTACACTTTCTGATAACATCTGATATATATGTTTTACACTAGCATGAAAAACACAATCATGGAGGCATGTCTAGTGCTGGATAGTTCATATAGAAAAGTTTAAGTATACAGGGAGGAAATTTAGAACACAGGCCAGTGGCAAAACTTTTATTGAATTTCCTTAGAAAAAAGATTTTACTCCTAGCCCTTTAGGTTATCACCTGAAATTAACATTTTAAATGTTCAAACCTTCTCTAACCTTCTCTCTAGAATACATAAAAATTATCAACTACTAAAAAAGCATGCTGGGCCTCCTTAATGAAGATAGATCAAAGTCAATTTAATTTAGAGAGAAGACTTAGTAAAATTCCTTTAAAGGGTTTCTTTTGTCTTGGAGATTATTTTTCTTTGAACTGGATTTCAGCATACAAGAACATAAAGGCCACTTACACATTCATTTAAAGGCATGATGAGATCTGATCCCAGATCCCAACAAACTTGCCTCTTAATCTCAGTGTTTCCAAGCCTACATTTTTTGCCAAATAGTAATTTGTTTAATTCTAGCATCTAGAAGAAGAGGATTATAAGATGGCCATCAAACATGCTGAACATTTCCATTTGATAGGTTTTTATTAACTCCTCAAGTTAGCATTTGCTGCGGTTGAAGAGTTTATTTATTTTTAAGGGAGGGATTTTAAGTATAGTAACATCCTTAGGAATTGGGGAATTTATATTTCAATCCCTATAACAGATATATCATAAAGGAATTATCCCTTCAAATTCAGAGAATTTTTAAAAACTTTTTCCTCTAGTGGAGCACATCATACTAATGAATCATACTGCAGAATTATTTTGTAGCACATCTACTAATTGATAATAATTTACAGAGCTTTATTTAGCTCCTCCAGAATTACATACCAACATCATTTACACATTTTGGCTTCATTCAGGGTCATCAATATAATTCATTAGACTTTTTTTTTTAATTGTCAAAAGAAGTCCTAAATCATTGTAATGTTGCAACAAATATGGGATTTATTGTAACATTTCTGTTTTAAATGTTTTCATGTTACAAACCTGTGGCATGACTCAGTGTCCCCCTAGCTAACTGGGGAGAGAAAAAATGAAGCCAGAGTTTCTGGCCTATGTGAAAGAAGACTAGCTATCTACAGAAATGCAAAGAGCTTTGCTGACATTTCGAGAACAGTGGGGAATTGTGGGTATCACCCAGGAGACATCTCAGGGTGGGGAAAGAGAAATAAATATAAAAATGGTCACAGCAAAGATGCATAAGCAGGGTAATGTGTGAAGGGTATAGTCTGCAGAGAGAGATCAGCAGAGAAGCATGGGGGCTCAGAAGCTGAGGTGACTGAAAAGGCAACAACTGAATATATTTGGTGGTGCTCTGAGCTGCGTAGGCTGACTTGGGGACAGAGGCATGACATAACCTGGCTGGATGGACTTCGCCTCAATAAATGCCTTTATTGAACCAGTGCTGTCTAAATGATACTTGGATCATTTGGTTGCGCTTTTCTCACCAACAGAAGGCTCCTCTCTCAGGAGCAGAACTAGAAGTTAGCCCCTGGAGTCAAGGCAACAGAAAACCAAGAAGGGTGAAAGATCAAAAGGTCAGGGTTTCAGAGTGGAAAGGAGCTGGGATTGGGCTTGAATCAGGGTGTACTCTCAGAAACCAGACAAGATGGCACAAGCATCCCCTTAGTTGGGGCTTCATGACAGGTACATTTCAAAAGCTATAAGAATTCAGTTTAATACATTTTAAAGATTAATAAATGTACAGTACGTTCTTACAGCTGGCATAAATGGAATTACAATTTGAGTCTGAGTTTTGCTACCAGGATTATGATGATTTTAACAAATCACAGTGCGCTGCTTACAGATCTTCTTGGGCGTCATTGATTTAACCTCAGTGACTTCTATGTATTTTTTATTCATGCACTGAATGAAAAATGTTATAAAGGAATTGAAAAGATATATAAAATATGACAGTGCTCCAACCAAACAATGATTTAGTTTGGCAAGGAACCTCCAAGCAATCAGATGACCTGTAATGGAACAGATATCTGTGTAGTGTTTCCTGACACAACAGAGAATGAACTGAGAAGAGAAAATATAACTACCAGGATAAAAGTGTCCACATCAGCATTTAGAGTCAAATAGAAAAGCAAAAAACAATCTGCTGTTAACCAGCCATAGCATCTCTGAAGAACTCTTTCAGGACATTAGACAGGTAATTTACCAGAACCAGCTGGCTTTCCTCACTCACCCTGACAGTAACATGCCCTCTAGCCAGGCAGCCCACGCTGTGGGTAACTCTTTTTTTTGCATTACATGTCAGCAAGTCACTCACCCTTTTTCTAGTTTGCGCAGCATGTGACATTAATTAAGTTTACAGATGAAATATTACTTTAACTTTTCTTTAGAGTCCTTAGCTGACAATCTACCATATGTAGCATAATGTGCATCACACAGAGGAGATGCTGCACTGGCACAATAATAATTTCTTATGCTGTAGACTCATAAATGCATAAAAATTATGCTTTCTGAACAAGTTCCCAAACCCAGTATAGCTTGAACAAGACCAAAAAGGAAAAGATGAAACTTTTTCATGTTAAAAAAATAGTACTGGGGTAATCAGTTACTAGTTTTATTCTGGTATCTCTTGTAAAAGGCTTTAATGTAAAATAAATAGCTTTACTTGGAACAATAGTTTTGAAATGATAAACAGCTGTATATGCAAAGCTCTTACTTTCACTCCTTGCATATACTGAGCAAATTAACCTATATTTCCTCTCTCACCCAAAAACTCTGCCTTTTTATAAATGGCTTCTAAAATATCAAATGTTAATATCATCCCAGCTAATCAGTACCATATTGCTTGTCAGGTTACTGTAACCTATGACCAGGGATCCAGGTTTTCTGTTTGCCATGGAAAAAACGTGGATTTTCTCTTTTAAAGGAAAAGATGTTGGCAACCACTGGTTTCCCCTTGCAGGCTAGCAGAGTTCCAAGCAGCAAGGGGCTGCTTGGGGCAGAAGGGAGTGGGATGCAGGAGTACCACGTGCACATGCACACATGCACGTGGCCAGCAATACAGCCAGGTAGTGGAGGAGAGCAGCTTCCACAGCTGCTTTCAAGTAAGTCTATGGGAGGCCATAAGTGATACAGGGGGTGGGGAAGTAGATTGAAGTGACTGTTTCCAGTGGTGGCAGATGACAGAACAAGGAACAATGGTCTCAAGTTGCAGCAAGGAAAGTTTAGGTTAGATATTAGGAAAAGCTCCCTCACTAGAAAGGTAGAAAATACTGGAAATGGTTACCCAGAGGGGTGGTGGAACCTCCATTCTTGGAAGCTTTTAAGATCCAGCTAGGCAAATCTTTGGCTGGGATGATCTAGCTGGGGATGGTCCTGCTTTGAGCAGGGGGGTGGACTAGATGACCTCCTGAGGTTCCTTCCAACCTTAATTTTCTATGGTTCTATGTTTCTATGACCACAGTGAGGGAGGCAGTGGGACAAGGTTGGTGTCTGGGAGCACTGCCCACTAAGCAATTCTATCCGGTCCACATGACCCCTAAAAAGTTTAGAAAATGAATATTTATCTGCCCCGGATGCCTGTTATGTGGCCCTCAATGGCTTGCCGAAACTCAGTTAGTGGCCTTCCACCTGAAATAATTGCCCACCCCTGCCTTAGAGGCCTTTACAGCCCAGCAAGCAGGACCCAACACAGGAAAGGAAGCTCAGTGGCGTCACCACCACCTCCAGGAGCCTGCACCAGACATGCCAAAGTGAGGAACCCCTGCCCACTCAGAAGCAGCAGGAGGACACAACTCCATGCCACTGCCCCTACTGCTGCTGGGTGGGCAGGGGGTGCCTTGCCATAGTAGCATGGCTCTCCTGGCAGTGGTGCCAGCAACAGAGTCTTTCTGTTCTCTCATGTTGGGTCTCACCTCCTGGGCTGTAGAGGTCTCAGGGGGAGGGCAGGGAGCCTTGAGCCCCACAGCAAGCAGCCTGCCTCTGCCCCCACCCCCACAGGGGTTTGCTCGCTTTGCTCCAGCTGTGCTGCCTGTGGCAGAAGGGAGGGTGCTGGCACTCACAGAGCAGGGGAAGGGCAGCATGCAGCCACTGGATCCCATAGCCCTGACAACTGCTCCCCACCTCCAGTAGGGCTGGGGAGGAAGAGGACTGTGGGTTGGGAGTGAGGGGCCCCAGGAGGAATGGGGGGCTGCAAGTCAGGAGTGAGGGAAACCAGCAGGATTAGGTAGGTGGAAGTTATGCGTCAGGAGTAAGTGGTATCAGTAGGGTGGAGGGTGTGGTATTGTGGGTCAGGAGTGAGGGTCACTGAAAGGGCTGGGGAGAGAGAGAGAGGAGAGGTTCATTTTAATCATGGGAAAATGTGGATTTGGAGTTACTTTTTGGTAACTGAAAATTGGGGATTTTTTTTCTCTTTAAATCAGAGAAAATCACGATCCCTGGATTACGCATAATGTGCCATAGGTAATAGGAAGGAGGGAAAATGCATGACAATTTCCCTTTAAACAAATATTCAAAAATCTCAAAAACTTTTTTGCTTCATTTTTGCTTGACCTGAAATAGTAGGGGAATTTTTGAAACTATGTGTTTATTTTTTAATTCTGAATATAAATGAACTTTGAAATATAAATAATATTTCCTGTGAAATGGAAATTCCAACTTTCAGTTAGCTCTATTATCTTTTCAAGAAAAGGGAATGGCCCTCCCCACCTCTACTACAAATATAAGCTAACCTTCTTCCACCACCAAGGATGTTCATGGCCTATCCCTGTCTTCTTACATTCACTACTGAGATGTCACTTCCTATCTCCAATTAGCCCATGGTGTCAACTTCTCATACACTTGTAGCACTTTCAAAGAAGCATTCCTGTGCTTTCTTCTGTGCTGACCCTTGTGCTTATAAGGAACTCACTGAAAGCAAATCAGCGTTATTTTTTAACTTTACATCTTCCTTATATCTTCCTTTTGTCATTTGGCTGTAACAAGCTTGACATGGGCTAACAATGTTTTTTTTTTTTACAATTCACTGCTGCTGACCGATGTCTTAATGTTTCCCCATCTTTTTGTCTTTTTCCATCTATAGTTTTACATTTCATTTGTCTTAGATTTAGAAAAAAAGGTCTGATACATGGACCATTTTCTGTTCTGTGTTTGTACCATACCTAGGAAAATTAATTATGGTCCATAATAAGGGATTTTCGGTGCCCTAGCAATAAAAAATATAATAATAATAATAGTAAAGGACCTAAGAACATGTTCTTTATTGTTTAAAGATCCTACTGATTGCAGTGAAATTATCTACTTCAGAAGAAGAAACTCTTTCTGTAACCAATAAGGTATTTCAGACCAATAAATAATTCAAAGTGCATCTACTTAACCTGATAATGGTACTTGGGAAAATGTTATTTTCAACATTCACTCAGATCTTGAGAAGAGCACTGATAAAATTTAACATCACTGGGGAAATACTAACACAATTAGAGAACTGGGAGCTTTTCAATCAACTCCAGCAGGACTAGGATTTCACACACAAAGCAATTTGGAGAACTTGGTTCTTGTGGGTGTCACAACCCTACAAAAAGTTGAGGTGTTTATGGACTGTCATGTGTGTTTTCTTACATTAGTTTTACTGTTATAGTGTGTGTGGTAGGTTTAGCCTTAACATTCTTATGTTTGTATGAATTGTGGTATTTGATATAAATGTATTTTTTGTTTCATATTTGGCCAAGATTGGTTAAAGTGTTTCTCCCTTCAAAGATTAGCTAAAGTGTTTCTCTCTTCAGACATGAGTGAAACTATCACTGAGAATTAGCATCCAACATAGGTATATTTAATAACCGCTCAAATAAACTGAAGGATACATGACCTAAAGCACATGAGTTAGGTCCTTACAGACAATGATGTATTTACATTTTAAAAGGAGAGGCCTGTAACAAGAATGACACCTGGAAACAAACTATTCAGAAAAAGATCTCTCATACAGCAAGAATAATAGTTGACAGACAGCATCTTTAGGATACTGGATTAGTAATCTTTATTTCTTAATGGATGTAAATATGCTCCTGGTCATCACTGAATCAGAAAAGACTTCTGGCTTGGTAAATAGATATATACCAGTGTCAGGAAGTAATATGCATAGGCATATATGCTTCCTGAGATTCTGTAGAAATATGCAATTGGCTAATAAGGGCAAGCACTTACATATGGCCTTGAAAGCAATTGTTTGGCTCAAGGTTCCTGAAAAAAAAAGTGCTTTATTCCCCACTGGTTTCATTGGGTAATGCCAGCTAACAAGCTGAATACATGAAAACATAGGATTATCTGGAAGTCACCTATTCCAAACCTCTGCCTGAGGCAGGATCATCCCTAACCAAACCAACCCATATGAATTCTTGCCTGACCTATTGCTATAACAACATAATCAGCCTTGTAATACAACTACAGGCCATAGTGCCCTAACCTGCCCAAGCAAGGCAGGGAAAAAATGGTAGTCAGCATTCTGTTGCTCCAACCGGTGTTAAAATTAACTAATGAGATCCAACGAACAGGGCCATGCCCCTTGCTCCAGAGAAAGGGGAAAAAAAAAAGAAAGAATCCCACAGCCCAATCTGGCAATGCAGTAAAATTCCTTTCTGATCCCAAATGTGGTGACTTGTTTGACCCTAAGCAGAGGGGTAAAACCCTTTAACTGGGAACCTCTGAGTTAAAAGCATTAGCACACCTCCGGCAAAATCTCCAGCCTTGGTTGCAGCCAACACCCAATGCTTGTAATGCAACAGGAAAGGGGGGGGGGAACCTTTCCCATTCCCATGTAGAAACCAAAAAAAGCCCAGGAGCATGGGGGCTGGCAGGGGAGGGAACAAAACCCTCCACTCTACTCTGCAGCCTGGGGGCAGCAAGCATTATTTCATAAGGACACCTGCTAGATGGACAGCTAGAATTCCCTGCACCGCCTCCATAATCTGGTCCCTTAACCCCCTTTTTGACCTCCTTGTGCTGCCTTTCCCCCTCCCATTCTGAAAACAGCCAGCACCAGCAGAGAGCCCTGGCCATTGCTATGGGAACCTGGCTGCAGACTCCTAGAGGCAGCTAGATTCCCCTCCCCTCTGAAACCAACAGTGAACTTCTGTTTGGTTTGAGGAAATGCTGTAACTCAGAACACTTTGCAAAATTCATTCTGAGTTACAGCTAGGAGATACATTTCTGTCTGCATCACTTGGCTTTTAACTGTTGCTCTTTACAGTTAAAATAGCTATCAGGCACCTCTGACTAATGCTTTTCCAACCTCTTCCTAAAACCTCTAATGATGAAAAGTCTGCAACTTTCCTAGGCAGAGGTTGAAAGAAATACGCATGTTCAGTTTATGGAAAGGGTGCTTAAGAGAGGCATGATAGCCACCATCAAATACATGAAGGGCTACCGTAAAGAAGAGAAAGAACATCTTCCCTCTCTTGCTGCAGAAAGCAAGATGCAGACCAATGATTTGAAACTGCAGCAAAGTAGGTTTAGATTTGATATCAGGATAAACTTCTTCACTGTTAGAACACTGAGGCGGTAAGATAGACTGCCTAGGAAAGAAGCAAAAGTGCAGCAGCATTATCTTTCCTGAAGAACTGCATCTTTGGGAGGAGGTTTGGGGGGGTGCACTTCCAGGGGAAATCCTTGACAACTGTAACAGGAGCCTACAGAAGCCAAAGGGTACATATGAGAAGGGTGAACAGGGTTTCTGTGATTGAGCTATGACTCTATAATGTCACAGGCCTCTACTTTCCTCTAATTCTTTCATACACTAGTTAAAGAAGGTTGTGATATGAGATTTTATCATACACATGTATGTACAAATACATGTGCATTTGTGCACATGCACATGTGCATGTCATGCATTAGTTTAGACTTATTTTAAAATATATTCAGGGCTATAGCTGCACCAAACATAAAACCCACACACCTTCAATTAAGGCGCTTTTGATAAAGATCATAACGAAACATGGAGTTCCCCTCTAGAAAAGTTATGGATCTCAGTTTTGCCTACCTGCAAAAGTAGAGCTAGGGTTCCTGCTTCCTAACCAGAACTAAGAAAAAACAATGCAAGGGTCTTATCCTATTGTCCTAGAAGTCTCAATCCTCCCCTCTTAAAAATAAAAAAATAAATTAAGTACATAAAGAATGTGAGACCAGAACACAATATTGTACATAAAAGTAAAATAAGTGGATTGTATAATTTAGTGGTTTAGAAGTTTAATAATTGAGAGAAATCTGACTTCTCTAAGCCACTAAAAAAATAAAATCTTTTGACATCAAATGTCAACAGGGCTTAAATCAGCATGTCTCTTCTGATAGTGCAATTTGCTAGGCTTTATATTGTCAATTAGAATTCCACTTTTCTGCTAAGTCGATACAATTAGATTACTACAGAGACTTCATTACAGCCACAGGCAGGACAGCAGCTGAGGTACACAATTTTCTCCCTATGATGCCAGCAATACTAAACAGTTATTGGAACAATTGTCTATAAAAGGACAATAAATGATCCTAATCTTAAATATTGTTTTCCAATAAAATTATCACTTCACAAAAATGGATACAAGCTAGATGTGACTATTAGCATTATTAGTTACTGGGAACATTTACTTCTGCTCTGTATTTAACATATTTAATTATAATGTTTGTCATGCAATCAACTTCACAGCATGTTCACAGGAATAAGTAATCATATGATGAACAAAGGATCATATTTTTGCTGGAGATGAAAATTCCAGTATTTGAACCATTCCTGAACATTTGTTTCTGGTGTTTCTAGTCATTAATTTATACCTTGAAATTCAGGGTATCTAATATTTTGCACACTTGAGTTTTCTTAGTGATCTGCTTCTAAATTATACTTTCAGTAAGAAGAGCAATTCTATTTTTTCTGTGCATCCAAACTCTTTGATTACTCCTTTCATCACTACACTTTGTTCTATCTTCATTACCATCTGCCTTGATATATTACCATCTTGAAAAAACACACACATACAGATTAAGACCAAACATATATCCAGAATGTTTTGGGTTTTTTTTTTTTAAATGTCAAAACTGAAGACAATTAATTCACCCTGCTGAGAAGCAAGATACCTAAGAAGCTGGGTAAATTAGCTTGCACATAGCTCCATGCTGCTGTTACTGGACTCCTTCCAGTATCCAAGATAGTTCATTTTAAAGCCAGCTTGGGTGTCTATGTTACGCTGCAGTGTAAACAAATTAGCTGTTTCTAGTTGCTAAAGCAAGTAATGAAAATAACAATAAATTCAAGAAGATGAAAGCAAAATCAATTAATTAAGAATATTTTCCTCTTAATTCATGTTGTATCCTATCAATTGCTTTATGGCACAATACAAAATTAAGAAACAAAGTACATTGGTAGGGAATGTCATGCTGCACAAACAGAGAGATTATTTGCATTGCAGAAGCAAAAGTGCAGCAGCATTATCTTTCCTGAAGAACTGCATCTTTGGGAAGAGGTTTGGGGGGGGGGTGCACTTCCAGGGGAAATCCTTGACAACTCACCTTCATGAGTTTCCTTGGGATGAGTGAACTACATTTTATCATCTTATAAAAATGTAGGTGCTGAGATATTGCAATCCCCAGCAATGTTCTCAGAGTATGTTTGATTTGATATAGTAGGAGGCATCAGGAAACGAGATTTTTGGAGAACGAGTGCCCTGGCAGAAATTGAATGAGGTATGGTTGAGAAAACTAGTATTTCTCTACATAGGAAAGAAACTAACTTACTCTGATCTTTTTACACTATTGATTCTCACAGAAATTATTATAGGCAATATATTTCCAAATGTAGCTGAACCAAAATATAGAAAATGTGTTTTGATTCCTGTCAGGGATGTTTCTATAGTATTGCTGAACTTGATCCAACCGATCTTAACTTGCCCTGTATAGAATTATAAGGAATACCTTGTTTTGTGATGGGGTCCCAATCTGGCTGGCCATTTGCACGTGCCCAAGAGAATCAGAGAGCAAAGAGGTTTCCCCCATCCTTATGCATGGAGCTTTTACCCGGCTGTAAAATTGCAGCAGAAATCCTCAGTTTAATCACCCATTATAAAGTCAACCCTTGCCAGACCCTATTTTCTGTACAATAAAATTTCCCCTACTCAGCATATGAAGTAAGAATGATATCTTCATTACAAATTGTCAGTTTTTAATGGGTGCATCATTTTAGCTTGACAGTATTTGCCAAGAGATCTCTGCTTGTCATTTATATAAAGTGGCTCAAATGCAGCTGGATGATTAAAGCAGCAGGCAGAAGCACTGCCCTGTCTATAACACCAGTTCATGTCCTGTATCTTGCAGTATAAAAACTTTTTTTTTTTTTTTTTTTTTTTAGAGTTCTGCAGAAGAAGGGCCTGCCTTAAAAAAGAAAAAGATGCTACAAATGTTCTGAGGTAGAACTGAACTTGCAAGTTGTCGAGCACCTCCTAGGACACTAGCAGGTGTTTAAGACAACACAATGTCTTGCAACTGGTTTGTGGATTAAACCTTTATTCCCTAGTCTAATATCCCAATCTGAGTCAGCAACTACCCGATATGGAGCACAAATAAGACACTGCACATTTGACAGTAGATGATGAAATGTAGAGCATTTTAGTGATATCAGCTGAATTTTATATTAGCCTATCTTGTGAACTGCATTTTATTTTATAGCATCTAGCCAAATGGGTTCTAATCAAATTTGAGAACAATGAAGTATACATAATAGCTATATCAATTGGTACACATTATAACAGACTAAACAGTATTAATACTTCAGTTCGCATAGTGGTTGTGTTATATTTTTAAGTATATACAATATATTTAAAGTACCCTGAAATCACTATTTCTTTCATGAAGTCTATGATTGGATAAACAAACATGAATAGAAAATAAATACCGTATAACAAACAACCGAATTATGAGGCTGTAAATCCATCTAGTGGCTCAGGTGATATCATAAACCAAGGGAGAATAGCTTGAGTTATCTGTGTAACTGTAATGACTCCAATATAGAACTACAGCTTTATCCTTCAAAATTTTCATTTTTTAATTTTATTTGAAATATAGGTCTGATTCCTTAAACTGTTTCTTTTCCTTCTCCCACCCGTCTTCTGCAGGCTTTCTTCCATAACATTAAATTCCATCTTGTTTTTGCTGATGAACTTCTTGTTGTCTTCAGTTTCTTTTAAATGTTATATCTTTTACTTGTACCAGATGCCCCTCCCAGCCCTCCAGAAATATTTTCTCTTTTCTTCTAATCTAATTTCTTGATTCTTTATGAGAATACACAGCAATAATCCACATATTAAGGAGTGGAGGTCCATAACATTATTGATTTCTGTTTCTCATTTCCAAGAAATGAAAAAGTTGGGCCTAATTCCTGGCTTCTTGGATAACTAAAGTCCCAGTACAGAATTTTTAGTCAGGACTATTTTAGCCCTGTTAAAAAGGACTTAAATCTTTGTTAGTGGGAACATAGGCTGCAAGAAAAATATCATTTGGGGGGGCTGAGTAAATCTTACTGGGGGGGCTGACCCCCACTCCTCCCTCCTGCAGGGCTGTTGTGGGGCTGGGGTGCTGGCCTGGCTGCAGGCTGAGTGGTGCCAGGCATTGCAGGATGACAGTCTCATGGTGCTGCTGCTGTCACCAGCCACTGCAAAATTTGTTGGGAGGGGGCGGGGTGCTAAGCCCCTTTAGCCCCAGCCTTCCACCACCTATGAGTGGGATAGTAAACCTCAATTGGAAAAGTGCCTTCAGAGCAGCCTTACTAAATCAATGGTAAAAGCATGCATTTGGAAAGGGTTGAAAATATTACCCACTAATAAAGAATTTCCTTACCATGTAATAGAAGAGGTTGGGAGATGAATTAAAAGAGAGAACTGATAGCACTTTGTTGCTTACCCTTTATGGGACCAGATTACTGACAAACACTTTTTAAGAGGTGACATCAAGAATACTGAATTGGGACTGCTACTACTACTTTAAAAAACAAAAATAGGCAAATGGAATAAACAAACAGCATACATTCAAATTTGGACATGTATATATGAGTCTTGGAAAATCCTCCCTCATTCCTTTATATCAGAGAGATAGAAAGCCCAAGTTGATTATTATATATCTATTGTTTGCATTTTTTGTGGCTTCCTTCAATCCTTTGGGGAGAAACAACCTCACCGAATTGCCTAACAATCTAACATTGGTGCAGGTTCTTCCTTATCTGATTGCTCTTCAGTGAGAAGTAGAAGACTAAATGAACCTTAGCCTACATATATTGTGCTCTCCTTGCTGTGAAAGAAAATGAATCAATATAGCTTGATGGAGAGAGGTCCCCTGCTAACTGGGAATAAAGAAGAGAGGCTCTCTCTTTTACACCTAGAAGATATTGACAAAGAAAGAAGTAGTCTATACCATTATGCCTCACAGAGACATGAGCAACCCTGGTGATTAAGCTTGAAGAAAAATGCTCTCCTCTGCTTTTAGCCTTGGCCTGGAATTGTATAGTATACATGTGGTCCCTAGATAGAGAATTGGTAATTACTCCTATTGCTACACTGTGTATGAAAAGGTAGACTTCTCCCAGGTACTTTTGACTTAGTTAATGAATTCCATCTCTCAAAAAAACAGAAAAAACAGAACTGAGCTCTGTTTGGTAAACTGGATAGTGATTTTATCTAGACTTTAAATCATTAAGATAAAATGCTGTCATTATTTTGATCTTATACTATCTGTGTAAACTACATTGCATAATACGAAGCTTGACAAAATAATCAAGTATATTACTTGCCCAAGATATACCCATTTACAAGTCGCTTGTAGGAGAAACCATGGTCCTAAAATGTATATAGTGACTAAAATTACTTGTCAGGAAAAATAACTTAATTTTAGTAGTAGTTCATCGACAGCTTTCACTAAGAAAATACAATCAAATAAGCACTAAAATTATATGCATCAATCTAAATATAATATAGTAATCAATTATACAATTTATAATTAAGGCATACAATACAATGGCAGAATTAAAAAGATTAACCAAAACTAAAACAAAACAATATATAGCAATACAAAAAATGGGTGATTAATTAAAACAGGGGAATTCTATTTTGATTCTTACTCTTTGAACAAGTTACACCTTGGAAGAAGATTGCGGGTTTGTGTTGTCAGAGAAGCCAAATTGTTTTTTGTGGGTCAGCCCAGTGTTTTAATTTTTCCACTAATGGAGAAAACCATTTTCCTCTTATTTCTTCAGAGAACAAATAAGACCACAAATAATGATTTAAGTCATTCTCCCTGCAAGAGCATATTGTATCTGAATTTAGGGTCTGACACCACCTGCCCCTGACAACTGCAGATCTCATTAGGGTGAATCCCTGTCTAGTAGTAATGGCTTCCAGGTTTGTATAGTTTTGTACTGCAGATAGGTAGGCTTATAGGCCAAAGGAGTGCTTTATTTCTCTCCAGATAGGGGAGTCTCACTACCTGCATATCTGAATGCTGGCATTTTTATATCTAAATATGTAGGTCTTGTTTAAATACAGGCAAAATCCTGGGTCAGTGACTCTCAGTACATTCCCCAGGCCATTTGTCTGAAGGAGAATATAGATGTTATTTAGCCATCTAAAAAAGGTTTTATTTGGAAAAGGAGATGCTTCTAAAATGTACTTCTTAGAGTGTCTGATAGGTGTAAAAGATTCAATAATGTATAAAGCTTAATTGAGCTAAATTGCATGCAGGATGCATCTACACATGTTATTAATGAGATTCAACAAACTTCAGAGCAGTGGGAGCCAGAGTCAGCTACTCCTAGGCATAGCATCTACATGTGTGCCTGGGATAGCAGCAATTTGATCCAGAGTGGAACAGCCCCAGGCTGATAGGGCTACAGGGGCTCATCATCAGGTTCTCAGTGGTGACATCAGAGGGACTGGCAGAATCCAGCGGTCTGGCCCCTGACTGGCTGACCAGGTTCAACTTGTTCCCAGCAGTCACCATCTACAAGTGCATTTGATCACCCTTAATGATTCTGCCATAAGATAGTTGAGTCTCCAATGGCAAGGTGTTAATTGCTTTACTTACTGTGGAGTTAATTTGTTTACTGTGTCCTAATAGCACATCTGTAGACTATGATGCTTTACAGTGGAGCTAATTAGTCTACTCCACAGTAAAGTGCATGTATAGATGCACTCACACACATGTACACAAACACTACATATATACACACACAAAGAAAGACTATATCCAAAAGAGTGGAAATGTTCTCTCTCACTCTCACACACACACAAACATATATGGTGTGTGTGTGGTGGGGGAGGAGTAGAGGCACACTAGTATACAAATCTTATGTAACTACATACTTCTGAATAGGTAGCATACACAATGATGTGTTTTTAACAATTATAATCCTTGAAAAGTACTGTGAAAATAGCCAATGAGAAGACAGGTAAGCAAATGCTTAGAAACTGAGAAAAAATTCAAATCAGGTCAGGATAATATGCATCTTATGGAGCTTAGTGAGTTAGCTAACAAGTTTATTGAACCATTGATAAAGAACTAGACAACAGAATGAGGTAAATAATTACTAACAAGTAATTTTTTGACTCATCTAGTCTATTTTGTTTGAGAATTGTCTGCCAACAAATCAAGATTTGCTCACTAACAATTTGTTAACGGAACAAGAGGTAAAACTACAATAATTCAGTACAAACTATACTTTTTGCTATATGCATGCTTCTAAGTGTAACCATGTTCTGTAATTGAGAAAATTTGAAGTGAAAAAAAATCTGTTAATTAAAAAGAACAATAAACCCTAAGTAGTACTGGCTTATAAAGCATTTGTTTTGATGCCTCATAGCTGTATTGCAAAAATAACTGAGCCAGATATAAACACTATCACATAGGATATAAAAAGCAGAGTTGGTCAAAAAATTAATCTGATGGGCTGATACAATCCTGGGTATGGTTTTATTTGTACCTGTCAGCCTATTGGGGCTGTGTGGGGAGTGGAGGTAGAGGAACTGTAGGGGCTTTATTCTTTTCTTGCTGGCCAGTGCAGCCTAACCACCCTCCCCCCACCTGGAGTGGTGGGATTGTAGCCATCACTCTGGCCCTGGGGGTTTCCTGCACTCGGGAGCCCTAAGAAGTGCTGCAGCTGTCACCCACAAGGTCCAGGTGTTTCATGCACCAAGCCCTAGGGCTCAGGGGGGTTTTACTGGGCATGGTGCAGTGGTGGGGGAGCAGATGTCCCGACTGCACAGACCAAGCCTTGGACCCCGCCCCTCCCCACCCAACAAGCCAGCTAGCTCAGTTGGGGAGGCCAACCCCCCTGCCTGGCTAATACTGACAGGTAGCTGTTGGGAGGGACAGGGCTCAGGAGAGAGCCAGGCTGGCCAATCAGGGGTGGCCTGGCTGCTGGAAAGCAAGCTCCAGCCTTACTATGAGGTAAGCTAGTGAGTGATTTTATAGTCTGCCTGTCAGCTACTCTGTGGTAACTGCCCATGTGACTCTGATAAATTAAGGACCTAAGAGCTGGTTTATCCCTGGGCCCCTGATAGGAGCACACGGGTGAGTGCAAGTCATATGCAGGGATCCCAGCTTGGAGAGCACAGTACTGCTGACTGCTGTAGTCTATAGAATTGAGCAAGGCCATCAGTGATGGTGGCTAAATCACTGTAGGGTTAGGTTGCTGCAGCTCCACAGTCCCCTTGTGAGCTGAGTGGCTCTTTCCTCTTCAGGAGTTCTTGGAATTAAATTCTATAGTGTTCTTCTGGACCTAGACCACTTAATCTGTTCCCCAACCAAAAAACGCCTCCCTGCTATCTCAGACCTCCCCTATACAAACTAGCCAACCAAACCTACTCTATAGTCTTGCTTTCTTCACATAATTGTTTTAGAGAAAATGTTTTGAGTTTGTGCCTTAAAATATATATATGTCAAAACAAACGGTACCATGCCGTGCCAGTGGCAGAATGCCAATATTACCATGATAATCTTCAGAAATAAAAAAGGTAATATTTTGTTTGAACTGCAACTCCAATACTTTTGGTATTTTCTCACCAAAGGGAATGGTTTTATTTTAATAGAAAAGCCCAAAAGACAGTGTTATCAACCACATTGGAATGATGGGGTCACTCACTGGACTTCAAACCTCTATACAAGGACATAAATCCTTCATCTTCTATTTGAAAACAATATAAGGCAAGCAGGAATAGATTCTTCATTCCTATATTTGTTTTAGATTTGTGTCTCTCTGCTGAAGAAAAGGATTTACACAAGCATAAAATTAGTGTAACCGTAGAAATATCAGCGTTTTCATTGTGATTCCAAATCCCATTGTAAGTTTAGCTTGATCCTTTTATTTATGAAAGACTCATTTTATTTTACCATCTACCGTCTTAAATTTTGGTTGCCTTAAGCTGTCCAAAAGCATGAGAGGGCCAAATCTGAAGTGGACCCATCAAGAAAGATATTGTAATTTATGGGCTTTTTCAGGCTCTCTGAATAGGGATGATTTTCACCTAGTGAATATAAATATCCTGTTCACCATGGTCTGGCTCTTATAACATTTTTTACTCTTTCACATATATTCTCTTAACTGCATATTTACTTAGTGACATGCAGCTGGTGTGTAAAAGCTAAGGGAGCCTTATTCATGTAGAATAGCATGTTAACATGTTGAAATGGCTATTTTAAAAGGAGGATGTTTTAAAAAAAGCAGTAAAAGGAAGATGCAAAAATGTTTAACGTAAGAGAGACAACGATTTTTTGTGATATATTTTATTGGACTAACTGCTTCCTCAGAACAGACCTGAGAAAAGACACTTGATTTGTGAAAGCTCTTCCAGGCTGGTCTGATAAAAGAGTTGACCATAGAGCTATCATTGGTCCAATAAAAGTTATCATAAAAAAAGACTTGCCACTGGGACATTTCCTGGACCATCATAGTTACAAAATATCCTAACCCTACTACTAACTTAAAAGAGAACATTTACCATCTCAGGGTTCCTTAAGATTCACTGTTTACTTTTAATAACTATGTATCCTGTTGAAACAGAATTAATTTGAAATATTGCTATACTGGAACGGAGAGGCAAATTGTACTGGCAAATATACTCTGTCCCTCACCCCCATCTTCTGCTTTGAGTTTGGCAAGAAGTGGCTATTCCTGCTTCAGTAATTAAGCTGTTGCAGGTACAGTCTCAAGAAACCATGCGACTTGCACACAGTTTCAATGGCAAAAATATACAATTGAAGACAGAATTTGTAGTCTTGAGAGAAAGGCAAGGAGGAGGCAATTTAAATTTCTATGCTACTGACTAGCAAACATAATCCATGATGACTTCATGAAAGGGTCCAGCTCTATGTCAGAATTAAAAGTAAAACTTTATCATTTGCAACTTTTATTTTCCCTGGTAAAAGGCAAAGAGTACAATTTTTCAATACCTGTAAATTCTTCTGTTTAAAAAGATACTTTACTTGTTAACTCTGTTCTTTAAATGGAGAAGAAAAGTATTAAAAACTATAAAAAATAATTTAGTGATTTAATTCTAAAAGATTACTTCTAATCTTTGGATGTGGAGCCTTCTAACTGAAGAGGAAAAGAACTGCAGATATTAAGTAGTATAAGTCTGCTGTCACTGCTATCTAGACTTGGAATAAAGAAAGGACTCATTAGTCCCATTATCTTAACAAAACAAATAATAATCTATGTGCTCCAACTCAAACAAACCTGTTTCAAATAGCAATTATTTTAACACCAGTGAAACATGAAGTTATGATCAATTCATGCAAATTGAGCCGAAGCTATAAGCAGCATACTGCTCTTGAACACTATACAATTTGACAGCCAATTTCAATTAGCTATTTGAGCTGCAAGCTCCAGCAAAATGCCATGGGTAATGCAATAAAGTGACTGTGATGAAATGGCCAGGTATCACTATTGATCTCAACCTGTGGAATCCTAACCAGTTAAAAGGCAGGGGGTGGAGAGGAGATAGCAGTTCCCAAAGTATAAGAAACACATTACATGCTCAAATGCACAATTCTATCAATAGTGCAGAACGCACAAAACCCATCTCCTGTATCTTTTCCTCCAAAACAGAAAAAAATGAAGTACATTTATAGTTCAACTACTGTAGAGAGTGCCTGTATGTCTATAAAAACCCTATAATGATGTTGGACAGGGAGAAAACAGGTAACATACTAAAGAGTTTATTATTGTTCAAAAAATTGTTCTGGCTATGAACAGAAGAAAAGCTGTTCCTGTTACAAGAGAGACAGAACATGCCTTCAAAATGTTAAGACTGACTCAACAAGCTTTTGTGAACATAAAATGAATAACCAACTATTGTGGTGCTGTCTTTAGCCATCATCAGTGGAAATGGTACAATGGAAAGCTATACTCCTTTTGCAACTGGTTATTAGTCATTGAATCTTTGTAGAATATGGTAGTAAAAAAACAAAAATCCTATTGAAAGATATTTCTGAACCATGTTGGAATCCAGATAAAGTATAACAAAGATGACAAATAATAGTGATACAACTAGTGTTGGAGTGATGTTGTAACCAGGAAATAAGGGAGAGGCAAGGATTTTTAGAGGAGAGATCGTCTTAAGGCTATCCTGACCATGCATTTGGCACAATAAAGGATGTCACCCACAAAAATGCTTGCCCCTCACATATTGATACAGCCACAATTATCTGGAATGTCATAATCTAAGGTAATGGTTTCTGAGGATATTGACATATAATCCATGAAACAGATGCAAGACAGATCCTCCCTTTGCTAGATGTAAGCAACCTCTCAACATCCACATTGTAAGATCAAACCTTTTATAAAAGGATTACATCCACTAAATTCAACAAGTTATTTATAAGAAAATACAAACTATTCTTGAAATAAGTTGAACCACAATAATAAAGTTATTTGTTTCTTTAGTCATAATAAAAAGTCATTTGTTATGTTCTAATGAGGAAATAAACACTGGTAAATAGAAATGCTTCTAAGTTAAATTGAATTTAGGAGATATTTTAAGAAATTATTTATAAAATGCCATCATCAACTTATAGATGAATACTAAACTAAATTCCATTATTATTTGATTTTTCCCCCCGCAAAATAATGGAGTGGTAATGGAGGATTCATCCTGCAGACAAATTTGTCAATAAAAGAAACAAATATATATAAAAAAAACATGTTGCAAGATTAATCTTCAAATTGTTATTTTAAATTAAGGATGAAAGACTAATCTATTGGAGATAAATGGGTAAAAAATTAATATTGAGAAATGAATTTGAAAAAACAACATAAACAAACAAACAAAAACAATAAAATGACACACCTGACACCATGCTATTTTATTTTACATACGTTGTTGTACCATCTTCATTTGAGTGCCTTATGCTATGCAGCTGCGTAGCAGAAGGGAATAAGACTATGATTTTACAATTTACTTCACAGAGCAATCCACCCTCACTTTATTTCTATGCATCTTCTCCACATTTAGGGTCCTGTGCCAATGAATAGCCCCTTCAATGTCAGGGTAAACTCCATTGGAGCATTGGGGTTCTATATTTATAAAAGCTTTCTTATCATAGAATCATAGAAGTCCGGTCGGAAGGGACCTTGTAGATCTTCAAGCCCGACCCCCCGCCTGGGCGGGAGAAAAGACTGGACTCAAATGAGTCCAGCCAGGTAGTCATCAAGCCTCTTCTTAAAGATCCCCAGGGTAGGAGCCAGCACCACTTCCCTAGGAAGTTGGCTAGGAAGTTGGTTCCAGCTCCTAGCCGCCCTAACTGTGAAGTAGTTTTTGCGGATGTCTAATCTAAACCTACTCTCCAACAACTTATGGCCGTTATTCCTTGTTATGCCAGGGGGCGCTAGGGGAAACAAGGTCTCCCCTAAACCCTTCTGGTCCCCCCAGTGAGTTTATAGACAGTCACCAGGTCCCCCCTCAGCCTCCTCTTGTGAAGGCTGAACAGGTTTAGGTCCCGCAGCCTTTCAATGTAGGGTCTGCCCTGTAGTCCCTGGATCATGCGTTCTTCCTTCTGCTATATACAGAAACATCACTTCTTACATCAGTGATAATTTAGAAGAATGACTTAAGCAAATTCATTTAATTTATGCAGGAATGAAAGTAACAGTTTTTAAAGAAAAGAGGATGTGAGACTGTTTCTCTTACCTGAGGGCTTTGGAATAATTGATTAGTTTTTACTTTTGTGTGTTTGAAGGGGACAGCTTCTGTAACAGTAAGTCACAAAAACAGAAAGTAATTTTAGAATATTAGGAGTACCTTATTTAATACGTAATAGAAAATCCAGCCAATATTTTGATTCAAGAAATAAAAGATAAAATGGACAGGTAGACAAATAGATTAATCAATTTTTTAGAATATGATGTAGCATCATTAAAAATTAGGAGACATTTAGCATGTTTGATGTGTTTTTATTTTTCTGGAATCCCAGAATCATTGTATCCTGTTATTTAAGTTTAGTAATGGGTGCGTATTTGTCATCTTCAGTTCTCTTTATGTCACAGGTGGTTAACTTGTCAGGATCTATTATTTTTACCGTACTCCTAGATTTAAGTAATGTATTTAATCACTTAGGTATTTTAGACTTTGTCCAGCCATATCTTAAATTGCAGGATTCGCTTTTTTTTTGTGATCAGTGATATATCAATATTTTTCTAAAAGTCACTGTTCAAATTTTGAATGTATTGTTGTACTGTTTTAAGGGATAGTCTAGAATGGGAATTATTTTATTTAATAAATTAATTACTATGTATTGAAAATATTTTTTCAAGCTATCACGTATGTTTTATTAGCTATTTGTCATCAAAGAATAGCCCCAGAAAAAGCTGCAATTACCTATCTCTACAAAGATGTCTACATTCATTTCTTAGTGATAACCATTGTTTAATTAAAAGATGCAATGCAATTCTAATCACTGAAGTTGCCTCAGGATGGTGGTTCTTACTACATGGCAGTATCAGGCCAAGCCCTTTTGGTTAAGGCATTTTTACACATGCTCTGGGACATGATACTGGGTGCTTTAATTAGCGAGCTGTGCTAATTGTGTTAATTAAAAAAGTGCCCATGCATCACATGTATCAGTGTCTCCATGCTGAAAAAATTGCAGTGGGGCACCTTGAACTAAAGCTCATCAAATGTGTTTTACTTTGAAGTGTCCTGCCACCATTTTTTCAGTGCAGAGATGTGTGGGGATGCTGAAATATCTGATGTGGAAGGCTGCCAGAGCGTGTCAACTTTCTTGCTCCAGCAGACTTGATTAGTCAAGTCTACTGAGATGTACTCAATTTTGAGAGGATCAGAGCAGGCACTAGCATGACTGTAGGAGTCCATAGTTCCCACTTATTTCTCACGCATAGTAATTAAGCTGTTTTTTTTTTTTAATCCACCAATTTTACCTGTAATTTCTTTAGCTCTTTGTCTTTGTACAATCTTTTTTAAATTCAGTTTTAGATTTGGACTTGGCTGGGGTTACACTTTTCCCATCAGATCACCTATATGACTGTTTGCCTGCCTGACTTCTTGTGTAGCCTTGTAGTTGATGGCCAAATTGCCTATTGTCATTATGTAAGGTTGGAAGTTGGGCCTGAGCCCATGGCATCATTATCTAGCCCCTAAGTAGGTCAGAGGATGAACTTTGCCTGACAGATTGATTGACGAGCATGTGCAGAACACCTTGAAGCCACTGATTTTTAGTACCTAGTGCACAAAAGTGCACTATTGGTGTTGTGTGGTCTGTGGGTGCAACTAGAGAGAGAGAGAGAGGAATGAATCAAGTTGGAAGCATCAGGTATTTACCTGTTGCTAATTAATAAACTTTTCAATTCATGTCAGTTATATACAACAGTGTTGGGGTCTCTTTGCTTAATCAAAGTATAAATCAATTGCCGGGTTGATGGGGTGGTGGTAGATATGCTCAGTCATCTTGTTAGCCAGTGGCAGGGCCAAAATTCACCTCATTTGGAACTGGACTAGGAGTCAGACATTTATTGGGTGGTGCCAGTTAGGCACTAATTAAGTCCAGTCCAACAATTAGTTATGACAAGCATCTTAATTTATGCAATGCTTATATTTCAAAGAGTTGTACCAGACCTTGCACAGATAGATATGAGCATATGTTCTTCAAAACAAAATTTGTTTATTTTTCCAGTCTGCTCTTTTACTGAACTTCTGCTTTAAACAGATTGGTAAAAGTAAACTGTGTGACTAAGATATTTTTCATTAAAGTTCTGTCAGATGCCCTAAGGAAAAACATTTTCAGAAAGGTTAGAGTAAATGCTATCCCTCTCCCAATACATTCATGAAGGGGCTCTGCCCATCCCATGCAATCACACATGATTTTCCTAAGACCAGGAGAACAGGCATTACATTTGTGCTGAGACATACTCCCCTTCCGTGCCATGCAGAAGCAAGCAATCAGCTTTTTGTGGAAAAAACATAGCAGTTCCACATAGAAACATTGCTGTTAGACAGAACTAATGTCTCACCACTGAATTAATTTCTGGCACTATGTGCAAAGCCTGTCCAGTTATATGTAGTGCCATAGAACATGTGTTGGCTCTCATTGCAGGAAGCTGTCCTCCTGAATGTGTTTAAATCATCAGGCCTAGATGATCTTCATCCAAGGGTGCTGAAAGAACTGGCTGGTGTCATAGCAGAGCCACTGGCACAGGAGTTTGAGCACTCATAGTGCTTGGGTCAGGTTCCAGAGGACTGGAAAAGGGCTAATGTGGTCCCTATTTTCAAGAAAAGGAGGAAGGAGAATCCAGGTAATTATAGGCCAGGGAGTCTCACCACTATCCTTGGGAAAACTTTTAAAAAGTTATCAAGGATGACATTTGTGGGAGCCCAGCAGGAAAAAAAAATGCTGAAGGTTCATAGGAGGGTTCATAGCAGGTAGATCCTTCCTGACTAACCTTGTTTCTTTTTATGACCAGGTTACAAAATTCTTAGATGTAGGAGTCAAGGTAGATATTATCTACTTGGATTTTAAGGTCTTTAATATAGTATCTCATCCTATTCTCAGAAACAAACTGAGTGACTGTGATATAGACTATTACATGATCAGGTGGATAGGAAATTGGCTTAAGGGTTGCACTCAGAGAGTGGTGGTGGATGGGTCACTATCATCCTGGAAAGATGTGGGCAGTGGAGTCCCCCAAGGCTCAGTCATTGGATTCTGCTATTCAATGTCTTCATCAGTGACTTGGATGAGAGCACAGGGAGCACTCTGTCCAAATTTGCAGATGACACAAAATTATGGAGTAAAGTTAACACACTAGTGCAAAGGGATCTAATCCAGGCAGGCCTGGACAGGTTGGAAAAGCGGGAAGAAAAAAATAGGATGCAGTTCAACAAAGACAAATGCAAAGTGTTGCATCTAGAGAGAAGGAATCACTAACACACCTATAGGCTAGGGGATGACCTTCTCAGCAGCACAGCAGCAGAAAGGGATCTCAGTCATAGATTCATAGATTGTTAGCATTTGGAAGGGACCTTGCAGATCATCGGGTCCAGCCCCCTTGCTCTAGACAGGAAAACAACTGGGGTTAGATGACACCAGTGAAGGGACTGTCCAGTCTCCTCTTGAAAGCCTTCAGGGTAGGTGACTGCACCACTTCTGGAGGGACTTTATTCCACTGTCTGGACACCCTGACTGTGAAGGAGTTTGTCCTGTTATCAAGTGTAAAGTGTCCTTCCAGCAGTTTGTATCCACTGGTCCTGGTCTTCCCTGGGAATGCCCTAGTGAACAGTAGTTCACCAAGCTCCTGGTGCACTCCTCTGACACGGTAATAAGCTGCTATCAAGTCCTGTCTCAACCTTCTCTTCTTTAAGCTAAAGAGGCCCAGGTCCCTCAGCCCTTCCTTGTACGGCTTACCTTGCAAGTCCCTGATCATATGGGTGGCTCTTTTCTGGACCCTCTCAAGTTTTT
This sequence comes from Crocodylus siamensis, assembly GCF_052110815.1. NCBI lineage: Eukaryota > Metazoa > Chordata > Crocodylia > Crocodylidae > Crocodylus > Crocodylus siamensis. The sequence goes on from NC_143396.1 coordinate 60,091,210, forward strand.
CTACATCCTTATTGAAGTGCAGCACCCAGAACTGGACACAGTACTCCAACTGCAGTCTTACCAGTGCTGAGTACAGCGGGAGTATCACTTCCTTAGTTGTACATGAGATGCATTGGTTGATACATGCCAGCCTGTTATTTGCCCTGCTGTCCACTGCCTCACACTGATGGCTCATATTCATGCTATGGTCAGTCATTACCCCTAGGTCCCTTTCAGCTGTGGTGCAAGTCAAGCTGTCAATACCAAGTCTATATGTATGTTGAGGGTTGTTTGGCCCCAGATGGAGCACCTTACACTTGGAAGTGTTAAACTTCATCTGGTTCTGGTCTACCCAAATCTTGAGCCTGTCCAGGTCTGCCTGTATATGCAACCTACCTTCTGACGTGACCTCACTGCCCCTTAACTTGGTGTTGTCCATGAACTAGGCCAGCAAGCTTTTCACTCTCCCATCCAAATCATTGATTAAGATGTTGAAACGCGCCGGTCCAGACACAGATCCCTGAGGGACACCACTGGCCACTCCGCACCAGTACAACACAGATCCATTCATGAGAACTCTCTGGGTCCTACCCTGTAGCCAGTTTCCCACCCACTGAACCATCAAGCAACTGAGCCCACAATCTTCCAGTTTTCCCACAAGGATATTGTGGGATACTAGGTCAAAAGCCTTTTGGAAATCTATGTATGCAACGTCAACTCATCTCCCATGTCCAGATAGCCATAGAAGGAGATGAGATCGGTAATATAAGACCTACCTGTGACAAAGCCATACTGGCTAACATTCAGAATCTTACCTTTCATGAGTGTATCGCACACAGATTCTTTAATGAGCTTTTGCAGGATTTTTCCTGGGATGGAGATTAGGCTGATTGGCCTATAGTTGCCCAGGTCCTCCCTCTTCCCCTTCTTGAAGATGAGCATAATTTTGTCCCTCTTCCAGTCCTCTTGGATTTCCCCTGTGTACCACAAATTCTGAAAGAACTTTGCCAGGGGTTCCACAACGACCTCAGCCAGCTCCTTCAGCGCTCCTGGATGGAGTCCATCTGGTCCCCCGATTTATAAATGTCTAGCTTTTCTAGTTAGTATTGCACCCACTCAGCATTCACAGTGGGGAGGCTGTCAGTCCCTGCATGAGCCTCATATCACTTGACTTTCCCCTTGGTCCAGTGAAATACCAAAGCAAAATGGGCATTCAGCAGTTTAGTTTATTCCTGAATGCTGGTTGCCAGCTGTCCCAAGGTGTTAAGCAGGGGTCCCACATTTCCATTTGTTTTCCTTCTACTTCCTATATACCTAAAGGAGGACTTCTTATTGCCCTGGACTCCCGTGGCTAACCTAAACTCAGTTGCTGCCTTGGCTTTCCTGATCATTTCCCTACAAGTGTTGGCCACTGTTGTATAGTCCTCCTTGAGGATTATCCCTAGCTTCTACTGTGTGTACACCTTTTTTTCCTTTTTTTTAAGAGGACCGCAATGTCTGTATTAAGCTAGGAGGGCTTGCCAGCCATTCTGCTACATTTCCTCTTTGCAGGAATGGTTTTCTTTTGTGCTTAGAGGATTGTATCCTTCAGCAATAACTACTCTTCATGCACACCAGTCACCTTCTTTCCTGGTCTCGCATCACCTCCCCTACTAATGCTCTGAGCCTGTCAAAGTCAGCATTTTTAAGTCCAGGACTTCAATACTGCTGGTTGCTTTGTTGACTTTGTGGCAGATGATGAACCTGATAATTTCATGGTTGCTGATAATTTGGGGTCATTTTGACTCCAAGATAAATATGAGCCATCAATTTGATGAAGTAATCAGTAAAGCTAACTGCACTCCATCATGCATTAGCAGGTGCATCATGAACAGGTCCAGGGAGGTGATACTTCCCCTCTATGGGGCACTGGTCAAGCTGCAGTTAGAGTACTGCATCCAGTTCTGAATGCTGCACTTTAAAAGGGGTGTAGATAGCTTTGAGAGCATCCAGAGGAGGGCTGCTCATATGGTTAGGGGCCTGCAGGTAAGGCCCTACAAGGAGACTGAGGAATCTGGATCTCTTCAGCCTCCATAAAAGAAGGCTGAGAGGGGATCTTGTGGCCCCCTACAAATTCATCAGGATGGGACAGTGAGGAATTGGAGATGCTCTGTTTACCAGGGCATTCCTTGTAATAACCAGGAACAATGGCCACAAGCTGACAGAAAAGAGATTTAGGTTGGACATCAGGAAGAACATCTTTACAGTAAGACTTCTTTATGGTTAAGGGTTGCCCGAATCTGGAATGGGTTTCCAAGGGAGGTGTTGCTCTCCCCTACCTTGGGAGAGTGGGGGCTTTAAGAAGAGACTGGATAAGCACATGGCTGAGGTCATATGTCCCCAGTGCTCGGTCCTGCCAAGGTTGGGGGGTCAGACTGGACAATCTATTAAGGTCCCTTCCAACCCAGATGACTATGAAACTATGAATCACATTGGTTCCATGGAATCTGTCTGGCATCCTGAATTCTTCTGCTCTAGGAACATGGACTCTGGTCACACCGCTCAACCTTTTTTTTTGTGAACAAGATAAATTCCATCCTGTCAAGGAGCACAGTAAAATCCATCTCCCAGCCCATCCTGCTCTGCAAAAAATATCTGCCTTTTCATTCAGATTTCAACTGAAGTAGAAGCAACATCAGAACTCTGCAGGGTAGTAGGAATATGAGCACTTGACAGGGAAACTGGCTTCTTTAGTTTCTAAAGACTATAGCTAGGGAAAGGGAGACCCCTCCTTAAGTACAACCACACTGGAATCCCCTCCCCCCCACCTCCCACCCCAACAAAAGGTTGACAAGGCATTTGTGAATCATAGGGCCAAAACCCTAAGCTTTCTGTGCTCTTCCACGGTGTACCTGACTATGCAGAACTGGTTGGCAAAGTATTGGTCTTAATCTTGAGTCCACGTGGCCATACATGGCACTGCACACCAACCCACACAGGATCTGAATAAATTCTCAGAAGAAGCATGGTAAACTTAGATTCTGTGCTGGTACAAATACAGCATCCACTAGATCTGTTGTATTGGACTTAAAGAATTCCAGGTTTTCTCTCCATTCATTTCCAAGAATTTCTCTTTGCAGAAGACTTCACCAATAAGTTTACTTAATTTGTCAATATTCGGTGCGAGTGGAAGGGGGTAGAAAAAACAAACAAACCACTACTGACCTACTACATCACTCAATCTTTTTGAAAGTGAATCAGCTCATAATTAGGGCTATTTTCTATGGTATCATTATAATGTTCCAAAACCACATCTAAAATAGAATCATGTAGGTGGGGATCAACAAGAACAGGCATCAGAGATCCACTAAGGGATCCAAGAGAAATTGATTAAGCTTTTTGGCAATAGAGACTGTGAACCGGTGTGCTGTGACTTTGCACTCCAAGTGTGTTGGGGGCCAGAGAACAGGGGAAGTGGTAGGGTAGGTCTGTTAGGTGTGGCCTGACAAGTGGCAATTTCCTTTACGTTCAATTGTCCTTGGAACTCTCCACAGGCTGGGGTCCCCACAAAGCATGTCAGGATTGCTATGTATCAGCCTCTTGGCTGTGGAGTGCCAGCAGTAGGGACACTTGTCATATTCTGCATAACTCTGGATGACATGGACAGCTGTGCAGACAACTCCTGCTACATTATTGTGGCACTGTAAATTCCTTGGAAATTCTTAGAGCTTCTAATAAATGCTTATCCGTACCCTAAGGCTAACTACAGAAGTCAAAAAGCCAGAGGCTGAATCAATTCAGTCTTCACAGGTTAGTTTAAAATGCATAGATAGAACCTATAAGCAAGAGAACAGCCATTCACTTTTGATTCTGGAAATGCAGCCACATGCCAGTAGTGTCCCAGGACAGAAGCCACAGGGTGCAAGCTAGAGCAGACATCTTGGGCCAAGGTTAGTCCACCACCTCTGCAATGAGGGGTTTGAGGGTAAAGTGGATGCTGGGGAACTGAGAGCTAAACTTGAATCTGGAGGGGTTATGGGATAGAAGTTCAATACACCAATTTAACCTAAATCAGTTAAATCTGATACTACATCCATCCAGATTTATCTTAAACTGTTTCAGCCATCTTGAAAGATATCTACATGCACTGAACTTGTTGTGTTACAAATTTGAACCTGTTTCTGACCACTTATACTGGTTTATATACAATTTCTGTCTCTAGACAAAGAGAATGTAGTCATCTGTCATCAGGAATAGCTGATCCCAGCTGGCTTATGCATATACTGTGAATGAGTAATAAAACCCCAAATGGGGACATTAAGGTCCTCCTTGTAAAGCTACAAGATGCTTTTGGTAGACTTTTCCAAAATTGGGATTCTTAAAAAATGGACTACAGGCTTTTGATTTCTACAGGAACCAATTTCATTTACAAAGCAACTCCTAATATGAAAATGCATGTTATGCTCTTTTTCCCCTAATACATAGCAGAGGGCTATTAAATAGAAAAAGTGAACAAAAATGTCTTGAAATTCAATAGATTTAAACTGACTATTTGAATTTATGTAGAGTTAATAGGTCTTTGCAATGAGACGGAAGAGAGATGAGATGGTTGCTAAATACAACAAAACATTTAAATCCTGTTTATTAGACCACCATAATGGACACCCTATTGTCTCAATTAAGTATGTATAACTTTAAGAGCATTATTTATTTATTTTTTAATCTTGGAATTTAAATTCAGTTTAGAATTACAATAAGTAAAACATGAAGAATACAATGAACTGTAAAGATGTTTTCTGCATTAAGTTTATATTGCTATTTTCCTCTTTATTAAACAATTTACACATTAAATTATTAAACTCTTCTTTAGATATCACCATAGCTCTTTGGCATTTTCCAGCTATTTCTTCCCAAATACTGAACAAAGCAAGTATTAGATTAAGTATAAATATGTCACAATAACTAAAAATTAAAGAGGAAACTGAAATAAAATGGGGACCTTTCTAGCCATAAATTAAACACAACCAGGAAGACAGAAAGATAGTAGTGCCTTTACTGAGGGTGAAAGTGTGAGAGAGGGGAATTCCCCAATTAAAAAAATCTGCAAAATCAATAGCATGCAGGTGCTGAGTTCAAAGTCTGTTCATCATTTCTGTTCCACTTCAGTTCTATTTCAAGGACCTAACTTGTGCTGGTCTTTCTATACCAGGGTCAGTTTGAGTCTACATAAATTACTTTTTTAGCTGTAGACATTCTGAAGACTTGCAGCAGATTCATTTTCACTAACAGATGGGTGGCTGCTCTCCACCATATCTCTTCCAGCAAACTTTGTTTCAGAGGCCCTGTGTTTGGATTTAGGATGACAAAAATACAGAGAAATTCTAGCCGAACATATTGCAGTCACCTGAAATGCATGCACATATAACTATTTGCTTTTGTGTACCCTGATTTTGTACTTAACAGAGGTCAGAATGGATTCACAATGCTGTTTGAAAGCCCACAGATGTATACAAATGTTGTCATTCAGGACACATAGTACTTAACAAAAACAAATCAGAGAGAGCAATAAGTGACCAATGTATGTACAATAAAAGCCTGTTATCCAGCATTTTACTAACCAGAATATTCAATTAAGTGGAGTTCTGGCCAACTGGCCAGACGTGGGGTGGGGGAGGGGGGAACTCATACATGGCAGCCACCACCACCCTGCGTGCGAGTCTGTGCTACCGCTGCTCTGACCACTGCTACTCCCTCCCCCGCCGCCACTCTGTGTCTGGCCAAAAACATCCAGCCTTAGGCAACCAGAATTTTTAGATATTTGGCACCCCCCATTCCCCACTCATGCCGGAAAACAGGGCTTTTACTGTACATATGTTGTATTCATATGAGCACCTCTTGGTAAGTGGAAAATATCCAACCTACAGAAATCTAAAATGAATTGGAATGGACTGGCCACCTGACTTCTTACTAGCAACCATTCAGGAGATAAAATAGTGAATCGGGGGCAAAAGCAAGCAAGCAAATCAGCTGCAGAGAAGAACACCTTAAGCAGAACTGGTATTGTCTAAAGTTTAAGTTCTGGATGCAATGAATTCAATTTCATGTATAACATATGCTTAGCTCTGGTTAATTCTCCAAAGACATTACAGTGAAGAATCGTAAGTATGTATATCTATAAGCATAATACTCAAAGATGAGATTCATCTGTACTAATATATGGGGAGATAAGAAAAATTGTTATGTTTTAATGTTTGCATGGAGCAAGTTGATCTGTAGGCACTGAATTCTTGAAAAATAAAATCAAGTTGATAATCAATTAACTTTATATGATGTCCCTAAAATTTAGAGATTGAAGATAAGAAACATACTGACAGGACCTGCATGAATCAGTAAAACAGAGTTCATCAGCTACAGGAGAACTATCAGGTTAATGTAGTTTAGCTTCAATGATTTTATTATTATGTCTGCATGAAAGTCTACATCATTTCTCAGCAATGAGGCAACAGGTTATTTATACAGGTCATTCCATTAAGTGTTGATAGTCTGTATGCCACTCCATAAAACCATTAGCATTTTCTAAGAGATTAAAAATGTGATTGGAAAAGGTAACATTGCAAATGTTTACCTTGACACTTGGAAGCATTTGACTTCATACGGTGTAATATTTTATTAAGAGGACATAGTCAACTAATAAGTAATAGATCTCAAAGTGTACTTGCAAATGGGGAATCAGAGTGTTTCTATAGGGCTCCCCAAAAGATTGATTTTTGGCCCTAAGCTATTTAATGTTTATCAATAACATGAAGGACAACAAAATCATTACTGATAAAGTTTCTAGATAACCTAACATTTGGGAGCATGAGAAAATGATTAAGAGGACAAGTCTCTGCTACAGTACAATCTAGGCTACTTTGTAAACTGGGTGTGGAAAAGAAACAATAAATATTTCAGTACAAGCATATTCAAGACAATTCACTGCAGATATAAGGACAGCAATCTAAGAGACAAAAAGAACATAGGCCATACTTACAGAATGGAGGACTCTATCCTGGGAATCAGTAACTCTGAAAAAGATTTGGGGATCATAGTGTATAATAGTGTGATGTTATTGACAGAAAAATTTATGTAATCTTGAGATGTTAAAAAAAAAGCCTATCAAGTAGAGAGAGAAGGCTTGTATTATCATGGCATATAGTGGTAATTTAACCACTTCTGGAATACTATGTACAGTTCTGGTGCACACTCTTCACAGACGATGTTGATACACTTCAAAAGTTTCACAGATGGTCATGAATGTTGTAAACTGCCTTAAGAGTTAGAGATTCAAAAAAGTCAATCCCTCATTTTATCAAAGACACAGGTACATGAATAAGGAGCAAAAATCTGATGATAGAAGATTGTTTTTTCTAGCAGGAAAAATAACAAGATTGAATGGTTGTGAAGTAAAATTAGAAGAAAATCAGATTAGAAATATGGTGCTAAGTGTTAACACAAATAGAAATTAACCGCCAGAACATCTCACAAAGGATTAATGTAGATTTGCCATCACTATAGCTCTAGAAAGAAATAGCTGAGTAAGTCTGAAATCTGACAAAAAAATATGGCATCTTAAGGACTAAATTGTTCAGAAAGCCTTAAACTATAACATGTTAAAGAAGATTTTTTTAAGATGACACCTTGACATACCTTCTTTCCAGAAGAAATGTAATAGTTCAATTACAAATAGTAAACTAGAAGTAGGAACTGATTAACTGAATCCTCTCTCTTCTGTAGTATACTGGAATAAATTATTACCATGGTCCTCTTTTAGGATTAAAAATCCATACATTTGAATGTTTGTTAGAAACCACATATTAGTTTTTAAAGGTTTAAAGCTTCTGGACTTTTAATTCAGAAACATTTCCTTGGTACTAGAGTTCCTGGTATCTGTAACATGGTATCTTTTTTTCAGTAGCGTGTAGCCGCAGAAGATGGGGTAGGCATGGCAGCATCTTAAAAACTGTAAAAATATATTTCCTTTATCTAATAGGATTGGTTCACAAGCCTCTAGTATCCCATGCCCTAAATAATGGACTAAAAGATTTAATTGATCACATATTAAAATTTTCTTTCTTGCACCTAAGAATGGAGCAGTAGAGGAAAATTCTATATTTGGGATACAAAATGGTATTTGTTTTTAACTTTCTAACCCCCTCAGAAACTTTCAAACAGATACTGAGAAAATGCAAGTGGCAGCCACAGGTGCATGATAAATGCTATTTATCACATGGTTCTGCAGCCCATCAAACATAACTTATCATGCAACATGATTATCAAGTGGCCATCCTACTCCAAAATAACACATGTATTCCTACTGATTTCAAATTGGTCCCATCCCAAAATCGCCTTCCTAAATTAACGCAAATCATCTCCATAGCATGCATTCATTCCCGTCTTGGCTGTTTCACAGTCTAACTAACTTGGACCAGGAAAGGAAAGATTAATATGTCCCTACTGTTAAGGGAGTTGTTTATGTAGCGGACATGACAAGCTAGAGCTCCAGCAACAAGGAATTTAATAGCCTTGTTAATACATCCATAAGATGGGAGAGGAAACATCTAGGAGGCTTACAGGAAAGCTGAAGAGGAAAGCAAGGGACAGGGGAGTGTAAACAAACAGGGCGTCTAGAAGGAAAGGCAATGAAAAGACAAAATACAAGCAGGAACACTTTTGGGGCTCAGAAGAGAGGTGGGATGATTTTGTGCTTCTCAGTATTGTGCAGACTGGACTCAGGAAACACTTTGGAAGGGGCAAGGTCTTTTTGCTTTATGTCCTTTGCCCTAGTAAGTGCTTCTATTGAAGTGAAAAATGCTACAATACTTTGATTTTTGTAATGCAGTTGTTCTTCCCAATAAGAGATGAAGTTTTCTCAGGTATTGAACTGGAAGCTAGTTCCTTGAGTCAGGGTAACTCATAACCATGAGCAGTTGGAAGCTGAAAGTCCAGGGTCTCAGACTGGGAAGGAGCCAAGGGTCTCTGCTATGCTCTACCCCTAGCCTGGACTTATGGAGCACTCAGACACTAGACACAGTTGCAGTGATACTGAGCAAGCATCTCCCTGGGGAAACTCCTTAAAGCATCTCACCATAGGAGTTCAAATATTTACCATTGCAGTGACTCCAAAGAAGGACCCAACTGCCCCATTACACATACATACATATATACATACATGTGTACACACACACACACACACACACATATATGTATTATTAACAAGTACATTCCTATGTGTTACAGTAATGTCATTTGCAAGGCCGTATGATAACTTTAATTCGGCAGGCACTTTATCCCTTCTTCTATAAGCTATTAATTTTTCATCTCCATTGGTGCTTAACATTCTAACTTTGTGAGCAGTCTGAAACAACCATAATTTTTTTTGCCATTAGCTGGCAAAGGACATTTCCTTTTTCTTCCCTTAGTTGAATATTAAATACACATCTCTTCCTTTTCTTACTCTATATCACATAAAACCATTAAAAGCACTTCAAAGCTTAAAGTAATTGTGCATACAAGCTAACCTATCAAAAGAACTGCAAATGGCAATTCTTGTAACATTACAAGTTATTTTTCTTCTTAGAAAAGTTCTAGTGCTTCTTAGAAAGGCAGTAGAATATATCATTGTGATTTGGACTCATCGGTATTGGAATGAGAATATTTTAAGGGACAACTTAATGTTCTTAAGTATAGAATCATAGAAAAATAGGTTTGCAAGGGACCTGAAGAAGTCATCTATATTTATTTAAACAGGATCTTCCATGCCTTACAGTCTTATTTGTGAAAAGACACAGACATTTGGATTTCAACTATTGGAGAAGTTCATATGTCTTTACTTGCTACAGGTATCTTCTTTATAACCTTGAAGAATCATTTTTTAAATTGCTATTGAATTTAGTTTGCAACTACCTGTGACTCTAATTCAGGAAAGTAGCTCTTTTCAGGACATACTCAAAGACATACACATCATAAAGTGTTATGAGTAGCATATTCCTAAGTTACAGTTCATGTTTTTTCTTAGAAACACGAGATGTCTTAGTTTTTAATTTTATGGATACAACATTTAAGAAATAGGAAGATTTTCAATAGCATGAAGAAGTTTACTACTGCTATACTCAACAATAAAAGAAAATTTACTGATTCTTTTTAATCATAGGTGGTAGCTGGGAGTAACTGAAATCCGTTTACTGTGAATATTATTCAGTTAACAAAAACAGTTGCAAATTGTCCTATACTTGGTAATGGATTATTTAACCGATATAAAATTGCCAACTTTAGAGTGATGGATGACTCCAAAGAGAAAAAATTACTGGGACGTGATTTAACATGCCCAACAAAATAATTTTCATTAGTAAACAAACAAGGTAAAGTATCACAATTCCTATCCAATTTGCTAAGAACTACAAGTTGATTTAAAGAAAAAAATCAACAACTACAGACAGGAGAGAGCAAAGTAATACTACAGAGAGAACAGTTACTCAGATTGACACTAAACGAGCACCCGAAACTAAAAATATCCCAAATAGTCAAACGTTCCTGAAAGACAAAATAAGCGGCATTACCAGGTCACAAGCAATACAAAAACCATTAATACCAACTCGTGTGGTCTAAAAGAAGGTTTTCCATATTAAACCTTGTATAGAGGATTAGGTAAGTGTGGTTAAAAGTCTTTGTATACTCCAGAACAGAGAATATTCCAGAATCGGAGAGGAGAAGAAGAGTATGGGAATGACCCTGCACCCTGTAAAAGCTTTATGCCTTATAAGAAAAGCATCTTAGAGTAGCAGAAGAGTAACCATTTTTCCTCAAAGCTACAGTAGAACCACCTCAAGGATTTTGGATAATAAAGAGTTCATGCAAACATTCACCACATCATAAACCAATAGCAGCATGTACAGGCAATCACTGATGCTGTGAGATGCATGCAAAAGCCAACGTAAGTAACTCTGGGGGGACAGGGAGGCCAGATCAGAAGAGTCTGTGTGTCTGGGGGGGGAAGAGTCATCTGTTTAGAGGTGGCAGGGGTCAGTGAAAATAGTCTGGTCAGGATCAGGAGGGTAGGAAGAGCACAGACCCAGGTCTGGGGCAAGTGGCTGGTCTTTTCCAGACCCAGGACTTAACTCTGAACCTGTACAGACGTTCAACTGGATTAGGTTAATATATTCCCAATCAAAATTAGTTCACCTACTCAGGCAAATTAAGATTTGGCCTGATTTAAACCCTCCCCAATGTCTGCCTAGATGGGCACTTAGATTGACCAAACCATACTTAGGCTGATCTAACTGTAACAGCTACCCAAAGGTAATAAAGCTGAGGTCAAAAGACTCATTATGCATTATTTACATGCTACTAAGGGTCCTGCACTATTTAGGTACAAAGTGAGGAAATCATTAAGGTTCAGGTCCTGCAGGGATTCACAAAATTTTACTTAATATTATACATACATGTAATTATCTGGATTTTACTGTAATGTTAATGTAAACTTAAATATATGTTTAAACCTCAGCAGGATCAAGGCCAACTAATACAAATAGTTTAGTATTTATAACATCTGTATTATTAATGGAAAACATGATTATCATTTTAAATCCTTTATTAATATTTGGAGGAAGGTTTTTAAATTCTAAGAGAGCCCATTTGATGTCCATTTCTCTTTAAAAATGGGAGTTGGGTGTTATTTTCCTTTGAAAGTATTTTTATGTTGTTACGTGCAATAGCAGAGCAAACATACATTTGTATATAGCAGCTAATAAAGCTGTGAATTTGTCACTTTTTTTCTTCTTGTGTTGATATGATGATAGTCTACTTGAAGTCTGTGTCCATCTTGTGGCTACAATAAATTGCACCAAACCCTGACACACTAAATTTATTTGTTGAAGGTACATTGTTCTTCCACACAAACCTTTGTGATAGAATTCCCTTTCTTCACCCCATCCCCACCCCCTTGGATTTTAGGATAGGAATCCTACTCCATACCTATCAGCATATATTCATCTGATTTTTGTCAAAAAGTCCAAAAACCCAAATCCAATATTAGTCTGGATATCATTTTGGAAAATGGAGATCCAAAAAACAAGCTGTTAGAGTGACAATATTTGGATCTTGGAGAGCACTGGATTTGCAGCTGAATAAAAAGGCTATAACCTGTGGCCTAGCAGAGCTGCTAACCACCAGGCAAAATGATATATTAAAATTAACATTGTGAGATGCTTAGGCAAGCAGATTTTGCTTATGAATGCTTATGCTAAGCCAGGAATTTGCTTATGCTAAGTAACCATCTTAACGGTGTCAACCATTTTCAAGCGTGTCTATGTAAGTTTGTGTGCTGTGAATGAGGTGAAGCTTTAGGAATGTGGAAGATGGTACAACGAGGGACTGAAAAACAGACTGGAATGTTGAAGACAACACATAATTGGTAACAGTATCCAAGATGAACATATTCAAAAGGGTAAATGGTGATTGTCGAAGAAGTTTCCAGGTTTTAGTCAAAGTCTGCCCATTGACTGAAGAAGTAAGTTCATGGCCTTGGACATGCATTCATAAAGGCACGTAAATGAATAAAATGCATAAGCAATTTCATGCTAATGAATCAAACAGTAAAAAAAGGCAGAGCTTGAGATGGGAGGAGAAATGGGTGGAACAAAAGGAGGGACAGAGGTGGAACAAATGTTAACAAACATGAACAAAAATGTATAAATTTCGAAAGAACTATTGTTCATTGCAGGTACCTGGTTTGCTGGTTTTTTGGGACCTTTGCCTGAAGCTGTCTACATTCTGAATAAAGCTGTTGCGAGCAATGTGTGCTGGCGTTTGCTCCCTGCTTGCTCTGGCTAATGAGCAACAGGATCCATGAGAGATTGGATCGTCATGTCCCTAGTTGTTGGGAGCTGCATGGAATCAGGGTCTAACATAAGCTTTAAAATAGTTTTTCTTATGATATTTTGATATTATTAACTTGTTTTGATTAGTGAAATTCCCCAATGTGTTCATCTGAAAGTCTTAATATATTCAGTAAAAGTAATTTACACTCCACAGAGTTCATCTGGACTAGCCATCCTGCCCAGATAAATGTTCACTGGAAAAAAAAACCCATACCCTTTAACACTACAAAAAAAAGAAACAACCCTTTTTATACTCTTTAATCTATACCCTTTCCAAATACTGTCAGGATCAACTGGATTTTGGAGCATCTTTTAAAGGTTTTAATGAGACAATTTGTGCTAGACTTTTTTTTTCAGTACATCAAAATTTACCACAGTGGTGATATTTCAAATTTGGACAAAGCATAGTTTGTTTGGGCTTTTTTTCCTGCCATTGGGGAAGGAGACAACAACAAAAATAGAGTGCTTGCAACAGTTCATTTTTTATAATTCAGTAAATTTTTAATTCTGCAAGAGAAAAGAGGTTTGAAATGATGAGCTCTAACCTGGTAAATTGACCACAACCATTCAAATAAAAATTTGAATAAAGCGTATGTAGGCAAGGGATGCTTCAGTGCCAAGTTTCAGCCTAACATAAATTATAACAACTAAGTTATTAACCCCTCAGAAAAACTAACTGTGGAATGGAAAATCTGACAAGACGTTTTATTATGAAATTGCTGCTGTAATTATAGCAACAAAAGAAAAGACAGATAACACAAGTTTAGGAAACCAACAATTCACTCAGAAATTGGTCCAAGAAAAATCTTATGGGTCTTATACAAGCTGTCAATTAAGTGTCAGCTTTAACATTTGCCATCATTTAATGGAGTAATTGAGTTTCAAAAATAGAAACTCAAGCTTAAAAGGGCTCCTGGAGCTACTGATGTAAGCCAAATTAGAAAAGTCAGAGCATGATTCAACAAAGAATTGCAAAATCTTTTGTTTGGTTGTTTGAATCAAGTACTTTGGACAATTTAAAGATAGGTTTCAAGTAGAAACCCAACCATCAGAACATGTCTGAACATTTTAGAATACAAAGATAATACATGTGCATGTGATCTGACAGATATAAAATATGAGACTGCCTTATAAAATGTGTGGGGAAGGGGGAGCCTATCCACTCCAGGGCAACAAGCATGGGGGAGAAGGGAAACTCCTCTCTACTTCCTTCCATGCAAGCAGGGAGCAGGGGACACCCTGCCCAGCCACAATGCAGCCCAGGGTCTCTCACGAATAAGCAAGCAGCAAGTACCCCCTACTGCCCTCCCCCTCCCTGTCCTGCCTCAAGCTTGCTGCTGCCCAGGACACCCCAGGATCTGGTTGGGCAGGGTGTCCCCCACTCCCTGTATGTGTGGGTGGGCTGTAAAGGGAGATTTCCTCTCCCAGCCCCACCTTCCTGAGCTTGCTGCTGCCAGGGAGACCCCCAGGGGTCCTGGGGAATGACTCCTTAGTACAGACATCTAATTCCTTCAGTGGTACTGCTGACTAGAAAGAGCTTCCCCAGCTGGTGAACAGCAGCACTACAAGCTGTTATGGCTTGTTTTCCTCCTGACAGCCTGCCCTATGCACGTGTAGCTATGCATATGGCACGATACCTTCATTGTTCAAGAAAAGCTGTGCCACAATTGGAATGTCACCTGTACTGACCCATAACAATCTCTGAACTGTTACACTGTTAAGGTCCCAGCTTAACCAATAAACATATGTCAAAATATCTGTCACCACCATCATGGGAAAGCAATGGACTAACAAAAAGCACAGAGAAGTGGGAAGCAAGAATGCATGAAATACAGCAAGTTTAGAAAGTGGTTCTTCGAGTTTTATGACTGAGGAATTCAATTCCCTTTCTAACACAGATTCCAGAGATAAAAGTCAATACACTAATATTATTTAAAGAATTAACATTAACAAATAGTGCACAAAGTCTTCACATTTTAACGTTTTCCTATTCACTAAATGTGCTTAGAAAAGAAACTTTGAATTGCTGCCACGGTGTTAATACTAATACAGAGTACTTCATAAAATTATAAATGAACATTATATCTCTGCTTAGTATTTCTTTTCACTTCAGCCATCGGGATAACAAGGTTGTATGGTAACATATTAATTGATCCATTTTGTTTTTGGTGCAAATTGTTTTGATGATGCCAAATAATTATAAGCATTTACTGAACAGATAATACTTAAAGCCAATAAATATAAATTAACCAAAAAACCCCCAAACAAACTACAGTGAAACAATAGTCCATCAAGAAATCACATACATAACATAGAGGCAGACAATGTTTTAAGAATCTCTCCGTGTCTGGTTTCTGCTTTGCGTGCATCTTCTGAACCAGGCATTCCACGGCCCAATGATTTTACAGAATGGCAGAAGGAGAACTCTGCCCACTTTTCATATCTCTTGGCTGTTGCAATTTAATTCATGGTAGCATTACCAAAGCAATTCGCCCTTCAGAAATGCTCAGTGGACCACATACATCTGGACTCAGAAAGCCTACTGCTCAGGGAAGCATAGAATATTATTTTTGTTATTAATTTTGGTATTTGATACAGGATTGATCCATATCACAGCAGATTTTATGAGAACCAAACTTTTTCTATGCACATTCTGAAAGTATATTGAACTGTAATGGATAGAAATTTAGCAGTTGTCTCCATTCAAATTCATTACCTATATATTTTCCACAAAAAAAAAAAAATTAAAATTAAGAAGGTGTTAGGCAATATTACCTGCAAAATAATTTCTGAATGAAATGACAATTCATGTGAATTTGGGGGTTTATTTTACTTTCTATACAGGATATTTTCCAACATTAAGGTGAACACTTTGCTATCTAATTTAGACATTACATAAAATAAAATTAGGCATACACATGTATTTAATTATTACCCACATTTCCATTTTTTCTTTTACAGCTTATTATATGTTGGTGTACAATAAGCATTTAAAAACGAGAAGGTGACATTTCAGAGTTTTATCTTTCCCGTGGTAAGTAAAGGTCAAATGGTAAAATCATCACACTTATTAACCCGGATGTAATTAATAGTAAATTGATAATTATGAAATTGATTCAGAGTACTTCATAAAATTATAAATGAACATTATTTTGATTCTAAGAAATATTAATTAAAAAATTACTTTCATACTTCCTGTTCTCTTTACTTGATCTTATCTGTTAGCTATTTTAAGAATAATGCTAGACATTTGTATCTGACATTAAAATTAATATTTAAAATACTGCTGGTCCCATCCTAAGTCTCTGGTAACCTAAGCATCCAGCAGTAAAGTAAAAAGTTTTAAAACCAATCTACTTATATGTACTTCTACATTAGTGAGACTGTACAGGAGATTTGGATAACTAACCTCCAGTTCTTGTTAGAATTTTTTTCGAAACTGTCAGCAGAGATTTCACTGTCTATGGGACATGTTAAAAACTCCACTGATTCAATCAGTGATAGAACCCCATGATATTTTCCAACACAGATGCCAGCTGGATGAAACTCACTTT
Organism: Crocodylus siamensis; assembly: GCF_052110815.1. Taxonomy (NCBI): domain Eukaryota; kingdom Metazoa; phylum Chordata; order Crocodylia; family Crocodylidae; genus Crocodylus; species Crocodylus siamensis. The sequence continues at coordinate 60,107,636 of NC_143396.1, forward strand.
CTTTTAGGTTTCATTAAAAACCTACAATTTCAGCCAGATCTCAGAAACCACTGAAAAACTTTATCACGTTTTGTGGGTGTGCTTAATTGCAAAAACTCTCCTTCCTTGTATCTGATGAGAGCTACCATTTCCTGACTAATAGTTCTCATGACCTTTAAAGTCTTTTGTGGAAAGTTCAAAGAACTGTATTTCCTTCCCCTTTCTCCATGCCTTGAAACAGGAGACATAGTTTCTTTCTCTTTAAAATATCTCTATGTGAACCTCAGATGAGCTATTCTATCCTATCCCCAGAAAACTATATGAAGACTGTGTTCTGCATGAAAGAAGGCATTGCTGTGATGAAAATCCTGGTCTTCATCAAACTGTTGCTCCTGGAGGAGGGTTGACATTTTTCAAAACAAAAATATTTTTTTCAAGGAGAGCACACATCATTTTTAGATTTCTTCTCAAAGCCTCAAAGACATTTCTGAGGCATGGGTTCCATTTCCAGTGTCACAGGTTTGTTATTTAGCACTAGAGAGATTCACCCAATTTCTTGGGAAAGTGCAGGGAGGTGGGGTATGGAGTACATGCACGGGCAGATTTAGGATTTTGAAAAAACCGGTGCAGATGGTGAGATGTTTCATCACATATAATACAACATATATTTTTCTCCAGTTAAAAAGAAACTAGAAGCTTTACTAATAAGCTAAGGGCCCAGCAATATATTTTCAGTTTAAAATTGAAGTAAAAAAGTTATAACTATATTGATATGCACATTAGTTTGCTATGTTATATATTTATGCTTAAAAACAAAATGAACTAGGCAAAATATAATCAAATACATTTTTTCATTAGTCTCATAGTCAATAGTATTAAATGTACGTCTCTTTTTTCAGGTTCATAAAACAAAATCTAGTCTTCTTGAACATCTTAGCAGTGCAGCCAATGCTGCATTGGAAGTTATTTCCACACCTGAGTTAATGTTTTTAGCTAGAGTTAAAAACAAATCTCCAAGATTGTGTAGCTACATTACCAAGAACAGATAACAGAATTGTGCAAAAAACAGGTTAAATCAGGTTCAAAATGGCCGCCTGATTTAAACTTTGCTCATCTGAGTGCTGACTTACACTTACAAACCTAGCCTCAGTGACTGGCAATCAGTCTAAGCCTGTAACTATACAGAAGTTCCAGGCACACAAACTGACCTAAAACTGCAGAACCTGGTTTAAGATAAGCCTGGATCTATGTTGTATAAGACTTATTTGATTTAAGTCAAACCAGTGCATGGAACTTCTGTTCACTTCCCCTGCCACAGCCCCAGGTCTGGGAAAACTCAGCCACTGCCCCCAACTCTGGGGCTTCTCTTTTCACTCTTATGACCCCCTGCACTGGTCTATTTTTGGCCCACTCCTCTGGCCTCCTGCCAGGTCTCCCAACACCCATCCCACAAGCCGCTCCAGATACAAGCTGCTTTTATCAGTGTTTGCTACTGCAGAAGCCAAGCAAGTCAGTCCAGATGGGGGGAAGGTAGGAAAAATGGGGGTGTTGGTTTCACTGTGGAGAATCCCATTTTCCCAGCCCACCCATGGGTCATACTTACCCCCCACCACACCCCACCTGCAGGTTATGCTTTCCCCAATCACCTGGCAGACCTTCAATCCACTCCAGCCTGCTGGACCCCCAACCTCCTGGCTAGCCCCCTGCCCATCCTGACTTACCCGATATCACGCAGTCATTTCAAATCAATTTAACCTCCTTCTAATGCCCCCAAATGTCAGTAATTAGCCTGGGTGGATCAGGAATCAAAGGGGGAAGCAACTGCAACACTGTATTGCCTCCCCAATAAATCATTCAGATTTTTCCTTAGGCAGAAGTAACTATTGGACAGCTGAAAGATTGAGTTTTGCTTGCATTTGGGGATAGTCCCAATCATAACCCTGCAAAATTGACAAAGTTCCAGTAGCTGCTCTACAAAGCAAAGCCATCAGTTTAGATTTAACGTGCACATGTTCACACTGAAACCAATTAAATCTGTGCAGTTTTAGACCCTTTTCTGTACCTAGTTGCCACTGATAATCACCTCTAGTGGTACTTTAAAGGTAAGCTTCTTCATGTACTTATTGCTAAATTTATATTTAGAAAGAATTATGCCCTGTTTAAATAATTAGTACTATGACATCTTAGTTGTAGCAAATTATCTAAATACCCTTTTTCTGGAATAATAGCTGCTTAAATTTGGCTCATGAAAAATACTTGGACAGAAAGAAGCTACTGTCATTCTGCTTGACTAGGTAGTTCAAATGTTTTTAAAAGAATATAAACAAGTTGCATATTCAAATGAGGACTTGGGACTCTTACATTTTGTAAATGAGATCATATTAATATCTATGTAAATATAATTTTTCAATATTTTTCTAGATAAAAGTAGTTTTATACATTTCTTTAATAGCTTTACTGTTTGTTTGGTCTTGGAACTACCTAATGAGTTTCAAAAAATTAAAATTGTCCTGTATTTTTTCAAAAAAGGGTTGCCGTTCTGCTAAGCTGCAAATAGACGAGAAACTCATGAATGCAAAATGAACAGAAAACTCTTTAAACTATTTGCACACATCCATAGGCTTGATGATAGCAAACTGAATACCCACATCATAATATCCTTCATCAGCTAGAGAATAATTACATATTTTTCTTGCACTTCACATTTGAAAAAAGAAATTAAGCAAAAGATAAAAATTATCCCTCATGCCTAAAAATACTAGCTATTCCAGTACTGTATTTTCTCCAATCATTTTTATGGAATACACAACTAATAGAATTCTTTCCTCCCCTCACTCATTTCTGAGTGATGCCCAAAGCGAAGGAGCTTGGTGTTGACAACTTCTGTTTTAGCAAATGTTTCCAAAAATCAAAAGTCAGGAAGGAACCCACATAGTTATTTTAGAAAGAGCTAACATCACATCTCAACTCTCTTCTGAGCATCCATCTAATATCACTAGACAGAAGCCAAAGGTGAACACTAGGTAGTCTGTGTAGCCTAGAATATGACAAACTTTCCACTTCTGTATGTGGCTAAAGAGATTGCTACAAGAGAAGCAGTATTCATACAGCCAAACAAATGAAAACTTTATTACTTGAGCTCAGTATAGCTGATAAATAGTTAATTTGTCTTCCTTTTACATCTCTTTGTACTTGGCTGGCCAGCCACACCAACAGGCAATGGCAGCAAAATCAGTGCTGTGCAAGCCAACTTCTAAACAAGAACAATGCCACTGTTAGTTGCCTTGGCAGAGGCAACTCAGGAATAAGCATGCTGCTCTTAACCAACCTCACAGCAAAAGCAGAAAAGGAAAGTTAGTAATATTAACTGTAAATTTATTTTCCTGATTTTTTTCAGAAAATCTTTAAATATAACAAAAATAAATTTACAGTATTTCCAAGATGACAGCACATCATCCACTAGAAATTCTGCCAACAAGTGACAATCAAGCTGAATGGTTCTTTCAAATTCATCAGCATTTTGTACAATGGCGGCATGTTTCTTCATGGTTGCATGAGCTACTGCCGTGGTAAATTCCTCTTTCCATTTATTAGGTGCAAAGCTAAATACTACCATGACTGATAACAGATTCCATCAGTGGCTGTTTGCACAAATAATTCAGGTTTAGTTTTGAAACTCTGTAGACAAAAACTGAAACAAAATGCAAATTTACATTGCTTGACATGACAGGAGGTGTATGAAATATTGAGTAGCTGTCCTTTCCTGTAACGCATTGCAATGAACTTGGCCTGAAGTGAACTCCCAAAGAAATCCTAGAAGGCTCAATGGTCATGTTTAGTTCTATGCTAACATTACTCTTGGACAGAAGCAAGAGTAAGTCTCTATCAGTTTAAGCATCATCATATTTAATAAAGTTTGTTGACAATAATACTATTTATGAACACAGTAATTTAAAAATATATCTTAATTTCAGCTGATTCTGGTAGGAATCAGCTTTCCAGTGTACACAGTTCTAAGCTCCAAAGAAGCCCTCAAAGGCCCAAACCTGGGTGAAGCTAACAAGGGAGAAAGGAAGATCAGGATTATAATTTTCTAGCCATCAGTGAACATTATATTTAAAGGTTTGCCTTTAGGAACTGGCTTGTAAGTAAAGTAGATATTCATTAAAGCAATGATCCAGGGGAATGACAAGAGTTAATTGGTTTCCAAAAGCCTATTTGTGATAAAGTTTCCTTCAAGGTCCCCCATGTCTGAAGCCAGCAGACACATAGGTTGGAAAATTGAAGGCACGTCACACACCGTTCCATAACAAACAGTGTACCCAAACAGAGATAAGAGACCCTGCAGCATTGGTGCCAGAGGTCTCAGTAACCAACTGCAGAGCCCTTGGAATATCCAGTTTTGGTGGAAGGCCCAAATTAAGAGGCCCAGTAAATAACTAAATTAAGATATATGTATGTGATGAGTTTGTTGGATAAAGGAATAAGTTGACAGAACAGAACATAAATAGCATGATAACCACAGGGAGATCAATCAATGATGCCCAGGAGTGAAGAGTCACCAAAGGGGAAAAAAGAACACAAAAAGGAGGGATTTCAGAGTTGCAAAGGGTCCCTGAGAGGGGAACCCAAGGCCACCATGGACAAAGGGTACACCACCACCACTCTAGGGGGACGGAGGTGGGCCTCAGCCCTTGACCTCCAGGCTGCTGACATCTGACATTCAAGAAAACCACAGAATGAAGAGATTTCATAGATTTGGTGATATTTCATAGATTTCATAGACACTAGGGCTGGAAGGGACCTCAGAAGATTGAGTCTGGCCCACAGGAAGTCAGCTGGAGTCATAGGATTCCAGCAAAATAAGCATCCAATTTGCTCTTGAAGGTGTTCAATGTAGGTGCTTGAACCATCTCTGATGGCAGGCTATTCCAGACCTTGGGGGCTCAGACAGTAAAGAAATTCTTCCTTATGTCCAGCCTAAAACCATTTTGCAGGAGTTTATAACTGTTCGACCTAGTCATCCCTTGGGGCGCTCTGGCGAACAAACATTCCCCCAGATCCTGGTGGTCACCCCTGATAAACTTATAGGTGGCCATCAGATCACCCCTGAGCCTGCGCTTATCCAGGCTAAAGAGCCCCATAGCTCTCAGCCTGTCATTGTAACGTCTGTTTTCCTGACTTCTGATCATGCACGTGGCTCTTCTCTGGACTCTCTCAAGCTTCTCCACATCCTTTTTGAATTGTGGAACCCCAAACTGGATATAGTACTCCATCTGTGACCTTACCAAAGCCAAATACAATGGGAGAATGATGTCCCGGGATTTGCTTGATGCAAGTCAGCATTTTGGTTGCTTTACTAGCCGCAACAGCGCACTGCAGGCTCACATTCATCTTATGGGCAATGATGAACCCCAAGTCTCTTTCTTCCATGGTGCTAGCCTGCGTAGCACTGCTAAGCCTATAAGGATGCTACAGGTTTTTCCTCCCAAGGTGGAGAACCTTGCATTTTTCAGTGTTAAACACCATCAGGTTCTCATCCACCCATTTCCTAAGCCTGTTCAGCTCAGCCTGGATCATCCTCCTGTCTTCTGGTGTGGATGCTTTGCCCCAAAGTTTGGTGTCATCGGCAAACTTGGCCAGTCTGCTTCTGACTCCAATGTCCACTTCATTAATGAAGATGTTGAACAAGTTGGGTCCAAAGACAGAGCCTTGGGGGACCTCACTGGTCACAGAGCACCATGACAATTGACTTCCATCAATTACCACCCTCTGGGTCCGACCACGGGGCCAATTTCCCAGCCAGTAGATCGTGGTAGACCCAAGGCCACAATTGGCCAGTTTCGCCAAGAGGTGATCATGGGATACCAGATCGAAGGCTTTTTTGAAGTCAAGATATATGACATCAATCTCTTCTCCCTTGTCCAGGTGATAGGTCACCTGGTCGTAAAAGGAAATGAGATTGCTCAAGCAAGATCTACCCACAACAAACCCATGCTGGCTATCCCTAAGGATGTTGGCATCAGTCAGTCCATTAAGGATGGCCTCTTTAATAAACTTTTCTAAGACATTCCCCAGGATAGAGGTCAGGCTGATGGGCCTGTAGTTAGCCGGATCCACTTTCCTCCCTTTCTTGAGGATAGGCACCACATTGGCCTTCTTCCAGTCTTTGGGCACTATACCAGAGTGCCAGGAGTTCTCAAATATCCATTCCAGGGGCTGGGCTATGATGCTCACCAGCTCCTTGAGTACCCTGGGGTGTAGATTGTCAGGGCCAGCCAGTGAAGGTATCCAGCCTCTCAAGGTGTTTCTTTATGAGGTCAGCATTGATGAAGGGCAGGGGATCTCCATCACCTGGACCTCCCTGTCCCACAGTGGGCATGGGCGTCCCATGGGACTGATGAAAGATGGACACAAAGTACCCATTTAATAGGTTGGCTTTTTCCTGGGCATCAGTTGTCAGTTTTCCCATCTGGTTTAGCAGGGGTCCAATGTTGCCCGTGCTTTTCCTCGAGCTCCCCACATATCTGAAAAAGGACTTTTTATTGTCCTTGATACTCGAAGCTAGTTGGAGTTCAGTTGTAGCCTTGGCTTTCCTAGTTTGCTCCCTGCAGGACCGGACCAGCGCATAATATTCCTCCTTGGAGATGAATCCCATCCTCCATCCTTCATAGGCCTTTCCTTTAGCTTCAGGAGGTCTGTTAGATCCCTGGAGAGCCAGGGGGTCTGCTGTGCCCTCTTGCTGCCTTTCCTCAGAGATGGAATAGAAATAGCTTGTGCGTTGAGGGTCGCTTTCAAGAGATGTACCTTTCCCTCTGTGACAGCCCTAAGATTGGTAGATATAGAACCCGTTTTTGCCTTGCCTGCATTTTTCTTATCTGCTATCACTGTAAATCAATAAACTTTGCCTATTATCAAATGGAGAAGTCATGGGTGGTCTGAGAAAAAAGTATCTACATAAGTGTCAACAACCACCAGATCACTTCATCAGCCTTTGCATGGAGTCTGTAAGGAAGAAGTGGTGGGTTAGAAGTCCTATTTATTTATTTTTTAATATTTACTTTTTAATAAAGATCATGAAGGAGTTGGGTTCTTAATGAATTCAACCTGTTTTGATAATACATTAAATATTTGTTTCAGAAAGCCTCTAGCAACAGAAGGGCAGTAAATGTAAAAGTAAATATAGCAGATTGAAAGTGTGTTACAATTAAGGGGGAAAAAGCTCTATAAAGATAAATTATAAGTATAGAGCAGATGGGAGAAAAAAGGACATGGAAACAGATGAAAACATTATTCTAAAGCAGGAAAGATTTGCCTAGACAGCAAGCACTTTGAAGAACAGTTTATTGTTGTCCACAGCAAGAAATGTTGGGCTCATGTCCCTGTGAAGGATAGAAGCAAATGCTTTTAGGTTTTGAATGGATATAGACTCCATTATGGTAGGGCATCCTGTCCTATTCACAAATGAGTGAAATTAATAAACAGAAATAAAAATTATGAAAAAAATACACACTCATGTTGAAACACCTCTGAATAAGACCACTATGCTTTATAGTATAAAACTCACAAGGCAGAGCAGCACATAAATGCCACTGATAGGAAACAATGTTTTAAGCAGCCTGTATTAAGATATGCTCACACATGTTTATCACATAAATTATAACATCTGTTTAATGAGACTTGCAATAAAAATATTTTAATGGCAAAAGACAGAATGGAAAACATGTTTTGAATCAACTGGTTTGCTTGGCTAGCACAGTACAAGAAGCGACAGTGGAAGAAGATCAATGATTATTAATAGCGGTGTCAAGTAACAGAACTAATTTATTAGTTTATTGCATCTCCCATTTACATTAACATGAAGTCTATGAATGCATCATTTGCAAATAATTGTCAACAATAAGTATATTTCATATAAATCACTTATCAGCTCACTATCTCATGTTAAATCCTAGTGTTAAAGCATTTAATGATCTGCTTTAGTACGTGTTTCAGAGTATTACTGAGTATTTGTTTAATATACAGCGACAGTGAAACAACAGCAGAAAACAAACACTTTTGACCCTCCTTTCTCATTTTTGTACTCATAAGGCCCTTTGCATGTTACACTTCAGATATGATTAACCAGTTAATTATGTCTTAAGTTGTAACCCAGCCACCTACTCATTGAATTACGGCACAATAAAACAGGGAATAAGCCACAGAGTTATTGCTCAGTTTTTGTGTAATAACTTTGTGAATAGTTCCCATCACTCCATAAATTGAATATGTGGCCAGTACTGGAGCCTTGAAGGGCTTCCTGAGACTGAAAGTGCTTGTCAGCTGATCAGGGCCCCCAGCTGTAGCAGTGCATCACGCCACAGGTCTCCATGTGCTTCTGCAGCTAGGCACCCCAGACAGATGATTCATACACTCAGCTATGGGAGTGCATGGGAGCCAAGGGCTCCATGTGCTTTCACAGCTGTGAGCACCAATCAGATGGCTAGTGCTCCTGGCCATGGAAGTACTGCATGCTGATGTGCAGGAGGAGCCCAGGTTCATGATCCTGGGCTTCCCCTGCACCAGCAATATGGCACAATAGGGATCTGATCCCCAGTCCCATACACATCTCGTACTGCACCCATGTGGCATGGCAGGACATGCGATTGTTGGGCTTGCAGATCACATCCCATTGCTCCTTTAATGGAATATCTGACAAATGCCAAAGTTTCCTCTTGCATAGTATTCAGGAATATGATCTTTGTCCAAAGCCCAGGGAAGTCTACTACTATTATTACTACTACTACTACTACTACTATTAGTGCCCAATAGTGCCCAATAGTGGTTGGTCCTTTCAAGCATAAATCATTATAAAACATTGGTTTTTCTTCCCTATTCTCCAACAAGGAGTAACTAATTCTCTCTGCATTATAGTATAGAATAATATTTTAAGATCAAGCATATTACAATAGCTTTGCAGTTATAAACTCAATTGTGGCCAAAATGGTAAAGAAATTAAACGTATTATTTGATTTTCATAAAACAGGACACGAGTCCTGAAGGGAAAATGAAAGCTCCTTTGACTACCCAGGTGGATGTTTGTTTCTCCCAGCTTTCACTGGTTTCCCCTCTGTCAGAATCAGTCTGCTGGAGTCTTCATGCCCTTCTGTCTGAAAAATCAAAAGAGCACAGAGCTCAGAGCCCCCTCCTGAGGGAGAGGCTGACAAGAGCTCTGTGACAGAACAATGAAAGAGTCACCGTTCTTAAAACACAGCCACCATTCTCTGCTCTGAGAATTATTTCTGTGTTTTATCCTGATGTAAATGTAAAAATGCATAAAGCAGTCTGGGGAAGAGGGACTGAAACTCAGAACTCCCCCACTGCATGCTGTAATTGTTAGGCTTCAATCACGCCACTCTTGCTTACTCTTCTAACCTCAGGATTTGCATTCTTTGTTTCACCCTAGCCATGTTTCAACCGCGGGGTTGGATGGTCCCCTTACTTCATCTATCCTATTGCCTCATGCCTTTCTAGGAGGCAAGAGATACTTATATGAACCTCTACAGGCTGATGAGGGAGTTTAACTTAGGTTCCTTACTTCCTGGGCAAGCATTTTAATCACTAGGCTATTACACAAAAAAAGGTTACCTCTCCTTCAGCTCTGTTTTCAGGGAAAGTGGTTGTTTCATCTTTGTGCTGAACACTGTTGTCAGTGCACATTAGGGGCTCTTTGAGCACAGCCTTGGACCCTCAAAAGACCTGCTCTTCTTTGCCCAGAATCTGTATCCAAATGGGACTTAAGTAGGAGGTACCTGTGAATGAGGGCACTATTGCTTTTGTCCAAGCTGCTCAGACTAGGACAGTTTGGGACATCCACAAAAGGCAGAACTCCACATTTCTAAGGGGCCATCAAGTAACAAAAAAAAAAAAAAAGAGGAGGTACATTACCACATTATTCACCTTCAGCACCAGGCAGCTGCTATGCAAGGATTTTTAGATCCAAAAGTACAAAGTTCAAATAAGTTCAATTTTACTTTATTTATCCTTTAATAGGTCTGGCCCTAAGCCTTTAACTATTCCAAAACCAGTACATATCTAATCTGATCTTTTATCTGAATTAGAATATAGAGAAAAATATCCCCTTTCCTCTTGTACACATTGCCAGCTTTTCTTGCTATTTCTAGAGTTAATCCTGTTCATTTAAAATTGATGAAGATGAGAGCTTGAAATTTAAACATAGGCAGATTTGTCATAAGAGAGGGGGAACAAAACAGCTTTTAAAACTAATAAAAAGCAATTTAGGAAAGTTTGAAAAGTGCAAGAGCTTTATTATAAAAAGTTAAATGCTTTGGTATTTGGAACATTTTCAGTACAGCACAAAGCAAAGAGCCCATGACTCATGTAATACATTAGAAGTTTAAATCAAGATTTTACAAATGCTTTGACGCCATTTCCAACTTTCCTGAAAATAATACTCCATTTGATCCAGGGCCTATGGTTTCTTTTACTGTGTCTTTCAGGCAGCAGATATATTGGAAAACCATGGACAGATCATTTTAAGTAAATTCTCCTATTTTTGCTTTCTGTGGAATTCACCTACTTACCTAACCTTGTAATTCTTTTCTATTAGTGTAATTTATTAACCGCTTTCCCTTTCTCTTAATGTCTTCCTACTAACCACAGAAATGTGATCATTGTTTACTGAAATTGGTTACTGACATCAATTCCAAATTAAGGATAGGCAAAACTTAAGATCATTGGATCACAGCAAAGTAGTACTTCATAAGGTAATCTAGTCCAGCCCCCTGCTCAAGGCAGAATCATTCCTAACTAGACCACTTCATTCCTGACTAAACCATTGTAAACCACTTAAATCCTTGTCCAAAATTAGACTGAATCAGAACCATATTTTAATCTATTGTATTGTAAAATCTAAAGAATTGTATAGCTATAATTAAGCTAATATTGACCAAACTTTCCATTTCTTGTTTCTAGGTAAGACTGGAAGGGCAACCTGTTTTCATGATATTTCCAATCTAAATTGGAAACCAATTGAAGACCCCAGCTGTCATTGTTTGTACAAGAATCCCCAGTTGAATATTTGGAGTGTAGAAGCATAATTTCTGGGATACCTGTGCACAAAATAAAACAGTCCGTTTGAGATTTACCTGCCAGTAGTTATTTTCTGTCACTGCTCAAGAAGTGGCATTGTTGGAAATGACATTGCAAAAATAAAGGGCATGGCATGGCTGACATTTTGATGATATGCTAGGGAACATCACCTTTCAGAACTGATATTTCCTGGTTCTGGCAGATCTCACCCATTCAAAGTACCTGTGGGCAGGTCAAGTTCAGACCATATTCTGGGTACTAGTTAGTCAGTCCATCTCTACAGATTTTAGATTTTTATTTTCTATATGACATTTCTAGAACACAGCTTTAAAAATAAAAGCTCAATATGCATTAAGGAAATGACATGGAGAATGCTGAATACAGTGTAGCAAATAAGCTTCCTCAGCATGGCTATGATCTCTTGTGTGTACTTCTGTACACCTGTGCTCCCTCGGTGGGAGTTGCTGCATCTCCCTGTGCAAGTTTTTGAGGAAAGAGATTGAGCAGTAAATGGTGTTTAAAAATGCATGGCAGTTCACTGTTTCCCCCACCTGCCGACATATATATATTAGTATGCAGGGGTGGGAGAGCCCATATGTCACAAAGGCCACTCATGCACACTTGGGGAGGCTTAGGGGGAAGAAGGGTAAAGATCCCTTCCTCTCCCTGGTCCCACAGAACAATCTGTTTTCCTTGCTTGGCTTGAGCATTGAAATCACCATTATCCTCTGTGGCAACTTGCTGTCTATTCACTAGCTATAGTACTCACATGAATAATATGTAGTTCATTTAATGTACAGTCTCATTGTCACAACACTGTTAGCACTGTAATAATTTTGAATTTTAATTTAAAAAATACTCCTCTTACTGCCCACATCATTCAAGCATAGACACATTTTGAAAGTGATGAGAGGAAAGTACAAATCTGCTCACTCATTAGAACTCTGCTAATCCAGCTATGGAGGTAGCAACACAGGTGAGAATGTTGGACCATCATGCACTCTTCTGGAAGGAAAGGTTGCAAACTAGTAAATACACATAAGAAAAAAGAAATAAAATTTTACTTCCACAATGACAGGTGGATGGAATATTAGAAGATTGGACCTTGTCTGCACTATGCCCTCAGCACTCCTGGGGCTCCTTACTTATGAGCATGTGCTGTCCAGCTGCTCCTACATGAGGGCCTGGGAATGAGGCAGTGCAAACATTTGGCTGGTTCCTTCTTGTCACTTGTCAAGATGCTTAGGATGAGTACTGGCCAGAATAGCTTTGCTGCCTCATCATTTCAAGCTTTGGTGTGTATATGTAGAAACTAGTAGGAGCATGTTTGAAGGCAATCTCCCTGGGAGTAGTGGGAACACAGACATACCTCAAGAGTCACCAAGGGTGAAAAAGAAGAGCTATATCTGAGCTCCCAACATGAGTCCTTTGTAGAAACAATATAACTTAAACAATGTTTCTGAAAATCATGTGAAAGTCATGAAAGTGATAGAACACTATGATTTCTTGAGAAATACAATATTATATAATATGACCCCCTAATAGGAAGAATATATAGTAATTATAGGATCATAGGAAAGTAGGGCTGGAAGGGAGCTCACAAGGTCATCCTGTCCAGCCCCTTGCTCAAGGCAGAATCATCCCTGACTAAACCATCCCACTCAAGTATCTATACAACCTGCTTTTGAAAGTTTCCAAGGATGGAGAATGCACAACTTCTCTAGGTAACGTATTTCAAGGCTTGACAACCCTTGTAGTCAGAAAGTTCCTCCTAACTCCAAACTAAAATTCCTCTATTGCAGCTTGAGGCACTGCTCCTAGTTCTGCCCCTTATGGACATAGACAAAACCTCATCTCCAACCTCTCTGAATCACCCTTTAGATATTTGAAGACTTACCAAATCCCGCCTCAGTTTTCTCTTCTCCAAACTAAATAACCCTAGTTCTTTCAGCCTTTCCTCATTCGTCTCGCCTCTCAGCCCCCTAATCATTTTTGTTGCTCTTTGCTAGACTCTTTCCAATCTGTCCACATCCTTCTTGAAGCGTGGTGCCCCAAACTGCACAAACTACTGTAAATGAGGCCTCACCAGTGCTGCATAGAGTAGAAGATTTACTTCCCTTGATTTGAAAGTGAGACTCCCATTATACAACCCAGGATGCAACAAGAGCACACTGTCATCTCATATTCAAGCATATGGTCCACCGCAGGTCCTGTTCTGCAGTACTGCAGCCTAGCCAGTCATTACCCAGTCTGTATTTGTGCATGCAATTACTCAAGGACTTTGCACTTGTCCTTGTTAAATGTCAACTGATTGATTGGAGACCAGTTCTCCAGTTTGTCAAGTCATTCTGGATCCTAACCCTATCATCCAGAGTGTCTGCAACTCCATCCAATTTGGTGTCCTGTGCAAATTTTCTAAGTATACCCCTGATTCCATCATCCAAATCATTAAATGAAAATATTAAACAATACTGGACCCAGGACAGATCCCTGGGAAACCCCACTCCATACCTCTTCTCAAACAGACATCGAGCCATCAATGATTACTCACTGGGTGCACTTACATGTGTCTCTATGGGAACTTTGTTACTGGGCCATCATTTAGTATTGTGCCATGCATACTGCGCACATTTATTTTTAGTTGCTATTTTGCCATAGTAATGTGCTATAATGAGGGAGCACCTTGCTATGGTGACGCAGCTGTGGCATCGTGGTTTGTGACCGCCAACACTACATCACTGTAGCACATTGTTATGGTGACGCAGCATCACATGTAGTTGTGCCCAGAGTATGATGATTCAACCAGTTATGTACCCACCTTGTAGTACTTTCATCTAGTCTGTATTTCCTTAGCTTGTTAATAACGTAATGAGAGACAGATTTGCTAAAGTCAAGGTATATTACATCCATTGCTATCCCTCTACCCACAAGGTCTGTCACCTTATAATAGAAGTAAATCAGCTCCTCTGATTTGGGCTCAACTCATTCTATATGCCCATTTTCTCCATGTACATAATTAAAAGGTAAATTTAGAGCTTATACATCAATAATACTAATCACTAAGTATCTAGTTTAGAAGACATCAATTATTGCTGAAGTTTCCATCACTTTTCATTGTAGGGCCAAATGCTTTCCCACCCACCACATGCAGAAGTGAATGAGTGAGCTTGGTATAAAGTTGATTTCATGTGAACTGGTAGTTAGGGAAGGAGATACTAAGTTCCTGGCAACAGGGATCCAGACTGATGTTAAAAGTGCTCTGCCAAACTCCTCCTGTGTATGCAACCAGGTTAACTCATTAGTATATACAGATCCACATAGTTGGTGCACCAGTAATTCTTTGCCATTCACATTCTATTCAGCAACACTTAATGATAAAGATCCTTCACCAATGGTTCCCAAATCATGCAATAGAACCATTCCAATTCCACTGTCTGAAGCTCTTAAAGAGTATGGCACATGCTTAGCCCTTCACAGCCTATATTACAGTAGTATAATGAGGAGGAGGAGTTGAAAACTGGGCAGCAGCTTTGAATACCACCTTTGGGAGGAGGAAAAATAGCTGCCGCTGCCCTGTTACTGCACTTAATAGATTGCATATCCTTTATGCTAGAGAAACATGTGCTATATAATACCCTGAAGTTATAGATTGAAATAAGTATTATATTTTAGATACTTAACTGTTTTTATTTCTGACATTTCAGATTCCAAGGTTATATAAAACTTGATGCTGCACTGCACTTAAGGTTTACTAGGGAAAAAGAATTGCTATAAACATATATAATTTTTCAAGGGCTCATTTTAAAATTTCTATTCAGCTATCATAAATCACTTTTAAGTTACTCAAACTAGAAACAGGTGAACTTGAAGAGGTTCAAAGGTGAGCTTGCAAGTTGGGATACTGTTCTGGTTCCTTCTCCGAGCTATCCAAATCAATGTGTTTTCACAATTGGGCTGGAAATTTCACAGAAAAGTCTCTCAAAAGTCCCTAAAAGTTCCTCAACAGTTTGACGATTTTACTTGGAATTTAGGCTATCTGATCATTGCCATTTTGTCCCCTCCTTTCCCTTTTCTCTGAACACATCTTTCTCTAATACATCCTCCTGGCTTGTTTCTTTTGCTCCACCCAAATGGCTCCTATTGTTTTTTATCCCAGTATTTTCATCATCTCCATATCCTTTTGCCCACCTAGAGCTCCATCACTTTCTTGCTCTGAAGTTTCATTTAAACAAGTTTTTTAAAATTGCCCTCCTGCTAAATGAAATACATAATTGCTATTAAGACAATGGGTTCATTAGGTAAACTTAGGGTATTTAGCTTGATATGAGTTCTAGTGCAACTCAGGTTGATTCAGGAAAGTCGAGTCACCAGCCAAAGAGCAGGGAGGAGTGTGTTAAGAATTAATGAAGCCTCAGATTTACAATGGGAAACATAAAGCACTTCCATTGCTATTGCTCCAACCCTGGGCTGGAGGAGAAGTGCATAAGTCTTGTGAAGGAACATAAGTTGTTGAACAAGATAGAGTAATACATATACAGTTTAGTGTAATAGTAAAGTGACACAATGACTTTTATCAATAAGTACTTTTCTTATTAAACCAGCTCTGGTCTCCAACTTATTTTGAAGAAGAAATTGCCCATGCTGTAAAATCCATCAATTTCTTTGGTACATGTATTTGGTATTTCAATAAAGAGGCCTAGAATTCAAATTGGTATGTGAAATGAATTTCTTATTTCAACTTCTTGTTCTTACAGGTGTTTTTAAAGTTACATATATTGTATTTATTGTTACAGACACTATATGGACACAAAATATTTACTCAGAAGAGTTTAAAATCAAGTTTTAAAAAAGTGGGCTCTGCAACAAAAAATAGAAAAGAAGGAAAAGAGTAAGAATGCAAGTTTTTAGTGTTTAACTAACTGCTTAATGACAATGCTCAAAATGTAGTAGTGCAGTAGGTGGGGAGATCTGCTCTTCATGACAGATCATTCTTTGAATAAACAGAAGTGGTTTCTACCCAGAATATTAAAACAGCATATTTCAGGAATTTGAATTGCTTTCTAAAAATTGCATAAACTACTCCTCATAATCTAACTGGAATGCTCAGGATCATGGAAGATTTTTGTTTCTTGATAAGTATAAAGAAAAGCTTTATCTACATTACCCTAACCAAATCAAATATATACTTAATACAATTAAAGTCATGAAATACTGGGATTAGCACACTGAACTTCGAGTAGGTCACTCTGAGGATCTATAATTTATGCAGTTTCAAGCGCTACAGACTCAAGGAACAGGTTAAAGTTTAGGCACATCTGCAACCTATTTTATACCAGGAAACTGTTAGTGAATTATCATCTTACACAGTTGATGTTTTTTTTAATAGGCTTGATGACAATTCCCTTGATAATGTGAACACAGAAATTGATCTCATGGATCTCATGGATGCTAATATAGAAACTGAATCTGCAAATCATGGAATTCTTCAAGAAGTAAGGGAAAAATGTTGGCCCCACTGGAGTCAATAATGGAATATTTACTAAATGCAAATGTGCTCATCCTTCATCATAAATGTATGACTTGAAGATTAAAGTGAAGAGGTGCAGCATGTGGATGTGTAATGTTGTGGCACACTAACACCATGGCAACTGAGAGCTAGATCCAGAAAGTAGTGCTAGGCTCAGCAATGCAATGCCTAACCCTTTGGAACTCTACTGTCTAATTTGGAGCCCTGTGTTAAGCATTTATGAACAGGATCCACAAAAACCCATACGCTCAGCAAGGAGCTAAGAGGATGGTTTGGGCCAAAACTCTGCCTCTCACAGAGAGTTACACATTTAACTGCAAAATTTAGGAAAGCATATGGCAGAATACGGTATTGATCCCAGGTCTCACAAGTCTTATCCTAATTCTCTAATCACTAGATTATCCTTATTCTCTAACACAGAAGAATCATAGAAAATTAGATGTGGAAGAGACCTGAGGAGGTCATCTAGTTGAACTCCCTGCTCAAAGCAGGACCATCCCCAACTAGATCATCCCAACCAAGGCTTTGTCTAGCAAGGTCTAAAAAACCTCCAAAGATGGGGATTCCATAACGTCTCTAGGTACCCTGTTCCAGTGCTTTACTACCCTCCGAGTAAGAGAGATTTCCTAATATCTAACTTAAACTTCCCTTGCTCCAACTTGAAACCAGTTCCTCCTTGTTCTATTATCTGCCACCACCGAGAAGAACAGGCCATCTCTGTCCTCTTTGGAACCACCCTTTAGGTAGTTGAAAGCTTCTATTAAATCCCCCCTCAGCTTTCCCTTCTCCAGACCAAATAAGCCCAGTTCCTTCAGCCTCTCCTCATATGGCCCCAGCCCCCTAATCACTTTTGTTGCCCGCTGCTGGACTCTCTTCAATCTGTCCACATATTTTCTGTAGTGGACAACATCATACAAAGTATTCCAGTTGTAGCCTCACCAGTGCTGAATAGAAGGGAACAATCATTTCTTTCAATCCATTGGCCATGTTCCTACTAATGCAACCCAGTATGCCATTAGCCTTCTTTGCACCAGGGGCTCACTGTAGGCTCATATTCAGTTTATCATTCATTGTAAGCTCCAGGTCCTTTTCTGCAGAGCTGCTGCTTAGCCAGTTGGTCCCCAGCCTGCACCAGTGTATGGGATTGTTCTGCCATAAGTGCAGGACTTTGTACGTATTCATATTGAACTTCATGAAATTTCTTTTAGTTCAATCTTCCAATTTGTCAAGGTCTCCCTGAATCCTAGCCCTGCTCTCCAGTGTATTTACTGGCCTACATCTATCAGTGGAGTTCTAAAATAGGTTAGTTCAATACTGAGACCCTGCTTCCCAATATGAAGCTGCTACTTGCAAGGGAAGGGAGAAATGGGAATACAGCTTCCCCTCTCCCACAGGGAAACCCCTTTAAGTGATGCACTGGCCAATGGAGCATCTTACTCTGTTTCTACAATTCACAAAGCTAAACACAGACACATGTTAGCTGAATACTGCTGGCAGGTTCTTGAAAGAAGGGACCAGCAGTCACTGGGGAAGCCCCTGTTCCCCGGAGCACTACCAGGAGTGACCAGGAATAACGGTCACAAGCTGGCAGAGGGTAGGTTTAGGTTAGATATCAGGAGGCGCTACTTCACGGTCAGGGCGGCTGGGATCTGGAACCAACTTCCAAGAGAAGTGGTGCTGGCTCCTACCCTGGGGGTCTTTAAGAGGAAGCTTGATGAACACCTTGCTGGGGTCATTTGATCCCAGTACTCTTTCCTGCCATGGCAGGGGGTTGGACTTGATGATCTGCTCAGGTCCCTTCCAACCCTAGAAATTATGAAACTATATTCTATGTATACGTTTTATGATCTGTATCTTTGTAGTTTAGTTATAAGCATATATTAATTCAGTCAATTTCTTCCTGTTACACTTCTGCATTTCATCTATTTCCAAGCAAGCTAAATTTGATGTCCTCTGACCTGGGCTGTAGTTTTTCTCATCTCCTGGGTTAAAAAGTGTTATGAAAAGTCCATCCAGATCTTCTTGTGAATCTTTACTTCTCAGATTTAACCCTTTCCTTCAACTTACAGGACTGCTTATTAGACTCAGCTTGTTGGGAATATAAAGTTATTCTCCCAATTATTAATGTTTTACCCTTTTCCATTATTTAAAAAAAATCACAAACAACTTTGCATTTTCCTCAATGTCCAGCACAAAGCATGTCTTTCCATATTTAGCATCTTTCCATACATATTCAATTACAAATTTCCCCTGTTTCCTTTCATTGGTTGCCATGGCAAAATTTCAAAAAACATAAAATGCCTTTTTGATTTCAAAACCATGCCATTAAAAGCTTTAACACTTAGCAAGAGTGAAATTGCTCAGCTATGAACTAGTTCAAGAACCCAGCCAATTTGATACTTACAACTACTTATCTCCCCAACCAATAAGCTCTCACCCCTTTTCAGCTATAAATTTGTCCTGTGGTTTGTTCAGTGTGCATTTTTTACTGGTTAGAGTGTAAGAAAAACAAACAAACCGCATCTTAATTAGCCACTAGGCTACAGCTTCTAACCATCTGCACTTTTGTCCAATTTAGTGTTATCAATCATAGACCTTGATCAGACCAACTGCTGAGGAGGAGACCAACTCTCCAGAGGAGATTCAACTGATTAATGTTGAATTAATCAATTGAATCCTGCACAATTTATCCCTTTCCTAACTAGTTTCTTAAGTGAAGAAAGGTACTGTTAAGACTATCCAAAATGCTGGCATAAAACTAGTAAATCATCATAACAGAAACAAAAGCAGACAAGAATAAAAGATTACACTTCTGCATTTCATCCCTCTGCAACTAAGGTACATTTGACATTCTCCAACTGGTCTGTAATTTTCCTCAGCTCCTAGGTTAAAAAGTGTTAAGACAGCTAGCTCCATCCCACTCTGCCTGTGATTTTCTTACCAAATGTTTCTTCCTCTACTTTTCCTCAGAAACCACAGGACATGGTAGGCACATCCAGATAAGCACAGTTGTGAGGTTTGCAGTGCCACCTACCACACAGTCCAGTCCAGAGTTTTCTGTGCTGCAAGAGCACACTGATCAAACATGCACTGGACAAGCTCCACCCAGCAGGATCGCCATAGCTGCAGGTCTAGGAGGCTCCCAGGACCTCAGATAAGGTCGCTGGGGCCAGCAGTGCTGGATCCCAGCCTCCCCTATGACACCAGGGGTAACTTGCCATGTGCCAAAACGAGCGTGGCACAGGTGTCCCCAGGGAACCAAACATCTGGACACACCTGATGGTAGCAAACCTGACTATATCCAAGATTATTTCCAATGCGTCTGCATGCGTCTGAAAGTTCAGTTTTTGTAAAAGAAAGTACAGTACAGCTAGTCAAAAAGCTGACGCTTTCCTCGTCAGAGGACCCTTGATAATTAGACCAACCCAAATGCTCAGTTGTCACTGAAAGGCATCAAATCAGACAAGATTTAACTCTCTGAGAAAGTTCTATTTTCAAAGTGTAAGAATATTTATCTGCACATACAGGGGTGTTTCAGAAATTAACAGCAAAGCAGCTGCCCACACCATAAATGCTGACCTCGTGAAGGAACATCTTGAGAAGCTGGATACCTTCAAGTCAGCCAGCCCTGACAATCTGCACCCCAGGGTACTCAAGGAGCTGGCAAGCATCATAGCCCAGCCCCTCGCATGGATCTTTGAAAACTCCTGGCGCTCTGGTGTAGTGCCCGAAGACTGGAAGAAGGCCAATGTGGTGCCGATCTTCAAGAAAGGGAGGAGAGTGGATCCAGCTAACTACGGGCCCATTAGCCTGACTTCTATCCTGGGGAAGATCTTAGAAAAGTTTATTAAAGAGGCCAGCCTTGATGGACTGGCCCAGGCTAACATTCTAAGGGATAGCCAGCACGGGTTTGTTGCGGGTAGGTCTTGTTTGACCAATCTCATTTCCTTCTATGACCAGGTGACCTATCACCTGGACAGGGGAGAAGAGATTGATGTCATATATCTTGACTTCAAAAAAGCCTTTGATCTGGTATCCCACGATCACCTCTTGGCCAAACTGGCCAGTTGTGGCCTTGGCTCCACCATGATCTGCTGGCTGGGAAACTGGCTCCGTGGTCAGACCCAGAGGGTTGTAATCGATGGCAGTCACTCATCGTGGTGCCCTGTGATCAGTGGGGTCCCTCAAGGCTCTGTCCTGGGACCCATCCTGTTCAACATCTTCATTAATGATATGGACATTAGAGTCAGGAGTGGACTGGCCAAGTTTGCCGATGACACCAAACTTTGGGGCAAAGCATCCACGCCAGAAGATAGGCAGGTGATCCAGGCTGACCTGGACAAGCTCAGAAAATGGGCGGACGAGAACCTGATGGTGTTTAACACTGAA
The DNA here is from genome assembly GCF_052110815.1 of Crocodylus siamensis. NCBI lineage: Eukaryota > Metazoa > Chordata > Crocodylia > Crocodylidae > Crocodylus > Crocodylus siamensis. The sequence continues at coordinate 60,128,622 of NC_143396.1, forward strand.
AAATGCAAGGTTCTCCACCTTGGGAGGAAAAACCTGCAGCATCCTTATAGGCTCGGCAGTGCTACGTTGGATAGCACTACAGAAGAAAGAGACTTGGGGGTCATCATTGACCACAAGATAAACATGAGCCTCCAATGCGATGCTGCGGCTAGTAAAGCGACCAAAACACTGGCTTGCATCCATAGATGCTTCTCGAGCAAATCCCAGGATGTCATTCTTCCCTTGTACTCGGCCTTGGCGAGGCCGCAGCTGGAGTACTGCGTCGAGTTTTCAGCTCCACAATTCAAAAAGGATGTGGAGAAACTTGAGAGAGTCCAGAGGAGAGCCACGTGCATGATCAGAGGTCAGGAAAACAGATCTTACGATGACAGGCTGAGAGCCACGGGACTCTTTAGCCTGGAAAAGCGTAGGCTCAGGGGTGATCTGATGGCCACCTATAAGTTTATCAGGGGTGACCACCAGGATCTGGGGGAAAGTTTGTTCACCAGAGCGCCCCAAGGGATGACGAGGTCGAACGGTCACAAACTCCTGCAAGACTGTTTCAGGCTGGACATAAGGAAGAATTTCTTTACTCTCCGAGCCCCCAAGGTCTGGAACAGTCTGCCAGCGGAGGTGGTTCAAGCACCTACATTGAACACCTTCAAGAGTAAATTGGATGCTTATCTTGCTGGGATCCTATGAGCCCAGCTGACTTCCTGCCCTTTGGGCAGGGGGCTGGACTCGATGATCTCCCGAGGTCCCTTCCAGCCCTAATGTCTATGCAATCTATGGCTGTGACCAAGTGGGACGCTACACAGCAGCAGGGAACACTGATGGAAGCAGTGTTGAATGCATCCATCATTTTACACTGAACATATGATGCTATTAAGCATATTTTTGTTGCCCTACAGAAATGATGTGGACAAATTGGAGAGTCCAGCAGAGGACAACAAAAGTGGTTAAGGGGCTGGAGCACATGACTTCTGAGGAGAGCCTGAGGCAACAAGGCTTATTTAGTATGGAGAAGAGAAAACTGAGGAGGGATTTAATAGCAGCCTGCAACTACCAGAAAGGTGGTTCCAAATAGGATGGAGCTAGACTCTTTTTAGTAGCAGAAGATGACAGAACAAGAAGCAATGGTTTCAAGTTGCAGCAAAGGAAGATTAGGTTAAATATTAACAAAATCTCTCGGATTACCATCTCTCTCGGATGGTAGTAAAGCACTGGAACAGGCTACCCAGAGAAGTTGTGGAATCCCCCTCTTTGGAGGTTTTTATGACCTGGCTAGACAAAGCCTTGGTCGGTATGAACTAGTTAGGGATTCATATATTCACAGATGTAGGGTCGGAAAGGACCTAAGTAGATCATCAAGTCTGACCCCCTGCCCTGGGCAGGAGAGAATGCAGGGCTCATATGAACCCAGCTAAGTAATTGCCAAGCCTCCTCTTAAAGACCCCCAAGGTAGGAGCCAGCACCACTTCCCTTGGAAGTTGGTTTCAGATCCTAGCCACCCTGACAGTGAAATAGTGTCTTCTAATGTCCAGCCTGAACCTACTCTCAGACAACTTATGGCCATTATCCCTTGTTACTACGGGAGGTGCACAAGTGAACAGGGTCTCTCCCATTTCCCACTGGTCCTCCTGGTAAGTTTGTAGATGGCCACCAGGTCTCCTCAGCCTTCTCTTGCAAAGGCTGAACAGGTTCAGGCCCCATAGCCTCTCCTCATAGGGTCTGCCCTGCTGTCCCCAGATCATGAGAGTGGCCCTCCTCTGGACCCTCTCGCTGCAGGCCATATCTCTCTTAAAGGGAAAACTGGATGCAATACTCCAACTGTGGCCTGACCAGTGTTGCATAGAGGGGGAGGATCACGTCCTTGGCCCTGCTTGTGATGCATCTGTGGATGCATAACAAGGTGCAGTTGGCCTTACTGACTGCATCCTCACATTGGTGGCCCATGTTCATTTTGGAATTGATAATGACTCCAAGATCCCTTTCTGCCACTGTGCTTTCGAGAAAGGAGTTCCCCAGCCTATAGGTATGCTGCCGGTTCTTACTCCCCAAGTACAATACTCTGCACGTGTCAGTATTGAATACCATCCTATTCTCATCTGCCCACCCCTGTAACTTGTCCTGGTCCTGCTGTATCCTGTCCCTCCTTTCTAGCATGCCCACCTTACCCCAGATCTTGGTGTCATCAGTGAATTTGAACAGGGTGCTTTTCGCCCCCTTGTCCAAGTTGCTAATAAAGAGATTAAACAATGCGGGCCCAAGGACCAAGCCCTGGGGGACCCCACTGCCCACATCCCTCCAGGTCGAATATGACCCGTCCACCACCACTCTCCAGGCACGGCCCCTCAGCCAATTTGAGACCCATCTGACTGTGTAGGCATCAATGCCAGTTGTCTAGCTTTTTAATGAGAATGGGGTGGGAGACTGTGTCAAAAGCCTTCCTGAAGTCCAGAAAGACTACATCCATGACACCTGTGTTCAACAATTTTGTGACCTGATTGTAGAAGGCAATCAGGTTTGTCTGACAGGATCTGCCCCTACTGAACCCATGCTGGTTGCCCCCGAGCACCATCCCTCCAGCTGCTCCTTCCCAGATGTGTTCCTGGATAATCTTCTGAAAGAGCTTCCCCAGGATCAAAGTAAGACTAATGGGCCTATAGTTGCCTGGGTTCTTCTTCCTCCCTTTTTTGAAAATGGGGACCACATTGGCCTTCTTCCAGTTGTCTGGAACTTGGTCAGAGTATGACAAGTGCTCTTAAAGCCATGCCAGGTGCCCCTTGATAACCCTTGCCAATTCCCTCAGCACCCTGGGGTAGAGAGCATCTGGACCTGCTGGTTTGAACCACCCAGCTCCTCCACCAGTTCCCTAACTCAGTCCTTCCTGACCCTTGGCCTATCAGAGTCTCTCCTGAGTCCATCCTGAATCTCAGTGGGGAGTCCTGGTCCCTGCACAAAAAAAAAAGGAGGCAAAGAAATTGTTAAAAAGGTCTGCGCCTTTTCCTCTGGTGCAACCACCAGATTGCCAAACATATCTTGCAGGGTCCACGTTACCCGGTGCTTTCTTCATACTCCCTATGCATTTAAAAAAGGACTTTTTGTTGTCCTTGATGCTAGCCCTTGTTCTGTATCTGCCTTAGGTTTCCTAACAGCCCCCTACAAGCCCAAGTGATGGAGGTATAGTCCTCTTTGATGATAGCCCCTTCCTTCCACAGGGTGTACACCTCTTTTTTTTTTTTTTTTTACTTTCATTACTTTCAGGCATTACTGAATGCCTTTGGTGAGCCAGGAGGGCTTTTGAGCAGTCTTGCCCTCTTTGATTCTCATTGGGACTGTCACCCCTTGGGCTCAGAGGATCGTCTACTTAAGATATGACCACTCACCTTGGACACCCAGCTCCCCAACTCTCCAGGACCCCAGTGCCTCTCCTACCAATCTCCTCAACTCATTGAAGTTAGTCCTCTTGAAGTCAAGGGCTACTGCTTTACTGCAGGCCCTTGGCACCCTGCGCTGTATGGTGAATTCCAGTAGGTGATGATCACTGTCACTCAGGTGGTTGAGAACCTGGATTCCCTTCACCAGATCATCGCCTGTGGTCAGAACCAGGTCCAGGACAGCATTCTCCCTGGTGGGACTGTGTACCTTCTGGGTTAAGTGGAGGCCCTGTATCTCAGCAAGGAACTTTTGTGAGCAGTCTGACCTGGCTGAATGCTCCTACCAGCAGATGTCCAGGTAATTTAGATCACCCATGATTACATTCCTTGCCTTATGTGCCCCTGAAAGCTGGCCTGGGAATTCACGGTCCAGCTCTTCCCCTTGGGGATGGTCCTGCTTTGAGCAGAGGATTCAATTAAATGACCTCCTGAGATCCCTTTCAACCCCAATTTTCTATGATTCTATATGAACAACATGGCTGCACAGCTGCCAGTGTGCAAAGAACAGCAGCTTTCTGTTATTTGCTTTTTGTAAGTAGAAGGTATACCTGCCACCAGTAAAATGTACTATAGGGTTCTGGCACAATACAGTGACAACTGTATAGTTCAAAAGGAGGTTTATGAGTGGACAATGATCAAAAATGGCCACACATTCATAGTGGATGAAGTCTGGGAAGGATCTCACAATGCTCAAGCAAGGTATTCTTCTCTGGTGCAACATTGTGAGGCCACCTGGTGCATAGGTGACTCCTGAGACTTTGCACTGACTAGGGTTTGAAATCTTACTGCATCTACAGTCAGACTGTTCTACAGTCCAGGTCTTATGCCAACTGATTATCACCTGTGTAGCCCATTAAAGGATGCCACTGTGGACACAGATTTGCCTGTGATATGAGGTACAACTCAATGTAGGAGTGAGTGTCATAGCTATCAAAAACTTTCTGTGTGCATGGTATCAAGAACGTGCGACTCACTGGAATATCCGTGTTGCAAAACATGGCAACTATATAAAGCAGCAATGTGGTCTAGTAAATGAACATTTTATGTATAATGATCTTAGATTTAAATTGCCATTAATTTCTGAAACACTCTAATAGTTTGCTTTTAATTGAGGTTAACTGGAATGAATGATACTGACTTGTTCATAAATTTACTTCCTTCTCTATCTAACATATTCATCAAGTTTCACGCTAGAGTGAAAAATTAAAGAGTTCATTAATATTTTGGTTCCTTTGTATAGACATCACAGGCTTCAGGAAGCTTTCTGTTAGCTTTAGCTTAAGTCAGTAATACATTATGTAACATAATTCACTATGCTTTATCAGTATGCTTTCAATAAAACTATAGTGCAAGCTTAATATATTATTTTGATTGTAATAAGATCATAGAGTTGTAAGGGACTTAAAGTTCAAGACAGGATTATCCCTATCTAAACCATCCATGGCAAGTGCTTGTATTATTTTCACTTAAAAACCTCCAAATGATAGGTTTTACAACCTCGAAGAGAATCTGTTGCTTACAAGTGACAGTCTTGTTGATACAGGTCCTGTTGATACACCCAAGAATGCTATTAGTATGTTTTTCAACATTTTTTACACTGTTTTCATCTTCATATTGTAGGTCCAGTATAATCCATATTACTACAGCCCAGTTAGTCACTAGTCACATGTGTCCAAAGTCTCTGTTAACAAGAAAAGCAAGTACAGAAGTGCCTCCTACTTCTACTGCCTCTATCCACACCTTTTGTTGTCTTCCAGGACTTAACAGGGTACATAGTGGATACTCCGGCAGTACTGAAAACAGAGAGAAAGACAACCAAATGTCTGGCATAACTCCTCCTGACTTAAGAATAGTTTCCACGTCCCATTTTTACATAGGCTGAATATAGTGTCCAAATTTTTAAATTTATGGTAAATGATTCCCCTCTTAAAGTCTCCCTATTAAAAGTTATTGCCACTTTTCTGGTACTGTCAGGGAGAATTTAATAGTAGAGAACTTAAATGTTAGTGGATCAGAAGACCATCATCTCATTCCTGCTTGTCCTTTCACCTTATCGTAACACAGACACCCTTTTTTTTTTTTTTAAATATGGAGAGGGATATGCGTCTTTTAGCAGTTTATTCTCACACTTTTTTTGTGGGGGAGGGGAGAAGGAAGGGCAACTGCAAGAACTTCTCTCATTTCTCAAAGGCTAGGAGTAAAGCTCAGGGAACCTGAAAGAGCATACTTACCATGTGTCCTTTTCCATTACTAACTTTAAAAATGCATCTAAAGAAAATTAGTTTTTGTTCCGAGTCCCAGATGCCATCCATTGCTGGGAGGAAAAAAAAAGGACTCAACTGTTTCTTAAGAAGATTACATCAGAAATGAAGAAGAAATCCAGAGTCTGATTCAAAACCTTTCTATCTCTATACTTAGTGTAATGGCCAGAGGCACTGCCTACATTTACAGTAGTGAAGGAAACAAAAACTCCAACTGCTATCAATATTTTGCTAGAATCAAAGGTAAACCTTAAATAACTTTGGTTGATGTGTCCCTTGGTTGAACCAGAATATCACACTTGACACGTATGAATCCTTCATGGCCATTTGATTAGAACTGGGGAAATGTGAACAAATAGAAAACGAAATAAAAAGAAAACTGAATAGTATTTATACACGTTTTACTGACATCAGCGTAACTACATCAGAAGGAAGAATGCAAGTTAAAATGCGAAACACAAGTATAAATCAGGGAGCAGTCAGTTTAAAATGTTGTTTCATTTTCTGTAATCCATATTTCATGATTTTGTCCTGAAGCAAATGATTTCCTCATTTGAAACCAATTCATGGTATTTCTATATTAAGGCTTATTCTGACAGATAGAGATGAATTGATCATTGAAATGAAAAGTCCATAGCTCACTAGGTACACACGATAATAATCTAAATCAAATTTCTATGTACAAATAACCCCTTTCGGTTACATACTTGGTGATTCTTGAGTGGTAAGTTTTTCCCCCTTCAAAATTAAAAATAATTGTGAGAAAAGCTGAGTGAAGAAAATGTGCATTTTTCATATTTTTATGTGCACGTTTCCCTATGCACACCCCCCCCCAATAGGAATGGTTAAAGAATACATCCTGATTAGGAAAGGAAGCAAAATAGTAATATATACAAAATACAGAAAAATGGAAAAGCTGACAGGAGGCAGTATAAATTAGCAGTTAGATAATGCAAACAAAAAAGTTTCAGTAAGAAATAAATCTAAGGTTAGTAGGGTTAAGAAGATAAGAAATTCAAAGGCATAAATTGGTTAGTAAGTAAAGTTGATAAACTAATAAATTTTTATGTATAGGAGACCAGTAATACTCGATACATATTCAGATTCAAGAATAAAGTCACATGATGCATTTGTTTCTTACAATGATGCAAAAAAGTTGGTGGCGAGGTAAATAATAGGGAAAGGTAAATCAGTTTCATTAACTGGGACTCCTCTAAGTGTGACACTTTTGAACAAAGAACCTTTTAATACACTTACATGGGAAGTCACAAATTAAGAAACAAATAATACAAGCCATATTTGAAAGATGGAAGATTATGTCTTAGAAATTATAAAAAGAATTTAAGGTGTCATGGTGAATGACCAACTGAACATGAGTTTCCAGTACAATGTAACTAAGATGATGAATGCATCAGTTTTGTCCAAAAGCAAGGAAACAACAAGTAGAAGTACGTTTGGTGTTACTTCTGAATAGCTGACCAAAACGTAAACTATTCCATTTCTGAGATTTTATTTTTAAATGGTTCAGTCTAATTATGGCCAAATAATTCTCTTTCAAATATTCCCTTTTAAAATTACACATCTGAAAAAACATTTCCATTTTTTTTTAGTATTAATGTTACCAGCAGCAAGTACTATTTTAATGGTTTCCAGTGTAATTTACTAAACTCTGAATAGTTTAATTTCCTTCAATCCTGATTTCGTCAACTGCATGAACTTTGAATGAAGCAGAAACATCCAGGACAGCCTGTTTCTGCTTAGTAACTTGCTGTTTGCTGCAGATTTCTTCAACTTGGACATCAGCCTTGTCTCTCTGGATCAAGGAAAAACCTTGATCAGGTCAACCATGATTTCTTATTCCATATTGTGGAAGCCTTTAGTTTTGGGTCTCCTTTTACTCTGACCATCCAGTTCCTGTAACTGAGTATCTCTGGCCTCCTGAAAATGAGCAGAGCATAATCATAGAATCATAGAAGGCAGGTCGGAAGGGACCTTGTAGATCTTCAAGTCCGACTCCCCGCCTGGGCGGGAGAAAAGACTGGACTCAAGTGAGTCCAGCCAGGTAGGCATCAAGCCTCTTCTTAAAGCTCCCCAGGGTAGGAGCCAGCACCACTTCCCTTGGAAGTTGGTTCCAGCTCCTAGCCGCCCTGACTGTGAAGTAATTCTTGCGGACGTCTAATCTAAACCTACTCTCTAATAAATTGTGTCCATTGTTCCTTGTCATGCCAGGGGGCGCTAGGGGAAACAGTGTCTCCCCTAAACCCTTCTGGTCCCCCCTAGTGAGTTTATAGACAGTCACCAGGTCCCCCCTCAGCCTTCTCTTGTGAAGGCTGAACAGGTTTAGGTCCCGCAGCCTTTCAATGTAGGGTCTGCCCTGGTATCCCCGGATCATGCGGGTAGCCCTCCTCTGGACCCTTTCAATGTTGTCCACATCCCTCCTGAAATGGGACACACAGAACTGGACCCAGTACTCCAGCTGTGGCCTGACCAGCGTCGCATAGAGAGGGAGGATCACCTCCCTGGCTCTACCTGAGATGCACCTGTGAATGCACGACAAGGTGCGGTTAGCCCTGTCAACCGAAACCTCGCATTGTTGGCCCATGTTCATCTTGGAGTCAATAATGACTCCAAGATCCCTTTCTGCCTCCATGCTCTCAAGAAGGGAGTTTCCTATTCTATAAGTGTGCTGCTGGTTTCTACTGCCTAAGTGCAGCACCCTGCACTTGTCAGTATTGAAACGCATCCTGTTTATGTCAGCCCACTCCTGTAACCTATCCAGGTCTTGTTGCAGTCTTTCCCTCCCTACTAGCATGCTCACCTCACCCCAAATTTTGGTATCATCAGCGAATTTAAACAGGTTGCAATTCACTCTGTCATCCAAATCGCTGATGAAGAAATTGAACAGCGCAGACCCCAGGACCGAGCCCTGGGGGACTCCGCTGCCCACTTCCCCCCAGATCGAATCTGACCCATCCACCACCACCCTCTGAGTATGACCCTTGAGCCAATCTGCAATCCATCTGATTGTGTAGGCATCAATGCCACAGTCACCTAGTTTTTTAATGAGGATGGGGTGGGAGACGGTGTCAAAGGCCTTGCTGAAGTCTAAAAAGTCTACGTCCACAGTGACACCTGCATCCATTGCCTTTGTGACCTGATCATAAAAGGCAATCAGTTGGTCTGACATGACCTGCCCCTAATGAAACCATGCTGGTTGCCCTTGAGCATCATCCCTGAAGCCAGCCCATCACAGATGTGCTCCTTGAGGATCTTCTCAAAGAGTTTCCCCAAGGATAGAGGTAAGACTGACGGACCTATAGTTCCCTGGGTCCTCTCTCTTTTCTTTTTTGGAGATGGGGACCACGTTAGCTATCTTCCCGTCATCTGGCAGCTGGCCCGAGCACCACGAGTGCTCATAAAGCTATGCCAAGGGCCCTGCAATAACCCCAGCTAGCTCCCTCAACACCCTGGGGTGGAGAGCATCTGGACCTGCTGACTTGAACACGTCCAGACCCTCCAGAAGCTCTCTAACCCAGTCCTCCCCAACATGAGGTCTGGAGGCATTCCCCTCAAGTCCATCTGGCATCACAGCAGGGAAGTCCCAGGCCCTGCACAAGAAAACGGACATGAAGAATTGGTTAAAGAGTACTGCTTTCTCCTCTGGCGCAACCACCAGATTGCCCAGCGTACTTTGCAGGGGCCCCACATTACCCAGTGCCTTCTTCATCCTCCCCATGTATTTGAAAGAGGACTTTTTATTATCCTTGATCTTGGACGCTAGTCCTAGCTCTATGTCTGCCTTAGCTTTCCTAATATACCCTGTTCCCAGCATGCAGGGTCTTCCAGCAGGGCTAGCCCCTCTGTAGAATACTATACACCCAGCCATTGAGCCACTTCTCCACACTCTGACAAGCCTGGCCAGGCCATCAGCCACAGCCTTAGCTCCCCCACCCCCCTGCAACTCTGGGGCCTATGACTCAGGCAATGACAATTTTAAGCCAGTTGGCAAGAGCTTTGGTCAGGATTTTGGAATCATTACACAGGAGTGTTACCTGTCAGCTCCATGTTCTTGGGGAGCCCTGACACAGGACACAGACTGTCTGACTCACAAAGAATCGCCCCCCCCCCCCCAAACAGAAGCTGATTAAGATGCAGTGCGAGACACACCTAAAACGCTCCAGATAAGGGTGACAAAAGTGGAACAACTTCCCTAGGTCTCATTTGCATCTGAAATGAGAACAGATGACTCTTCATTTACATGAGAGATGGAGAACAGAAAACCTAAAGCAGAGACTGCAGTGAATTCTGGGATCAGCAAAGCAGGGAAGCACTTCATGATGCTCAACCCCCACACCCAGCTCAGCATTTATCAGACAAGTTCTAATTTGGATTTACAAAGGACTTTTCCTCTCCCCCCCCACACCTCTAAGCAAAAGTAAGTTTATTAGGCATCTCGGGCCATACATTCCCCGGTCCCACTATGGGAGGCCTATGTAAACTTAATTGGCTACAACTCAGTTGCCGGGTTAGGGAATGCTGAGGCAATAGACCGAGTCACAGGGGGTATGGGCAACATTTGAACAATGGTACAGGGGTTCATCACAGTGTCCAGCCCGTTGGAGCCCTGTCCACAAGTGTCATACTTTTCCCAGGACGACTGGTACAAGTCCTCTCCACAACAGGTTATGAACACTCCAAGAATTGCCTTAAGTCTGTTAAAAGACTATAGTAAGATCTGGGAAAGTCATGCTAAGCTGAGGCTTGTTCACAGCAAGTAAAAATCCAAAAACCCTGATGCTGCAATCTATGGTTTCTGAAGATACCAGGAGATATCCCATCAAGTATATCTGCTATCCATAGGAATGTCAAGCTGGCTCCAAGTAGATGTTTCCTGAGTATTAATCAAGTTCCTGAGATGTTCCACCCAGATAACCCCTTGTCAATAGAGAGGACAATTTGATTTACATTGTAGAGAATGCCTGAAAGAAGCTGAACTGGGGGTATAAAAATCTGTAAAAGAAGCAGCAGTGTGTGTGCTGACACCACCCACTTTCTTTTGGAGAGGCTGAAGGAGGCAGATTATTTCCCTTCAACGATCAAGCTGAGAACTTTGACCTGTCAGTTTTGCAACCCGAGTGCCTTGGACTGGTGAGATCCCAGCTCTCTCTCTCTTTTCTCTTCTCTCTCTCTCTAAGCATAGATTTCTGAACTTGAACTGTATTAGTTAAGCTTGAGCTAAGTTTCCCCAAATACTTAGTGAAACCAGGGTATACTGTGACTGTTTGTGTTTGTTTTTCCTTTGCATGTCTATCACTACTAGTGTCAATATATATTTCATCTACTTAGCAATAAATAACTTTTATAGTCAAACTGGTGGTAACTGGGTATATTTTGCCTTCTTTACTTCTCTTTCCCCACTTGTTCTGCAGCAATGCCCCTCTTACCTAAGCTAAAGATCCCTGTGTAGCCCAGAAATACTGCGGGGTCTGCTCATCAAGAGGCTAAAAAATTGGGACGTGCTGAGTTTGAAACACATAAGGGGATCAGCTTGTATAGGCTGATTGACCCAGTTTGGCTCAGACGTGCCCTAATGAACTGAATGCTGGCCCAAGAGGTTGTCATCTGGACACCCAGCCAGATTCAGAGGTATTCTGTTTAACTGTGTGCTTGTGTCTGACTGTAGTTTATTATTGCTCTGATAAACTGATTTTTGGCATATGAGGGTGTCAGCCTTCCATGCTGATCAACCAGGCCAGGTCAGGTGTGTCACGTTAATCTGTGTGTGTTTGTGTGTATGACTGATTTGGGGACTGGAGGAACCCAGTCCCACTGAACTGAGTCCTGCAAGATGGCTCCATTGGGGGGTGAGGGCTTGCAGAAGGGAGAGATGTAGCTCCATAATAGAAACACAAGTAACACAAGCAGCACATTGATAGACTTACTAAGACCCTAGCCCTCATAAATGAGCACACCCCAAAATAGCGGGCAAATCTGGTAACAGGAGTGATACCATTCATGAGTCCTTAACTTCACTGAGATCCCCTTTTTGGGACAGTAGTGAGAGGAGTGCCCTGTAGAAGCTGACCAGTAGAAACCAAGCTTCAAGATTCTGCTGGAACAGGCACAGGAATTCCTGGCTGAGGCGGGGCCAGAAATTTGTGTACAATTAAAAGGGTATTCATGGTCATTACTGGCATCCCTCAGGGAAGCCTCAAGCTTCAAAATGTCCGTCTCTCTCAAACTCTTGCACACTGTAACAGCAGTCTTGGGTCACCTGATATGTACATTGCTGGCAGAAAATCTTGACTTGTACTTTTGCCATTTTCCACAATTGCTTCCAGGAGAGGAAGTTGTTTCTTGAGGCCACTCAGGTCTATCAGAGATAGATGAAGTAGTCCCAGAATTGAGCATCCTGCAGGAGATGCAAGTCAGACAGGAAACCTCAGTTCATACCACACCAAACTGTAGTCTAAGAGTCCTGATGGAGCTATGAAGCAGCAACAGATAGTACTCAAAGAAGGGAGAAGGGTAAAAGTAATACTCTGTCAGAAGGTTATATCATGTGGTAAAATAGTTATTAAATTTAAAAGATTTTTGAACACATGACTGTAGATATTGTGGGTATGGTAGATGTGAGATAGGTCAGGTCAGGTCATTTAACCACTTCATCAGGTCACTCAGTGCTTTATATTCATACAGAGAAGAACACTTAATTAGGAGTGGTTGCTTGGGGAAAAACTGGGATCTCCTAGAACAATTCTTGCTTACAGTTCAGTGAATGGTATGAATAAAATCTGTGAGATTTGTTCCATCACAATATTTGACTCCATCGAGTTTAAGAATAATCCATATTTATGCCACAACTACTTCAGAAGTGGAGGTAGGAGAATTCTATGAATGCTTCACAGGAGCTAATTAGTTTGCACCCTGAAAAGAGATGCCCTTATAAATCTGCAGTGTCTTTAAGTGACAAAGATGCAGAAAATTAAGAAATTAAAGGTATACCAAGTACTTTTGATGAAGAGAAGAATGAACCAGGCCAGTATCTGATAAATTTCTGTATTGAAACTAATTGCTAACACAGTGTTGTTGCCAGATAAGAGATAAGATCAACTATGTGTTCATATCAAGCAGGTGATGAATATTAGTCTGCAAAGGCAGAACTTATCCTTTTGCAATGTATGCCTCATGACCAACTGCTTCCAGTTGTACTCGAGGTAAAATTCAGTAAGTTATAGAACACTGACTTCACTGAAGTTAAACTTTGCTTTACTAAAAGTGACTATTGAGGTCAATAACAGATTCCAAGTAGTTGATGTGGAAGGAAGAGAAGAACTAAATATTAAATGAGAGGTTATTAAGGTAGCATTGATGAAGGCAGATGAGAATACATTAGGAAGAAAACAATTAAGAAAGAAGAATGGATCTCAAGTGAGGTCTGAAAGTGTTTGAGAACACAAGGAAAACAAGACCAAAGGATGAATTGAGGCTTACAAAAATAAATCCACAAAATAATAAAATGCGATCAACGTGATATGTCAGGAATGAGGAATAATAATAATAATAATAATAATAATAAGGAAAGCGAAAGGAAGATTCCAGGAAGACTTTCAAATTATTGAGGTTGCTGATGGGAGTCAAATTACAAACTAAAGTTATTCAATAAAAAACAAGTGAGATTTAGGCATAAGAGTGGTAGAATGTGGTGTGTTCAGGTGGATGAAGCCCTGAAGAACAGTATAAGGATAATGAACTATTAATTGATACTGACTGGCCAGTGAAAGAAGAACCATTTCCAGTGAAGTTGAAAATAGTGCTTGCAATGAAATGAGTCAAGAACAGAAAGGTTCCAGGTTTGGATGACATACCGAAAGAACTTCTCATTACATTCTGATACCAAAGGAAGGCAACCAGAACAAGTCTACAAATTACAGGATAATTTTAGTACTGCATGCAAGCAATGTCATGTTGAAAGTCATCCTGGAATGATTCAAAGCAAAACAGAACAGTAAATATCAATTGATATGCTGGGGAAGCATCTGCATGATTTTTTATAAAGAGAAAACCTGCGTCACCAATCTCTTGAAGTTTTCTGAGGGTGTTAACTATCACCTGGACAAGGAGGATCCAGTTGACATATTATATTTAAATTTGAGAAGCTATTGACAAGGTCTGTCACCAAAGACTATTTAAAAAAAATGGAATTCCATGGGACTGGAGGGAGGGTTCTTTTTTGGACCGAGAGCTGGTCAAAAGTTAGGAAGCAAAGGGTGGGGTTAAAATGGGGTTATTTAGGATGGAGGGAGGTGAAAATAGGGGTCCTGTATGGATCTGTGCTGCTGAGCCTAGGTTGTTGGGGGTGGGGGATTAAACATTTTTATCAATGGCCTAGAAATAGGAGTTCATGATAAACTATCCAAGTTTGCAGATGATACTAAATTATTCAGGTAGGCAAATCCCAAGATAACAGAGAGGATCTGTAGAAAGAGGTCACCAAGCTGAGTGAGTTGGCAAAAAAATGGCAGATGAACTTCAGTGTTGACAAGTGCAAGGTCATGCACATAGAGAAAAATAACCTCAACTATAAGGACATAATGTGGGGTTTTGAACTAGTTGCTATGACTCAGAATGAGACCTTGGAGTCATTGAAGATAGTTCTCTAAAAACCACCAAAAGTGGCAATCAAAAAGGGTAATAAAAAGTCCAGCATCATTAAGATTGGAATTGAAAAGAAAACTGAAAACATCATCATGCTTCTATGCAAATCCATGGTGAACCCACATCTTGAATGCTGTGTATACACATCTCAGAAAGAACGTAGTAGAACTGGATAAGGTATAGAGAAAGGCAACCAAAATGAGCACTGGTGGGAACAGTTGCCATTTGAGGAAATACTGAAAAAGGCTAAGACTCTTCAGTTTGGAAAGAAGGAGGCTAAAGGGAGACAAGATAGAGGTCTCCAAAATCATGAAGAGTGCAGACAAAGTAAATAGGGAACTGTTATTCATCAAGTCACAGAATAGTAGGACTAGGGAGTGCCCACTAAATTGGACACAGGTCAGGATACAGTTTTAAAACTCACAAGTCCTTTTTTTTTTTTTTTTAAACATAACACATAATTAACTTTGGAACTGATACCACAGGAGGTTGTAGGGGCAGATAGTATAACCAGGTCCAAAAAGGAACCAGACAAATTCATGGATGATAGATATATTAATCTAATTAAGTGAACCAGTCAAAGATGTATCCTCTGGCATCTCTAAACCTATGATAGTGGGTGCCAAAGAACATAATGAATAGGGGATATCACTCTGCATGTACCCAGTACAATGCTCAAAAGCATCCATTCCTGCCACTGTCAGAGACAGGATACTGGGCTAGATTTACCATTGTTCTGACACAGTATGGGCCTTCTTATGTTCTCACATGAATGGGATATTCAAGGTATAATAAAAATAGCCATCAAGGATGTGAAGAACAGAGAGGAAAGGGAAGTTGTATAACCAACAGTAATATATGGCTGCAAAAATTGGAAACAACAGACATTGAAAGACCAGAAGCATTTGAAATTCAGTCTTAAAAAAAATATATTGAAAATTCCACAGCTGCAAAACATATAACAACTGGGTGTTGGAGAAAGCTACAATGACAGGAGACAGTATAAACTTAGTGACTAGAATAAGTGGAAATTCTTTAGACATATGATTAGAGAAAAAGAAGGAGGCTGTTTACAGAGTACACTTATTCAAGGATTGCATGATACAAAGGAAGGTGGGGGGGAGGGGACTGCAGACCAAGAAGAGCATAGAGAATCAGAAATGTAGGCTGGAAGGGACCTTCAGAGGTCATCTAGTCCAACTCCCTGCCCTAGACAGGATCATCCCTACCCCAGCCATCACATAAAAACCATAATCTAAACTCTACATAAGCCTACCATTAACATGGATAGATAAGGGACATAGAGGAGTGGCCAAACTGGGGACAAATCAAGTAACAAAGTTATCAGTAGACAAAAGCAAGGAGATCTGATTTATCATGCCACTAAGCCATTCTCCTCAAGTCTATTTCTTCTCTCCTGTCTTGTCACTATGTTCATATTTGGGTCCAGAACAAGGCACATACTACTGCTTGAGGCACTCACTGGTACGTGGGTCCCTATATGTATCATCTCCATCAAAGCTATCTGCTTCAGTGGGAATGGCTTAAGAACTCATGGTTTTTATACACATACTCTGGGACGGGTTGTGGGGATTCTTTAATTAAAAGCGTCCAGAGCGAAACAAGCTTCAGTTCAAACCACACCTGCTGCCATTTTTCAGTGTGGGGACACTGATACATGTGATGCTGGAGGCTGCTGGAGTGTGGTAATTTCCATGCTCCAATGAACTAGAATTACAGAGCATTGGAGCAGGCTCCTTGCACATGTCCTGAAGTCCAGAAAACATGCTTTTTTATAAAGACCATGCATTCAGTCCTACCGATTAGCTATAGTAGGGACCATTTCAGTAAGACCCCTTTTATATATTTTAGGTTTTTTTATTACATACCAGTTCACACTACCACTAGAAGTGGGATTGCTCTGTTCTGCCGACATCAATATTTCTCTTTATCTCTGCATCTTTTTTGTGGTAAGAAAATATTCTTGCTACAGTGCATCATTAATAAAAGTTTTTTTTAGAATTAAATGGCATAAGAAATCACTGATATAACAAAAGTCAAAACTATGCTAATGTTTCTATTGCAATAAACAGATGGCTTTATCAACATCTGGCTACCTAAAACTACAGTCTCATAAAAAGAGACATTCTTATGACTAGATTTCTGCAAGTTTGACTACCATACATATATCTAGATAATCATTCTGTTGTGCCCTGTGTAAGTATACAGGTAAAATCATGCCACAATTTACACCGAAATAACTTCAGAACTGGCTTTCCCCATAAATTCAACAAATAATGAAAAATAACAAGATCTTCCTGTATAATGGAAACACTGGTCATAAAAGAAACCTCATACAGTATGCAATGAAAGTTGCACTGATGACAGTACCAGACAGTCTTGTACTAGCCAAAGGCACATTGAAGTATCTAAGTTTCTATCATAAAGCAGATTTCAACAATGAAAATAAACACCATACATCAATGTTAGATGGTGTCTGGGGTCAGATATAAAAAAAAACCCCAAAAAGCCCTACAGCAACCAACAGGAAAACTATAAGTTTAATATGTTATACCAGTGGGAGCCAGCCTTTTTTGCAGCTAGGCCACAAATCAGCCCCATACCCTGCCTGTGTGCATCCACATATGCAAGCACATGCGGTTGCAGCAGCGCAAATAAAAGCAGTACAAATTTGAGCCAGGGCTTTTTGTCTCATGCACATGTGGTCGGACATGCACTTTGTTGTGGAGCAAATTGTGCCACTTGAGGCAAAATAACCCTTCCTGGATCCTCCAGCATCTGCAGCCAGGGGGAGCTGGAGCCTAGGGCCACCACCTGTGCTGTCCCCAGCAGTATAAAAAGCTGCCCTGTCCTGGCCCCATTTATACAAAAAACTTCCTTGGCAAGCAGCTCAGGGCTACTTGCTCTCAGGAGCTTCTGGGGCCTGGCCACTTGGTACTTGGAGACACTACCCCTTGTACCAGCTGGACTACTGCAGCAGCATCCCAAATCCATTTATCCATTTTTAAAAATACCCCAAAATCCATGTTTTTCAGCAAAAGACCACTCTATACACTCACACACACACACAAGTATATAGGCGGCAGGTAGCTAGTATATATAATATAGGTAGCTATATATATATATATATATATAAAGAGAGAGGGAGAGGCGGCAATGCTTTATTGGTATATTTACAATGTTAAAGCTACGTGGAAATCTACCAGTGTCTCCATCATCATGATAAAATAAATTCTAAATACCTATATGTGTTGATGTGTACTTTTGGTTTTCTTCACACATAATGGGTGCGTGATGGGGGGTGTGGTGTTTGCAGGAAGAGGGTGGGAGTGTGTGGAGGGATGTGGGGTGACTGCTGTGGGGATTGTGGGTGTGGGGGACCTGCTCAGGAGGAATGAGTCCCCTGGTCCCCACAGGGTGCAGCTCCTTCCCCCCCCACAGAACATGGAATGCCCCCCCCCCCACAGGGCCCCAGCCTCCCCCCAGAGGACAACATCCATTATCCCCCACAGAGCCCCGGCCCCTCTGCCCAGGTACCCAGGCACCCTGGAGGGCCCCAGCCCACCTACCCAGGGTCTGTAAACTTACCTTTACCAGCAGTGGGAGCGGGGCATTCTGAGCCATGGCAGCAGGACCTGGCATGGCACATGGGGATCATGCACAAGGCTCAGCTGGCCCTGGGGCCTCTCTGTCACCCAGCCAGGCTGAGTCATGGTGGCAGGACCTGGCATGGCATGTGGGGACCACATGCCGGGTCTAGCTGGGTCCTGCCACCCTTGGGGCCCCTCTGTCACCCGGCTGGGCCAAGCCCATGGCAGCAGGACCTGGCATGGTGAAAGCCAGCCCTGGGGTGACAGAGACGCTCTGGCTGACCTCTGTTGGAGGACTGACTCCCTGGCATGGTCTGAGACTGTGTCTTGCTCCGCTCTACTGCAGAGTGTTTTTTAGACCCCTGGATATCCAGGGGTCTTAAATTTTAACCCCGCACTGCAAGTTTGCAGTGTGGGGAACCTTTTTTCATTCCCACATGTGCCTCTTGCCCTGCCTCAAAGGCATTTGAGAGGAAGCAAAAGGCATGTGAGCACTCATCTGGACATGCCCCTTGAGTGCCACTCTGATCTCCTTTCCTGCCCAATTAGCTGCTTTGCTCTCCTTCCTCTCCTGTGCTCCCTGCACAAGCTGCTGCTCTGCTTTCTGCCACTACACTATCTGTCTCTTCCCTAATCTGTTGCATGCCAAATCCGGAGGTTGCCCATAATACTTGTGGCATGTGCACAATAGGATGATCACCCCAGGGTCATATTATTTTACATTATACTTTGGATATCAAACAATTACAATCTATACTCAAAAAAGACCAGAACTTGAGTGAAATACAACCTTCCCCCTCCCACCCACCACACCTGGCCTGCAGACAGCCCCCAACCCTACCTAACTTTGCCGATCAACAAGCATCTAATGGGACACATACCTAATTAATAAATATAAGACCTCATTTCTACTGTCAAAATAATCAACTTTCCCCATGATAAAAAAAATCTAAATCCAAGGATCATAGCCTTAGGGATGGGCGGCACCACACTGCACCATACACACACATACACACCTCTTTTGCCAGAAGCTCATGCTGGACAGGAGTTATTTGGTACTTCAGTAGCGTCCAATTCTTAGAGCTGTGCAGTGAGGCCCACTCACCCAGCTGGCTGGGCAGTGGGATAAAAAGCCCCCCGGTGGCAGCAACAGGAGTGGTTGCTGTTGATGTGTCCGACTCAGGCTGCTGTGGGTTGCACCTGGACCCAGACACCTACTTCCTGCTGCTGCTAGCCCATGTGCATGCAGGGTAGCTCCCACCAGGCTCTGCCTGAGCTCCTGAGATGTCAAGTGCCCAGGGACACTGTTCTGTGACCTGCCCCCTGTCCCCATGCCCAAAGGTATGCCTAGCTGTGGCACATTGTAGCCAGGCAGGTGGCTAGAGCACCAAAAAGCCTGTTTCCCTCCTTGCTTGATGTGCTGGCAGGAACAGCAAGACCAACAGCAACAGCAGCAGCAGCAGCAGCAGCAGCAGCAGCAGCAGCAGCAAGAAGGCATGCAGCCACTGCTGTCCATAGCAGGAGCCTGAGCTTTACAGATCTTTGACAGCAGCTGGAGCTTGGCTTCTTGTGTGGGCTGTGATGCCTGTTGCCCATAACCCTGCCCTTCCTGGTGCCTTCTGCACTGCACCCCTGCCACCCACGCTGCCCAGCACCAGGCCATAATCCTGGGTGAGCAGACAGACAATAGCCCACAGGGTCCCCTGGCAGCCACAGCTGGTGAGACACATGTGTCCCTCACATACCACTGCTTCCCCACCCCCGAAACACACACACAGCACTGGTGAGTTGCAGGAAAAATCAAAATTCAAGTTTGCTCAGGGTGCCATTTTCCCTAAGGTGGTCTCTGCATAAACATATCTATTCCAGAATGTGGTATACCTCTGGGGCATGCTGAAAAATGGTAGAGGGGGCACATTAACAAAAGCTCACAGCCATTCCTCAGCTCACGGACTCTGATGCATGTGATGCTCTAGCACTTTAAAGCCTGCCCCTCCTTCTCCCCCCACCAAAATGCTCTCATGGTAACTACGTGGGTAAAACCAGAGGAAAAAACTACATACCAGAATAAATGATCATCCCTCCCCCCAACCCCCTCCAAAAAGAACACAGGGAACACATCTACATGAGACATTTACCATGGAGTAGATGGGCTAATTAGCTCTGAAGCAAATATCTTGCACCTACATGTTCAGGGCTAGTAGGCTTCAGGTAGCTAGTAAACTCCACAGCAGGGTAGTACTTGTATATACAAGTACTATCCCACTGCCAAATTATTTACATGTAGACACTGACCTGGGAGTAAATTGCTCTTGGTCAGCCCGGCCAGCAAGGGACACACTTCTGCCTGTTGCCTTGGCTTGGCAGCTGCAGGAGCCTCATGGCCCAGGTAGCTCCTCCATCGCCGCTCAGCCACTTGCTACTCAGGCATGATGCTGCCAGCCCAGGTATGCCCCTCAGACTTCAGGCCATACTGCTGCCATCAGCCAGAGCCCTGGGCTGACCCCTGTGCCCCATGAAAAGCTCAGGGCTGGCACCTGGGCAGCTGTGGCCTTAGCCTGGAGCACCCCCTGGCTGCTTCAGGGAGGCAGACCAGGGCACAAGCACTGCTAGACTAAACTGCTCTTCCCTAGCTCAGTTTGCTGCTGTCCCAGGTGCATGTGTAGATGTTGCACTCATGAGTAGTTTATTCAATCACATTAACTGCACATGTAGACATGCCCAGGTAGGAGAACACTTTTCACAGACTATTCACTCCCAGTCTGGCCTTACAATTCTCATGCTGAAAGGAAATTTACAAAAAAACATCAAAACATGAGCCTGGGAACAAAAATGCATTAGCCTACTGGACGCTAACAACCGGGGACTTAACATGGACAATGAATTCGTGCTCTATTACAATTTTCTTGACACTCACTAATCTCTGTACTTAACAGTTGATAACAACCCTCCTGAATGATCCTGTTCTTCTGTTTCTCAGGTCTTTACTGAGTCTTTCTTGTCTGTTGGCTACCTGATAATTTCTGTCATACTTTGCCTTTATTTACATATGGCATTTTACCCAAGCTGTTGTTATATTTGCAATTTAACTTGGCTGTGCCTGCTTCTCTCTCTGAAACCCAAAAAAGGGTGCTATGATGCCCAAAAGCTTGTCTAAGTCTACCCAGCCATGCAGTTGGTCTTATAAAAGATATCATCCACAAACATTTTTCCCTACTGTACACTTCCTGGACCATCGTAGTTTTACAACATCACTTGAAACAGCTATGATATATTATGGTAATTTATCTTTAATAATAGTTATCAATGGGTGATTAAGTAATGGTTATTATAAATACAGCTAATGAAGATGTATTACTATGCAAATATATTCTTATGTATGTTCACTTTCATGCAGCCTTCAGTTTTAATAATCAGCTGGTAATTAATATATCTGGTTGTGATTATTCTGAAACTAAGGGAGAAATTCTGGTGCCTTCAACATCTATGCTATTGTTTCAGAATTAAAAATGGCATCATGTATGTCTATTTTTATATGGCAGCAAAAACCAAAATACAAGCAACCCAAGCTTAAGATTCCATGTTTAGTCCAAAGGTCCAAATTTGGTTGCTTCTACCAGCAGCATAATAATAAGTAAGTGTCTCATTTGAGGGCTCTGTCTCTACTTGCTCCCCCAACACCATGCACTTTTCCTGGCTCCAAAGCAGGGAAGCAGAAGTGATGACATGGTGCAGGAGCAGCTGGGGGGTTTCCTGTGGGAGAGGGAGGTATCACATCCTTTTTGCTTCCAAAAACCAATGTGGTTTTTGGCCATTTGAATGCATGTTGATGATAGAAAAAAGGAGGTATCTTCTCCCTCACTAGTAATGAACTATCAACCATTGCAGCATGTGCTGGTGTCTCCAGGGCATAGTACAGGCTAATTAGTCACTTGGCCTCTATGCTTTTTCCTTATCATCTCTCTGCCCCATACACTAGATCTGCCAAGAGTCTGCTTCTATTTTTATTCTAATGAGGGTAGAATCCAATGAATAATATTTGCAGTTTGGGAGGGAACAGGCAATAATTAATTTGTAGCTCTCCGAAGGACTTTACAGACTGCAAAGTGGACTAGGGACCAGTTTTTGGACATATCTTTTCCTCCTTCACTTAGAAAAGTGCAATGAAAATTCTGCCCTAGGTACAGGTATGGATTAAAACTATATATCCATAATGCCTAACCAAGAATTCTTCTTTGACACTTTTAAAATGCACTACAATTTAGTAAAAAAAAGTTTTCTAAACTGCTAACTGAAGGCATCATTCCAACTTATGCCTTAGTTCTAGATTCTGTAGCCTAAGTTTACCTGATTAAACCCTTGTCTCAGTGTGTAGGGCACAGCAAAGAATTCATGAGTTATATACCCCGTTAGAATTTTTAACCTCAGAATTTGACTGCTGTTCATCAGTATAACGTCAGGTCTAGATCAAAATAACCCACAAAACTGATTTAGAAATAGGGAGACATACAACTTCTAAAAGGAAAAGTGGGTGTCTATATACAGCATAATCATAGAACACAACAATCACAGAATTATAGAATCTCACAACAAATTTGCTCAGGATAAATGAACAACTTTAAATAAATTTCCACCATGAAAATCCTCCTAACTCCCCCCCCCCCCCACCAATCAACCAAACAAAAAGCGCCATTTCCCACCTCAGACTCACTGGAAACT
Organism: Crocodylus siamensis; assembly: GCF_052110815.1. Taxonomy (NCBI): domain Eukaryota; kingdom Metazoa; phylum Chordata; order Crocodylia; family Crocodylidae; genus Crocodylus; species Crocodylus siamensis. The sequence goes on from NC_143396.1 coordinate 60,151,290, forward strand.
TTGATCAATTTAATGAACATTTTAATAATGAGCAACAAATGGGGTCCAGTTGGCCTTTAAGTCTTCAAAGAGCAACATATATACATATCTCCTACACCCCAGAATCTCATAACTTCTCTGGTTTGCAGAAGCTTCACATATATGTAAAGATGACATATATATAGTTTAGTATTAAACAAGTATTAAATTGAGGTCTCAATTTAAGATTTAGAAACATGTTTGGAAAACTCAAAGCATTTTTAGTCATTTGTGCATTTTCTGTGCAATCCCTTATTCAACTAAAAGAAACTGTCCAATTATGAGGGAGGCTCAGTCTAGTGAAAATAATTTTCCTGTCTCAAGAGCATCTTCCTTTTATTTCTTTATTGTGCATAAGGCATACCCTTTTAAAAAGAGACGTGGTGTTAGGCAAAGCACTCTTGAAGTCCATTTCCAACCATGCTATCCTATGCTAATACTCCTTTCAAACAGCCATGTAGTTAACAGACCAATTCATCTCTTAGTATGCAACCATTGACACACTGAGTTTCCTCTGTGAATCTAGAATTAAAGCAAAAGCTATAGCGGTAAAAGGAAAGAAAGATTTTTTTTTTTGTCACCAGCTACATTATCTCTTTTAAGATAAATCCTGCCCCCTGAATTAAAAGTTAGTAGCTGAGATGGCTGTGAGACAAGATTTACTGTAGAGAAAAACCTATGGGCTTTTTGTTCAGTTAATCCTTTAGGCCTAAAATGTGGCAATGTTCCTTCCCTAACAAGGTTCCAACGTCATATCCAGATTTTGTCTTCTCAGATTCTTCTCACCAAAAATAATTTTAAGGAAGAAATTGGCATTAATCTGTTCTGTACAGTGGGTGAGACAGAGTTCATATTGGCTTCACAGGTGTCAAACCTGGGGGTCATCTACCTACTATTATTTATCTTTCACAATATATGGCCATAGAACTATCACAAAGTTGGCCAAATAATTGGACAAAATTTTCTTGTGTGTGGAAGAACAAATGATTGACTTTGAACCTATACAAAATAGAGAGTATGCTTGTGGGCTCAGGAAATCCCCTGGAAGAGTTGTAGCCTTGTTACCATTGCCTCTGGCTGAGGGCATATGTGCTCATCTTAATCAGTTTAGTCTACAGTAAAAATGAATGGTTAGACTCCTTGCTCGTAGTAAACTCTTATATTCCTGCTTGCAATATGCTTTCTAGAATACCCAATTACCTAGGAGATTCTCTCCCATGCTAGAGTGTGAAGTTGACCTCATTCATGCATGCTTTTTTTCCTTACTATCTAATCTTCCATGCTGAATGATATTCTTATAGGTATGGGATTTCAAAAGGTCACAGCTAAACTAAAACGAGATGAGGCAGGGAGTTTCCACTGCCTGGAGCACAGAAGCACCACTGAGAGGCTACCAGCCCATGCAGGCCTGATCCTGCCCCTGGCCATGGTTCTGAGCCTCTTTCCAGGGTCCATGAAGCCAGGACTGGACTTGATGCAGTGGTGCTGAACCCTGACAACTTGCTGGTGATCACACCACCACTTCATCTGCACTGTTTTTAGGGGATTGGGGAGGCTGCATAAGTGGTGGATACCAGGGAGGGTATTGAATCACTCTAGGGAAAGGGTGGGTAATTATTTGGGCTAGAGGGTTACTTAGGAGTTTTGGTAGGGTGCTGAGGGCTTGGGGGGGAGGGGGGTGAGAGGCGTGCTGACCCAGCCTCAGCCCCCTGTCTTGGCTGTTTATGGAAGTGAGACTGCAGGGGGAGGGGTGAGATGCCTATTGATCTAGGACAAAACAAAGAGGAAGACAGGGAGGAAGAGGGAAAAGAAAAACTAGATAAGAAAACTGGAAGACGCATAGCAACAATCTTGCAATTTGTAAAAGCTTGTTATAAAGAAGACGGGGATTAAATATTCTCAAGGCCACTGGAGAAAGCATAAGCAAAAAAAAAAAACAATTTAATATGGAGCAAAGATTTACATTGGCTATTAGGAAAACACTGCATCTGGGTACCTAGGGATATTTTACAATTGCCTTCAGTGGCAATTTAAAAATAGGTAAGATAAACATTCATTAGGTATGGTCTAAGCATAAATTACCCTCTCAGAGCAAGGGATTGAACTGGATGATTTACTGAGGTCCCTTGCAAACCTACATTTCTATGATTCCAACACAATGGTTTTCCAGCTGTTTCACAATGCTGCCACACATCCTGTCTTCTGCTCTCTACATTGACATTTCAGAATATAGAGTCAAGCTGGGAGTCTCAGTCCCCATCATCAAGATGCTCAGTGCTCTAAGTTCAGTTTATCTAAAATATTACCTAATGATCCAAGATGAACACCACTGTGTCTCAAAAACTGCCCTTCAGCTACAAAAGAACCTTCTTCCATGGAGGAAAAGATCATGCATTAGGCAGGATCAATCTCAGGGAGCACTGAACAAATCTCCACAAGAACTAGCAATCATTGGAAACCTTGCCACCTTTTGCACCAAATATTAGATGTGGTTATTTCCCCATGAATTCTCTAGCACAAACTTAGCATGCACAATAAAAACAGAAACAAAATTACTGAAACAATACAATGGATGCACAATTTTCCTACTCGTGAGATGATGGGACAAAAATCAAACCTAATATACCCGATATTAACCATATTATTTAACGCACTCCAGGAAGATGCTCAGATACTATAGTGCAAGAATAGAAAAACAGAGTAGATTTTAAGTTCATAACAGGTTTTCAAAACCAAAGTGGAAATTCAATTACCCATTAGTCTGCAATAAATCCCTTTTGGGGAAATCTTTTCCCAGTTCTCTGGGATTTTGAAGTAGATGCATCTTAACACCTCCCATTTCTTAGCAAAAAATACATCTTTTTCCAATATGAAATCCTATTAGCAAATCAACTAGGTAATTAGAGGAGCCATCAATATTTATTCTATACCACACTGAAAAAATCCCCATTGGAGAAACCATCACATGCTAATAACCTTTGTCTTTTATGTGCTGCCTATGCTGCTTTAAAGAAGGAAGCTTCCCACATGCCAACCTATAATATCTCTCTCTGCCTGCTGCAGCTGTTGCTGAAGGATAACAAAAGCCTTGCATTGACTTGAAACTGCAATAGATGCCATTTGCTCTATAAATAGCAAACAAACACTCACTTTGTTAAACTGAGCCACTGGCAATATTCGCACATATGCAAGTAGCCCTAAAGAGATGACTAGAGAGAACAGCAGAATTGCAATACTTTTTTTCCTTGGCAAAGTTGCAAACTTATCTTTGGTCTGTCCTTTAGCAGTAGAATGAATCAGAACCCCAGCCTGGCTACACAAAAAAATACTGCATCCCTCATAGCTTTTATGTATTATCACTGTCTATGTTGATGTAACTAACATCAGGTAGGGCCATATGTTTTACTTCACACCTAAAATACCAGGGGAGCACCAGTTTCCTGACAGATCCATCTGTTGTACTGATCTCAAGATTGCTTGATTCTTGTGCAGTGCAGAATGGGATTCATAGCAACAATCTGATTTATACAGTAGCATGCAGACTTATGGTTGCCCATTGCTTAGGTCTTAGGAACAGTCTTTATCTCAATGCTCTTCTTCCATATAATGGTAGCAATGGCTCGTAGGAGTGCTGTGGTGTTAGGTAGCAACCACTAGGTTGACTCCTAAACTCCCTCCTGAATCACTAAAACCAGAACAAGGAAGTGGTTTGTCTTCTGGACACAATTTATGCCTACTAAGACCAAATATGTACTGATGTAAAATACCAAGTACACTGAGGATCCCATTCTAGATTAAGTGTGACACCTTTTTTCCAGGCTCATATATTCGAGGCCTCCAGAGCAAGGTTAGATATATTTGCAAAACTACAATTTTGCCACTATCACAGAATCTACACTAGGGGCTTCTTCCACCCTGTCAGCCACAAGGCACATTTGATCAGATCTTTGACTAACACATTTGTGTCAGTTTGCAGACTCATCTGTCATTTTTCTCAGCAGCTGTTCCCAGGTGTCTCCTCTTCCACATGGCTTTGAATAGCCAGATGTATGTTTTCTAGCTCCTTTGTAGCTGCTGTAAGTGGGCAGGGAGTCAGAACTCCAAATTATTTCAAGCTTTGGCTTGTTTTCACACAATCTGAGAAGACAAGGAAAAGCAGGCTGCTCTCTCCACCTTCTGTCAGCTTTTCATCAGCTGACTTGTGATCAAAACATAGTTGTTAGTCTTTATTTTGGGTAAAATCACAAAAAGCAAGTCATAATGAATTTTGGTCACCATAATATATAAGGGTTTGTTCCATAAAATTATGCCTGTATCTGTAACAGTAACAAATTGCAGAGGCAATAATCACCATACCAAATAAATGATTTTTTCTTAGTTTATTAATTCTCTAGCAACCTAGGATTTGAGGATGATTAAAATCAGGCTTTGAATATGTCATTTTTGTTTTGAATTATTGTAAAGATTTGGGGTTCATTTTCATGGTTTGTGTGGTTTCATAACTTATGTTCTAGTAAATCATACACACACTCTAGTACAATCAGCCATTTTTACATTATATATACCCTAGCCCATGGAGGTAGACTCATTTATCATAATCAATTATTTTCCAACAATGTAATAGGTATATCATAGTTGCTTCATTTACCTACTGGATTTTTCATTTTTTTAAATAAAACAAAATATGGTTATTATTAAGTCTACAGGAGCAGAAATGCAAAAATGTCACACTTCTTGGGGGGAAGAGAAGTGTATCGGTTGCCTTCACTGTTCACTGCAAATAGAGAATTAAATTAGGGCAGTATCCTCTGGTCTAAAAATTAGGGCTGACAAATTATTAAAAAAAATGAATAACAATTATTTCAAGATTTAAAAATACAGTCTCAATTAATCACAATTTTAATTGCACAGTTAAATAGTCAGCAGTCCCCCACCCAACACCCTGGAACGCATATGCTATACAGCTCCTCCCCACCACCACCAACAGCGCACAGTCCCCAGCCCTGACTCGCCCAGGCTGGAGCAGACCAGCTGGAACCAGTGCAAACAGCCTCAACCCCAGCCTGCCCTGCACCTGTTCCAGGCTTACCTGCCCATGCTGAGCAGCAGCAGCAGCCAAGCAGAAGCTATTGCTCAGTGTGAAGCAAATGCAGCAATGCCAGGTCCTTCTCACTGCCAGCCACCCAGGGTCTGTGCCTGGGCTGTTCCGCAGGTCCTCTGCACTGCCACCGCTGCCCTGCTAGGCAGCCCGGAGGCAGTGGTGATAGAAGCAAAGAGGAACCACAGGGCAGCCCAGGAACAGGCTCTGGGCAACTGTAGCAAGAAGGGCCCAGCAGAGGTGAAAGGGAGGCACTGCTTTTCCCTATGCCGAGTAATGGTTTCTGCCTGACCACTGTCACTGCTGCTGCTCAATGCAGGTGGGCGAGTCTGGAGCAGGTGCAAGGTGGATCAGGGTTGGGACGGGACTGTGCACACAGGTTCTGGCTAGTCTGGAGCTGGTCCACTCCACTGGTCAAAATGATGTGTGTGATTAAAAAAAAATGAATGCATCAATTTGTTTTTTAGTTAATTGTGTAAATTAACTGCCATGCCTATTAAAAATATGCATTCTGCTTAAACATTCTGTCATAGTGCTTGTAACAAATTAGGTCTATCATTATCTGGTTGATATTACAAGGTTTGCTATGGTATCAGTTTCCAAGTTTGTTTAAATAATACAAGGTTTTTACCTTCTATGCAGATATATTCCAAGTTTCTTAATAATTCACTCATGCAGGGAAACCACGGAAAACACGCTACCAATGTTTGCTTAATATTTGTAGAATATTACTTCCACTATAAAATAATTAAATACCAACTTTTCTTGAGCCCAAAGAACAGCAACCTCTCTCATCAGCTTTATTATTCTGAAATCCAATTTACTAGGGCAACAGCTACAGCTAAGCAATATAAAATTCACTGAACCCATAAGAAATAGCTACATTAATAAATAAATATAAAACAACTGAACAGAACCTAAACAATCATCCTCTGCTACAAGTTGTCTTTGGTTTGGATATAGATGATCCTGCTTCAGGCAGGGAGCTGGATTAGATGACCTTTAGGAGGCCCCTTCCAGCCTTACTCCTCAATGATTGAAATTTAGTCATTATTACATATTTTTCTTTCATAAAATATATCAACATAAATATATCAGTGTCAGGGACCCTGATGGGCCAAAGGGGCCAGGTAAGGCTCCGGCTGCCTGAGCCTAATTGGATACAGATTGTTAACCAGAGCTCAGAGGGGCCAGGTAAGGCTTTGGCCATGTGAGCCTAATTGATACCAATCGGGGGTACAAACCCAGAGGGGCTAGGTAAGGCTTAGGCCACTGGCCCAGTGGGGAAGAATACCATTAGTAAACCCGGTAGGGCTAATCAGTGTAAGGGGTGCCGGTTGTGTGACAAGCCCAGGGGCATTGGTTGCATGCCAGGCCTAAGGGCGCTGGGCAAGGCGCAGGTAGCAATTGGACCTGATAACGTCCGGAAGAGCTGCGAGGCTTGGGGCGTGCTAAAGGGGAGGTAGGAGGCACGCGTTGCCCATAAGGCTGGGGTGCACTGAGTCACCTCAGACGGGACAGGGGATAGTTCAGCATAACACCACATATTAGGGGATCAAAGGCAGCCTCCCATATAGAACCAGATATCATCAAAGACGTGGCGGGTGAGATGGAGGGTGCTGGATCGCCTAGTTGACATGGTAGAGGGCACTAGTGGGATCACAGCTGCTCCTAGGCCCCACTCCATGACAGGCCCCCCAGCTGTGGGAGATTAATGGCCCCCCAGCTGTGGGAGAGGGGAAAGGATCAGGCCTCTCATCACTTCCGCCTTCAGCAGCCACCCAGTGTACCTGCACTGTGGCCACTTCTGCCTTCAGCAGGCCACCAAGACAATAATGTTATACTGTTTTGTCAGAAAAATACAACTCGCCATTTCAATTTAGGGGACTTAGAATGCAACCCTAAGGAGTAAAACCCCATCACATGTACAAACACCAGTTGAAGTTGTAATTTAAAGATGTTCCCTAAGTAGGCTGACGGAATGTAATTGGGAGATGGTCCCTTGGTTAAGTAGCTAATTAATGAATTAGAGCCAGACAAAGGGCCTGCAGAGATTGCCTACTGCTTTTCAATTAAATTCCATTATTGTTGTTCTTATATAGTGCATTCCTGTGTTTATTGAACTTGATGATCGCTACACAGTTTCAAGACTGGTAAATGAAAAAAATGGAAAGAATTTTGCAAACTAAAAAAACTAAAAAAAGAAGTTTGCAAACATAGCTAGTGAAGCAACACAGTGCATGGAAGGACAAAGGCCACAATAAGTGATCTACCTGTACAGTTGTAGTCTAAAGACAATTGGTTCTTGAAGTTTTGCAACTTCTATATGCCGTTCTACTATTGGGTAGTATAGCAGAGAACTGGAGGGCATTCAGGTCCGAGTGGTACCTAGCAGTCAAAGGGTCAGAAGAGAAAAATGATAAAGTTGAATACTCCATCTTGCTTAATGTACAGGAGGAAGCCCTGGCTGTTTATGACATCTTTATCTTTGAAGAAAGTATAAACAAAAATAGGACTTTTGAAAGACACAGGTTTTTTTATGTGCAAAAACCCCCAACTGAACACAGTATAAATCAGTATGTTACTTAACTAAAAATACTGAGTAGAAACTGGGATTTTGAGGACTTGACAGAGACTGATTAAAGAGAGAATTTATTTGTGGCACTGTAGGCATTACAGAAAGGGCTATCGTGGGTGCGTCTACACGTCACCCTACAGCGACATGGCGATCACATGAGTCAACATGCTATTGGCAGCTTTGTCAACATAGCAGCACCCCTATTTTAATGCACCACTACAGTGATGTAGTTGCAAAATATAACTGCACTTTGCTTTAGTACTTCCAAAAGGTACAGCACCATAGCAACATCACTATACAGCGATGTAGAGGTACACCCTGTTTGAGGGAAAACTGTCTCTAGGAAAGACTATCCAAAAGTGCAGGCGAGCAGAAACAGTGAGGGCCCAGGTTGCAGAGCTGAATGTACCAACAGGTACATTGACAACCAAAAGTTTCAGACAGTAAGTAAGAGAAAATATGGCCAGAAAAAGCCACCTAATATGGTGGAATTTTCTGCTGGTAAGCCGCTTCCTCACAAGGTAGAGTTTTGCATTGGCAAGGAGAATGCTAAGAAAGAGACAATGAACAGCCAGTTATGCAACAAATGTGGAAGGCAACTGGGACCAAAATGTTGTGCTAGATTTATAAAGCTGTTTTAATGGTGACAGGAGCAACTATTTTGCAGGTGCTACAGATCTTGAACACAAACCTCAACTGAATACAGTTAAAGCATATTAGAAAAATCAATGAAAGGAGTTGGATTTTGTCAGTGGCAGTGAAAGGAACAATTTTAATAGGATAGTGGAGCTTAGGTTAATATTTTATGAATATAGAAAATTACAACTGATATATATTTAAAAAAAAAAAAAAGAGTCCAACAAACCCCAATATAACGGAGTATTCAGGAACAAATGTACCAGTGAGTGGTAGATGCGTTGATAGCATATAAAAACAGAACATACAAAGTCCCATTAGTCTTGGAGGTGACACCAATTTTGGGTCTGGTAGTTTGTAAGGAACTGAATCTAGTTATGTGTGTGTTTGCAGCACAAGACAACACGGCATTCATGCTTTCTGATTATCCTCTTGGCCACCATAGCCCTAATCGGGACAGTATTCTTAAGAAGAAACCAATTGTTCCCAAGTACAAGAAACAACATGTCTTTATGGAAAAAAAGTGAACCTAAAAGGTACAACTGTAAATACTGTCAAGCAAAAAGGGGAAATTAGCTTCAGGGGTGTATAGAAAGTTGACTTCGTTCTATGTACAGAAGCACAGATGACAAAAAAATCAGTTGGATCAAATCAAGCATAAGAACTCAAGTCTATCAACACTTGGAGGAAAAACTTCTCATGACAGACTAAATCAGAAATTTGATCTGATACCTCTATCTGGAAAGAAAGTGAAACACCCTGAAAGACTCACAGGAACTTGTTAAAAGAAGTGCATAAAATAGGGAACAAGGAAGTGAATGGTCAAGACTTATTTTCAAGCAGTGTTCTAGCAATCTCTCCTTTATACATGGGTATTAATTGATTTTGTAGTTATTGTAAAAAGATAAGGCATAGTGAAAAATGTTGTAATTTTAAAAGATGTTCCCTCGAAGTAGACTGAGGAAGTTTGTAATTGGTAGACAGTCCTTTTGGAAGTAGCTAGTTAATTAGAACAGACAAAAGGTTTGCAAAGGTTGCCTACTGCTCTAACAAAGTCCACTGTTGTTGGTTCTTCATACTCATATTTCCGTATTTATTGAATCCAGTGATCATTACACCACTGAAATTAGAACTTTTATTTTTGGCCATTTGCATTTACTTATTAATGTACTGGCACTATACGAGACGATTTGAATCTTTTATTATCCTTTGGAATGAGAGAATTACGTAGTGAAAATAGAGTAGAAGAACTTGCTTACCTTTTTATAATTTCTAGACCAGTGGTTCTCAACCTTTTTTAGACTCAAGGCAGCCTTCAGAAAATCCCAGCTCTTAATTTTCAGCCATTTTTTACTACTGAATAGTAATAGAGCAATTGTTCTGTTGCAAACAACTCAGTCCAGTCAACAATAGATCAGAGTATTTTAACACTATGAATTTCTATTTGAAATCTCTGGGTTTCCAAATAGGTTAGACAATGGATTTGTATAGGATGGGTTTGTATAGGGATGATCTTGCCTCAGGCAGCAGGTTGGACTAAATGACCTTAGAAGGTCCCTTCCAGCCATACTTCGTGTTTTTATCTTGTGAGTCATGTCTGCACACCTAACAGTGCTAATATTGTATGACATCCTGAAGCATACTTGAAAGAATCTTAAGGCACTTCAGCGTGCCATGGCACCCTGGTTGAGCATCACTGCTTTATACCCTATGCAGTAGATAATGGAACATAGTTCTGGTTTCAACAGTTATAGTATTCAGATTTGTTTTGATTATAAACCTCATGTTTGTGAATAAATTGCTCATTTAGGTCATATTAGCATAACATGGTTTTTGCAATTCATTTATATAGATGTTAATTTCAATTACTCTAAAGTATCATTCATGATGGAAAGCAATAGTGTGCACAGCATTTATCCTAAGTTCACTTTAGAGAGCACTGGTCTTTTGTGGCTGACCTAATTAAGAAGTAATGCTGTCTTTATAATATCCTCATAATATCAAAATTCCTAATACAGTATTACCAGTGCCAAGCATGCAGAAATCATGGCTGAGCTACAAATACATGTTTTTGGTTTTGTTTAAAAAAAAAAAAAAAAGTGTGTTCTTATATTAACCTTGGGGGGCGGGAGGGTGTTGTCTGTAACATATACTCTTGTCACATTTTAAGGCTTTTCATTGGTACCACAAAGACTACAAACTGTAAAAGAAAAAACAAATAAAAACAAGTCCACAACCATGTACCTTCAGGAGGTAAGAATTAAATGTAAAGATATAATATTGTGAAATCTGGCAATACTTAACACTAAAACATATCTGGCATACTTTGTTTATGAACACATTCCTCTGTGAATGATTACAAGAGCCATACCTCAGAACAATATCCACTATAGGCCAGATTCTGTTCCACCGATTAGTTATCCAAGTGGATTAAGCAACTAAATGTACTTCTAATTCTATCCTGTCCAAGACCTTAAAAATGTTTTAATACATGCAGTGGGTCTCAACTCTTTTGGACTCAGGATACCCCACATCAAGCTCAAGAAACCCCTTGGAAAGTCCCAGTTCTTAGTTTTCACTATTTTTGACTTCAGAAAAATGAGAGTGAGTCTTATGTTGCAAAGAACTCAGAAAAACCACACCAGCTTAGAATGTTTTTAGCACTATGAATTCCTAGTTGGAAACTCTGGGTTTATCTTATGAATCCTGTTTTTACACTTAACCGTGCTGACATTGCACGGTATCCTGCATCACTCTTAAATGAATATCAAAGCAACCTAGGGTGTCATGGCACCCTGTTTTGAGAATTACTGTTCTGCAGATTAAGTCACACAAAGGAACAAGGAGGCAGAAGAAGACCTGCATGACGGTGGTCAGGTCAATGGTGAACAGGATGGGGGCAATCACACAACCTTGTTTGACTCTGGTCCAGATGCAGAAGGTGTCGGTTTGAAACTGATGCCTGGATTTCCAGTGCTCTTTGAAGCATGGATACCTCCCCCCTCTCCTCTCCCCTGCCCCGGGTTTCCTCCCTTGAAGCACAGGATCCACCCCCCCCCCCACTGCTCCCTGAAGCATGGAGAACAGCTAAATGTGTGGTATGTGGCACCACAGATGCATCTGCAGCACCGTATACTGCATGGCCCATGCTTGTCTGGACACAACTACAGGGCACATCTACACATGCAATCAGCTGTGGAGCAGTTTGTGCTGCAGTACACTGCTCTTGGGCACAGCTACTAGATGTATGCCCAAGACAGCAGCACTTTGAGCCAAGGTAGAGCAGCCCCAGACTGGCAGCAGGCTCAGAGCATCAGCCCAGGCTCAAGGAGGTGGGGGTCAGGTGGTGGAGGCCTCTATTGGTTGATACCATTGTAAAACAAGAAGATAAATTAGTCAAAACAATTCTTGTTGTACCAAAAGGGCATTTCTGAAAGACCTGTTTCCAATAATCTGTGCACTCCACAGCAAACAGGCTAAAAATCCACAGGATTGCCTCTTACCTTCAGCAGCTCTCTGGAATAACAAAAATTCTATAGAACCCTTAGGAAAATAAATACTAACATAACCATCACCATACTGAAAGCCCTAAAAATAGTATTACACCCACTTCTCTTATTTAGGTATCGAAATGAACTCATTGCATGCTGTCCCACATTTGCAATGTCCTTGGAGAACTTTGTACAACTACGCCGTGTGCTAGGCTATATAGCAGATGAGCAGAGATGTGGTGCTTTCAGTTCCTGTAAAGCGTGAAAAGCCATTCAACTTTTAGGCACAGAAGAGTTAGCTAGGGTTTTTACCACATCAACTGTGTTTTACATTTTCCTCCCTATTATGGAAGAGGTAGAATTCATTTTGTCGTCATGGATAAAGGCCTTGAACTTCATTTTTCTCCATTCAGTATCCAGCACTCATGAGTGTCTCCTGCACTCATTAGGATATTTTCCACTGGGTCCCCAAATAATGGGTATAAACATTAAGGTACAAATATGCTTCTCAAAGTGATCAGTAATGAAATAGTATTAAAAAGTGGAAAAGTTGCTATTGTTGGGTGCTTATGTTAGTTGAATGGGGTAATTTTCACTTCTCGGAATTAAAAAGAATATGTAGGGACTATGAAAAACTCATTTTTAGATTAAAAAGAAATTAAAAATGATCAAATTTTATGTATTGTTTGGAAATGTAATTCTCTATACGCTTATTCTATTTTAATAGGTGATATGCTAAGGCCAGAGTTTATTTTCCTGTCATTATTTTATAAAATGGAATGGGCTAATTAAATAAACATATTTCTGCTAAAAATATTAATGAAGGGAACGCACTTCAAGCAATTAATATCTTTATATGCTTCATTCAGTTCTAAAATGCTAGACATAAGACAAGCTGCAATATATCTAGACATTTGAAAGTATCTAAAAACAAAGGAATGAATTAAACATGTCTGAAGTACTGATAGCTAGATTATTATACATTCTAAAAAATGTTTAATCTCCTCTCATTTTCAAGTTGACTAACAGTGCCTAAATGCTTGTATTCATCACTCTGTGAATGAGTCATTTCAAATGTAAAGATAGTAGGACACAAGACTCTAAAAATATACAACATTTTGTACTCCCATGCATTCAACTCCGCTAACAGGTGGGGAAACAAGTGTTGGTTCATTCACCAATGGTTTCAATTAGTCCATTTTCACCAAATAAAAACAGGGTGTTTGGATATTAACATTACACGGTTACTAAATCTGGACCACCTAGAGATACAACACAACTACTGGCAACAGCTGTATATAATAATATGCAAGGTCTGTGCCTCCCCTATGGGGTAACTGTGGTTTGGCTTGAATTACACTTTTTGGAGAGAGATTGAAGCTTTGAGAAAATGTTAAACCAGATTTCTAATATGTTTCACACAAAGCTTCCATCAAGGACCATCACACACACACACACTTGTCACCTTGCTACAAAATTCTATAAAATAATTTGCATGCAGATTATAGAAGCAAATCTTAAAAACAAAAGTCTATGGACTTCCAGTTGATTTTCAGAAAAAGTCTTTTGTAGGCACAAGTAAAGTAAATTATGAGCAGCCTCTTTCTCTTCCTTTTTGTCTGCGGGCATATTTTTTCTTCCTATTTCAGTTGCCGTTTGATTTTTGCTGTTTTCCTCAAAGGGGCTAGGAAACTATTTTTACAAACTTCTTCGAATCATATGCTTGGAAGGGACCTCAAGGGTCATCTTCTAGTTCGTATCGAACTACTAGGTTATTCTGTAAAAGGCAGCATCAACCTATTTTCTTTTCTGGAAGCTGTCAGAATAGCTGCTTTCTGGCATACATACAGGGATACACTGTTTCTAAAAAAACTGTCCCAAATAGATGCCTCTTCAGACTTTTCTTAAAAACCTACAGTAAAAACAACCCACCTCAGTACTATATTCCCTTTTCCTAAGTATAAGAACTATATGACACCCATTCTGAAATTTGATCTCACTGGCTGTATCTACATGAGACACTGACTGCACAGTAGCTCAGTACTACTGCACAGTAGCATTGCGTGGCACAAAGAAGCATAACTCAACACTACTGCAAAGTAGTAACAAGCTACTGTGCAGTCAGTGTCACCAAGAAGCCATTTTGAGATGCTACTGTGTCATAACTCTGGTTACTGCACAGTCATTTAGGATTTGTGCATGCAAGTACTAAATGATTGTGCAGTAATAATTGTGCAAGCAGTGCCTCATGTAGATGTGGCTGCTCTGCATTAGTTTAAACCCACTGCATTTGGTCTTGCCATCTGTGGCATGGGAAAACACTTTTTTCTCCAGCAACTGAAAATAGCTTCTTCTTTTTTTGTTCGTTTGTTTTTTGTTTTTGTTTTTTAAGTTTACCATACCAGGAATTTTTTTTCTTTAATGTAAAACATTTAAATTTCATTTCCTCTATATAGCTTTGAACACAGGAGAGCAAATGAAATCTCTCTCTCTCATGCATACACACATTCTCACACACGATTTGTTTCTTTTAAAATGTTCCTCTCGTCTCTCTCTCTCCCCACTAGAGTCGAAGGTATTTTGAAAAGTTTCAGAGGAACTAATGAAAAAAAATTAAAGTGAAGAAACATATACATAATTCACTTTATTTCACTTGGTGGAAAGGGAAAGAAAGAAAGTAGTAGTAAAAGAAAAGATAAAATATGAAAATTTGTTTTTCAACTTCAAAACAGTTTTTCAAAAGAAAAAAACAACCCCCTCTTTGCCTGTGATATGAAGCAGAATCAACTTGAAATCCAGAAATGTTTTTTCATTTCTTAACCCAATTCTACTATGTGCCTTACACAAAAACAATTACATTAACCATACATAAAGCGCTTTCAGATGTATTGAAGGGGAAAACAAAGTTTCTTTAATGCCTTTAAGCAGGCTGATGCATGATGCTCCTTATAACAACAGTAATTATACATTTTAGGTAGAAATATGATGGTTCTGATTGACAATGATCTTACAAAAGGACATCCCTAATTATCAACTTACCTTTTTAAATGAAAAAGAAAATGAAAGCCCTACTCCCATTCTTTAACAGGTTTTAATATTTTGAAAACAGTCCTTTTAAAAAAAAAAAAAAATCTGCAGCTGGCATAACAACTATATTCACATTTTTAAATTTTGAAAAACCTTTTATGAACCAGAGAATAGAGAACTAGTCTATCACTATGTTTTACATCCCCATAGTTTCTCTTTAAACTTGACAACAAAAAAATAAAACTACTAGTGAACAGTGATTTTTTAAGTTAATTTTATTAACAGATCACCAAGAGCAATCCTTGACTAGCAGTGACTAAACATATTTAAATCTGAATGAAATAAAAAAAGAACACAACCTTGTAGCCTGATTTAAAAAAAAAGTTCCTCTATCATGTGAGCTTTATTTCATTTTACTCTACCAAATCCTCCAACGCAAAGGCAACAGGATTCATATGCAGTCTTTAGGTTAATAATTTAGACATTCCTCAGTTGTACGTGCCACCATATTCAATATAAAATAAAAGAGACAGATAATTTTCACTTCCAAGCAGGGCCCCTCCTGGGCCGGGGGGGGGTGGTGAGCTGGGGTCCCCCTGCAGCCAATCATTGGGCTGGGGGCACACAGGGAGGTCAGTCCCCAGCATGCTCCCTGGCAGACCTGGAGGTGGACTGGAAGTACTTCTGGGTCCACTGCTGAGCACGCTGGATAGCCCCCCACAGACACTCCATCTGTCCCAGCATTTCAGCTATTATAAGCCATGCTGGTACCTTAAGGTATGTAAAGAAAAAACTTTTAAAGCTGTGCCTGTGTCTGAATCACAGGTTCAGCCAAATTGAATCAGGGACAGTGATCCGAATCAAAAGATTGAATCACTGTCACCGATTCAGGCCAAATACGAATTGAATAGGGCCCCATTTCACACACCCCTACTGCTCAGATGAGGCATGAAGTAATAGAAGAAAGCAGTTAGAACCAAACTATAGCTATTCCAGCCAACAGGAATCCTTGAATGATAGCAACCACTTTTCTTTTCGATGCCTGTATCCAGCCATGAGAAACCAGTATTCAATGGACCTTGAGAAAGCTAATGCCTTGTATTACCTGAATTTTCTAAACAGCCACATTTCCTGATCAAATTCTAACTAGGAGTCCCAATGGTCAGTGGAAACTTATCTACCTAAATATAACCAGAAATGAGCCTGCTCACAAGTGACAAGCACCCACACATAAGCAGCACAGACTGACATAGCAAATGACAGCCATCTGTTATGACTGATTCATGTCATGAAGGGAACAAACTGTTGGTGGAGAAGCTATCTAAGGAACTCTTAGGAGATGATGTGAAAGGAGAGTCATTGTGAGCTGAGGGAACTAGAGATTAAAAAGATGGATGAATGGTACATGAGTTTAAAGAGTAAAGAATGGGTTTTTGTTCATCTTCTTTTCTTGTCTAGATTGAAAGGTATTTTACCAAAGGAAAGCAATTGTTCACCAGTGGAGTTATTTCTGTAGGAGCCTATTTCCATAATGTAACATCTATGCCTAGTATATTTCAGTTATCTAATCACTCCTGAACATTTGGGAGGTTCTCTGTACAAGCTATTAGATGACCCTTTGGACTCAACCTGTCAAAATATGCAACTAATTTTGCTATTTTTATTTTTAAAAAAGTAATGCATATAAACAGATTTTAAACTCTACTGGTACTTACCAACTAATGCCCAATGGAAAACTTCATACCAAGATAAAGCACACTAAAACCTGGGTGGGCTGCTGGTTGTTATGGTCATCTTTTAAGTGTGCAATAGCAGTGTCAACATAATTAACTATCTAATTGCACATCCAAATTTAATCAGTACATTGGCATGTCTAATTAATTATGATTTACAATAGATTAGAGCAGTTTATGATGTTATGGTCTGTTTCATAAAAAAACAAATTACTGAGGAGTGATTGGATTTTGAAATCATTTAAAAAAGGCTTTCCTTATGTATGCTGAACATAACACCATACAAAATATCATAATCACAAAAAAATAAGGAAGTGTTACAGAGAGTTAAATAATAACAAAACATAAAGCTTAATATAGTTAACATTTATGTTTAGTATAACTATAATTTGAGTTTCACCTATTCCTGATTTTACAGTGGCTACAGACACCATGATTTGTTTGAATTAAGAGAAAAAGAGCCATTAGAAACTGTCTAATCAACACTAATGAGTATCAAGATAATAGGGGACAGTTATGTTAATGAGCCAAAAGGTAAAACCCTTTTCCTTGCACTTTTTTAACATCAAATACCAGACAGCCTTAAAAATCTAAAACCCTCATCTATTTGTTCACATTTTTTCTATTCTTGGTAGAATTATATTTAGTGATACCATATTCAAGCAGTACTGTAATAGATTGTATTTAAACTGCTGTTATTTAGCTACTTGAATTCACTAGCATTTGGCCTTACCCATAAAACTGCAGTTTTCTCCAAATATAAATACATTTGGAAAACCTAGTACAATATGTTCATCAATGTGAACTTTTAAGGAATTTTTAGGCCACTACTAAGCAGCTTTGAAAATTACAGACTACAGCTTTACAAAAGTATGTTACAATGCTTATTTATACATAGGCTTTTCTATAATGCTAACACAATAGTTTCAAAGAACTTTCCAGACTAATTTATACAAGTTATAAGACCATCACATCTGCACATGCTGTTTGTTAATACTTCTTTAATGATCTTGTAGCAATAGGAATGGATATCAATTCAGGAGACCTGGGTTTAGCCTCAGCTCTACTACTAGCTGTCTAGATGACCTGAGGCATGTCACTTAGATGTATAAACATGAAACAGGACTTAGCCCAAGTGCTACTTACATGACCACGTAACTGAAATTTTTGGCACAGACACACTTTGGATTCTGTTTGCGCAAGTGTAGCTATACCAAAGCATTTCTTTCGTTCAAGAAGTTCAGAAAGCTATACTCTGGGCTCTTAGGTTCTGGCGTAGAAAGGAAATGCCCATTTTCACATATAGTAAGTCCTAAATAAGTAACCTCAATCATTAGGTGAGGTTTTTTGTAGCTAAAAAAAGATACCTCTCATACCATTTCATCCAAGGCCTAGTGATAAGGACATTTCCATATAGAGGACAAGATCCTGGTTATAGGCCCAACACCCTCTAGAGGAGAAATCCAAATCAACATCATCTACTTTCCTAGAAAAGTACTTTAATTATTGCACTATGGGCTAGTTAGTAACCCTTCTGAAACTGGTCCACTAGGCAGCCAGGAGGGGATGTAATGTAGGATCAGGAACAGGAGAGCAAGTCAAAGGGAATATGGCTCAGGGTGGGGGTAACAGCCCTAGATGAGAGTATAGAGCATGACAAACAATCCAACTACTCCAAACCCATTTTATCTAATGCATTTTAAATACAAGGTACAGAAAAAACATTTTGGGGAATAGAACCCAAGGTCCCCTCCCTTCCAGAGGGGCACACATTCCACTGAGCTGTTTCTTGCCCTTCAAGTACCTTCAACAGGAAGCTGAAGGAATCTGGACAATACCAAGGCCATGGCCCAATGTTTAGAGCACTTTGCTGGGAATTGGGAGATACAGGTTCAGACCTCCTCTGAGTGAAGGACCCTTGGTTTCCTGTACCCTGGGGAAGGTGCCAGTTACCATGACACTGATTTAAGTATCTTTCTCCATCATTTTATTTCCAAAAGATATGTACATACATGGACAATCCTATTCTACCACAGAAAGAAATAGGATCTAAGGTGTGCACATAAGTGCTAAGAATTGTAGTAACACAGCTAAGTAACTGCATAATTGTGGACAAAATGTCTTGACAATATTAAATACATAATTTATAATGATTTTCATTATGCCGTTTATGAGGACACACAGCTAATTGAATGGAAAAGCCAAAATATAAGGAGGAAAACAAGACAGTGAAACACAGATAATGTTCATCGACATATGAACATTAGGGCTGTGTGGACCGTTGGTCCCTGATTCGATTTGGCGGTGATTCAGCCCAATTCAGTGGCAGAAACTCTTAATCCAGATCAAATCAGGAGATCCTTTAAATGTCTCTGAATCAAATCAGAACCCTTCAAATCAATTCAGAGAGATTTGACGATTCGGACATAGACACAACTTTAAACATTTTTTCTACATACCTCAAGGTACCAGGTGGCTTGTGAATGCTGAGATGGTAGGGTAGATGGAGCATCCCACAGGAATGTGAGAGGGTGGGAGGACTCCCCAGTGTGCTCAGCAACAGCAGAAGCACTTTTGGTCCAATTCCGGGTCTGCCAGGGAGCACACCTGGGGGGGACCCCCTGCATCTCTCCCTGCTTGGTGACTGGTGCCGTCTGGGTCTGGGGGGGGACACCCAGGGTCTCCCCCCATGGTTTATTACTGAGCCAGGAGGGCCTTCCTACAAGCTTGGCAGAGGACCTTGAAGTGGTCCAGAAGTATCTGGACCACTTCCAGGTTCACTGCTAAGTATACGGGGGACCCCCTCCACCCACCCACCCACCCACACACACATTCCTGTGGGATGCTCCATCTGCCCTACCATCACAGCATTTATGACCTATGGTCCTTGAGGTCTGTAGGGAAAAAAAACCCGGCCAAATCACTGATTCTCCAAATCAACATCTAATCTTCAGATTCGGATTCGGCTGAATTGCAAAATCGAGACAGTGATCCAAATCAGCTAATTGAATCAACCAATTTGGGCCAAATCCAAATCAAATATGGCCCATTTTGCACACCCCTAATGAACGTCACTCTCTCTTATCAGTTTTTTTGCCCATGTTATACATGAGATCACCATGATCCTTTCTGGCTTTAAAATTTAATCTTATCTATGAACCATGTGTCCCAGCCACCAGCAGAGGGTTTGGGATTGAGAGAGAGTAGTCAGGAGTAGACGGCAAGAAAGGTTTATCGACTTAATAAAAACACAACTACGCATAATAACAGAACAACAAGGACAGACAATAACAATTTGCATCAGCAACTCATTGGCAGTTCCCTCTGATACCTGATGTATGACAAGTTCTTCTCCTATAGAGCTCAACAAAATCAGGTGTCCCCAATCTGCGCTGTCTGAGGGGTACCAGGAAGGACCCTGGTATTCAGTCCATAGACTCCTTGAGATCCACAGGCTTTACCGAATCCAGGTCAGCAGCTAATTTTAAATCAGTAGCTTCTCTCACACCACTGCATCTTCCTTCTAATGAGTCCCAGATGTGCTAGCCAACTTATAACTTCTGAGCTATGCTGATAACTTACAGCCATTCAGATTCTCCCACTACAAACCTTCCTTAGGACTGATTAATAGCAGTACAAGCCTTTGCATTCTTCTGATAAGGTTAATTTTGACTATGCTACAAGGCCTACTACTACTTCTACAAGGTCTTGCTAAATTTACTAGGCCTCATTACATACAAGGCCTCACTAATCTTTGACTTTAATTAGGCCCTTAGCGGTAACATACAGCTTACAATATCTAAACAAACAACAAAAACACCTAGTCTAATCTTCACAAAGCACTCAGCAAGCACCTTTGTCACACAGAAATAATTTTCAGCCGTCACAACCACGGTATCCAAGTTCTTTCTCTACATCCAGTCACAAAGAAGTCTAATAAGGCTAATATCTCATATTGGAAGGCACAGAACCCAAAATCCACAAAATTATTCAAGGGAAGACTTCAAGGACTTAAAAGATGCTGCAGTTGTTAAGCCAGAAGGTGTTGATATTTGTAAGTAGCACAGTCCCTCCCTGGATGGAATTCCCATTGCCTTCATCATATGCAAGAAGTATTTTTTCACAACACTACCTTCACCCTTCTAGAATGTGTGGGAAGTCCCTATTTTCAGCTCTGCATAAAGGACTTGGCATAGTTTTGGAATTGGATCAACACAAGGAGTAGGCTGATACTTTGAAACATGATATCTTACAATGCTCATCCAGAATCCAGTAGATACTCAAGAAAGGATAAATATTTCTTTAAGCATCATTTACACTGTGAATTGAAGAGATCTTTAGAAGCTGTTCCAAGGTGATGGAGCTAAGGGATTTATCCCAGATTTAGAGCTTTGAAACTACAGCCCCAACTCCCTGCTCCTGAAGAAGTATGGCAAGAAACACTGCAAGTGAAAGCTCTGCTTTCCTGTCACTCCCACAGGTCTCATTATGGTATTGCACAAGTTGATTATAGGAGTCAATAACATCAATAAGTTCCTAATTGTGTGGTAATTAAAACAGCAACTCTTGCTTCTGTGCATGGCATTATGCTTGAGGTCCTTACCAACCTTATGATCCTATGCTTCAAAAGGCTTTAGGAAATGTATATACAACAGGAACATAACTGTAGGATGAAACATAACACTCAGTAGTCCTGCAAAACCCAAAACTTAGAAAGTAACTTTAGGCTTGTTTGGTATACCTACCTGGAAACAGTATTTTGGTACATCCTGACTTAGGACTACAGAGGAACCTTGCAATGTAGCTATTTTTATCTGGACAGTTAATTTTTCCAAGTTGATTTAGAGAAAACTTTAGGACAAGAGGTAGTAAATGTATTCAGTGCATCTAAATTGATTTTTCTTTTACCCAAACTGTTTATGTAGTTTAGAAAATGTATTCATGTGCCAAGGCAGCTTATTATTTAGTTATTGCTTTGACATGTCAGTGGCAGAATGGGTGCCCATAATAAAATCAACATTTAATGTGGGAAAGAACCAAGAACCAGGTATCAGTAAGTATCAGGTTAAGTCATTTTTCTGAGCTATATGGGTAGTGTTGGCCCTAGCTGTGAAATTTAGATTCAACTCCAGGCTCAGCCAGTACATCTAAAGTTTGAAAATACATGTGTAATAGGGCCGTATGAAATTTCATTGGCTGTTTTGATTTGAAACTGTTTCAACTCATTTTGAGCTCAAAACAGTGAAATTGAATCAAAACGAAGGGCTTCGAAACAGCCTTGAAACAAAACGAGGCTAGTCAAAATGTTTTGAAAAACTTTCAAAACACCGAGTTTCGAGGCAGCCAGCAGTGAGGTGGTGGGAGACAGAGAAGAGCCAGGGGATAACCCATCTCCCCCCAACCCGGCTGTGGGAAGCTGATCACAGCGCAGTGGAACAGAACTGAGCCTAGGCTCAGTTCCCCTCTAAAGTGCGGTGATTGGGCCAGTGAAAGGAACTGAGCCCAATTGTTCAGTTCCCCTCCCCAGCCCTATGATCAGGGCTGACTTCCCATCCCAATCTAGCACTGGGGAGGGGAACTGAGCAATAAGGCTCAGTTCTCTTCCCCAGGCAGCATCAGCTTCCCTCCCTCATCTGGCAGGCAGATTGGGGGCTCACAGCCCCGATCTGCCTGCCAGAGGAGAGGCTGTTTTGAGTTTATCCATTATAGCTAATGGGCAAAACATTGAAACAGTGTAGAAACAGCCACATTGTTTTAACAAAGCAAAGCAGAAGAGCCATTTCAAATCAAAATGAAATTCGAAATGAAATGCTGTTCTGCTGAAATGGAATGGTGCTGTTTCGCACAGCCCTGACGTGCAACTGTTCTCAGTCAGAAAAGATAGTAAGTGATAGCACAATACTGCTTTTATTTGTACATCTTAAATGCATGTGAATTAGATCCAGTCTCAATTTAACTGAGTCTTTCTTAAGTAGCTAAATACCTGTCTCTCCTACCAGTTAATTTATTGACAATTCCTACTTATTAAGCATTTTTAATTAAGAACATAATTTTTCACTCAGCTATTTTTCCTAGTCTTATTACCACAGACATAAGATTCCAGACTTCTTATTCCTCCAACACTTTGCAAAACTCATTTCCTACTGCACCCTGCCTCTTGTATATTCAGTGTGTATGGTAGTCAGAATTTTCTTGCTATGGCTAGCACCCTACCACTTAGCAATATTTATAAAAACTAATACCAACTTTATATTGCTAATTAGCCTTCCATAGGCGGCCCCCCTTCCTGAACATCAATTAGTTTTATAGGACTCTATCACTACTTCTTGAACCTTGTAAAGCTCAGATGACTTGATGATCAATCACGCTCACAGAAGGACAAAGTATCCATTTTAATAAGAAATTGTTATAAAAATGGAGAACCAGTCTCTTATTGCTGATGTGATAATCTACGTACATTACCTGAAATCTGCTTTTACAGGTGTGCTCTGAAGGTTGCATTCTTCTTCCAAAGAGACACAGGACTTCAGTGCTGCCTGACATCCTACCACCTCACTTTGATCCATTCACAAAACCTCTTCTTCAGTCTCCTTTCTCCCTGCCTCTCAGAGTGAAGGCAATTAAGTTCCCCTTCTCTCTATAAACAAAGGCTTTTCTCACTAGATCTTTTCCAGCTTCAGTTGTTGCCTCTTGCCCCTTTTTTCTTATGTGAGTTGTCACCAGTTATTGCACAACTCCATTTGACTTTCTCTTATTTCATTCTAAACTGCTGTTATCTTCATTCTAAAGAAAAAACACTCCTCCTGCTTATTAACTATTGCATTACAGTATCTCCAGCTTTTCCTTTTATCAGTAAGCCTAACATTCTTTGAAGCTTCATCAAGAATCACTTCTAGTATCTGTATACTTAAGTCTCAGAAAAATGGCAAAACTGAAATCTTATTTTACGATTCAGCAAATTGATACATTCCCTATTGTTCAGAAGGTGGTCTCATACAGAAAATTACAGTTCTTATGAACTGAAAAACAGAACAAAACCAAACAAATAAACCCTTAATGTTTCATTCCCTCCAGCCAACAAATCCCTTAACTCTCGTCCTTGTCCTTTATCAAAAACTTCCAAAAGGCACTTTATTTAACACTTCAGGGCTCTCCATGTTAGAATGTTTCAAGTTTAAGTCCAGGTGGGCAAATACACTACTGTATTATCTCTTAATGCCAGGCTTTGTCCTTCCATTTCAACCATCCTCTTTTGATACTGTGTATGACAGGCACTGAATTGAAAGATATTATTACATCTGTGTTCCATAAAAGGAACATTTTCAATAACAATTTGTTTTACTGTAGTTATTTTGATAGTAAAGCCCCATATATTTTGAAGTTTTTTGGCACAGTAAGGGACTTTGTTATTGCTAACATAATTAAATTCTAGCTTTAGTGAATTATGGTATAAAAAAGTACACCTCCTTACCAGTGGGAGTAATTTGCCCTACAGAAATCTGTTATAACATTTAAATGAAATTGTTAATCAGGGACTATTTACAGCTGCACCTGCTCTTATTTGTAGCTTTAAACTGTATAACCACTGTCGTTTCTTCCTGATCCAGGCAGCTGATAACCGTTAATACAACAGAAGCATAATTAAAGAGAATCCCCATCTGCTGTATTATCCCGATTGTTGGAATATAGATGCAAAGTTCATCAAGGAAAACAGTGGGCATAGCAGTTTGCTTTGTTTAGAGAGTCATTTGTGTGAATCATGTACAAAAGACCACTATTTCAAACGCATTTCTTCAATTAATTAAATCCATGTCAAGCTCCGTAGACAATCCATAACTAAAAGGAGCTGAGTGGGTGCAGTTTTCAGAAAGGGAGGAAAATAAAAAAGTGACAGTCTACAGAATTGTCTGTACTTCCTATTGACCTTGAAAAAAAATTGAAGAGTTAGATCTTAGTTCACTCATTTTAATTTCCAAACATAAAATGTACATATTTGCCAACTACATATCATGTAAAACTTAGGGTTCCTGGCTTAGGGGACATGCCCCTCCTCTCAGGATTTGCATATTTGGGGTTAGGAAGGAGTTTTACTCCATGGTCAGAGTGGTGTGGACTATGGGTTGTTTTGTTTTAATCTATAGTGAGAGGCATGGCCCTCTGCCTAAGATCTCTTGAGCATATATTAACTATATTTACAGAAAAAGGTTGTCGGTCCCCCTACTTTACCTGTGATATGTCAGGATGTTATGTCTTGTCTTGCATCACAATTGCCTATGTAGTTTTACTAAGAGGTTAGATTATGGATTTGTTTGGATGGTTTGAATAGGGAGGATCCTGCCTCAGTTAGGGGTCTGGGCTAGATGACCTATGGAGGTCTGGTCCAGCCATACTTCTTGAGACTCTATGATCATTAAAAAAATTGTTTATGAATATGAATCATCAAAACAATTGCTTTTTGAAATATGTACACCATAATGGCCAAAGTCAAAATTCGTATTTTCAGTTAAAGGTGCAATAACATTTGTACTATAAAAATGAGCAGAAAATAAGCAATCAATTTAGGGAATTTCCATTTTTCTGTACACAGGAGGGTACATGAGAGTTAATCATTTCACTGTCGGTATTCACTTGTCACTGAATAAGTGTGTTCTCTAAATATGCTAACTTCAATGGTACAGTGAAACGCCAGAGACTTCAAAAGAGTCAGGATTTCACCTTCAGCTTTATGTTCTCAACAGCCAAGTTATACAGATTTTAACTGTTGTATATCAAATACACAATGCTTGGAGCTACACACCCTTAGCTGGACTGTTGTTTTTCCAGCTGAAGATCCTGTTCCAAATTGCAATTTGGCATTATTTTATTTGAGTCCTGGAAGTAATGCTAGAGCATATGAAAAGCAGGTTCCAAAACTGTTTCCCTAATTATTACCTTAGATTGATACTGCTTTATCAGGGTTTTATGAAAAAAATGTCCAGTTGTACATTTATACTGTCTATGCATTTTCCCTGTAATAATAAAACCCCTGCTGTGACAATTGCATGTTGTGTTACAATCCAATACATATATACACCACAGTCTTTTTAATTATTATTTTGCTAAATATAATATAGCAGGTAGAAAAAAATAAAGCTTCACCCATTTCACCTAAGACAAGCATCTTCTGTGTTATAATTGTAAATGTCCTAGTTTCTACTTCTCATAAAATAAGCTATATATGGTTACATAATGAACTTCTAAAATGATTTATGTATTTTATAAAACACATAATATTTATGAAAACTATCTAGAACAGTTTGGCCCTTCAGTACTATAAGTTAGGATCATTTTGAACTCACCACCAATAAAACTAGCTAACAGGGAATGAAAGCATTAAAATGCTATGCCTGAACCAAAATTCAATGAAGTTAAATAAGATTCTGGCAAGATGCTACAATTTAACCCTGTATTGATTTGCAGGATAAAAACTTTCATAGGCAGTATACTCAAAGGATACAAAAATACATTTCTTAAAATACGTTCCTCCTTGGTCTAAATTCCATTAAATATACAGTAATGCCATGAAAAGTGCCTCTCTCTGGTTTCATAGACAGGATTACAGGAAAGGTAAATTGCATAAAATGATTTTTTTAAAATTATTCTTTCAACGATACTTATTTTATTTTAAACAGAAGGATACCAAATGCTAAACTTGTTAGTGAGCACAAAGTTTGTGACAAGTCAGGGGGCAGTGGAGAAAACCTTTGAGAAGGGAAGGCACAATCTCTCCACTAGGAAAACTTGAGACAATCCAGTTTGTTTTAGTTTCTTTGCCACCCTCTTTCATCTCCGCAGGTGTTAAGGTGAGGTAGTGTAGGTTTCCATTTTTCTCTCTGCCAGTAGTGGTGGAGTGAGAAGGGGCTTCACAGAAATCATCAATTGATATTGTTCATTTATACTAAAAGAAAACCTAGATCACTTTATACATTTTAAACACACAAGAATCACTGCTGAAAAGCAGCCACCTCAATGATGCAAAACAACCAGGTGAAAATTAACATAAAACAGAATAAAGAGGTGGTTTTTTGAAAAACTGAGGTGAAACTCCTCACACTCCTGTAAATATTTCTCTTTTCTCTCCTTGAAATCTAGACAACATACCTCTCTATTTTTAAGAGCTCTAAAATTCCCAACGTAATAAAAAGGACACTTGGGTAGCGTCCAGATGAGCGCAATCGTGTGGTATGTGGCGCCATAAAACACATTTGCAGCACCATATAGCATACAGTCCACAGTTCTCCACGCTCCAGGGGCACGCTGCCCGAGTGTGTGCTGCTCCATTTCCCTCCCCACACGCACATTTTTTTTTTAACCCCTGAATATCCAGGAATAAAAAATAAAATAAAAGCTGCTCGGGCACCATGTGCTGCTAAAAAGCAGAGCCGGGCCACTGGGAGCTGAACTGTAGCTGCCGGCCAAGCTCCTCCCAGAAGGATCACCATGGCTGCAACTCCAGGAGGCCCCCAGGCAAGGCTGCTGGGGTCAACCACTTCTTGACCCTGGGAAACCAAATGTCTACGCATGTCTAGACATGCCCTCAATGTATACAATAGGGAAAAATCCTTCTAGAGCAAACCTAATTCAAGAGGTGCAATATAAACTTCATGCTTACATCTCTTTAGTTTTCAACTAAAGCACTTCAGCATGGTACTAGTAGGAGAGGAACCTATTTCATCTTGCACGTCTAAGAGTGGGGGCATCTACGTTGTTTTCATTGCCTGCATCATCTGTTATCACTGTGCATCAATAAAACTTGCCTATTATCAAATGGAGAAGTAGTGGCCAGTCTTGAGGGTTTGGGTCTGCCCAGGAAAAGGTGTATGGGTCATAAATCCAGTGTCAACAGGATGGTCAAATCAACAAGGTAAATATCTGAAAGGAAAAGGAATTTTCATTTCTTACTAATTTGTTTTAGTCATAGTAGTCTTATGTGCCATTAGTAATTATGGTAGATGCAACATTTTCAGCTAGAAAAGGATTTACACAAAGTAAAAGAAAAGTCACGGTATGATTAAATCACTTTGGCTGCCCTCTTAGATCCTATTAGTCATCTAAAGTATATTAGCCATGGAAATAATATCCTCGACTGCAACAGGTTTCAGTTCAGACCCAAAGTTTCATATAAAAGAACTCTGAATTTTGCAGAAAGCCTAGAATGCTTGAAAAGCCGTAGGATTTATTTTATATGAAGCATGCTGTAAATCATATTTTTAAATGTATAAATGCATCCCTATATAAAATCTCCAGGTGAATTTTCCAATCTTCAAATTTTCTGCAAATATTCCTCCCCGAATGCCCATTTCTGAGAAACTTCACGTAAGTATAACAAACACAAATAAAGCAAATTCAGCATATTGTACAATTAACAATTTTTTAGGCTTAGCTGTCAGCAAAACTTCCAGATCTATTTTCAAATTATTCCCTTCCTACCACTGCCCATGTTCTTCCATGAAGTTTTGTTTCCTGCTAAAATTAAGTTTTCAGTTTAAAAAAAAAAAAAAGTGTAAGGAGCCCCATATAATTCAATGGAGTGAATTCACACACGGTTAAGTTTTAGCTTCTAATTTTCTCTTCTGAGTGGTCATTTCTGTCATAGTTGCAATGCAGTTGACATTTAGTATTTTGTCTGTGAATGGTCCTGAATTACTTCAAGTCTTATATTAATACTTTTCTTATCTAAAATGCCTTAATTGTATGCATATTAAATCAGAATTATTACTTTTTCAGGAAATAGAAACTTACGAAATCTTTAGGATTAATGACAAGTCTTAGGATGAATGCCAGAATGGGATATAATGAAATTAGTAGGAAGGCAGGTATTTTATAATTACTTTAATTGCTCTTGAGGTGGACAGAACACAAGATCTGTTAATACTGGCAAGACTTTAAAAGATGGCTCCCTTGACAATAGTGAAAATACTAAAATACTTAAAGAAATACATTCATCAGTGATAAGAGTAAATATTTCAAATGGCCTAAATATACATTGAATAAAAAATACATGATTATTTTCAGTTTATGCATGTTATCTTCCATTGGGCAGCTAGTAACATGTAATGAAAAGGCAAAACTAGCACTTGAAGTTATTCTAGTTGTTAGGTGACTGCTGAGGAAAGTATTAGACTTGATCTGATATAATGAAACTACTATCTCCCATTAAGTGTGGATTTACAGACGTAAATCTCCTAAGCAGAATTCATTTCATTATTTCTGAGGATGACTGTTGCTTCCAATACTGTGCTGGACTGCCAAAGTTCCTGTCTCTTTAAAAGATGTATCCTTTTTCTAAACAGATCTGATCCTTCTTGTTGAACTCATGATGAGAATTCTCTCACCCTGATCTTTGCAGTACTTGTCAAATAATTGGACATCAGCATGACCAAGGTGGAAAAAATCAGGCCCTGTAATTTGCCTACTCAGACTGATTAAATTGGGTTGAAGAGTTATGGAGAAAAAAATTCTCATTTTTCTCTAAAGTAAAAAAATATGAAGTAAAGATTAGAGGCTCTAAAACATTTTTGTGGATGACAGAAGAAAGAAGGAGCAGACAAAGGAGTCTTTTAACTAGACGCGTGGCTATGTATACATAGATTTAACCATTGAAACTGAAACTTCATTGTTATAAACATTGTTATAATTCCCAGCAAGGAATTATCTGTGTAAAGAATGATCCTTGCTGGAATTCCCCCAACTCCTGGATCACCACAGCCTGGCTTTATGAACTCTCAGGGCATGCTGCAGGGCTAACTATTTCCCCTCAGCGAGAAGTGCTGGTTGAGGATGTGAGCTTCAGTTGAAGCCTGTATTTCTGGTCTGGTCTGTTTGTTTTTGCTGAGTGAGGAGGGTGTTCATTATGTTGTAGGAAGATATCCAGTGCATATATATTATAAAATGAAATTACAGTAAGGTTGCTGGTTTCTTGGGATGGATGCTTTAACTCTGTTTTACAAACCACATACACACTGTAAATATCTCTTATTACAAGAACAAGCGTGAAGCCAGTTACTACCTCTAAGAAGGTAAAAAACAGCCGCAAATTGTTAGAGAGAAGGTTCAGGCTGGACATCAGAAGACATTACTTACTTTACAGTCAGAGCTGCCAGGCTCTGGAGTGGGATCCCAAGGGAGGTGGTACTCTCTGCTACCTTGGGCATCTTCAAGAGGAGGCTGGACAGATATTTGGCTGGGGTGATATGACCATCGCACCTGTTCCTGGGGCCTGATGATCCATTTAGGTCCCTCCCGACCCTAAGCACTATGAAACTATGAAAATAATATTAAGTTTTGGCTGAGTTCCCCTGGCTAGTTTCTGAAGAAATTTAGTTCTTTACACAAAGGAGTTCAACTTAATCTTATACAGGGAAGTATTGACTAGCACTTGACTAAAAATATATTTTTTTAAATGGCTCATCATGCCATCCAATGGTTAGACTGCTTCTTTCGCTTTAAATCAGGCATAGTCTAAGCAGCCAAAATGTATAAAAGCTTAACATAGTCATCCTTATGCCATATATACTTAAGAGGCCAAAATATAGACTAATAAAGTCAGCCTAAAGATTGAGCTAAGATGCACTATGTTCCAAAATGTTCAAGTTCTCTCAGTGTTTTAAGAATGACAATTAGAGAATATGATTAAAATTCTTCAGAAAATCTTTTTCACATTAGTTTTATCAGATAATAAACATGTGCAACTCAGAAACTGATATTTCTCCAGGTGACAGCTTTTTCAAAAAACAGTATAACAATGTTTCAAAGAACTGCTTCGCAATGACATTAAGCTTTCAGGAAAGGATTTTGTTGGGCGAAAGCTTTTATTGGACTAACTTCATAGTTGGACTAAAATTAGACATGCAAGGCATTCTTCATCAGGTGTACCTAAACAATTCCCTAGCTATAAAGATTATAGTTTCTTTCCATTCTGAATAAGAAGGGATATACTCAAGGTAAACAGTACCTTAGTTTATTTGTTATGCAGAGAAAGAAAGATTACAGAAAATAATAATACAAAAGCAAGCCCCATACAAAGGCATATTTATATATTAAATTATCACCACCACCATTATTGAAAAGGACTCGATGACAAAGAAGGTAAAACACCTTGCTAAACCTTTAGTAGTATACCAAAGACCATACTACTACATACAAAGATAACCCAGAAGAAAACAGGTACCTAGTTGCTAAGCCTGGGGATGTGACTATGAGCTACATCACTACCTTACATTCTGTTGGCTGTGGAAGCTGCCAAGTCTTCAAACTAACCTAATGGATGATCTTGACTCAGGCAGACTATGACTATTAATATTTATAGGAAGCAAGCACTGAGATTCCAGTTAAAATTAGATCCAATATTTTGCTGTAAGAAAATTCAGAAAATATATCAAAGACGAAAGAGAACAGATCACAGGAAATAGTGTAGGATAATTCCTGTGATTAGGATTGTTGGTTGTAGCCATGGTGGTCTAAGGACATAAGCAGACAAGGTTCTTTAGGTACATGTGATATCGTGAGACTGCAGCTCTATGAGCCAGGGCGGAGCAACCCCAGGCTGGCAGGAGGGCTGAGAGGTCAGCCTAAGGCTCCAGGAGGTGGTGCCGGACAGCAGAGGGGCTGGCTGGGGCACAGGAGTGGCTCAGCATGAGAAGCCCTGAGATTAGGTAGCAGGCAGGGGTCTGGCCCCCTGCTGCCTGGGCGGACCAAGCATAACATGCACCTGGGTCAACATTTACACATGCATTTAGGTACAGTTATTTTTGCCACTGTAATTTGCAGTGCAAATTAGTTTGCTGCAGTTTAATAGTGTTGTACGTGTAGACTGCTTTATACCACAGCAAATCAGTGTACTGCACAGTTAAGCACATGTGTAAATGGACCCTTTGTGGGGTGTTTTTGTTGTTTGTTTTTTGGGTTTTGGGGGTGGTGAATTCATGTAGAATTGCATGGGATTACACTTAAGTCCTAAGGTCTACTTAGGTGTCTAATAAGAGGACCTGGAATAGGATTTGGCCTTAAGTAT
Organism: Crocodylus siamensis; assembly: GCF_052110815.1. NCBI lineage: Eukaryota > Metazoa > Chordata > Crocodylia > Crocodylidae > Crocodylus > Crocodylus siamensis. The sequence goes on from NC_143396.1 coordinate 60,182,923, forward strand.
CAGTCAATGTCCAATATCATGTTCATTCTTTTTTACACTTACATTCTTAAGTTTACATTAAACATTTTCATTTCCAGATTTCAGCTCAAAAGTGTGTTACTATGTCAACTCAAACATGTATCCAGTAGCTCCTCCATTCTAGGGATAGCAATTCCATCCTACCTTACATTTTACTTCATTACTGTAGAAATAGAAAAAGGCTTCTTATGTACAAAATATAGTTTGAGAGAAATATACTTCTCAGAAGCATTGACAGAAAATACTAATCATCAGCAATATTCATGCCACAAGTAACACTCATATAAGGCAGGTTGTATACCATCTGTCACAATAACTTTTGGCAAGAGATTGTCCCCTAAAATTCAAAACTCACTAAAGTTTGTGTCTTACCTCTCCAGAGATCAGCCTTCTTTGGAACATCCCTAATACAATTTCATATAATCACAACTGCAGATTCATTCAATTATCTTTATTGCTGGTTTAGAGGGCCATCATATTCCAACACATATTCACAATTCCACCTAGCAGCCAAGATTGGATTAATTATTTACTTGGTCTCATGCCAGTGGTCAAGTCTTCCTATTATTTTGAAATTATCTGATATTCATTCCCAAAATATTGTAAGAGTCAGAAGCTATTTAGGCAGAAACGTAATGTAAGTGGTTATCCTGTTTACTACTCATTACTGAATAAACCCGATCAGTTTTGCATGCCTTAACAACACTAAGTGGGAGTTTAAATTTGGCTTTGGCATTCGTCCTTATCCTCCTCCTCACTTTTTTGGTCATTAAGGCTGCTTAACAGATGTAAACTGCCCCCCCCCCAAAAAAAAACAAAAATCCTGCACTTTAAACTGTGTGGCTCCACACCAAACCCAGTGCATGTCCAAAAGAGGCATCACATTAGTGATCCAGCTTGTTGAACATCTGTATAGATTGGGGCTTCAGCAGGGCTTCTTTAGGACTTCTCCTAGCTGATTAAATTTTATCTACTAATGTGATTCAATCAGCTAGCACAGGGGTTGTCAACCAGAGGTACGTGTATCCCTGGGTGTACTTGGAAAGGCCCCAGGGGGTATGTGGCAGTGGCATGGAGAATCAGGGTCACTTCCAGCTTTGCCAGTGGCACTTCTGGTTTTGCCAGAAGCACTTGCAGTTTTGCTGCTGTGCATGGAGGACCCTCCTGCTCGTCAATCAGCTGCCACAGGACCATGTCCCCGCCCCCTTACTCTGCTCATCAACCAGCCAGGGGACTCCCTGCTTCTCAACCAGCTGCTGTGGGTACACCAACCAAAGGAGGTTCAAACCCCCTGCGCTAGTATAAAAGTGCCAAAAAGCCCTGCTGAAGTATGTGATCTATGCAGATGCTACAGAGCCAGTGTATACTAACACACTGCCTCTTGGTTGCTTTTTTTTTTTTTCCATGTCTGTCTGTCAGCATCCAGTGAACCCAAGGTGATATCTGTATCTGGGAAAGTTAGAATTTGGAGCTCTTCAGCTTCATTATGCCTATGCCCTCCTATATCATGCTGAATTACCTGTATGTGATGTGTGTGTGCAGCTAATCAATGTGTTCCAATCATAGTTCATTTAAACCAATAAACAGGTCACTTGCAGGGTTTTTTTTTTATGTAAATATATGTTGTTACTTAAGGTATTCGGAAAACATTCAAATGTATATAAATACAATTAGAATCTTTATAAGTGAATATATATATTTACCTTATAAAAATAAGTGACCTGTTATTTATATAAATTAACTATGATTGGAACATAATGATCAGCTATGATAGACATTTCCTACATAAGACTCCCAGTAATTGGCTGATACAGGCAAGGTTCATAGTAATAGTGATCTGCTTGCAGCATTTTCTAAATAAAAGGGTGCATATGACATGTCACTGACATGCATCTTTCTACTGATTCACTTATCAAAATGGAAGTCCAAAGTAATATAATAAGTGTATGACTATAATCATTTACACAAGGACTTGATGGCAACTTGCATCAGAAGAAATAAAAGAAAAGGAAGAACAGCTTGTGCATCCATACAAGTTTCAGTTTAAAAAATAAATATATTGACAATCCCTGAAGAACATGCCTTAATTGGCACTGCATAGGATTGTGGTATCCTAATCATCTCCTCCTAGCCCTGTGGTGCTTTCAGGAGAAGTCACATTTCAGGAAATGGATATTTCGTTGTGGTATTATTGTTACTATTTTTATGCTTTAGTATTGTTATAAAGGTTATACCACACCATCCTATATGCACCCTGATTTTGCATTTAAACATAGAAATGCTACATGTAGATCAACCAAGGTTAGGTGAATCTAAATGCATGGGCAGGCAGGTCTTCACAGGGCTTGCATCAAAAAGTGGTGCACCCAATCTAAATTTAGTTTGCTTCTCAGAAATGAACTAACTTTATATCCATTTAGGTTAACCTCATCTAAAATGGGTTAATCTCATCTAGCGAATGCCTGTACACATTCACAGCACAGTCCTGGGGCTGTACTGTTTCTATCCCCCTAATCCTGACTCTGCTATTTTTAGCCCCCCTACCATTGCTCTTCCAGCAGATCCACTGGCACCCCTCTGAGTTACTTGCCTCAGGCTGGGTGCACCACTCCTGGCAACAGCAAGAGCCTGCACAGGCCATGTCCAGTTTAGGTTTAAGTGACTTAAAGTTAGGCTCCTAAACCCAAACTGGGTCCCATGAACGCTTGTTCACACCCTTACTGAGTGCATCTACATGTGCAATTAATGTGCAACAATGAACTCCAGCACATATTGCCCTGTACTTTATTGCTTGTGGGTGTTGCATTTGAATGTGTTCCTAGGACTACAGCATGTTGAGCTGGGTCAGAGCAGCCCCAGCTGACAAGGAGCCTGGGAGGTTCACCCTGCCAGCCCAGGGATGCTCCAACCTGTGGAGAGGGTGGCTGGGGAACAAAGGTGCTTCAGTGCAGGGCTAGCAAACAGGCATCCCTGTACTGAAGTACTATCATGCTCTAGCCAGCCCTGTCAGTATCTATACGTGCATTGTTGCAGAGTAGAAAACTCTGCCATAGTATAGTACTTGCATTTACAAGTACTAACCTGCGGTGGAGTTAAGTAATTTACTCTGTCCTAGTAGCACTGCACATGTAGATGCTGAAACATTTTACCACGGAGCTAATTAGGCAACTCCACTGCCAACATTTTATATAGACACACCCAGTGACAGTAAGTTTGGGCCCAGTTTAATACTAGATCTCATTTACCTGGTTCCATCAACTATATTATGCTGTAATTAATTAAATATCAAAGATGGGAAACTTTTGGGAGTACACATTACAGAAGCATATATGCTTACTTTGAACAAAAAGATGCTCTGCTGGTTGAGTGGGACTGGGAATCTGTAGCGAAGGCAGAACAACTGCCACTTGATAACAAGCTGTTCATTACCGCATTAGAATCCTCAATTTTAGAAATGCCAGAGCTACTTTCTCATTTTTTCATATATATAAAAAAATGAGAAAGTAGCTCTGGCATTATACCTCTATACATAGTATATACATATACTACTTTCTCATTTGTTATATATATTAGAACACAAATGAAATACTGCTACGCATTTGCAGTGTGACAGAATGCCTCCGAATAGCAAAACGTGTACATTTCCTTGTCAAACCTTTTTTAGCCATAATGTTTTTTCCTCCAAGCACTGTGATGGTGTATTTCATAAATGCATTTATTTAGTTGTGCCCAGTATGATAGTCAACTAGTTTTCTTATTTTTGCTTTTAAATAAACATAACTATTTCTTTCTCTGGTATCTCAATTTTCTAGAGATTTCAGTGTTCATATTCTGAGAACCAGGGAAAGGATTTTTCACATAAGCCAGACTTCAATTTAAGGTAAACAAATGGCTAAAGTAAAGCACACAGAATCTTCCAGTATCCAGATTTATATAGGGTAGGGATAGAAAACTCCAGGTTATATGATGTCAGCGCTCATGTAACCTTTCCATACTCATGCAACATATGGATCCTTATTACCTCCTGTAGTAGTTCATCATACAAGTTTTTCCAGTTATCTTGCACTAGGAGAAGAAACATGGGACTGATTACAGATTTCAGACCAATGAAACAAAACACCCATTATTCAGTGGCCTGCAGGTGTTACCTGACACATGTATGCATAAGTAAATCATGAAGGTTCTTTTAAATTTAATATGATGCTTCAGCAATGCATAAGTAACTTACGTACTATAGAGTAAAAAAACCCCCAGACATTAAGATGTATAACTCAGCTCTCAACCTGCCAGCATGCTGTGCACAGTGTGCCCTCAAGTGCCAGCTGAGCTGCCAGGCAAGTAAAAACCAGGTGGAATTTGCCTGTGAAAGGAGAGAAGCTTAGCTGGACTTCCCCAGGAGCAGCAGGCACTGAGCCCCTCATTTGTTCATCTCCATGACTTAGCTGTGCCAAGGCTGCCCTCTGCTGCCATCTCCCATCTCTGAAGAAACCCCTCCTCGCCCCACTCCCTCACTCCTTACATCAAATCCATGAGACCCAGGGAATACATCAATGAAGGACATGTCTCTTGCAAGGGTATGTCTATAGCTCGTTTAAAGGACATACTTGTTATTAAAAAATAATAATAAAAGGTTGCATATAGTGAAATTGCAATGAAGAATGCATCCTTGTTCAGAAACAGATGAACCTGAAGCAAGCAGAAGTTCAAATAATGGTATTAAAATAACTCAGAATGTAGGTAAACAGTACAATGAAACCTATCTAGCTATAGGTTTACCTGGTACAGATACAAGCGTTAACTCAAACCTGAATACATTGTCTGTGATGAAAAATTATTTAAAATCAGGCTATGGTCCTGTAAATAAGTTGAAACACCAATTCTGTACAAAACATTTGGATAGTAAGAGCTTCAAAGGTTTTAAAAGACTTAAATTTGAGGGAAAAGGTCCCTAGACTTTGTAAAAAGGGTAAAACTATTGGCAAAGCACAGGAGGCTAGTTATAGAGTTGCAAAATTGATTGCTAAACAAATGAAAGCTTGCACAGTAGGCAAAACATTGATACTTCCATTGTGCAAGGAAACAGCGGGGATTAAGTTTGGTAGTAAAGCTGTGAAGGAAATTGACAAAATTCCATTGTCCAATGATAGGATCCAGAGATATATATAACAGATGTCAGAGGATATTGGAAAAAAAAAGTGAGAGTGAGACATTTAAAATGGCTATTACTTTCACTCTTCAGGTAGATAAAACAACAGACATAAGTGGAAAATGCCAGCCCTTATCTTTCATTCATTTTGTTGATGATGAAAAAATAAAAGAGCATTTCATCTGTTGCAAAGAACTTAGTGAGACCATAAGGGGTCAGGATGTTTTTGATTCCTATTTGAAGTCTCTGTGTTTACCTTGGGAATCATATAGAGGTTTGCAGGGATGGCACTCTCGCCACGGTTGGATCAGTAAGAGGATTTGTTTTGATTGTGAAGAAAGAATCCAAATGTCATTACAAATCACTGTTTCCTTACATCAAGAAGTTCTTGTTGCAGAACCTACGTGCCAAGAATTAATAACTGTGCTTGAGTAAATTGTAAAAAGTATGGTCAGTTATATTAAGAAGTAAGCCACCCAAATTTCGCCTTCTCTCAAGATTGTGCAAGACGATGGAATCTGACTACGCCAGTTTCATTTTACACACAGAACTAAGGTAGATAAAGGGGGAAGGGGCTATCCTAGGTTTATCAGCTAAAAGAGGAAATGTTAACATTTTTTACACTTCAGAACCTACCTGGCTTCTGCAATTTTTATTGAGCAATGATAGCTCGTGCTCTAAACTGGAATATCTTGATAACATATTTCTGTATTTGAATAAAGTGAATACCACTATCCAAGGTCCAAATGAGACTATTTTAACCTCTCCTGATAAGCTTTGCATCCTGATAGATAAGAGTCAGATCTGGAAGGCACAAGTTATATGTAGGAGAGCTAGAAATATTCCCTTTCGCAACTGCACCAAATAAAAGAAGCACTGCCACTAATATTAGATCATTTAAAATTGCTAGAACAGAAAATTCAACAATACTTCTCAAATATAAATGTTGGCAAGGAAATGCCTTACTGAGGTTTCAGGAATCAGGGCCGTCAGTCTTCAGGAAGATGAATTTGCTGATATAAGCCATGATTGGCCCCTAAAACTGAAATACAATGATGTACCTCTGGATAGCTTCTGGATTTGGCTAGCCAAGCAACATTCCAATATTAAAAAAAAAAATTAAAAACTCAGCATTGTATCTATGCAAGTTGGGATTCTTTGACTAAACCAACATAAAAAGGGGGGGAAAAAAGATTTATTTCAGTAGAAGAAGAAATAAGAGCGAATCATCAATTCAACCATGAATTCAAAATATTTGCAAGAATATTTGCAACTATAACATAATATATTATTATTCATGCATTTTTTTCTAGTTTGTTTAAAAATGTGTTAATTTTTTTTTAAATCACTGTAAGACTTTTTCAATGAAGTGCTACTAATTCAGGAAAATTATGGAAGTGTGCCTTGAAAACCTCTGATATAGGCTAATTATCTCGGTATTGTATTGTGCTATGTGGGTACCAGTCAACAGACACAGTTGTATAGTATTAGGACTTCACACATTCTAGCCTACTGATTAAATTTAGGTCACCTGTCCAACTTCATCTGATATTTTTTCAGAAGTAAACCTTCTACTTTCAATCCAGCTTGAGTCTGCAAGGTGCCAAGCTAATGATTTAAGGCGAGTGTAGATGAAATGAGGGGCATGTGTGCACGACACTTTAAAGCGGGTTAAATACTTTTGCATTGTTTTAATGGCATTGGTGTTTGTACGCATCAGTGGCATATTGTGTATTAATTCCAGCTGCTGTAGCACATTCAGCCTAATGTGCCTAAAATGACTTTGGGGTGCAGCAAATTAAAACACCTCCAAGTTTTAGTTTGCTGCCCTGCAGCCGTAGAGCAAAGCACCAGGCCCCTCCAAAGAAAAATGAATAAATAAAATAAATAGATCAAAAGCAGCAAGCCTGATTGGTTTGGTTTTTTTTTAACCCTTTGAGCCTGCCTACCTGCATGAGCTGTGCGGGGACCTAGTCCTTCCCTTTGTGGCTGCAGTGCCTGTGGGTGGGTGCTGCCTGGGAGGAGGGGTGCCACTGCCATGAAGGGAAGCACCAGCCCTCCCCTCCCCACCATAGCTCAGGGACAGCTCCACTGGTCAGCAGCTTGCCCTCCCCTCTCCACCACCAGAGAGGCAGGTAAAACATGGGTGTACATGACATGGGTGTTTACTTCACTGTAAATTGAAGTGGTCTTTTTAAAAATCCACTTCAATTTAGGCTGAAGTAAACACCCATTTCATCTACACATGCTCCTAAACACCATATAATAGAAAAAAAAATACAACCACACACAATATACACAGAGCCTTGAAATAGAAATATAGAACCAATGAGAGATGATAATCAATATCATTGTGTGTGTACTGTAGTTTAGTTACTTCCCATAATTCCAAGAAATAAATTGTTCTATGATCATTGGGGGGTTTTGTACTAGTGATCAAAACTGGAATCAATCAGTATTCTGACTTCTTCTACAGCTGTTTCTCCGTGGCATTCTTATTTACAGTATGGATAATTCTAGATTGAAATAGATTGGAATATACTATGGTATAACTCAATATTCAATGTTTGCATTCTAATCCAGATACATTGAGTTCTGGCTGTTGGGTACAGGAAGTCCAGAATTCTCTTTCCATCTACTCAGTATCAACTTCCACACCTAATGAGAGCTGGCATAACTCCAGCAACACTACTAGACTTGTATTTCATCCACACCAAGGATGTCATTGAGTCTTCTGAGCTGATATCCAAGCACATGGTAAGAACATGCTAAAAATCTAGTATTTAGTACTGAATCAGGTGAAAGCTGGAGAACTGACAGCTGTCTTAATACATTCCACATTTCAGCTCCTCTTTTCTGAAGTTTCACAGACATTAGGGCTGGAAGGGACCTTGGAAGATCATCAAGTCCAGCCCCCTGCCCCAGGGGCAGCAAGTCAGCTGGGGTCATAGGATCCCAGGAAGAAAAACATCCAGGTTTCTCTTGAAGACATTCAAAGTAGGTGCTTCACTCACAGCTGCAGGCCATTCAAAAACTTGGGGGCTTGGACAGTAAAGAAGTTCTTCCTTACATCCAGCCTGAAATGGTCTTGCAGGGGTTTATAACGGTTTGACCTCGTCATCCCTTGGGGCGCTCTGGAGAACAAACGTTCCCCCAGGTACTGGTGGTCACCCTGATAAACTTATAGGTGGCCATCAGGTCACCCCTGAGCCTATGCTTTTCCAGGCTGAAAAGTCCCATGGCTCTCAGCCTGTCGTAAGGTCTGACCTCTGATCATGCGCAGGGCTCTTCTCTGGACTCTCTCAAGCTTCTCTATATCCTTTTTGAAATGTGGAGCCCAAAACTGGATGCAGCACTCCAGCTGCGGCCTTACCAAATCTTGGGATTTGCTTGACAAGCATCTATGGATGCAAGCCAGAGTTTTGGTCGCTTTACTAGCCGCAGCATCGCATTGCAGGCTCATGTTCATCTTGATGACCCCCAAATCTCTTTCTTCCATAGTGCTAGCCAGCGTAGTACTGCTGAAGCTATAAGGATGCTGCAGGTTTTTCCTTCCAAGGTGGAGAACCTTGCATTTTTCAGCGTTAAACACCAACACATTCTCATCTGCCCATGTTAGCCTGGATTGTCCTCCTGTCTTCTGGTGTGGATGCTTCGCCCCAAACTTTGGTGATATCGACAAACTTGGCCAGTCTGCTTGTGACTCCAATGTCCACATCATTAACTAAGATGCTGAACAATATGGGTCCAAAGTCAGAGCCTTGGGGGACACCACTGGTCACAGGGCACCATGATGATTGACTTCTGTCAATTACCACCCTCTGGGTCCAACCACGGAGCCAATTTCCCAGCCAGAAGATCATGGTGGACCCAAGGCCACAATTGGCCAGTTTCATCAAGAGGTGATCATGGGATACCATATCAAAGGCTTTTTTGAAGTCAAGATATATGACATCAATCTCTTCTCACTTGTCCAGGTGATAGGTCACCTGGATGTAAAAGGAAGTGAGATTGGTCAAGCATGACCTACCCGCAACTAACCTGTGCTAGCTGTCCCTCAGGGTGTTGCCATTGGCCAGTCTGTTGAGCATGACCTCCATGATTTTTTTCTAAGACCTTCCCAGGGTTGAGGTCAAGCTGATGGGCCTGTAGTTTACTGGATCCACTTTACTCCCTTTCTTGAAGATGGGTACCACATTGACCACTTTGCAATCTTCGGGCACTTCAGAGTGCCAGGAGCCCTTGAAGATCCATTCCAGGGGTCGAGCTATGATGCTAGCCAGCTCCTAGAGTACTCTGGGGTGTAAATTGTCTGGGACAGCTGACTTGAAGGTGTTCAGCCTCTCAAGCTGTTCCTTCACAAGGTCAGTATTGACGAAAGGCAAGGAACCACCCTCACTTAGGTGTCTTTGTCCCATAATGGGCAGGGGCGTCCCATGTGTAATAATATCTGATGTACTAATAAAACCAGGCTTTCTAAATTAAAGAAGGGGGAGGGAGCCCAATTCTGCCCTAGTATAGGGACTTTCCTAATAAAAATCTAAATAGAATGTTGATACCTAGAGCTAGAAGCCTTTTCCATCTTTCTAAGGGGCTACTATTCACTATAAAGATATTCTGCCTTGGGGTGGGGAGTGGAGAAGGGTGCTAGGGTGGCATTTCTGTCTTTTTTTTTGTTTGTTTCTTTGGGGGTTTTTTTGGTTTTAAATACTCAAACCATCTTTCAGGCTCTAGCTAAATACTATGTGAAGAAAGAGTTACTTCCTTTTCAACGTGCTCTGTTCCCAAGATTTGTCCCTAAGAACAATTTGTCCCAGCTCCAACCATGCTAGAGATTGTTACCTCATCAATTTATTCCAGTTACATATGCACAGAATATTAAATAAAAACCATGTAACATAGCCACCATTTGGCAGAAGCCTTGGATGCCCAGGGCTCAGGCATGTTTTGTGTTGCTTCTACAGGAAATGTATTAATTTTTTTGGCATCTGATGCACATGGAACAGTGGGCAGGACATTTTCACAGTGAGCTCCCTAGCACATTTGGAGGATACAGACATTTTAAAAACATACAAGCATTTCACTCGTGGTATATTTACAACTAGCTCCTTCCTCCCTCCAACAGGGATTACACACTATTGAACAGAATTCACTAGTTAGGGAAGGAAAACCTAGAAGTCTCTACTACCAATCTTTTCATGTCTTATCTCAGATCTAGATTTTTTTTTCAGTAGCCTTCTTTACATCACCCCCTTCTTTTTATAGCTTTGCCTATATCAGCCATAGGTAAGGCAGTTGCCCCTTATATCCTGGTGTCCCTTTACACTTGGTCATAACTGTCAGGTTCCAATTTCATTTAAAATCATAGAAAATAAGGATTGGAAGGCACCTCAGGAGGTCATCTAGTCCAACCCCCATTGCTTAAAGCAGGACCGGCCACAACTAGATCATCCCAACCAAAATTACTCCAGTTCTATGCAATCTTTTTATTATAGATATTTTCTTAGTTTATTTAACCACAACTTTCTCTTATATTTTTTCCTTTAGATGTGCATAGCATGTCATTTGTATTAAAGTAAATCTCCCTTCCCCACTCCTGATCTCAGTGCATCTCAAATGCAAATGTAAAAAACTGTTTTCAAAACAGTTATTACAATCTCTATAGGGTGCTGTATTGGGTTTGCATGGAGCAGAGCTATAGATCAGAAGCAACTGGAAAGGGTAGTGGAAGACTAGGAAAGAGGGCAACACTTGGCTCCAAACAGCCAACTCTGAACTTGAAGGACAGCCAGTATCACAGAAAAAAGAGTCTAACCAACACCCCTCCCCGACAAGATGCTTTCAATAAAAACAAGGATATGGAAAAACTGCAGTACTATGAAACATTTGATGTTCTCCAACACCCATCCACATACTGAATACAGTAGCTAGCTTGAGCAAAGAGGCTCAAGAGAACACTAATGGAAAAAAGGCTAGAATTAAGATCCGAGGCAAGTTTGTTTTGACGAGAAGCACCACCTCAATATTGTACATACCAGTGAGAAAAAGTAGAATTTCTTAATACACCCAAATCCCACCTCATTAATGATGCAAAAATTGTGAAAAATAGAACACTTGATATGTTCAGGAAGAATACCACAATCCATTTTTCCTGTAAACAGCCTTTGAAGAATGAATATCCCCATGAAAATGACAATTCTTTGAAATCCAACTACAGAAACATTCTTATTCATGCAAGAAATATTCTTCACTTTTCAACATAGATAGAGATTTTGAAATCCAAGGGAAATTCTAAAGTTCCTAGGTGACATGATGGCATTGGAGGAAGCTGAGGTTTATTTATTGACTGAAGCGTACACATGCTTAGCCTCAAGAAATTTTCACATAAAGCAACTGAACCGCTGCTAACTAAGAACCTGAGATACTCAAAGTCCCCCAAGCACAGCACTCTCATTTAAGCCAGTGACATTTCCACCTGTGCATGCATCACTGAGAGGATTTGGCCTTAAATTATTATAATCTGGATGTTTCAACAGTAACTCATGACAACCTGCCAGTTAAAAGTTCACATCTCTTGGAGAGAGAGGGATGTATTATGCCATTAATACATAGCTCCTTTTTTATTTTCAGTTGTTTTCAGTAGGAAAATGTCATTTTTGTGTAGCAAAGCCAAAAATGTGAAAAAATTCTTCAATTTTCATTTTTAGTTTTCCAACAAAACACAGGGGTTATTTTTCCTTGTAGGAAAGCAGATATTTTCAGAATTTGTTTTCTTGTAATCAAGAACCCAATTTTCTGTCAATAACCAATTGAAGGAAAATTTTAAACCATCTCTAGGTAGCCTTATCTTTCATATGCACACGGTTTTTCCTTGTGCTTGCACTTTCTTATTTCAGGAGACAGGTTAATATTAATTGCAGGAACTACCTTTTTATAGTTTTTGTGCATGTTACATTTGAGTACTACTATTATGCCTAACCTTATGAACCCTATGCTTTTCACAGCTTCACAGAGCTGAGCACAACCTTATTCAAGGTATTATTTATTAGTTAATATTTTTCCAGCATTTGAAGAACGTACCTAGCACTTCTATAATTACCTACAAAGTCATTCAATTTTTACCTATTAGTAAAAACAAAACAAAAATATCAAGTAGCATATTTTTCATCTCTCCTGTAACTCTTAAGAAATCAAACAAGTGCTTGTTTGCCTAGTCTGGCTGTTTTGTAACATAGGAAATTGATAGTTATTTAATAATATAGTGGTGACTAGGAGTTTGTAAAATTATGGAGAGCATTCAGAATACAAGAGAGCCAAAACAGTGCTTCCAAGATACCCTTCCTACCCCAGTTTCAATAAATTCCAGAAAGACATGCTAGGTGTATAACTTTCCATGTTCTCCATTGCTGTGGGTTTTCTCTTTAACCCTAGTATACCACATATGGCAAGTATTAATTTCTACTGTTTTCATGAGGGAGGAAAGTAGAATGGTAGGACATTGTGATTAGAGTACATGACTAGAAAGTACTAGGGTTTTGTTTTAGTGTTTTGTTTTTCTGTTTGCCACTTGATTCCTATGTAAGCTTAGGTAAATCCTTTTCAGATTTTGGCTAGGTACACATGTTACACCTATTGCTCTTTAAGATGCACACAGTGCTCTAAAGCCATAACTGAACAGACATTCATGATTCTCAGAGTGCTTTAAAATGGCAGATTGCACTCTAAGTTAACCCCCCATGGATGAGGTATTAGACTAAATTCCTTTGTCTAAGTGTTTTATCTGTGCCGGATCCCATTGAGGGTTAACTTAGAGCATGATCACTACCATCCTAGGTGGTGTGGCACTAGGCTGAGCCCTAGCCTCACGAAGAGCTTGTTTTCTTTGCCCAAGCACTGGGCTGGCCCCATTGTCTCAGCTGTCACTGACCTGAGCCACAGCTGGGAGAGGAGGTTGGTGGGGGGAGGGGGGAGAAGGGAACACCTCTCCCTGCAGCTACCCCAACCTTGTTGCATTCTACTGTCTGGCCAGAGTCTTCTGCAGAGCCCATACCCCTTTTCATCATGGTCCTCTGGGTTGGCTAGGAGGGCTTTCTGGGCAGGGGAGGAACCTGTGCAGGAATAGATCTGGGGTCTCTAATGCCACAGGAGCCCTGGCCTTGTGATGCACCCCTGCCTGGCTGGAACTCTTGTAGGGACAGCTCCCTAGCCAGGCAGTGGTACAATGCAGGACTGGGGCTGCTGTGGGGAAAGAGCCCAAACCCCTTTCCCCCACAAGCCCCCAAGTTAGCCAGAAGGGCTGCCCAACTCGGGGCCACAGGAGAAGGGATTCAGGGTGTCCCCCCCTCAGCCACTGTTAAGTCACCAGCTGGTGGGCAGGGGGTGCAGAGCTAACGAGAGGGGCCACTCCAGCTGCCTCCTGGGAGGTGTACAGAAGTGCCACCATTGGCCAACGTGAGCAGGCGCTAAGCCTCCTCCACTGAACAGTGAATGTCTATTTGGTTCACTTGCCCTCTAACTTATAGCACTTTAAGTAAATCACAATAGTTAGAGTGCTTCTGCCAGGGGCTTTCTGAATTTATATACTTAGCCTTGGGTTTTCAACTCATTGGATCTCAAGTTTTTGTTCCTTAAAATTGAAGATGACAAAATATAAAGCTCCAACATCCTTGGGTGAAAGGAGAGGTGGAAATTCAGAATATTAGAATGAATATATTACTTGTATAGGGTGAAAGTATGCCTTGGCACAAACCTCAAGTAGGGGACAGGCTAAATTGCATATCTCAAGAATATACTGGAAAGCAGATGGTACCTTAGACATACTGAATTTTCTTCCCAATTTCAGCCCTGTTCCAGAAGGAAGTAATCTATGATAGTCCCACAAACTGGCAGAGATTACACTTTCTAGCTCACTTAAAATGTTTGGCTCAATGGGAATCACAAGCTTGCCAAAGGCTGCTGTCTCTCCACTGCTATTACTCATTGCAAGACACTGTACTCTTTTGATGCACTGGCATGAATCAGTTGAAAACTGGTGTTTTTTATATATATATTTATATTTTCATGTCAAACCATTTTGATTCAGTGTCTGAGTTCTAATGGAAGCTGGAAACAGAGTCAACTGGTGGAGCATGATCAGTTGTGCCATGATATATTGTGGCATAGCTGACTGTGCTCCAACACCATCTATAGATGCTGCTGGTTGTTGCCCCCACTTGCAGACATGTCCCCTTTGTTGGGGAGCAGGGGAATCCCTGTGCAGAAGATTTCCCCCCACACACCTATCAGCAAGGAACAGGGACTCCTTTCTCCATGCATGCCCTCAAGCACCAAGGGATGAATTCCCACAGGTTTTTCTCCACTCCCTGCTTGCAGACATGCATAGAGAAATCTTTTGTAAAGGGATTGCCCCATAAATATTAGTGCAGCATGGAGCATGTGGCTACAAGTGAGGAATCCCAGCTTGCAGAAATATGCCCCAAAGCCCTGAATTTCCCTGCTTACCCAGATGTGCCCCTTCAGCAGAGAAAGTGAGAGAGGTGTTTACAAGGCTCAAGGGGCCTGATCCTGCCTAGGCAATCCTGGCATGTGCAAAACTGGGTCCCTCAAGCTCACAGAGTCCTGGCCTGTTTCTACTCTTGGTTCCAAGTCTGGAGCACAAGGTAGAATGAGTAAAATGAATTAAGATGATATTGAATTGAAGAATGAAACATACAAGAGTTCTGGAGTTGAAACACTCCAGAAATATGCAGGAAAATTGGAGCTCGTTTCAACAGTGCTTCATTCTATGTTTCAAAACAAGTGTTGCAGCAGAAAAGAAGACATTCACAAGGTAGCCTTATTTGTGACAACAGCTATTCAGAAATGCTTGGCATTTTTAATAGTTTTCAATTAACTTTGGCGGAGGAGTCTAACTGTGAAACTGTTACAGAAATGTGATGAGTACTGCACTTCACAGTAAAATTAAACATATGAGAGAGATGTTTTTAAACAGAGTACAAAAAAGTGAAAACATGAAGTTTGCAAAGACCAAGGAGCTCATCTTGCTACTGGCCAATTAAGGGTAGCTCTACACTGTAGCTCTTCTATTCACCTGATCACAATGACATGCTCCAAACCTGGCAATGTGTTAGCAAGGTTATCCCCAGGGTCTTTTCTCAAACATGCTGAAGACTGAAGTCTCAGGAGCAGCTATAGAGGGATGCCCTGGTATAACCTCATTGGCATAGATTTTAAGCATGTTGGGGCCTAGGGTACTGATGCTGGGGCCATGCCTTTCCACCTTCAGTTATTCAGCTGGGATAAAAGTTGTGGCTTGTTTCAATCTTGCCATTAATTTTGAACATGTGGCCGGTGGGAGGGGGGCTGTGGTTGGAAGCCCCTTCAGATGATTGGCGCTCCCAGCAGTTGGGGGGGGGGTGTGCACCAAGCCTGGGAGCCTGCAGCTGATGGGTTTCCAAGCTGAGGGAACATGTACCTCCCATGGATTGGACCCCCCTTGGCCAAAGGGTTGTGCACCATGTGTCCCAATGGCTGAGAGTCCTGTCCGCTGAGCCAGGCTCCCAGACACAGGGAAGCACCATGATCTCCTGAAGCTGGGAGCCTGGTTCATCTGATTGGACTCTGAGCCACAGGGATGCATGGTGCACACTATGGCTAGGTGCCTGGTCAGCTGAGGGGGTCACCTAGCCACAGAAGCTTGATACTTACTGGTGCAGAAAAAGCCCAGGATCAGGAGCTTGGGCTCCCTCTGCACCATCAATATGACCTGATGGGATCTGATACTTGCTTACAGTCACACCCTCTCCCCTCCCCTTCCTCCCAGAACCAGCACCCAATGCCATGTGTGGCATGGCAAAAGGTGCAATTGTGCAGCTCACACATCAGATCCCATCATGCTTCTATCTGTACAGCTGGAGCAGCTCTGAGAATCCAAACTGCTACAAGACAGTAGACTGCAGGGAAAAAGACATGTGGGGTGCAAATTTAGGGTCCCCAGAAACAGCACATTATGCTGCATATTGTAGCAAAAAGAAAAAACGAAAGAAAAAAAGAAAATCCCAAATCAGTACAATGCCCAGAATTTGGAAATGGCTGCAAGAACTGCAATGGACTGTGTCATTTTGCACGTACCAAAGTATGCACAGTGTGGGCGAAGATGATAACAGCACCATTAGCTGAGAGGAATTCCTCACTGGGGTAACAGAGTATGTTGTAACAGAAGATTAATGAACTGTCAGCCTGAAACCAAATGAAACATTTATTTATTTTAAACTGAATGGTGGCATAGAAGGCAATCTGGTCCCAGAAACAAAAATGTAGCACTAAAAGTAAAGGCCATTAGGTAGTATAAGTTAAACTGGTAAAACAAAGGGCTTATAGTGAATGAGCTAATGGTCACTGAGACTAGGTGCATTGTATACGTATATCAAACTGGAAGACGCATAATTTGCAATAATACTTGGGGGGCGGGGCGGGGAGGGGAGGGAAACCCTGCTCATTACTGGGAATAAAAGCATACCAAACCCTTATCAAGTGGGTTTACTTATTGGTGGGGCAGAAGGCAGAAGCAACTGAAGATGAGACCCTTTAGTAAAGGATGGCTAGATTTGATATACTGCTTGGGAAAGCTATGTCTGTCATAGGCTATTATATTTACTTCCCTAAAGTAGCCTTATTAGAAGTCACAGTAGGTAATCGGTCATTTTGCATATCAAATCCATTTTTGAGAACCATGGTATTTCCAACATAATAATGCCCGACAATAGGTCACAAGTTATTGGCATGAGTTTAAAAAGTTTCAAGTGAAGTACTGACTAATCCCTCATTACCTGTATACCAACTACCTAGTAAATAAAAAATAATTAACTAAAAAAATTCCCCATTGAAATAAAATGCCTACTGCAAAAGACTCCAGAGTTGGACACCGATTCATATTTAGTACTACTGAAGTAGAGAACAGCACCAACAAAAGATGGGCTGCCACATGCTGACATTTAGCTCAACAGAAAACTGAAATCAAGAATGCCCTCACTGTTAGAAATTAAGGACAGTGTTACAGGGGTCTTACAGTTGTTTAAAGAGATGGCAAGGCAGAACTAAAATGTGGTATCCTTTTGGACCAGAGGAGCTACCATCATTTCATGAAAGGAACACTTCATCTATTATAAGAAACAGTGATCGCAAACAGCAGTAGCATTGCAAGAGGTAGCCCACTATGGTCATATGAAATCATTACCCTGGACAGAGAAATAGGCAATGCCATCTCCAAATACTGGGGACATTCAGTGAACTGTATCTTTCCCAGAAAGTTACAAACAGCTGACAGCCACAGCAGGTTGATAGCTGAGCTCAGAACATGACACAATCAAAATGGACAATTTACCATTTTCTGACTACAGTGGTTCTAATTTTTGTTTGTTTTGTTTTTTACAGGAGCAGAACAGGATATATTGCTAATTAGTCTTCTAAATATATTGGTTAAGAGTATTTGTACTTCTATACTATATTGTTCTTATATATAATTGTTATTTTTGGCCTTGGAAAGAAAGATGTGGGGAACTGTCCCATTAAAATGCTCTTACATAAAGTAGTTGAAACTTATTCCACTTGAAACACAGAGACTCAGATCCCATAATACTGATTTGTTTTCTCTCAAACTTTGAATGAACCCTGGTAAAACTGCCTGAAACACAGAGGCTGCCCATACACATGCTTGAAGATGCGGGGGGAATTAATTAGAGCAGTTCCTGGATAGCTATTCTAGTGAAAATTGCTCACTGTCATGTGTATTAAGCCACCCCAAAATTCAAAATGGGCATGGGGGCACTTTAACTAAAAATTATTGAATGAGTTTTAGTTAAAGTGACCCCGTGGCAATTTTGAAACATTGGGGGGCGGGGGGGTGGGGAGGAAGAGTGCTTAATATAACAATGAGGCTATGGTCTAAGTAGAACACAGAAAAAGACTTGATTAATTGGTGTTAGAACATTGGAATGTGCTAATCAGAACACAGAGCACATCTATAGGCATCTGATGTGATTATTCAACAAAGCACTCAATGTAGACAGCACAGAGATGTAAGGAAGAAGCTCATGCTTCCTCTAGGCCGTATATGAAACCATTCTTAGAGCTACAGTGTGGCCTAGTATTTATACATATATTTCTGAATTTTCTGGCTTTAGAAGCTGCAAAATTTAAAACTGTATTTAATGTGTTGTTGTTAGAAATATATAAAGAATCGGACAGGTTAGTAAGGTATTTTTGCAGTGATATGCAACTTCTTGTAACAAATATTTCATTACAATTATTTATTTACAGCTTAATTACCAGATTGTTTTTGATGATTTTTTTTGTTATCATCTAACATTTTATTTCTCATTCCCATAATTAACTCATTTATAACACCTATTGTCATGATTAATGTGAGGAAGTTGGCAATCTGATTTATTTACATTTTAGTATTTAAATAGAGTGCCACACCTTTTACTCTAAGGTGCCACACCTTTTACTCTACAATAAAATGCAGGGCTAGACAAAAGGGCTGTTCCTTTGTTCTTATATAGAAACTAGATTTCAGATATCAGGGTCCTAAAGAAGCCATTGATAACAACAGGAACAAATGAATACAATGCACCCAAGGAAAAATATATGTTTATACTATATAGATTGTTTGTTTCTAATTCCACCCACTGGCATTGCATAGTTACCAAAAGTTTTTTTTCCTTTCAGTCCTATTCAAATAGGAAGGGCAAACCATGATGAAGGAACCGATCCAAGGAACAGCAATTTTTTGGAACAGGGGGCTGCTTTAATAGAATTTAGCCTAAGTTCAGGCTGCTTCCAAACACCACTTCAGGCACTACTGCCTTGTGTTGTGCTGCTGCCATCACTACAACTGAGGTCCACAATCTACAACTGAGGCCTGTAGCTTGCTAAACCCTGACCTTAACAAGCAAAGGGTGAAAAACTTTCAGGGCTATTGACTCTAAGACTTCAAGCTTGCAGCTTTTGCTGGGAAAACAAAACAAACCAAACCAAAAAAAAACTAGTAATCTTGTTTCTGAAATATACTGAAGATGATTCTCAAAACAAAAATGAGCAAAAAGGCAACCAAAAGGTGATGAGATTTTGTACATGAGCTCAGTCTCATATGTTTTGTGAATTCAGTCGGTTTATAAAATGGATTTGTCCAAGATTCAGAATTGCCCAAGTGACTTGTAATTTCTCCTTCATTGGAGAAACTCAAGTTCACATACACACATTACCCGACATGATATAATCTGAATTTTGTTGATAATATCCTGCTACACTGCAAGTCACAGTGAAGTCTATCCAAGAGAGGGGCTATTTCAACTCAAAGTTTGTTATGCACAAATAAATTGATACATCCTACGATAGAGGGGTAAAATATGACTGGAGGGTCTGCAAAAAGATAATATGGTGAAGAGGAAGAGTTTATACTTAGTTGCTATTTTAAGTTTGTAGCAAATAGCCTTCTTGCTCCCTCCCCAAAAAGGGAAAAATATAAGTGGGCTGCACCTAAAAGCGACACCTCTGGGTCAATGTTGGTCTGTTTTCTTTGTATTATGTAGATTTTTTAAAAGGCAAATTATGAAAAAGAAAGCAAATGGATACCAGGATGCCCCCCTGCTGCTCTGAATGAATTAAATACAGGAGATCCCACGTAGCTACTTGTACTCCCTTTGTATTTAGTTACTCAAAATGTTCAACACTTCTTGAAAATACAGGTACCTGTTTCAGAATTGTTGGTTGTAGCCGTGTTGGTCTAAGGATGTAGGCAGACACGGTTTTTGGGTAAATAGGATATCTTTTATTAGGCCAACTAAATAGTTGGAAAACTCATTCTCTGCAAGCTTGCAGGCACAAACATCCTTCTTTAGGCATTGGAGAGAGTCTGCTATTGGTCTGGGTGGTCTCCTAGGCAGATTAGAAGCCAATATGCAAAAATGCAAGTCTATGAAAATGCAAATGAATGGTAGATAATTGGGGGGGGGGGGGGGGGGGGGGGAGAGGAGAGGGCTGTTGACCTGGTGAAAGATTTGGGTATTTGTGCCCAAAAGCTTGCAAACAACAATTTTTTCCAACTATTTAGTTGATCTATTAAAATATATCACATTTACCCAAATAACCTTAATTGCCAGGTACCCATTTAGTATTCTTACCTTCTAGTCACTGATTTGTATGGCTATGATGACCAGTTATTCCTATCAGCAGGCCCTGCCACTTGCATTATTCTGATCATGGTATACCAAGGAAAGGAATTCCATCAGCTACCGGACTGTCGCAGCACAACAAGAAGAATCAACCAAAACATTAAGACACTTTGATGTAAAAGTGCTTTGTAAAAGCAATTAGATCTACAGAGACTTGGTCAGATCTACAGTTACATCTACAGAGACTGCACTGCAGTTGCAATCCCTAATTTCTAAATGCCTAAACCTGTTGCACAATCAATAGCTGTGATTTAGTCACTTATACTCCTTAAGCAAGGCATAGGAGAAGTCAGGCACCTCAGACTAGGCTTCAAAATAGACATCACACTGAGAGGGAGTTGCCTAAAATATCCAATTAGAAACACTGAAAAGAAGAGTATGACAAACATTGTCTTTTTCTGGAGGTTTCATGGGACATACAGAGGTGCCTTACTCAGCTTGGAATTCACTCCCCAAAATCTTTCCATGGAGTTAGGCTTCGGAGGCTATTTTTCTGAGGAGTATAATTCAATATTGTTATCCACGTAAAGAAAAAATGCAAGAACTACTCATATAGGTCCCCCCCAAAATCATACCGAAGTCAGTGGAACACATATGCTTACCTGTTTTCAGGATTGGGACTTTAGTGTGTTGCCAATTTCCATTTCTGATTACCTGAATTTAAATAAAAGTGGGTATTTATTTTAATAAACACTAATTTCATTTCAATCAGCAAAGCAAGCAATTTAATGCGTGCCTGCACTACATTATTTGTAGAATCCCTTTATTTCTTACCCAATCTTTGTCAAATTTGGAAAAGCACATATGGACATGCAAGAATGCAAACACATATGGACTTTTAAACAGTAGCTTTCTGAGTACAAAAAAAATTATTCATTTGTGGAAAAAAAATGTTTCCTTCCCATACCATCAATAGTTTAGTAATGCCTAAATGGTTACACGTTAACAAACTGTCAAACACCTCTACCTCTCAATATAATGTATTATATGGTAAGAAGCCTGGGGAAAAAATACACAATATAAAAATGCATGCTATAAAAGCTTAAGTAACTTTCGAGGGCAGAAATCTACTCTTGTGCTATACAACTTACAGTTTTTGAAATTCATACAGAATAGCTTATGTTGCTTCACACAGGTAATAGCTTTGGGGGAAAAAATTAAAAGACAGCAAACAGACTACTGATAAGTTAGAGAACATTTAAAAAGATGCCTCACATCATCATAAATGATAGGGAAAAAAGAAAAGTGCAAATGATAGGGGAAAATCCCAAGTGTTTAGTTCTAGCCTTATCCAGTTACTGTATGATAGTCAATTAGCATGTAGGCCAAAGAACAATTCCATTTTTACTACTATAGAAGATTGCAAAATAGATAACTCACTATTAACTTTCCTTTTTCTTAATTACTGTTAAGCAACAAGGGCAAAGAATATGTCTGCCTGCTTTCTCCTGTACAGTTTACTTATTGAATATTGCAGCATCTTCTCCAATATTCTGCTCTGGTATATCATTTATACAAATTAGGAAAAATACCTGCTGCTTTACAGAAGTCCTGATGAAGGACACCTCCAGTATTTTTTAATGGACTATATTGTACTACAGTAACTAGCTGTATTTTTTTATTTCATAAGTACACAAATAGTTTTACTTGCTTTGGGGCTTAATGCCTCAAAGGGTGCATCCACACATGCAAATACATGCGCTTGCAGCAGGTCAAATAGAAGCGGTGCAAATTTGAGCTGGGGCTTTTTGCCTCAGTGCATGTGCCCGGACATGCACTTTAGTGCTGAGCAAATTGTGCCACTTGGGACAAAATAATCCTGCCTGGCACCTCCTGGATCTGTAGCCAGGGGGAACTAGAGCCCTGCTTTTTTTCCTCCAGGGTATTATATGACTCCTGGATATTCAGAGGTCTAATTTTGCCCCTATGCTGCAAATTTGCAGCACAGGGAATGTTTTTTTTTATTCCTACATGTGCCTCTTGCAACAGGTACATGCATGCTTGTCTGGACACACCCAAAGGAGACGCTCAGAACCCAGCATTATCCAGTCTTACTAAGCAAAGTTCAGTACTCAACACCTTCCCTACTAATGTAATGTCATTAGAATTACTACATTGAATTAGAATGGTATAACTGAGAACAGAACCATGGCATTAACCCCAGTGGTGCTCCAACATCTTTGTTCCAGAACACAGTTATCTAGATGCTTTTAGGAAATTTAATTTAGAATTTTGTCAGTTTGAAATTTTCTCTTGTATTTAAATAATCCCAACATTTTCTTGCCCAAAAAAGTTTTTAAGCATTAAAAAAGCCAAAAATACAGCCATCGAAAAACATGAGATTTGCTTAAAAATGATAGTTTAAACAATTTATATATACATATCTATATCTATCTTGCTTTATTTTATTTGCCTCCATTTTTGAAACTTTTGAACTCTACTGGGTCATATTTTCAGCCTATTTTCCCAACTAGTCAGGACTGGAAGCATGCTGTTTTTCAAATGAAAGCAGAATCTTTCATTTTTATGCACCTCTAGGAACTGGGGCTTTAAGAAGAACAGTACATCTCAAGAATTTCATTAAAATTGGAAGATTTGTTAGCACTATTCTCACATGGCTGATGTGGACAAATTACAAACAAAAAGGAGAAGCTGGCACAAAAAATGGTATTGTGGTATTAAAGTGTGCTTCCTACCACAGCTGGAAAGGCCTATGGTAGATAGTAGACCATAGGTCATGAGTTCATTGGCTCTAGTTTTTGACTTTCATTTAAAAATAAAGCCAGCTTGAAGAGGAAGGGTGTGAACTAACCTCAGGGATTTTATTTTTCTTCCCTCAGTTCTTTAAATCAATATGCCATTTCATAAGCTTACATACAGGCCTGAGTTAGTTTTATGAGGAGGGGTTTCAAGAAATGGGCATTTAAATCAAACACTATCAGAATGAGGAAAGGAAAGAATCAGTTTCTCCCAAACAGGTCAAAGGAAGTGCTACCCAAATTCCAAGAATCTTAGATGTAATGAACTACAATTTTCTATTTTTAAATTTTGTCAGTGATTGTTAAAATATGTTTGATAAAAAAACCCTTTAACAAAAATCCCCTCACTGTATAAATATAGACCTTTTATACATAAAAAATGTTTTCTGTTATTCCAGTAAACTGTACGTGAATTATTTACATCCTTTTAAGATGCATACACATATGAAATGCAGTTAATTTTCTAAAAGCCTTCAAAAGAATACAAGAACATAAGAACTGCCATTTACTGGGTCAAACAATAGGTCCCTCTTGCCAAGTCTCCTATGCCAGACAGTGGCAAAGAGTAGATGCTGAAAGGGAAAGTGAACTAAGTATGATGAGG
Source organism: Crocodylus siamensis (assembly GCF_052110815.1). Taxonomy (NCBI): domain Eukaryota; kingdom Metazoa; phylum Chordata; order Crocodylia; family Crocodylidae; genus Crocodylus; species Crocodylus siamensis. Next base: position 60,206,683 of record NC_143396.1, read on the forward strand.
GTCTTTTTCATCTGTTCCTCTCTCACTTGCAACCTCCAGCATTTATTATCTAGGAAGTTCTAATTCAGACACTGTACCCCTAATTCCCATACTCAATAGCTATTGATGCCCTTTCCTCCAAAAACTTAGCCAATCCATTTTTTTTTAATCTGGCTAAACTGGCAGCCTTCCCCAATGAGTTCTATAATTCATTTACATGAAAAAAAAAATCATGGTGTTAGTTTTAAACTTAGTGGGTGTGTCTACATATGATATTAATGTGGCACAATAAACTTCAGCACAATTTACGTCAGAGTTTACTGCTCCCAACTGTAGTGTTTACATGTGCACCCAGGACCATAGCAAGTTAAGCTTGGGAGGGGGGAGAACAGCACCAGGCTGGCAGTCTGATCCCCTTTCCCCTCCTGCAGTTCCCCTGCTAATATTAGCAAACAGCTCCTACACTGAAGCATCGTCATGCCCGAGTCAGTCCCATCAGCATCTACATGTGCATTGTGGCACACTAAATAACACCGCTGCAGGATATTTCTTGAGTTTAGAACTACTAACCTGCGGTGGTATTTATTAGCTTACTAGCCACAAAGGAGTGCACGAGTAGATAGTGAGACCTTACGGTACAGCTAATTAGTCAACTCACGGTAAGGCATCTCATGAAGATGCACCCACTATTACTTTCATTTTGTGACCCCCTAGCTCTTGTTTCCCTTTTCTGTACTTTCTCTAGCTCTTCTCTATCCTTTTTGAGGTGTGTGGACCAGAACTGGGAACAGTATTCAAGGTGGGAAGCATCATGGATTTATAAAGGGTGATAATGATTGTGGCAGACCACTACAGGGCGCTTTTGTGCTGAGCCACCATCCTCACTACATCTGACCACCTACCAAGCTCCATGTGCCTCACGTATGGCTGACCCCCTTCCTGGAGCACACCTGCAAGCTTGTCACCACCCAGGGGTCTGATCTTTATTTGGGCCCTGTGTCCCTTAGGACACACAGACCTTGTAGACCTTGAGGGTGCTTGATCCACTGTGAGAACTTGCGGTGCTTCCTCAAGCCTGAAGCACAGATAATAGCCTCCATTAGTCAGCAGAGCATAGGGAGCATAAGCCATGCCCCAATCCTTCTCCCAGAAAGTCCATCAAGCTTGTTATAGTGAAAAGCTTCATTAGTTAAAGAGGGTAGGCTTGGGGAAAGGTACAGGTTAGGGAAGTATCACAGAATAGCCCAGAGCAGACAGTACCGGCCTAGTCACCTTTTGACACGCTTCTACAATACAGTAGAAGCCTGAAACTTACCTGAAACTTACCTAGAAATATAGGTAAGTTATTCACATATTCATCTGGAGCCTAGAAGAGCTCCATAGGCCATATGCTCACTCCAGGTTCCCAAATATGGCTCTCCCCCTTTCAGGAAGAAGGGACCCTTAAATAACCTTTCTGACCTCATCCTCCAGATCCAGTTAGGGCAGGTGTTGTTTGCGGCCAACCAACCAGTTTGAAAAACATCACTGGTCACCTACAGGAGTGACATAGCTCAAAACCCTGACCTCATGGCATGGGGGAAGTGCTTAAAACAATAGAGGGGCTGAGTTTCCACCCTCCTACCTGTCCTCAGGTATGTTGGCAGAGTGGGTTGCTTAGCAACTGGAGTGATAGAGACATAAGCCAGAGAGGGGGGAACAAACTACTCCCAGGGAGGGGAGGGGCCTAGAATAAGATTCTTCCACAATGATGCATTCACTTTTAATAAGACTGCCTCAACTTGGAGCTGGGTCTCAATATTTGTTCACACCCTGGAATGATTTTACTCAAGTCCCACATTCAATAATTTCCATTGATTTCTAAGTTTTACTCACTTTCTACTCAAGTGAGTAAAACTTTACAGTCTGATCTCAAATTTTCTCCATGATACCATCAGAATAGCTTTTCTAAACTGAGATAACCTTAAATCGGTCTTTATAATCTCCCTCCCAGAGGGGAAGTGCCTTCGCTAAAGTTCAAAAAAATGTGAGTCAATTCTTCAACTGCAAGAACTAATTAGCAACTGGACCAGCAGTGCTGAGACTCAAACCATTGTTTTCAACAGCAGAATGTCTAAGTGACTAATGTATTCATTTGCTTTGCCACTGTGCAAGCCCCCAGTTGCTCATTTTTTACTAAAAAGTAATTAACTAAGCACAATATAATAGTTTCCAGCCTATTAAGTTATTTTCATGGGAATTTAAATAAATTAGCTATAATTAAAACTAATGAAATCTTTAAGAGTGCTGGGTTCAATTGCAAAAAAACCCCAAAATTCCACTACCTGCGCTTCCTACTTACTGGAGTATCAGAACATATACAAATATTTCTTAATTTTCCAATGTTCACATGGTAATTGAAATAAAAAACAAGCTCTCTCATAGCTTTCAGTTATGATGAGATATTATTTAAATGAAAAAAAATCATAACACAATATGCAAAGACCTAAAATCTGCCATGGAAAATTAATCACCAGACAATAGGGATAGGAAAACTGTATAAAATATATAGTGTAAATTCCAGCACTAACAAAATATTAAATTAAATCAATAAATCAATAATTATGTTAGTTTCATTTACACTTTTAAGAGGTTAAAACTAGAAGGTATCATCTACAAATAAAGAAAGTGGAAATAAATAGGATTTTCTGACAGAAGCACTGAAATTCTTCTGGCATATTGGAAAAAGCAAGGAAAATTATATAATGTGAATTGATGGTTAAGCCAAAAAACATTATTGGAGCCCTCTCAAGAAATGAAGGCAATAAAATGAACTTAACATAACTATTTCTTTTAAGTTACTTCATTAAAGGACATAAATAAAGTTACTTAGAACTCTGATTATGTGCCTAAATCATCTAGCATAGAAGAGGTCTGACCTCTGGCCGTATGTTATATAAACCACAGGCTAACTAGCATATGGGCACAAGAATCTATCTATCTATATAGATATACATAATGTGATACACAGACAGATACAGATGCACATTGCCTCTTAGGTGTTATTACTCTTCCTCAACCCCTTTCCCTTTCCCATTTAATTGGCATTTCTTCCATATTTGCATTCTTTTGTTTTCCTTAGTTTTCACCTTTCCATCCATTTTTTCTTTCCCTTTTGGTTTATTTTCTCTCTATTTCCTTCCCTTTCCACTTCACATGGTTAGGCATCCCCAAAGTCCAAATCTCAAGCAGTTGTCTCCTACAGCCTTATAAGCCCTGTGTTAATCTTGGCTCCAAGTATGTATGGGATACTAGGACTGGTGGTCTTCTATCTGGCAGTGACTTGAACAACTTTGGTAGAACAAAGAATAAGACAAATCTCAATAAGAAAAACCTATTTCTTATTGAAGTGTTAGATTAGCGCCAATCTTTTCTTTACTCTAATTCTTCACTTTCCTTCTCTCCCTTGCCCCCGGTCTGAACTCATATTGTAACAAGAATCAACCATCTCCATTCTGGTGAGTTAAACTCAAGCAGCCATAATCCCTGGAAAACAGTAAAAAACAAAGTTTATTTAATTCTATTTTTTAATTCTGAAGCAGATTGTGTAAGCTGCCACATACTTCCACTGCTCCTAATATTCTTGTCATTCTAGCACTGTTTTTTTTTTTTTTTTAGATGAAGGGGAAAAATATATAAAAACCACACACAAAATACTTCTACAGAAATATTTTATTTCTTAAAATTATTCCCTGTGTTGTCCCTTCCACCAGGGAGGGGTTTCTGCATTTGCGAAAGATAGCTACACTTATGCTACAATTCACTTAATTTTGTTACAGTCCAAATAGAAGCACCTCTCAATCTGGGAGTTTATAAAAAGCCAGGGGGAGGGGGCGGGGAGGTTGCAGTGACTGGCACTGTAGGTGTGGTGTGGCTGCATCCTCCACTCCCATCCTCCTCCCTCCACTCTCCTCTCTGGGACTAGCAGATGCCATAGGAGCAGTAGCCAGAGACTTAAGTTCCAGAGAAGTTAAGCATTCCTCTTCCCCCTTCCTGCTTAAAAGGCATGTCCCTTCTTTTTCTCCTCTGCATCCCTTCCTTTCCACTCCACTCCTCCCTTGCCTGCTGCTTCAGTGGTCTGGACTGTCTCGAGGCAAGGGGAACTCCTATCTTGCTTCAGCCAGGCTGTGTGAAGGCTGTGCTCACTTGAGACCATGACAGTGATGTGAGGGTGGATTCCCCTTCCCCATACCTGCTCCTGGGCTGGTGGGGAACACAGGAGGGGAGCAATCAGGGAAGAGGTATATGCCCACACACTGCCACAGTATTTTTTTGAAATCCACAGCAGACCACTACACCACATTAGCAACAACGGCAAGTTAAGATCATGATCAAAAGGAGTTAAGTAGATTCTATTGGATTCAGTAACATAGATGGCTGACCTGGATACTTGGAAGTTGAGACTCGCTTTCAAGAATGACAAAATAATGGTAAGGAGTGGGGTACGGGCAGTGAGAAGGACTGAAGTAGTCCTGAACATGCTATTCTTATTGCTAATTTATTTAACAAACCCAAGCCCCAAAAACGGACGAGATCATCCTACACTAAGTAGAATTTCTATTAGAATGCATTGGGTAAGGGCATCTGCTCACATATCTTCTCCATTTTTTTTGTTTGAAGTTCCACTGTGAAAAATAGTTTCCACAGCACACATTTAGACCCAAAGTAGTGAAGATTATTGGTTCTACTACATTTATACAGAGTATTACAAGGTTTGCTCAACAGTTAGTATGGATTGAGTGATCAGAGGAAATACTATCAAGCCCCAGAGATAAATCCATTTATTTCTGGAGAAGATGAATCAAAAAGTGAAATTAAAATAAATTAATGAAAAGCAGGACCATTAGGCTGATTAATTTTTTTCCCTAAATTGTTTTCTATTTGCATTCACCCTACCTGCCAAACCACAGATATTTGGCTTAAAAGTCCCTGCAGAACATTTTTTAGAGTACAATGTTATAGTGCATGTGAAACCCTCTCCATTATTACTGACTCTCCACAAGACAAAAGAGGTCTCATTAGGATCATCAACATATACTAGAATATCCTATCTAGCAATTGCTGATAAGAGCTTTCCAGCAGAACTTAAAAGAAAAAGGATAAGGGGAAATGTAATGTAGCAGGAGAATCAGGTAGTATATTTTTCAGCTTTAAAATACTCATTTAGATGCTGCATTCCAGTTCTTCAAAAAATACAAAATTACCTTTCCAGATATCTATCCAAACTTTTGAGTTTTGAAGAAACAACTTAAAATTTTTCATTAAGAAGGCATCAGTATAAGAGTGGGAACAGATAAACCAGGTATTCAACATGGCAGAACTGTGAAGTCTGAAAACTCAACCATCTGACCACTATTATTTGGATTACAGGCTTGAAGCCAAGATGTTTCCTCTGGCATTTAATAGTCATCAGATAAAATGGATGAAGGGTAGTGCAGTGGTAAAGTTTCTGACCCACTAGAAGCAAGGCTCCAGGCTAGAACCCAGAGCCTTCACCCATCTATAACAGCAACCACTAAGCCGTAGAGCCTCTAGTTTGTTCTCTTCTTCCTCTGGAGAGGTACAAAACCTAGAGTTTTCTAGTTCCTGGGCAAGTGCTGTAACCACTCAGCTACTGTGGCAAAATCATAGAAGGGACATTTTAGATGCCTACCCTATCAGTCCTTAATATAGTGAGTTTCTGTCCAGCTACACTTTTATGACTCAGGCCCCTGGCATATGTTTATTTATTGTGAAATTAATCCCCTAATTGCACAATACTACCAACATGCCACACATGCAAAAATATATAATGCGATAACATGCCAAAACAACCACAAAGCTGTTCCACGGTAAGTGTACCGTGGTTTAATATGAACACATGGCACACTGGTCTGTCCAAAGGGTGGCAGATCCTACTGGGCAGCAAACAAGGTTTTTGAAGGTCCTGAGGCACTGGGGGCTGGGGAAAGGCTTTGCTGTGTCTGGCTCCCTGAGCTCTGGGACTTAACAGCCATGTGCACATCTGGGACACTGGACAGCTTCTTCCTGATCTCAGGTTTCCATCACTTGAGAACTTTTAAAACCTTGGCACTCTCATGATTGGTATCTAAAAAAGTTTATACCAGATTTCAAAAATCACATACCTTGCCCCAAACATGTAGCATAGCAGGATATGTGATTTTCAGGATCCAGCATAAAATTAATCAGATTCCAATTCTGCAACAAATTAATATCTGCTAAAGGTTTAACATACTTTTAGGGATCCTCAATGGGTACAAAAGCATAGCTGTGTATGTGCCTAGCAAATGGGTTGCCAGCTGTGCATGTTTGTTCTGTGCATGCATACCTTACAAGTCCACTATGTGGTAAATGAATGGCAACCCATGCATGTGCGCCAAAAATAACATTTACATGGCTAGAACAGTGATTCAGACACAGTCGGAAATAGACTTCTGCACATAATTAAAAAAACTGCAAATTATTTTCAATATAACAAAGGCTACAATATACACATATACATCTTTATGTAATTGAATACAATTTTCATAGTTGTACCAATAGTCTGCTAGCAACTAAATTTAGGATAAGACTTTCTATCAAGCAATTTTCTGTTCTGCTTTCCTGGCTTAGATTGTGGAGCATATTTGTTTTGCTTGTCATATTCTTCTACTACACTGAAAGTTCACAGCGTGGTTACAAGGGTCTCCACACTCCTCCACACTTGCCTAAGCACTCAAAAATTACCGTGATTGGTAACACTATAGTTCCAATAAAATATTAGCTAATGTTTTGCCCTTGTACACAGACTCTGTTTTCAGAAAAACACTAAGGGCAGATGCCAGGTCGTGCAACTTGTTATATATCTACTTTTGTCAATGGACACTGACAACTTGCAGCACCTGAAGATTTGCCATCATAACTCTCCATTTACTCTTCTTTAGGCCAACTAACAAAAGACTACAGATTTCAAAACTGACTGAAAAAAGTAGCCGTGGTTGACATGCTCAGAGACTATTATTGAATGCTGTTCTGCAGTTCCTAGAAAACATTCAGTTACCCAGAAGATAAAAGCAGAACAGAAGGGATATATCATCTGGTTCATACAACTGATCCTTCTTGAAGAAGTTTAAAAAAGCAAACAAACACCCCAATTTAATAACCCTTTTTCCTGACTCAGTATCCAAATTTGAATCTACTAGCAAAAGGCAATAAAAAGAGAATACATAAGAAACCAAATGTAATGGCAAAAAAAAAAAAAAAAAGGCCTTCACCCTATCCTATAATTTTCTGCCTATGGACAGGCAATCCATTTTACAAGCTGCCACAGCATAGAAAGATCTTACTCAGTCATACAGGCAGAAACTGTCACTCCTCCGGTGACAGAGAACTGCATCCAATATGGCAAGGGAACTACACAGAGACCAGATATTAGATATACTATCTTACATGCAGTGACCCAGAAGATCTTTAAAGTTATATAGGTATTTATGTTTAACAGTCATGAAAAAGCACCACAGCTTTTATCAACTCAAGAGCATACAAGCTTGACCCAATATTATACTGTTTGTGAACATACACGTGCACATCCACGCATACAATCTCTTTTTGTCTGTGTTGAATTAGTGCTGACATTTAACCAAGTTGTTTATAATATAAAAAAATTAAATAGTTTCCCAGTGATACATGTGTGTTGTCACCAGCTAACTAGTCAGCATTTTTTTCTTTAGAATTCTATGAAAAACAGCATTCGGTGGTTTTAACTGAGAGCCATTTATGATTTCTATTTAGTATATGGTCTAATTCCATGGGGAAGTATTTTTGTCGTAAGGAACCTAACACCCTGATCATTAATAATATTCTTTTTAATCAGAGTGCCAACTCTGAATTCTTTACCTAAGGGTTTCCACCTACATAAAAGATGAATGCCAATCCCTGCCTTCACTCAAGGACACTTATCTCACTGTCAATTAAATTAGCATACAACATAAATTAAATATTGTGCACACTAGTCAAAATCATAGTGTTTGAAAACAATTCCTTTCTTACCTTTAAAAGCATAAGAGAGAGTGCTACTAGACCTACCAACTAGCTCACATTTTTATTGGTCTGCTTAAAACAACCAGATCCAACAGGGAAAGTGTTACTGTGTGAATAACAAGCACAGGTTCTATGATAATTCAGAGTACTGGGTCTTTGTTTTAATTTTAATTATGAAGGTTTAATAACTAGACTAGTCATTTTGCCTTCAAAAAAATATTTGAATAGATTTGATGTAAGAGTCTTTGTTAAGTATAAATGTTTTACTTAATCATCCATTTGGGAATATATTGATTATTCAGTAGTTTAACTGTGAAGAGAGCCCCCCAAAATAAGATAATAGGCAGAACACCCCATTTAGGTAATAATTCTTAAGATATAAACATTACACAGACTTCAACTACACCCTCATTTCCTCTGCCTGAAGAAGAGTATTGGTATCCAAAAGCTTGCAAAGAATTTTTCCAACTACTTTAATTGGTCTAAAAAAAAGATATCAGATTTACACAAAGAACCTTATCTGCCTATGTCCTTATACCAATATGGCTACAACCAACACCCCTCATCTCCTCTGCCTTCTTAAAAATATATATATGAACATACTACATTAAAACATTTGCAAAATAAGTCATCTTCTTTCTTATTAAAGGAGATGTACCCAGTTCAAGAGTACTTCTAAGTACCTCTAAGACCCCTGATGAGCATAGATGAACATATACAGCTTTATTTGAAATAAACTGATCAAACAGACTTCCTGCACATTGTGGTTGATAATACATTAGTATATTGAATATCAGTTACATGACAACTAATCTGAGAGGTTTTTTCTTTTCTCCCCCTTCCCCCACCTTTTTTTTTAAAACCTTAGTGAGTATCTTACAAAAGAAACTTTGAAAACGATTGATCATTGTGCTTCCAAAGCAACAAAGAGAAGGTGGAAACATTTAGTTGCTCTCGGACATCATCACTTCTATGGCACAAACAGTTCCCTTTTATGCTCACCAATTTGCGTTTGATTTTGAAACTAAAGTGACACTCAAGACTTCCAAAATGCACCTGTCTCCCCGACGGTTATATTTAACTTTGTTTCATTATGATTGTAAACTGGTAATGGCACAAAAGAGAGTTTTGAAGTTAAATCAAAAGCTTTATAAGTAGTCAAGAATTCCTTCACGGTTTCTATAAAGACTTTAGATTTTTGCAAGAATTTAAGTCTTTTCATTTAACAAAGAAGAGAAAGTAAAATCTCTCACACATACTTCAATTGATACTGTTCAGAACATTGAATGGGTTCTTTCAACTGCCATTTCTCCAAGACTGAATGGCTTTCAAAATCAATTAGAGAATTTATAATGATATATATTATAGTATATCTAATATGTATTTTCAGGAGTGTGTAATGCTTCCTGTGTTCACTTATTCTCTTAAACAGGAACAGTCATTCAATTCATATTTGTAATCCAGTATAACCATTCCACTAAGCAAAGATAAAAATCCCAGAGAACTATATCGTTTGTACTGAACATCATCATGAATCTAGATAACACAATACTGGCAAAAGTCTTAGTAAACTGATTTTCTGCAGAATGTGACAGTAGCACATACTGGTCAATCTAACTTTATTCCCAGTAGAAACACAAATCTCCAAGGGGAAACCAATGGTTATCATATTAAAAGCAATAGAATAAAAGCAGCCTACTTCTGGCTTTAGAGCCAAAGAAAGGATTTGATATTATTTTTGATTTTTTTTTTTTTGTAGTACTAAGGAGACATGCTTTTCAACACCAGTTTGTAACAGTCCTCAAATGTCCCCAAATCCCCCATGCACTGTGTTCTGACTAGAAATGTTTCCATAAGAGGCAACATAAGATGTATGCATTCATTGTTATGTTTTTGTCTCCTCTTTATTCTTTGAAGTGCTTGCAGTTGCTATCAGAAGTTCTGCAGAGATTCTGGGTATCTCAGCTTTTGGTCAACAACAAAAAAATTACTTTATGGCTGTTTTTTTTTTGTCTTAGTAAAACATAAATCTCCTTTCATTGCTTTATGGAACTCTTAGAAGCCTACAGAATTGTATCCAGGTTTGGCTATGAAGTGTGTAGGCACTCAGCCAGTGATACTAAGTTTAATTATTCTTTCATGTTTATGATTACTAAGTGATGTGTCATCCAATTTTACCAAACCATAAATGCTCAGCTTAAAAGGATAGTATAACTTAGTATCACGTACTCTTGCTCGTGTCAACTCAAACATTAATCAATAACCTTCTGTTATCCATCTTACCAGTATTACTACCAAAAATAGAAAGTATGCAGCAACTTGATATGGCAGAGAATAAACCAAAAGTGTTTTTCTTTTTCAACTGGATTGAAAGTAAAACACTTTCCTTCCTCATGACAGAAGACTCTCCTCTCCCCCTAACAAAACAAAGTCAATCAGGTCCAATGATTGAATTATCACTGAAGTCCAAAACATGTAGATCTCAGTCTTTCCTCCAGAACAGAAAGGTATTGACTTTACAGGTTGGAACAGAAAAGGCCTGTTAGACTTTGAAGACCTTTTACAGATAATAAAACTAAGGAATTTAAAACCCCTTAGATTAAATATAATTATTTTTCTTCATGATTTCTATATGCATCTATTCTAAAAGATACCTTAATCTCCACAACCGAAAACCCCCCCCAGTTAGGATAAGCACTGAGCCAATAACTGCTCAAAGGCACTACAATGTCTGAGAAACACATACATGTACTACAATTATACCGCTTATCCCAAAATTAGTCCATGCCTGATAGAACTTAATTTTTCTCTCTTTGATTGTGCAATATAGTCTTGTTAGTAAAGCTCTAGATAGGGTCTTAGAGAAAACCAAGTCTAAGGTTTTAACTTTCCCATGGATGGTATTCACTATTTTGGGGTAATTCACCATTTGGCCCAGAGTTCTCCTTCTGTAATATGGGAATAATAATATGTATGCATTTAACATGGTGTGACAGCATTACCAACCCATTCTTTATGCATGCAGCAGGCTTTATGGGCCTCATACTTAGCAGGTCCTCATTCACTCTCAGATTCCCCATCTTGCTCTTCTCTCATGTCTTGATGTTGTCGGTAAGTAGGTCCTGGGCCAGAGAGGTCCCTTTCTGCCATGTGCAATAGGGTTTGTGCAGCGAGTGCTTGCTTAGAGCCACCAGACCTGGTCTCTGAGACCATGTCTACATGAGACAATGACTGTGTAGCAGTATCAGGGTTCATGTGTAACAGCATCATGAAAAAGCCATTCATTGGGTCAACTGAGCAGTACAAGTACGAAATGACTGTGCAGTAACAACTGCTCAGTCAGCAGCTCATATAAATGTGGCCTGAAAGTCTCCCCAGGCATGGATTCTAGATCAGAGGGAGCCTTGTCTCCTTCCACTCTGAGACTGGCCTTTTGGACCTTCACCATTCCTAGTTTTCTATGGCTCTGGCTCCAGAAATCAGGTTTCAGTAAGTTTCAGTTCCATTCCTGAGAAAGGGGCTTCAGCTGTTGTCAGGGAGAACCAGTGCAACCCAAACTTCCAAGCGGCAAACAGGTAGCTCTTCTTCAAAGACATTTATTGAGGCAAAGACCACCCATGGTCAGAGGTGTCCTGTGCCTTCTCCAAAGGGTTAAGCAGTTCCTCTGTCCCCAACCCAGTCTACGAAGCCCAGAGCTCCAAGTTAACTCACATGTTTCGTTTCCAGACTCCGCAGCTTCTGAGCCCCTAAACTCTGCTGGTTTCACTCTCCAGACAGCACCCTGCTGCTCCATTGCTACTGCATCCATGGTCATATCTATTTCTCTCTCCCCCTCTCAATGCCTCCTGGGTTTCATCAGTAGTCACTAACTTTGCTGAAATGTCAATAGAGCCATCTCTAAAAATGGATGCAGCTTTTGTTATCAAGGCCATACACTGTCTGTATAACCCATTCTTCCCCCAATTTATAAGTTATCTAGGAGGAAGCTGAAGCACAAAACATTACTACAACATGAACACTGTTAACACAGAAATATTATAAATATACCCCATATTCTGTCACACCAAGTAAAGTGCTCATCACAACTGATGCTCCCTGGTGTCTCAAGGTGCAAGATCGCTTGCATCCAGTCATCCTTTCTGTCCAACTTCTGGGCAGCCAGGGGCTGCATTCAGTGCAGGCTGCAAATCTAAGGTCCACCTCCCAAATCCCACCATTATGTACATAACCTAGCTTCCCTGCTACCCCCACCGCCAACTATGAGTGCAGCCCAACTTCACTGTCCTCACCCAATCCCAGCGCCCCTGATTCCATCCCAGCCACATCCGTCACGTAGGAAGCCCACCTAAAGCACACAGCAGAATTAGCCTGGTTCCCTTCCCTGCTACTCATACAAGGCAGGAGGAGGGCACAAACCAGAAGCCAGAGGAAGGGGGAGAAATTGAATACTCCAGCCACCATGTCCAGAACAGTGGGTAGAGTGGTGCCCAGGCAATAGCCCATGGCCTACACATTAAAACCTTGCAGACTGCCAGTTGAACAGCCCAGTTTTAGCCTACATTACCCATCCTAATAAAAACAAAAAACAAAACAAAACAAAACCTTACCTGTCTTAGCATCTCTGTCAGGAAATCTGTCCTCCACCATCAGCCCTTCTTCCCTTTACTGTTGGCCCCCTTCTGATATCAAAGGAGCCTGTTCTTATTCTTGTTAAAGGGCCCTTCCCTTTCTCTCTCACAACAAGGGCTGGAGTGGGCCTTGTTACACAAGAGCACTAGAATAGTAAATTGACTGATGCATGGTGGGGATGCAGATCCTAAAAAGATCTGATCAGCAAAACACACTTAACAGACACTGTATTTACACCATCAAAGGAGACATCTGTCAACTAAAACGTGATTTATGTAGATACCTAGGATTTGACTACATGATAAATCAACTGACTAGCCATAGGGTTGAACTGTCCTGCAGTTCTTTTTATTTGCTTTTCTATTGAGTGTTTGTATATTTTTAATTCTAACTATAATTCCACTGAATTTCTATGGAGACAGTGTGCTTGATAAGGCTACATCATTTTCATTGCATCTTATTTGCTATAACCGCATTATTTCTAGTCACTTTTATTTTCATAACCAAAATACCTAACATCTCTAGTCATGGACTAGGGCCCCATTGTTACTGGTGTTATAAAAGCATAGAAGAGGGAAAGACGGGACCTAGACATAGGTGGAGCCAGGATTTAGTAAGGATGGTGGGGCATGTAGCACACCAGCCCTCCGACCATGGTTGGGATAGGAGCAAGGTATGGATGGAGCTCCCAGACTCGTGGGGAACATTGGGGAGCCAGGCATGGCACAGGTGCATGAAGGGGCTGGGCGTGGGGTGCAGAGGAGGAGGAGGATGCAGATTTGCTCCTGTACCTCTCCAACTGAGGACAATGGAGCTCAGCTGGGAAGAGAAGTGCTACAGTTTCCCCCTTCTAGCACCTGTTAAGAACAGGTGCTGGAAGAAGGAAGCAGCACATTGCCTGTGTCTCACTGAGCCCAATTCCCCATGGAGCCACTCCCTGCAACATGAGGCAAGAGTGACTTTGAGGCTTGTCCCCTGATGAGTGAGCCTGATACACTACACAGGTCACAGCCAATGGCTGGAGCAGGGCATGAGCAGCTCTGAGTTTCTCGTGTGCCTTGATCAACTGTGGACACCAGCAGCACCAGGTACATCCCTCCTGAATCTATCCCTGGTCCTAGGTCTGGTTTTCAACCCATGGTTTATGGGGGGTTGTGAAAGATGACAATGGTTAAAGTGCAATTTACACTTACAATTCAAAGGGGGCCACCACACTTCCATTCAAAATTGTTTAGGGCTCTGCAGATGTGAAAAGGTTGAAAAATCACTGCCCTAGGGAACTTACAATCCAAGAAAAAGCCAAGAAAAGCAGCAGAAAAGCAAGTACAAAAAATGATGAGACTGTCAGTCAACACAGCAAACCCTAGTCTTCTGTTTTCTATGTAATTGTCCCTCATGCCATTTATTCTGAATACTAGACGCACAAAATTAGAAAGAAAACAAACAACAACACTATTTCCAGGTCACATAAAGAGTTTTTAAATAAATGTATTATTTGATTTGAGTCAGAGCATTATGGCTTAAATTAAAACCAAAACTCGAATGCTAGTTACTTTTGTTAGAAAAGGTCTGCAAATATTTTAACAGCAGAACAATATAAAGCAAATGACTCAATTTTGATTTTTGGCACTGTTTACATCTTCTAGTTTAGGACTGCAAAATATGTGTTTGTTTGTTCTCAGTTATGTCAAACATTATAGCTGCCAAGTACGTCATACTTAACCAAAATTGTTATTAAAAAAAAAACAAAACAAAACAAAAATCCACAATACTTGGGAATTATCTTCTCTTTAAGAACCTTGACATGGTTAGTTTGCTGGGGGGGAGGAAGGGTGGGTTTGTAATTCAATGGCATTTTGCTCATGATAACATTTCAAGAGGATATAAACATCCCAATTGTATGACATTTAGTTACCTGGTAATGAGTTCTAAGAATTTCTCAGATAGACATATCAAGGTATGTTTATTAGGTAAAGGTCTTTGTCATCAGATAATGTTTCTCAAAGCATGATGAAAGTTGCATGATGTCAAGGGGTAAATAAAGGCCACTTCCTAAAAATGTTGTAAGAGTTATATTTTTATGTAATCATATTTTCTGCAGAATTTACTAAGAGAAACTATACAGCACATCTTTTCCCAACAGAGTATATATTCCTGCAATTCATTAATCATCATAACCAGCTTGTTAAAACACCAGTGGGACAAATTCATGAAAGTTTATGCAGATTGTGTTTTGAAATGTATGCAGAGCAAGAAGGACCAGATTCTGCCTCCATCCCCACACCTATAAATCTGGGGTTGATTCATTGACTTTAAATGAGTTAAGTCCTGCTGTCTAAAAGTTTCAGTGCAAAGTTTTTCATTGATGTCAATGGGCTTTGATTAAAACCCATTTACAGGATTTTACACTGCTCTAAATGATGGCAAAAACTAGTTCAAACTATCAAAGTCAACAGACACATCTTTGAAGCACTTCATATGAAGTAAATTTCATTAAGCACTTTCCTAGTCTCCAGACAGATTTTAAATCTCTGCCATTATTTCACTTTCCTAGAAGCATATAAGTAATTAAAAAAAAACTTAGGTTGCAGCTCAAATTGGTTTTGGTCCACTTTATTAAGTGAACAAAAGGAAAAAAAAGTAATTGTAGCAATCCCTATTGCACAGATAGAAATGCTGTCTTTGGTATATAGGAATGTTTCTAAGGACTGTTTCATCATGCTTTGATGCTTGTTTTCAGGAATCTTTTTATTATTTGAGAACAAAATACAATTTATCCAAACAAACCTTTGCTCTGAATGTGTGTGTTCATGTCTAGTCAGTGTGGGGTACCTTTTACTTATGTTAAACTTCACATATGAAAATAAAAAGTTACAATATCTAATATAAAGAACTGAAGTGATTGGATTTGGAAACCTGCTGTTAAATGATAGTGTTAATGCTAGATTATAAATTTGCTTCATGCAGGCTTAAAAGAATGGTTTTGGCAGTGCAATATTTGGATAAATTTAGAACCAAATAAGAAGTGCCGAGCATTTATAAATGTCCTTAGACCAACTGCAGGTAATAATTATTTCTTTGGATTTGGTCCCGTGATTAGAAAAATTAAACTGCAAACTTTGGCCTACAGCTGTTCAAAGCTGTTACTAAAGCACCACATTAAGGCTATGGTTACCCAAAGGAAAAACATTTAGAAAGTTTAGATCAAGGTATCATTTAAAGCTGTGGAAGAAACAGAGAGTTTCACCATTTTTTTTTCTCTTAACTCCAGGCAGGAAATTCTTGATACTTCAGACTAAATTTTAGTTAACATGGCCCAGAATAAATTAAATGAAACAGATAAGAAAAGTGCTCCCCAGAAAACCCTGGAAGGCTACCATGATAATGGCAAGTGCCATTCATTTTTTATCATAGAGTTTCCTTCTATGATAAAATGACAGGGTCTGAGGATGATGAAGTGGGGGTGGGGGCAGGGAAAGGACAGGGGAGAATAGGAGGAAGAGGAAGGGATGCAATATATTTTGACATTAGCAAGGCTTTTGACATTATTAATGAGAAATACAGACTAGATAAAAGTACTATAAAGGTGGATACATATTTTGTTCTTAAATAATAAAAAGATTCCTGAAAACAAGCATCAAAGCATGAAGAAACAGTCCTTAGAAAAATTCCTGTATACCAAAGAGAACATTTCTATCTGTGCAATGGGGATTGCTACAATTACATTTTTTTTCTTTTGTTCACTTAATAAAGTGGACCAAAACCAATTTGAGCACCCTGTTCAAATTTGCTGATGACACTAAAGATGTGGCGGGGATGTGGGCACACTCGAATGAAGCATTAGGCTTTAATCAGACCTAGACAGGCTACAAGGGTGGGCGGACGTGAATAGGATGGGATTCAACACAGACAAGTGCAAGGTGATGCACCAGGGGAGGAACAACCGGCACCATACCTACAGGTTAGGGAACTCCCCTCTTGTCAACACAGAGGTGGAAAAGGATCTTGGAGTCATCATTGACTTCAAGATGAACATGGGCCAGCAGTGTGGGGATGCAGTCAGGAAGGCCAACCATACCTTGTCATGCATCCACAGATGCATCTCAAGCAGGTCCAAAGAGGTGATCCTCCCCCTCTATGCAGCACTGGTCAGGCCGCAGCGGGAGTACTGCATCCAGTTCTGGGTGCCGCACTTCAAGAGGGATGTGGACAGCATCGAGAGGGTCCAGAGGAGGGCCACTCGTATGATCAGGGGGCAGCAGAGCAGGCCCTACGAGGAGAGGCTACGGGACCTGAACCTGGTCAGCCTCCACAAGAGAAGGCTGAGGGGGGATCTAGTGGCTTGTTATAAACTAGTCAGGGGGGGATCAGCAGACATTGGGGGAATCGCTATTCCCCCGTGCACTGCCAGGAGTGACCAGGAATAAATGGTCACAAGCTGGCAGAGGGCAGGTTTAGGCTAGATATCAGGAAGCGCTACTTCACGGTCAGGGCGGCTAGGATCTGGAACCAACTTCCAAGAGAAGTGGTGCAGGCTCCTACCCTGGGGGTGTTTAAAAGGAGGTTGGATGAACATCTTGCTGGGGTTGTTTGACCCCAGTATTATTTCCTGCCGTGGTGGGGGGTCGGACTAGATGATCTACTCAGGTCCCTTCTGACCCTAGAAACTATGAAACTATAAATTGTTTAGACCATCAAATAGTCATCAGCGGCTCACTGCCTAGTTATGAAGAGGTATCAAATGAAGTTCCCCAAAGGTCTGTCCTGGATTTACTATTGTTCAACATTTTTCTTGATGGGATTAAGTGCACACTTAGCCAATTTGTAGATGATATCAAGCTGGCTGGAGATGCACACTCTGGAAGACAGGATCCAGAATAACAAGGATAAATTGTCCATCCCATGTACTTTGGATGGAATAAACTGCATGCACAAATACAGTCTGGGAATGGTTGGCTGGGCTGCAGTAGTGGAGAGAAGGACCTGGAGGTTACCAGTGGACCATAAATTGAATACAAAAGTGAACAGTGTGCTTTTATTATTAAAAAAAAAATAATAATACAATCCGGTACACTGTTGGCTAACAGAAGTGTCACTTGCAAATCAAAGAAAGTGATTGTTCTGGTCTTTCTGGCACTGGTGAGGTCTTACCTGGAATACTGTGTCCTGTTTTGGGTCCTTCATTTCAGGAAAGATGTGGACAAATTAGAAAAGTCCAATGGAAAATGACAAATGTTATTAGAGGTCTGGAAAACATGATTTATGAAGAAAGGCTGAAAGAAAAGACTATGGCTAGGGACAGAAGCTACACATAAATGGATTTAAGTGATCATAAACTGGTTTAAACCTGTAAAAGAACAAGAAGCTCAGTTCACATAAGCCAATTTCAAGATGGCTGAAACTGGTTTATGATAAACCTGGTTGAATGTAGTATCAGACTTAACTGATTTGTGTCAAACTGGCTTATGAAACTTTTATCCCAGACCTCTTCCTGGTTCAAGTTAGATCACAGTCCCCCAGCATCCCAGAATGCTTTCCTCTCCTGGGCTGAGCTGTACTGTCTTATTGTAATTTAAGGTAAACTAAGTTAAATTTCTTATACTGTAATGAAAGGAACTTCATTCAGTATTAGATGTCATCTATCTACTGCCATCATTACAAATTAAATATTTGACCAAATTACATTTTTATATCATATTTAGCATAAACTATACAGAGCTATTGTTATAAGAGCTATGCATCTACTCTAATCCCTTTCAATACTGCCAAAGTTCTGAAATCTGTTCAACTGATTCTTGACTTTTAAAAATCTATTTAATAAAAAAGCAAAAGTTTAACTCACAGCTTAGAGTGTTGACAATAACCAGACATTTATATATGCACTGTATGATCTGGCTGCCTTCTGATTCCAAGTAATTAATATTGCCATTATACCAAACCATTTAAGGACCTAAGAACTTTAACTTCCTCTCCCATTATTTATGCTTTTTACCATACTTCTAACTGTGCATCTTTACTGAAATACTATTTGCACCATCTTTGTGCTTGCTGAAATACTATTTGAAATGTGGACTTCACAAAATTGGAAGGAGAAAGCGTTGGGCACTTCAGAAATTACAAAGATTCAGATTCAGAAGGCAAGGTATGAAATGCTATGAATTCTTCCCTCCGTTTAAAAACAATGAAAGTGATTTGCTTGAAATAAAAATACATTGTTTTTGTACCTTTCCCTTCTCTTGAGATAGTCATGGTTAGAAAATGACAAGTCAATCAGACCCAATCAGCCACCATAACAAGGCACATTCTTCCCAGCTTTTTAAATGGATTCTGAGCGTTAATTACAATACAAAAGTCAATGCCTAACCAGTGAAGGCCAACCATTTTGTCAGGTGTCCCCCAAATCGACTCTACACCCTCCTTAAGTGCCACTCCAATCCCCCTTCCTCTGCCCCATTGGCTGCTCTGTTTCTTGTTTTCTGTCCTGTGCTCTCCTCTGCTTTTGCTCCTTATCTGTGTTCCTTGCACAGTCTGGTGCTCTGCTTTCCGCTTCCTGCCGTATCTGCCCTCTTCAGTCTGCCATGTGCCACATGCAGAGGTTGTCTGTACCATTTGTGGCATGTGTGTCATGAGTTGGCCATTCGTGGCTTGGCCTCAACCTAAGGTCCCTCTCCCTCCCCCTACCCCTTTAATTTATTTTTTATAGGAGCCATTCACCTCTTTGTCAGGTCTTTCTGGTTAATTTGTGTGTTCAATCTTTTGGTAAGCACAACTGATGGTGTGTGTGTGTGTGTGTGTGTGTAGCGGGGTGGGGGGAATATTTCTTAACAAAAAACCCTAATAGCAACAATATATAAACTGAACATGATATAAATTCCATCAACATTTTTCCTTAAGAGGGTTACTTCAGGAAATATATAAACTTACAATATTGAGAGTCAGAAAAGTCTTTTTATTCAGCTTTTAAACAAATGTTGAGTGTGACATTAATATACTAGATTCTGTAAGCATATGCTTCTAGACAAATATAGTAACATTGATAAGGCAAGGAACAAGAAGAATGTATTATATATTTAACTGAAATCTGGCATTAGAACAGTTTAATTTACCATTTATTCACATCTGTATTATAATATCATTGAGAGTTTTCAAATTACTCTGTGACTTTTTTCTTTATTTTGTTCTGAAGCATCCAATTAGCTCAGAATTCTGCAATGATGTTTCTAAACTGACCTTTCTAATCAGAGAACATAACAAGGAAACAAAAAGATTCAGGTACAATTATAAGAAATGGATTCCCCGTTTTCTATTTATAATGCAAAAGCAAAGGTTTTAGTACATTAGATGCATGGTCAGAATCTGTAACATAATTCTTAGTGCAAATGCTTCGATTTCCCATTCTCTTTTTTCTTTCCATCTTCAAAACTATCCCCTTTTATCTCTCTCAATTGACAATTTTTTCCCTTCAAATGTTAATGTATTACATCTTATTTGATAGCATAGGCATGCGAGATAAAGACAAAAAATACATCTTGGTACCTTTTCCTCTGAAATTATATTAGTCTACTGGGATATGGATAGGCTGAAGCTACAGACTCTAAGATCATTACACTGCTTATTACCCTCTATATTTATTATTCACTGCTACTGAGCTTTCTAGAATGTGTAATTACTCCAAGTCTGCATTACCATCAAAACCTCCACTTTTTGGATGCCAGTCTACATTCCAACTTACAGATAATGCACAGAAGGATCTAATATCAATCACAAGAAGATATAGGAAAGCTAAAGGTTAGGTGTATTTGGCACAAACTTGAACCAAAGCTGTATTTCCAGATTACAGTGGTACATATACTCTTCAGTTTGTTTCATGATTTATTAAAGAAACAGATTAAGTTAAATTGTTGCCTAAATCAGGGTCAAAGTTGTGCTATACAGTCTTCTTTCATTCTGATATAATTTGGAAGATATTTTAGGTATTACGTACGTATATTTATCTAATTCCACTAACAGTGTTTTTCACAGGAAATATTACTGTACAAGGCTAAAAGAACCCCCCCCCCACAAATGCATCACATCAGCTCATTTATATGTCAAAACCCTGCTCCAGCTTGACAAAAAGCCCAGTAATCATCCAATCCCCCTTCCCCCCTACCAAAACCAAGAAATAAAAAGCATGGGTCAGAAAATTATCATTGAAATGCAGGTGTTTTTGTAGTAAAGAGCAGCTATTTCAAAACATAGGGAGCTATTTTTACTTTAAAAGCCATGTTCTATGGACTCATCAGCATCTTCTTCCCATTGTAAATGAAGAGATTATACTGGTGCGTAACAATATGTGGGCTGTATTTTCAGCAAAATGAATGAGAGCAAAATTTCAAAAGCAAGCATAAAGAAATTCTCTGCTTAAGCTACACAAAGATAATAATATCTGTACTTTTACTAAATGTTGGTCTTCTGACTCAGCAGCTTATTATAGGTAAAAATATTTCAATTCATGATTCCTCTTAAGAGAGCTGTCTTAGTAGTCTCTTACTACTGCTGACATAAATGACAAGCACTGGCCTCAAGTTTCTCTCCTGCGTAGGCTTATAAATTATGATATTCTCTTGTGCCAGAAACAGGGACTACAAATTTGAATCCCAAATGAGAGGTCACTAAACATTATCAACTTCGAAAAGTAGCTTTGGTAGAAGATTCCAATAAAAAAATCCAGAAACTAAAAAATAAAAATTTTATTCTAAATACCTGGGATTGTTTCTCTTTGCAAATAATATAAAATAGATTGTAGGACTGTGCAAAGCTTTGGGTACTGATTAAAATTTGGAGGAGATTCAGCCATATTTGATGGCCAAATCTGTAAATCTGAATCAAAATCAGGAGACTAATAAAAAGATCTGAATCTACTTGAAGCCTCCAAATTGGGTCAGAAAAAATTTGGAGAAAGATTCAGAGATTCAGTGATTCAGACAGTCTCCGCTCACTGCCGCAGGGAGCTGGACCTAGGCTCTGTGCCTGTAAGCAGGGGGCTGGGCAGGGCATGGGGGGGGGCGAGACTGTACAGAACCCCCACCAAGACGTATCTCCTGCCTGCTTCCTCAGCCCCCTTGAGTGCCCCCTGACCCCCATCCACTCTCCCAGCCCTGTTAATGGCTGCCCTGCCCAGCCCCAGTGTCTTGGCTCTTAAAAAAAAGAGCCCCATATTCACCAGCTGCTTCAGCGACCACTGGAGCTGCTGGGGGCTCATGACAGAGCCCCCACACAGTGCAGAGTAGTGGAGATCACCTTCCACCCTACCTGGCAGGAGCCGGTGAGTGTTTTTTTCTTTTTTTTTTTGTTTTTTTGTTTTTTAAAGACAAGTCAGGATGCTGGTGCCGGGTGGAGAATGGGGCCTGTTTGATTCTGAGATTCAGGTGCAGTCAAACCTCTGAACCAGATTTGACCAAATCGATTTGGGACAGCGATTCAAATCACTGTCCCCTCAATTGGCCAAATTCGAATCTGAAGCAACTACTAGCCACTTCGTGCTGGCTGGATAGATTGTTCAAGGAACATCAATACATGAATGATGCAAGTGAAAGATATTCAAAAGAGGGCTGTGTGCATATTTTGTTTCCATAACAGTGTCTTATTACAGGTTCTGTGAAAGGTTTTTACTCTCTCACCCAACTTGTCTTCTGGAAATAAAATTTTCAGTACTTGTGTAAGTGTTTGAATCCTCCCTACTCCCCCATCTCAATAATGTCCTTTTTCATTGCTGATTCATGTTAGATTAATCCCTTTTTTGCTTTTCAGCTTCCTTGCATTGAAATACAGACATCTACAGGT
This sequence comes from Crocodylus siamensis, assembly GCF_052110815.1. Lineage (NCBI taxonomy): Eukaryota > Metazoa > Chordata > Crocodylia > Crocodylidae > Crocodylus > Crocodylus siamensis. Next base: position 60,229,174 of record NC_143396.1, read on the forward strand.
TTTACTTTTGGCCAAGTATCTATTGTTACTTAATACTGACAATATATTACTTCTGTGTAATTTAACCCTGTAATCTCAACTTTCAGTTCTGTTGCAGTTTTTGTCCTATCCTTTAATGACTAGAGATATCTTTATATTGTAATTTCCCCTTAAATATATTCTTGTCCAAGCTGAATGTCCCTCAGTACCTATAGCTTTTTTTTTTCAGCTTACATACATATACTCCTTTACATTTCTGTGAGGTTTTTTTGGGTAAACAGCAATCCAAGTCCACTCTGATTATAAGTATTTCTAAAGTCCAGAAACCAAACTGAAGTGTCCCCAATACTGAAACTGTATGATAAATAGAAGAAAAAAAAAAACAAGAAAAAAAACAAGAAAAAAGGTCTAGAACTCAAATCTCCAACTCTTTGGTAAGTGCATCAACTACCAAGCCGTTAAGGAACAAGGTATAGGTACTACCATCATCACTGCTTTTTGAATCAAACTCAGTGTTGTTGGTACCAGTTAGACAAATTTTGAACATGATTAATATGTAGGGCCCTTTCATAAACTTAGTCAGAGCCTAGGTACATCTCTAACACTGATCTTAGCTGGAAATGAGTTACTTGGATGACCAAACTGAATCACTTCTGAGCACTCTTAGAAGCCCAGCTATAGGAAGCTATGGCTTCTAAAATGGAAGCACCAAATGAATTTAGATGCCTAATGTTTTGGGGTCCTCTAGACCTACCAATCTGTATCACTTTCTGAACTAGAGAGAGGCTTAAGTATTGCCCGGCCTCATTTAGATATTTATCAGGTAGAGGTGCACGGATACACTGATCTATATCGTACTGGCCTTGCTAAAAGAAAAATTGATATTAATGGCAATCAGCTTTTTTTTGGCTGATGTGGCTGATAATGTCACCAATATATGGCCCATGCATACATGCAGCATCAATATGCACAGGGCCAGAAATGCAGCCCAGCATCTTGGAGAGCAGTGCCTGGCTGGTAAGTCTGTGGTGAGGAAGGGGCATGTGCAGGGCAGATTGAGGCCCCCACAGTGAGGGAAGGAGTGGGGCTGGGACAGGTTCTGCACAGCCAGAGTGGGCCAGGGCACGGGACAGAGCCATGGATGACTTCTGGGAGGCACGGGGAGATGCGGAGGGGGAGGCAGCTCCCACCGCTGTACACACCCATGGTGGAAGCATGGGTGGCATGTGCCCTCCAGATTTGTGCATGGGGCAAGGGCAGGCTCCATGCACTTGGGACTGGGGCTGTGCTTGGGGCAGGTGGGGGGGGGGTAAGTGGCAGTGGTGGCACTGGGAGGAAGGGGCTACAACAAATTTTTGGGTGGCTGTAGCCCCCTCTCCCAGCACTGCCACCTGCCCCTGTCTGGTGCAGCTCTGCCCCAAGGACAACACCGGCAGGCTACCATTGTGCACAGATCTGGGGGGCACATCCCCCATGCCCTTCCCAGGGTGCATGCAATGGTGGAAACCACCCCCTTTCCCTGTCCCTTTGTGCCCCTCGGATGAGCCACACCCCATCCCACCCTGGCTGTGCAGTACCTGCCCCCTCCCTCCCTCACCATGGGAGTCTCAATCTGCCCTCCCCACCAAAAGGCTTATCAGCCAGATGCTGCTCTCCAAGCTGCTGGGCTGCATATTGGGAATTGGATTGATATTGGCTGATATGGCTGGTCAATAATTGGCCATAGGTATCAGCTAAAAAAGTATTTCATTGCACCTCTACTATGAAACCAATCTGGACTGGATACTCACATTTAAAAGAAGTGTAGAAATGTGTTAGAGGGAGATTAAAAAATCTTCAGAATTTTTTTTTTCTTAAAGGAAAGAATTATTTTGTTACAACAAAAACATTGCAGTTAAAAATATACAGAAAACAAGGTCACAATTCACTAAATGATTCACTAAATAGTGATATTATAACGTATCTCTTAAATAGATCAATAAAAGCTACTATAGTAGAAAACATTATATAAGTCAACACAAGACTAACCATGCGTTTTTCAGCATGGTTTCTCCATCTCAGTAGCTCTACAAAAGGCTTTGTGAAGCTATTTTCATAACCATGAATCTATTTTTTTCTATTTACCATGGAAAAATATGGTAAAACATGGATTTTCTAATTTTAAGGAGAAAAACCTGGACTTTTTCCTTTAAAGGAGGAAACACAGGAAAGGGTAGATTTCCCTTTGCAGGCTGACACAGGTATAGCCTGCAAGAGACTGGGAGGAGTGGGAGAAGGGCAGGCCAGCATGGGGCGCCATGTGCATGTGTACACATATACATGTGCATGAGCCTCCAGGCAGCCTGCACATAAATTTGGTGATGGGGGCAATTGAGACCCCCACAGAGAATTGGGCAGGACTAGGGGCACTGCTCTGCTGAGGCCATGCATGACTGCAGGGTCTGGGAAAGAACATGGTCCCAGTTTTGTGCATGGGGTAGGGACAGGCTTACCTTCAATGCCATGATGCGGCTACTAAAGCAATCAAAACGCTGGCTTGCATCCATAGATGTTTCTCAAGCAAATCCCGGGATGTCATTCTCCCCTTATACTCAGCCTTGATGAGGCCACAACTGCAGTACTGCGCCCAGTTTAGGGCTCCACAATTCAAAAGGGATGTGGAGAAGCTTGAGAGAGTCCAGAGAAGAACCATGCACATGATCAGAGATCAGGAAAACAGATCTTATGACGACAGGCTGAGAGCCATGGGGCTCCTTAGCCTGGAAAAGCAGAGGCTCGGGGGCGATCTCATAGCCACCTATAAGTTTATCAGGGGTGACCACCAGGATCTGGGGGAACGTTTGTTCACCAGAGTGCTCCAAGGGATGATGAGGTTGAATGGTCATAAACTACTGCGAGACCATTTCAGGCTGGACATAAGGAAGAATTTCTTTACTGTCCAAGCCCCCAAGGTCTGAAACAGCTTGCCATCGGAGGTGGTTCAAGCACCTACATTGAACACAACCAGGTATCAGGGATTAGGTGAAGCCTTGCAACCATCTTCACATACGACATTTAGAGCAGCAATATACATCCTTAACCATTCTAAGATGGGAAATCATAAATAGAAAAAAAAAATGTCTTTTCTTTATATCACAGTCCTGTTTACAAAAAATAAATAAATTTAAAAAAAAAAAAAAAAAAAAAATCAATAGCCATGAAAAAGAACAAGACTAAGTCAGGAGAATCTAGAGCTGTATTTTGAGAATCTAATTTCCCAGCAGGTTATACTAGTGGAAATTGAATTTGACAGAAGGAATAATAGTGTCTATACTCTAAGTGGTACCACTGAATGGTAACCACTCTTTTCTTTCTGAATGGTAACCACTATTTTCTCTCCTTCACTCCTATGGGACCATTCCTAGTCACAAGCTAAATGAACCTATAGTTGCAGAAGGCCACCACTAAAACTATGATGTTGTCACAAGGGGCATTCATTCATGCCCAGTAACATGGGCCTCGTTGGAAAAAAAGATTTTAAAATATCATCATTGAAAATTAGGGTTGGAAAGGAAATTGGGGTATCATGTAGCCCAACTCCATGGCTCAAAGCAAGACCATCCCCAACTAGATCATCCCACCGCTTCTCTGGGTAGCCTGTTTCAGTGTTTTACTACCATCCTAGTAATAAAATTCTTCCTAATATCTAACCTAAACTTCCCTTGCTACAACTTGAGTCCATTGCTCCTTGATCTGTCATCTGCCACCACTGAGAACAGTCTAGCTCCATCCTCTTTTGAACCCCACTTCAGGTAGTTGAAAACTGCTATTAAGTCCACTCTGTCTTCTCTTCCCTAGACTAAATAAGCCCAGTTCCCTCAGCCTCTCCTCAGAAGTCATGTTTCCCAACCCTCTCACCATTTTTGTTGCCCTCCACTAGACTCTCTCTAAATTTGTCCACATCATTTCTAGGTGGGGGGCCAAAAACTGAACACACTACTCTAGATGTGGCCTCACCAGTGCTGAATAGAGGAGAACAATCACTTTTCTAGACCTACTGGCAACAGACATACCAATGCAGCCCAGCATCCCATTAGCCTTCTTGGCAACAAGGGCACACTGCTGACTCATATTCAGCTTATTGTCCACTGTAACCCTCAGGTCTTTTTCTGCATTGCTGCTGCCCAGCCAGCCAGCCCCCAGCCTGTGCTAGTGCATGGGATTGTTCTGTCTTAATAATATTATATGGATTTCCTACTTCTCTGTCCCTAAAAGGGTTACAGAGGCATCTGTTTTTGTCATATCTTTACAACCTATATAATGGTGCTTTGGACCCAAAAAGCCCATCTCTTTCAACTATATAATTTGTCCAGTAGAAAATACCACAACAATCTCATTTCCCAGACCACCATGGCTATAAAACACACCAACCCTTGAAGTTTAGGGGTAAAAAAAGACTTTTTTAATGTTCAAGCACAAGATGGAACATACACTTGACTTTTAGAAAAAGAAAAAGATCTCAGGAGATTACGTAACTGCAGATAAAATTAAAATATGAGGAGTAAAATTTAACAATAAGCATAACATTTCTACCTTGTCATTAGGGAAGCATAGCCCTGCACGGATACAAAAGTGCCATCCAACTGTTCCACACAAACATGCAGACACATCAAATGACCAAAGCAACCTTAAAAACCTATACACAAACAAGATTCATCATCTCTCCATACATTTCATACATTTTTAAATTAGTTTTTATGACAGATTTGGAGTTTCAATCAATATACAGAACAAATCAGATGTTTGTCCTTCATGATCTTCAGATTGTGAAGTATGTAATGGAGCAGATGAGAAAGTACTGTTTTTAACATCTTTGTACCACAAGAAGAATTTGGCATAAATGACAGGAGTAGCAGTCATGAACGCAGCAGTAGATCAAGAAATCAGAGCAAATTACTAGAAGACAGAAGGAAATTTATAGTATAGGCCAGTAAGCATCTAAAATGTACTGTGACTTTGATATCCAGTCACAAAAGTAGCATGACAAGGCCTAATTATTTTGTTACAGGTTGAACTCCTGCAAATGTTATGTAGTAAAAATAGTATTAAAAACAACAAAACACTATTTTAGGCTGGTTTGTCAGGAAGAGGCATTTCAGCAAGCAAAGGTGATTCAGCTGTCCACAAAGCATATACCTTCTGTGAATAAGTCTTTTGGAATACTATATACTTTCAGTTAAATTGCCACAAAGAGGTACAGAAATGTACATTATTAAGATTAGATAACCAAATATGCAAATAAACAAAGATAAAAAGCAAAATGGATACATTTCAGGTGCAGATTCAATTTAGGTTAAAGCATGAAGTGTAGGTTAAAGCTCAGGCTACAATTAAAAGTGTGGAATAAGATTTTCATATTTACATTTTGAATTTCTCTGTCAAATTCTAAATTCATTACATACAATAAAAAACACAAGTATAAATACTTCTCAGGCCCTGGCAGATGTTCCATTTATCATGTGATTAACGTGTTAATCATATAATATTGTAACCTGACACATGAACAAACAATCCAAAGCAGAATGAAGTGGCAAACCAGTCATCACAAAGATGTTCCATGTTATAAATTTGGTTTTGTGGCTGGTTTGTTTCGCAGTTGAAATCGAATGTGTAGCACGTGTCCCAGACCTGAAGCTGCCTCCTGCCTGGTTCCACAGCTTAGCTAAGGGTCCAGGACATAGCCACCCTCTCCCCAATCCTAGTGTAGTCCATGTACCCCAACCCACATCCCCTCCCCCCCACTACTCTCTGACCACCAAATTTTAAGCAGTTTCTCTACAAGATTTTGAGCAATAAATGGTAGAAATCTAGCCACAGTATTTCAGTCACTTCAGACCATAACTAGACAGCAGGTGATAAATAAGTCCCTGCCCTGTGTTTGGATGGAAGCTTCTGGTTTAAAGCTATAGACAAGTATGGCAAACTAAAGAGAAGTTTCCAGACATAGAATAAGATCTGCATGAGGTTTCATCCCAAGGATGAAAAAGATAATTGTTAAACTGTTAGCAAATGAGCTAGAAGAGAAGGTTAGGATATAGAATTCTTAGACCATATTCCTTTCACTTTATGTTACGGCTTGAAATTCCAATGAATAATTTTAATATATAAGTTTAATAATATTTATATAAATATAAAAAGTGTGCAAGTGTCTGTTATTTAAAAGTTATTCACACATACACGCGTGCATGCCTGCACACACACAGTGGTGTAATTATCCCAAACCCAAGCATTACAAACATGGAAATTTAGACTTTGAATCAACTTAAAAAAAATAAATGAAAGATATTTTGGTAGCAAAATGTAGAGTAAAGGCAGACCAACCAACTCAACACTTTCCTGTAGTCAAATCATGAACAAATGATATAACTGTGAATAAGGCATATTTAAGGTATGTAAACCATACATCTCAGTTTGGCTGGGACACTCTTGAATTCTGTAGCTTGGTCCTAGCTGTTTGGTCAAAAGTCCTGGGCCAAAGTCTGGCGGGGAGGTGAAGTAGCATAGATGTGCCAGACAGGTGGCTGGGCAGGCACCATTACTCCTGCAAGTTTGTGTGTTCAGGGTGACGCCTGCTTTCATCCATCAACCTTGCTTCTTCACAGCAGGAGCAGGGACTGCCTGGCACACCATGCCACTCCACCTCTCCATCAGACTCCAGCCTAGGACTTTTGACCAAACAGCTGGAATTGCACTACAAAATCCAGGAATATCCCAGCCAAACTGATATATTATCACCCTAGGCATAATAGTTCTTTAGTTTCAGATAAAGAGGGGAAAAAAGAAAAACATTGATCTTCAGTCATTTCAGCTTGTTCTTCATTTTACTCCCTCACAATGTAAATTTAATCTCCAAGTGTCACATTTTCTCTTAAAGAGAGTGCATATATTTTTTCATTTAAGAAATACCATACTGCCTACTCGTGTTCAGACATGGTATATAGACTTCCCCCATCCAGCTCAATTCATGTTTGCTGACTTTGCTTAAAAGACTTGAGAGAAGCTTGAGAGAGTCCACAGAAGAGTCACAAGCATGATCAGATGTCAGGAAAACAGACCTTACGATGACAGGCTGAGAGCTATGGGCTCTTTAGCCTGGAAAAGTGCAGGCTCATGGGCGATCTGATGGCCACCTATCAGCTTATCAGGGGTGTTCACCAGGATCTGGGGGAACAATTGTTCACCAGAGTGCCCCAAGGGATGACAAGGTAGAACAGTTATAAACTACTGCAAGACTGTTTCAGGCTGGACATAAGAAAGAATTTCTTTACTGTCCAAACCCCCAAAGTCTGAAACAGCCTGCCATCGGAGGTGCTTCAAGCACCTACACTGAACACCTTCAAGAGAAATTTGAATGCTTATCTTGCTGGGAACCTATGACTTGAGCTGACTTCCTGACCCTCAAGCAGGGGCCTGGAGTTGATCTTCTGAGGTCCCTTCTAGCTCTAATGTCTATGAAATCTATGACTACATTTTCCTTGCCTTTTAGATGCATGCATTAGCTTTAAACTTTAAATGCATCATCTGCCTTCTTATCCAACAACATGTTAGGTCAAATGTCTTCTGGAGAAATTTATAATCAATAGTTAGGCTAACTGAATAGCCTGAGCTTTATAAACAGTGTAGGGTAAGTCTTCATTTCAGTACTATGTCTGGAATAAATCTGGACCTACTGAAGCAATATAACCTGTTATCTTTGGCAGGAAAAACCAGTTACAAACTTAGTCCTTCACATACACTATGACTACAGCAATGTACTGCGTCATTTTCTACTTGCCCTAATCGTTGCTTCCACTACATAATGTTTTTTTTTCTAATTTCAGTTTCAATACGTGTTACATTCCTGTTTAAGAAAAAAATACGGATCAGCTAATAAGCCAGAATAGTAAAGCAATAAAAATCCCCACAGCACACAGCTGCATGAAGCCACAGTGATTCTTTCACTTTTTATTTTAAAATGTTTATCAGAATTCCATGTACTTGGATGCCAAGATTGGCCTGAGCTGATACTAAAAGGCTGGCAAGCTTTGAGTAGAAGCACTAGTCCAGGACATATCAGATAAATTTCACTTGAGGAAAGAGAATGAAATGTTAGCTTTGGCTCTGCATACCATAGCCTTATGCACCTATTCCCCTCTTTCTGGGCATGACTAGATGTGCAAATAAATGCATTTAAAATTAATGTGCATTAAGTTAATGCAAATTAAGTGATTTTAGTTAGGTGTCTACATGTACAGCACTTTGGGACTAAAATTAGTCCCAAGTCCCTCCACCCCTTCCATGTGCCCCTGTGGCCACTGGATGGAGCTTCAGCCTCTGGACACATGGCTGCCAGCATTCAGCAACCATATTGAAGCCAGAGCCAGCTGCCAGCACCCAACAGCCATTCCAGAAGTTCCAATCTCTTGCAAGCCCCTTCCCTTGGGCCTGCATGCCCAGCACAAGGGCAGCACATGCCAGCTCCCTTCTTACCCATGTACCTTTCCCACACCAGGGATGCTCCTGCCTCTGCCAGCAATGCCCATCACCCTGCTGCTCCAGCATGGCCCCTGTCAGTCATGGCCAGCACCCCACACTGCTGCTGGTCATGGTACTGGCTCCAGCAGGACCCCCCCAGCCCAGGCCCCAGGACAGTTGTGCACCTGCCAGTGGGGGCCAAAGCACCAGCTGTGCAAGGCCCTGCCTGATCCCCTGCTCCTGCACTCTCCACTCACTGGCCACACCCCCTACCCCTTGCCCACTTGCAGCACCACTCTCTGAATATACAGTTGATTGAAACAAAGCACCTTTATTACCCTCACAACACCCACCCCCATCCCTCACCCCCTCAATACACAATGCCCATTTACCACCTTCCCCACCCACCAACAGTAAAAAGCCCTCTTCCCAAAGTGAAAACTATCTGCAATGGTCTCAGTCTCTTTCTGAGTCCTAGAGTGGAGGCACCTAAGGGGCAGGGCCTGGGAACAGGCACCCAGAACCCTGGTCTGGCCAGTTCCCCCATGGGCCTGGGGGCCACCGAGACCATGGTGGGCAGTGAGCCCATCCATGAGTGATGCCATATGATACTCCTTAGCAGTGGTTGGCTCGCCCTCTGCCTGCCCCAGTCCAGGCACATGTCCTTGTGGTGCCATGCTTGGCATCTCAAGGTGTCCAGATGAATGGCCTTTGGGCAAGCAGTGGGGCTTGGCTCACAGGGGAGGAACCTGGGCCAGGAGGCACTGGAGGACTTCTTCCCAGGGCTGGGCAGTGGTAGACACTGATATGGCTGCCAAGACTAGTAGGGTGTTGATGGCCTTGTGATCAGCATCTTCCTACAGCCACTGCTGCTCCAGGGCCTTCATTCATGGCCAGTGCTCCCACAGTGTCTGCACTTACCTCATGTCTGGGGCTGGTGAGGATGATGGTTTGGCATGGACCTCCCCATCAGTGATGGCAACTGTCTGTCCTTGGTGTCCATGACCCATGGCATGCAGCAGGCCAGTGCCCAGCTAGTCTCTTGCCCCCTCCCCCCCAGTTAAGGGAGGGTCTGGTGTTGGCAGCAGCCACTGGTATTCTGGCTGGCAGAGGTTGGGGGTGCAGAATTAGTGAAGAAGCCGATGACCAGATCTTTCTGAAAATCTAGTGGCTGCAGCAGCTGTGGAGGTGGACAGGCTGGTTCGGGGCACTGAACAGAGGCCCCTCCTCCAGTGAGGTGTCCACAATTGAAGGAGTCAGGGTGGGGCAGGGATATGGCCAGGCAACTCCTGCTGCTGTACACTGCAGGGTTGCAGCCTGGGTGCTGGGGCACAAAAAGTGTGGGTTAGCTCTCATAGGGCATAGTCTTGTAGACACAACCAGACCGATGCTTGCTGTCAGTCACATGCACCCAGTATGCCCACAAGACTATCTTCATGAGGCATTGCTATGCTGTCTGAGGGTGGCCCCTCGTTCATCCTGCCTGATAAGGCCTCATAAATGTCAGTGTTCGAGTGCCAGCTTTGGAGAGCTGGAGGACAGCAGCAATCTGCAGCCTTTTGCAACACTTGCCTATGGCCAAGCAGGATCTTCAGCTAGTGGACAGGATTAGCAGCAGGAGCCTGGGTCCCATCTAGGGAGTACAGTACTGAAAGGCTCTGTGAATTGTGCCCCAGGGCACAAAATGGCTGCAGGCTTTTATACCCAGCAGCTGCAGTTAAAGGCTACTAGAAACAGCCCAGCTCTGGGAAGCCTCCCAGGCAGGAGCCCTGGTGCCATGCTCCAGCCAGCCCCCGGTAGCTGGGCAGACCTGGCACTAAAGTTAGTGCTAGGTCATGTCTACATGTACATTAATGTGCCTTAACTAATTGCACCTAAATTTGCCATTTTTAATGCGCATTAAGTGTGCACATGTGTAGATGAGTGCCCTTAATGTGCATTACCACATCTTGTGTAGGTGCACCCACCAAGAGGTATATTTTGAAACCCTTCAGATTAACTTAATTCAGAGTGGGAAGAAGGAACTGAAAGGGGAAGAGAGGAAAGCAGCAGACTGGAAGAAATGTCGCAAATAAAACAAAGTATACTGAAAGAATGACTCCGGTGCCTCATGAGTTATGGGAGAGTCAAATAAGGATAAAATTAATCACAGAGAGGGTTGGAGGAGAATCCATTTGGTCCAGAAAAAATATCTGGAAGATCAGGACAGTAATCTGAAATCATAAAAAGAATATTTAGACTGACAGCCAGATGAAAGAATAGCATGTCTGGTTTACCAGAAGACAGTAAAAAGGATGTAAGCAATACATAACAGCAAGGTGTAGTACACCAAGAAAGATGGTTAGGAGAGAAAAGTATTTTGAAGGTGCATTTGAGATGCCTAAAATGGGTGACAAAAAGAGTGCAAGAAGCACTCAAAAAGACTGAACTGCTGAAGACTAGTACAGTATTTCACTTCTAAACCCAAGCAAGACAATGCAAGATACCTGAACAAATTCTGTAATTACGAACTACTAAAATATTGAAGAAGGAATGAACTTAGGTTTGTCCTGGACATATAGGGCAAGCATGTTTTAATCTTAACTCTAGTAAACAAAAGGCCTATATACAATTTTTAGAAGAAGTATTAGTAAGGTTGCAAAGGGAAATAAATGATCAACATTTTGGGAGTGCCAGAATTAACATTGTATTTGGTCCCTTCATAGCCTGCAGCAGCCAAGAACTGCAACTTCAAGAAATTTGTTCAGCCTTAGGCTGAAGCATGGCCACCAAGCAAGAAGTCAACACAAGGTTTCTGCATCTCTAGAAAGTCTTTATTGAGAATGTGTAAACAGAGTCTTCAAACTCTTAGCCAAAATGGGAATACTTTTCATTGGGGATGGCCAAAGAGATCACTCTAGACACAGTCTACTTTTCTAACAAACTTTTGGTCTATACTCGGTTGACTAGAACTTCAAATGGAAAGATCGAGAGAATTTATAAACGTGTTTTCCCACCCAGAATGCAGCAGGCAAGAAACACATCATTGTAAATGTCTTATTTTATTTTTGTATAACTGCTGCATGGTACTCTTACATTTATACGACCTTGTAGTTTTGGCTTCTAATCAAAATGAAAGCTTTATATTTTCCCAGGCTTGTATTAAGCTGCACATGCGTATTTTGTAAGTTTCATTTCTTATCTGTAAGTGTCATTCCTGCAGAAACGAAACTTATGTAGAAAATCTACCTAGTAACTATTATGTAAAAGAAAACTATCTTATCCCTGTATGCTTAGCTTATATCATAGTTAGTGTCACAGAGGCAGTCCAACCAACATCTATAAAGAGGCATAGAGGCAAGAAGTAGCAGAGACGATGACTGGATGACCCTCCAGGCTTGATCACCCTGTAGCCTGGCATATCCCAGCGAAAACCAAGGCCTCAAAAATCTGACAATCAACAACGATTCACTGTGTTACAGTTTTGTTATCCACCATCCCGTTCATGAGCTGTTGACCAGCCCTAGGACTAACTAGTGAGTAGCCGCACCTATCCCACAAGGGGTGGAAAGCAAGGGCTCGCTAGTGAACCCTGTGAGCCAACAGACCCCCTTTGTATCCGGCGTACTGGAACTGAAGAAATATAGGAGACTCCACCTCTTGACTGCCTCCCTTCGTAGCTTAGACAGCATATCTACGCTATCTATACTTATATTTACTGCAACTTCGTTTCAGCCGGTCTCCCCTCCTATTCGTACAGGGGTGAGGCCAGGTGAGTGAATAAAACAAATTTTTACTTTACCTTATATTTACTCCATAATAACTTTTACCACTAACACCCTCTCTCAATGAGCTGTTGACCAATTCTGGGACTTAAGGAGTTGGCAGCTGCACCTAGCCCATCGGGTTAGAACACAAGGGCTTACTCCAGAACCCCATGAACCAACAGACGTCCTACAAACTTATTATAGAAAACTAACAACTTACTCTAAGTCATCTACTTGCGCCAACTCGGCGAACCTTGAAAGTGGTCATAAAGGTACCTCCAATCCCACCCCACAAGCCACGCACTCCCCCACTCCATAAAGCCCGTGGCTCCCCAAGCGGTGCCGGAATCGCTAGCCCAGCATTCCACCACAATCATCATTCCAGAGGACTGAACATCTATAATCCTCTGACTACAACACAACTCCAAATATGCTTCACAACTATGCAGAAAAACCTTAGAAATTATCTCCTTCACATAACCTACTACAAAAGAAATCAGCTGAAGGAAACCAATATACGTTACAAACAACTTGAGAGAGATAAATCTGGATACCTTCCCAAACATTATACAACGTATACAAAAAAAGACTACAAAAGTTTTGTTACAACATCTATCCAAGAAGAAATGGAACTAATTACTAGAGGAAAACTCTCAGCCACAAAACAGTCAGAGAAACAACACCAATACCTTACAACATTCCCACTTCATACTTGATGAAATGGAAGGAACCAGTCAACCTTCAAATATTATCACTTTCTCTATGCACACACTTATCAAAACTGAAGAAAAAAAAAATGTCCTCTCCAAAGGCCTTATTTTCTGTCCAGAAAAATACCCAAATAAGATACTCAAATGTGAAGAACTAGAAGAATTTTTTCAAACACCTCCATGTAACCGAATATTTCCACAAGCAAAATGAATCCACTTTCAAACACAACTTCATTTTGGGACAACATTAAAGAAAATATGCCAAGTACACAAAAAATCCAAAAATACCCCTCAGATTGGACACTTTACAGTGGACAGAATTCAAACCTCAACCACTATATTGACTACTTCAGAGAAAGAATGAACAATGAAAATAACCAACAAACACCACTGTAACACTGTAACCCTCTCAGATAGAAGGGCCATAGGACTTGTAGTTATTGTAAAAGAAGCCAACAGAAAACTCTGACACCACCTACTGTGAAAAACTAGAGGAAGATGCAACTCCCTTTTTCCATCTCAAAACCACCATGACATTTCTATCTGAACTACAAGAAAAACTTCTAACCTTGATCCCTCCAGTACTAGATACAGGGACATTTTACATACTTCCCAAAATCCACAAACATGGGAACCCTGACCGGCAGACCTATAATATCCAATCATGAAACCCTAACTGAAGAAATATCAGGGTTCATCGAATCCATCCTAAAACCTCTTGTCATTCAAAGACTGAGTTTTATCCAAGACACAACAGACTTTCTGTGAAAACCTGAACATCTTCCCAGCAATACCCTCCTAGCCAATCATGGATGTCCTCAGCTTATATACCAACATCCTACACCAGGGTGGCATCCAAGCCTGCCTCATATCTACAAGAGAAAGATTACAAGTCGGAGTACAGACTTCAAGATATTACTGAACTTATACACTTCATCCTCACACAACAACTTCAGCTTCAACAACCAACACTTCCTCCAGACCACTGTCTTCCTTCACCCAACTTCTGATACAGGGCGTGCACCATAGAACTGAGGAAATATGCCAGTGAGGAACAGCACAACAACTGGAGTGGAGTATGATTATAGTACATAAAATAAGCAACTGGAACTAGAGTAAGATTAATTAAGACTATCACATCACTAGCATAAGGTAGAGCATTCCATTATGTAGTTGTATACTATAAGTGATATCCTAATGGTCTTTCTTTGCTTAACACAGGAGGAAATTCAACCATGGCCACACAAATGTTTCCCCAAGGACAGTGAATGCAACAAAAAAGTGAGACTTAAGCACACAATACAAACATGACCATTGAAAATCCAGGAACAATAGCTAAATTTTCATCCTACAGCTTTTGCATCCTATAGCTACAACTTTTCATTCTCCAGCATAGCTCACTTACATCTACCACCTACAATACACACACCTTGTCCCTTTTACTTTACAAAAGAAGTTATCTTTAATTCTAAATAACCCGAATGACTGGATGAATGCTTTTTACACAATAAAGATTTACCTGGGGTGTATAAAATAATGTTGAAGGGCAAAGAGAGTCAGAAAGAGTATATTATTCTTATTGCAGTTCACATAAATAATGGTTACTAAAAGTTGATAAGGTAACACACACAAACACATTCTGGGTGCTCCATGATGATTCTGAATCCTGAACCGTTGAAGGAAAAGGTCTGTAAATGTTGGGAAAAAATTAAGAGGTAGCATACTCCAGTAACCTGTCAGGGAGGTACACTTGAATGGAGCAAATCTCCAGGACTCCACCATCAGGACCTACACCTTCTCTATACCTTCTACCAATATACTTACTGATTATTTTAGAGGCACTCAGTTTTTCCCTCTATTCCTTTCTCTGTCCCCATGCACCTCCTACATAGTCACTCAAAAAAGTGTGAGAGTAGAATGCATAGGTTACCAAAGTAAAGATATTATGAGGGGAATAGGTTTTTGATAGGAAGACTGTGCACATGACTTAAACTGATCATTCAAGATAAATACCATCAAGACAATAGAATAGGAAGGACATGCCAGAGGCAACTATATGCTTAGTGAAACCCCCCTGAACACTGGATATGGTCAAATGTGCCTTTCAAGCATACTTCTTTGGTGGTCTCACATCTTCAGCCCCAAACTTTTGTCTCCTTGACTACTTTGAATAGACTGATATTCTCCAGAGGTCATTTCCCTGACCAATGGCACCTCAGCTCAAATGGCTAAGAGCATGTCCACAAGGGTCTATCTGATAAGTAAAAAAACCTCATGTCACATACTAATATATAGCAATTACTTCTCAAGTGTGACCAGGTGAGGAAGGCTTAAGTTAATCATTGCCCTACTAATCAGCGCTGGCTAAAATATAAAAGTAAATCAAATACCACAATACATGAAGACATAATAATGATAGGCTAAATACAGCTTGACACAATCTATATGTATTCCACAAAGCAATCCTGTAGCTGTGATGGTCCAGAAATTATGAGAGGGGCAATGATTCCTTAGAGTCATCTCTTTTATTGGACCAACTACATAGGTAAAAGAGCTAGACAATCTTTTAAATACAAAATTAAATTTCTCTCTTCACTACATTGGTTAAAAAAAATAAAATCAGGATAACATGCATGGCAAACCCATGAACACCTAAAAACATTGTGAGTTTGCGACTTATTTTCTCCAGTCCAATTCTGTGGCTCTTTAAGTTACCAGTCTTGGCTTCAAGCATTGATAACCTGATAAAGAGGCACTAAAATCTGCCTCAAGTCTGCAGAACAGGAAAAGACCTCATTGATCAAAACTAAAATTCTTCCTACCTTGGCATTTGTCTGCTAATACTCTACCCTTATTTTGTTTCTCAAAATCTCATGCACATTTTTTCTCATCCTTGCTTTGCCTCTTCTCCATCCTATCTATCCTCTAGAAGCTGTTCTTAATCTTGGGTGGTCCTGTTTCAAAACCCATCTCCCATTATTACCTGCTCCCCAAGTTGTAGCCAGCCCTCTGAAGAAGCAGTCTGACAGCAACAGGAAGGGAAAGTATTTTAAGAACTTCAGGAATATTGTTGACTCATCTCAGTCTCCATTACATTACCCTGGGTAAACAGGAAAGACTATGTACTGAATTTCGAAAGCAGATCTATATGAGTCTGAAAACATTAAAATCTGTGAAAGTCTTTACTGTTTGGCTATGGGAACTTAATGATAGATGAAGAAAAAAAAAAAAGGCAAAATTTTAGAAAGGAAGTATTTTAAAACATTTATTAGGCCAAAGGTAAACTACAAAAATGTACATTAAAAATACAGTTTTCTGTGAAAGGCCATAATGTCAAAGATGTTGAACTTGATTAGGCAACTACTACCAATTCTTATATAATGGATGTGATGCAGTATAAAAATGACAGTGTAAGTTGACAGTATTTCTTACAAGGGCAAATTCACTTTTGATCAGCACAAAGGTAATATACTGCTGAAGTCTGACATGGTACCTTGGCCTTTAAAAAGCCTCTTGCCCAGATGCAAGAATAACACTTGAGTGGCTCATTCATGAACAACTTATGTAAAAAATGGAAAGTTATACGAAGAAGTTTAGACCACACCTCTCCATATTTTGGCTATACTATTGAATAATAGTAATTATAGAAAAAGTTGAGTTTTTCTACATTTTTTTTATTATTATTGACACTGGTTTATAATAAATCTTATTATTTTATTTTTATGTCAATAAAAATATATATTATAATAAAAAATATAATACATCACATATATGTGTAATATTAAAAATGTTTTTCAACTATCTGGAAAGGCAGGTTGCCTTAGTTACCACAAAAAAAGTGCTTAAATTAGTTGCTCTGCAGCAGCAAAAACTGAATTCTCTTCACAGTATGCTCCTCTGGCTGTCTGCAATGCAGCACAAGTAACCAATTTAAAACACACTTAATGGTACTGTGAAGCCGAGAATAAAGACCTAGAAATGACATAAATGTTTTTATTAATACTCTTCAACAGTTTCTAAATATAACTTAAAATACTTTTATTTTGTAACCCGTGTACCACAATTTTAAGGGCTAGTGCTTCAAGACCAGTTGCTGTAATGGATATCAGAGAACCCAGAATGCCACATATCCAACAGAAAAGAGAATATATATCTAGCCATGGAAGAAATAATGAAATACTGGAGCAGAACATGAGCCTTCAATGTGATGCTGTGGCTAGTAAAGTGAGCAAAGCACTGGCTTGCATCCATAGATGCTTCTCAAGCAAATCCCGGGACGTCATTCTCCCTTTGTACTCGGCCTTGGTGAGGTCGCAGCTGGAGTACTGTGTTCAGTTTTGGGCTCCACGATTCAAAAAGGATGTGGAAAAGCTTGAGAAAGTCCAGAAGAGAGCCACGCGCATGATCAGAGGTCAGGAAAACAGACCTTGTGATGAGAGGCTGAGAGCCATGAGGCTCTTTAGCCTGGAAAAGCAGAGGCTCAGGGGTGATCTGATGGCCACCTATAAATTTATCAGGGGTGACCACCAGGATCTGGGGGAACGTCTGTTCACCAGAGCGCCCCAAGGGGTGACAAGGTTGAACAGTCACAAACTCCTCCATGGCCACTGCAGGCTGGACATAAGGAAGAATTTCTTTACTGTATGAGCCCCCAAAGTTTGGAACAGCCTGCCATCGGAGGTGGTTCAAGCACCTACTTTGAACACCTTCAAAAGACATTTAGATGCTTATCTTGCTGGGATCCTATGATCCCTGCTGACTCCCTTCCCCTGAGGCAGGGGACTGGACTCGATGATATTCTGAGGTCCCTTCCAGCCCTAGTGTCTATGAATCTAAGAAATTGGTGCAGGGAAAACGTTTTTCCTTACAGAATTCATACTACTCCATGGTTATTATTACTATTGTGTGTATTTATTATGGCAGTAGGACCAGGAATTGGTTGCACTAGAGGTCTGATTGGGGAGTGTGAAAAGGAAAGGCTTTGTCATTGTTTATTTTGTTGTGAGAAAAAAAAAAAATCAACTATGAAAGCTGCTTAGAGTTTTAGATTGACCTACAGGAGAGAGGGAGAGAAATGAGAAGAACACCAGATGTAAAAGACAAAGATGAAAAAGAGTTTATTAATGGTTGACAAAAGAAAAGGAATTTATGCTACAATAAATGCATCATATGGTTGACTCCTCAGAAAAAACAGTGACAAAAATAATCACACTGATGACATTATGTAAAAATGTTAAGCACTAAAATAAAAGAAAAACCAATAAGCGATACCTGTAGCTTCCAGAGTAACTGAAGGAAGAACTATGCTTATGTTAGGACTGTTGTAAAAAAATATATTCAACTATTTGGGGCTGGAACGTATTTCCAGTGAAAAAGTGAAAAAATGCACCTCTTATGAATTCAAAATTTATCTTGCTAATGAATAAGAATCACCACTAAGAAAGCTAGAATTAGTTCTCCATACTCTTCTTTTAAGTTTTTTCTCATTAGCATTAGTATTTAAATAGAAACAGTCCTTTAGAATATAATAGATCAGCAACTAAGCTGCATGTGAATCCCTGGGAAGGCCCAACTAGACTTCATGATGAATTGCTCAGTGTGGTTAGAGGGAAATCCATAAAGCAGTGAGTAGATTTGATCTTTCATGGAGCTTGGAATACAGGAAAGAAGGGGGATACAAATGATAGCTGGTAGTTGTGAATATTACATATATTCACAAAGTGATATGCTGATTTAATATTGTATAGAACTGACTCCTAGGAAAACATTTCAAGTCAATTAAAAAAAAAAGGCTGGCAGACACACAGGGGAGCTAGAAGGTCTGCAGCGGGGAAGGCAGGGTAGCGGTGGGAAACTAAAAAACAGCCCAGGCAGAAACAGCACAGTCAGGGATGGAGCTGGTGGCTGGGCTTTCCCAGCCTTGGGGCTATGTTGTAAACTCACATATCCTTGTTCTAGATCAGTTAACCTCTTTCTAGACTGGGTTAATCCTGTCTTGATCTTAGCTAGTACACCTCCTGAGGTGAGCTAACTTAAATCAGAGGTACTGCTTCATGGCTGATTTGAGCCCTGTGAATATGGGCATTTAGATCAACCTAACCTTGGTTAGGACAATCTAAATATAATTCTTGAATGTACCCAAAGCTATTTTCCAAGTCAATGGAAGTTACAAATCACCTGCCATGTTGAAATGCAAGGCCACATGCTGAGAGACTTTTGGTCTTCAGTGTCTCAGATTGAGTACCCAAAATTAAAAATGCAACAGGAAGTGCATTAGTCCCCCATCTGCAAAATGGGGATAATACCTTACAGAGATACTACAAAAACAAATGTAGCAACGTTTGTGAAGCATTCTGGATACCATAATGATAAGCACAAGAGAAAAAGATCGTGAATAAATCTGGCTTAAGAGAAGGATTTGATTTGTGTACAGTAAATATGGGTTCATACATTAAACAATGTATTTTGAGAACAAAATATTGAAAAGCTGCTCATCAGTTGAACTAACATGCTTCAATGAAATTCTCTTTGGAACGCAAAAAATAAAACTTCTAGGCATCACAGTCTACATCTTCAATGGCATCCTACAAATTTCTACTACAAAAAACACCACAGATCCCCCCATATACTTCCACAAAACCAGCAATCATACCAGTAGTCACCTTTCTTAGTTTATAGCAGCCTGCCTGTGTTGAAGAATTACTGAAACATCAAGCTGCACTGGTTTTGTGCCAAGAAGAGTAATTTTCCTTTTACAAGCCAACCTTGGAAACCTCAGTTTTGAGTAGCTACTCATCCACAACCAAGGAAGCCACTAAGTTGCTTCACTTTGCTGTGAGTACCCTTGAATAGCTCAGCAAGAGACACCAGGCAGATTGCACATTACTAGTACCTCTCATTTTGTCATAATTACCTTCTCATAATATCCCATTGTTTTTAAATCTTCCTCACAGTGTGGAATGACACTGATTGAAAGCTGGCACATTCATTAGTCCCGACTCCTGGAAGACCCAACTCAATAGTTTCTAGACCTCAATGAGACACAGGTAAGCATTTCCACCCCCTGCCCCCCCCAGCCCCCATTTTTGCTTCCTTAACATGTGTAGGAGGCCACCTTAATACCTTTGTATAGTGTTCTCTTTTAGGGCTGGGATCTTTATGATGAGGTAGTTCAGTTAAAACTCTGAAGTTTGGTAAAGCTCATTGTTTTAAAACATGATTTTACTTCTTATCAAGCTTTTTATCTTTCATTTAATAATCAGGTTTATAGTCCCCCTAACATGAATTTAAAATGCAGGAAAAATTACTTTTACAGTATTAGTAACTGTAGAGTGCATTAGAGGGTGCATTGTTTTACACAGCAAACATATGGTTTTTTAAAGCCCCCACCACACATTAAAGGTATAGCACAATTAACTCGTTAATTGAGCAATTACCTTGAAACTAGCTACACTTGTAAAGTTCTTATGTCATATAACCAGCAATAAAGTTAGATATCAAATGTGTACTCAAAATGTTGCAGGGGTGTACCATGCACAGCTGGGGGTGGGAGTCACACAACTAAGGGGGCTGTCGGCAGCAATCTTCCAGCCTTGGTGGTTTCATGTACCCTTGAGGATGGGAGGTTACAGAAGCCATAAACTCCCAGCCTTGGTGGTTTCATGGACTCCCAAAACAAGGAGATAATTGCAGTTGTAATCTTCCAAACCTGGGGGTTCAAGGATCCTCCTACCTGGAAAACCACAGCAGCTTCTATTTCCTAGCCCCAGGGGCTCCATGCACCCCCTCTCCCCTCAAGACACAGACTGCAGCAGCTACATCTCCCAGGCCTGGGGGGAAGGAGGGGTGCCCTTGTGGCTGGGAGGTCCTCAATTCAGGCAGTAAGGCAAGATGGAATCTAATGCACAATCCCACAATAAAGCTTCTTGCCATGCATGTGTGGCATAGCGGGGAAAAACTGTGTGGATCATGCATTATCCTGGAAAGGAAGGAGCTAGCAATTATGTGGATCATGCTGGCCTCAGGGATGATGCTCAAAGGCAACCAGCAGTTTCATTAGGGGCAGGTCATGTCAGACCAACCTGATCGCCTTTTATGATCAGGTCACAAACACATTGGAGATGGGTGTTGCCATGGATGTTGTCTTTCTGGACTTCAGCAAGGCCTTTGACACCATCTCCTATCCCATGCTCATTAAAACACTAGGCGATTGTGGCATTGATGCCTACACAGTCAGATGGACTGCAGATTAGCTGAAAGGTCGTACACAGAGGGTGGTGGTGAATGGGTCATATTCAACTTGGGGGGAGGTGGGCAGCGGAGTCCCCCAGGGCTCGGTCCTTGGGCCCGCGCTGTTCAATCTCTTTATCAGCAATTTGGATGACGGGATGAACAGCAACCTGTTTAAATTCACTGATGATACCAAAATTTGGGGTGAGGTGAGCACGCTAGTAGGGAGGGAAAGATTGCAGCAGGATCTGGATAGGTTACAGGGGTGGGCTAACAAAAACAGGATGTGTTTCAATACTGACAAGTGCAGGGTGCTGCACTTGGGCAGTAGAAACCAGCAGCACACTTCTAGAATGGGAAACGCCCTTCTTGAGAGTACGGAGGCAGAAAGGGATCTTGGAGTCATTATTGAGGTCACAGTTGGCAGGGCTAACTGGACCTTGTCGTGTATCCACAGGTGCATCTCTAGCTGGGACAAGGAGGAGATCCTCCCCCTCTACACAACTGGCCACAGCTGGAGTACTGTGTCCAGTTCTGTGCGCCCCACTTCAGGAGGGATGTGGACAACATTGAGAGGGTCCAGAGGAGGGCCACCCACATGATCCAGGAACAACACGACAGACCCTACAATGAGAGACCGTGGGCCCTGAACCTGTTCAGCCTTCACAAGAGAAGGCTGAGAAGGGACCTGGTGACCATCTATAAACTCACTAGGGGGGACCAGAAGGGTTTGGGAGAGACCTTGTTATGCCAGGGGGCGCTAGGGGAAACAAGGAATAATGGCCACAAGTTGTTGGAGAATAGGTTTAGATTAGACATCCGTAAGAACTACTTCACAGTTAGGGTGGCTAGGAGCTGGAACCAACTTCCAAGGGAAGTGGTGCTGGCTCCTACCTTGGGGGTCTTTAAGAGGAGGCTTGATGTCTACCTGGCTGGAATCATTTGAGCTCAGTTTTTTCTCCTGCCCAGGTGGGGGGTTGGACTTGAAGATCTACAAGGTCCCTTCTGACCCTACTTCTATGATTCTATTGCAGTGTGCCTTTATGTGTACATATAGAGGGGCCCTAAAAGACCATTGAAGTTTCATAGCTCTAAAAACACAAATACACACACACACACACTTTGTGGTCATTTATGCCTGGAAATAGAATACAAACAATTTAGACAAGTTGACTAAGGTGAAGCATTATTTGGGTCCTAGGACCCAAACTGGAGCCCGAGTTGGCAGTCTTTAATTTATCCCATTAAAAATCAATGAGAATTTGGTCTGAATTAAATGTAAAGGAAGGAGCTAGCAAACCAGCTTAAAAATGCAAGGAATAGATTGTGAGAAGACCTCACAGATATTCTCATGAAACTTGTCACCTTTACATGTCTCTCAGGATACCCTTTAGTGCAAAGGGAAGCAAGTCTGTAATTTAATTTGCTTTCAATTAAGCTCATCTAATCCAGGCACATGCACACTAGGACTGTGCAAAATTCTGCCACCAGTTTTCTTTTCAATGGTTTTGCTGGAGGTGCATTAGTTGATGCATGCCAGGGTATTGTTGGCCCTGCTGGCTACAGCATCGCACTGCCTGCTCATGTTCATACTGTGGTCAATTATTACTGCCAGGTCTGTGGTGACAAGTGATTGGGGATCTTCAGTCCTGCCTGATAAGAGGCACCAGTTGCACAAGCACCCATGTCACACGTTTTGCCTGGGGTGCAGGGCCCCAGAACCTTCCTGCATCCATCTCCTTAACAGCTGGC
The DNA here is from genome assembly GCF_052110815.1 of Crocodylus siamensis. Lineage (NCBI taxonomy): Eukaryota > Metazoa > Chordata > Crocodylia > Crocodylidae > Crocodylus > Crocodylus siamensis. The sequence continues at coordinate 60,252,083 of NC_143396.1, forward strand.
AGGCTTTGTGGCCACAGCAGGGCCTAGCAGCAGTAGTTCCCCCCCTCCCGCCCTTCCCCAAGACAGACACAGTTGCACAAGCACCTATGACGTGAGTTTTGCCTGTCAGCAGCTAGAGGTGCAGGGCCCCAGAACCCCTGCATCCATCTCCTTGAAAGCTGGCAGGGGCTAGCAGGCCTGCAGCTTTCACCCTGCTATGCCTTAACACAGTGTCACCCATGTCATGAGTTTTGCTTGTCCACAGCTGGAGGTGCAGTTTCCCTTAAACCCCTGCACTTATCTCCTTGAATCTTGGCAGGCTTTGTGGCCTCCACAGGGGCTACCGTTTCTACACATTTCATCCAAATCAGGCCAGAAATTACAACATTATAGGCCGTTTTGATCTTCCCCATTATAGCCTATGGGCAAAATGTCAAAACAGTTTGGCCGTTTCGACCCTGTTTCAACGGCATGGAATTGGAACAGCTGTTTCGAATTGAATCAAAATTCCAAACGGAACACTGTTACGTCAGAACATCGAAACGGAACGCTGCCGTTTCACACAGCCCTAATGCACACGTTGAACACTAAAGTGCTTCAGCTATAATCATGAGGATACTCTATGATTGTGTCACAACATAAAGCTTACTGTTACAACAGTGCAGAGAGTTAAACTTGGTGTCTTAACTATGCATTTATTCCCTTCACCTATGTAGGTTCCAAATTTAGCCTGAATTCTGAATTTTTTAGTGTAGAATGCTGGGTTTAGGGATAATTGTAATAGCCTTCTGATGCATTTTACCCTAAATTGTAGACATGTATTCCAAAAACTTTAATTAAGTCTTAATATAGTTGATGCCTAGAAATATATAGCAATCTTCAACTTTTGTGTAAATTGTATTGTTAATGCATATTAGCCGGTCTTAGTTTATTTCCCTAGAGTAACTGTGTGTACTCTAACTTTCTCTCTTTGTAAATTGTTACTGAAATTTGTCTTATATTCTTATTTTTTATAAACCAGGATTTGATAGAAGAGGACCTAGTGCTTATTCCCCATTTATCTCTAGATATATGGTTCAGATACAGACACTGAGAATCCTCTCCTGCTTATATAACATCATGTACAAAATAAATATCATCTTAAAGTATCTGTTTCTGACCGAAGCAGTAGGCAAAACCCCTGAGGGTAGGTGACTAGAAAAATTGTCTCCACATTGCTACTTTGAAGATTGCAAGGTTTATACATCAGGCTACTAATATGAAGAAGGTTATAATAAGCCATCTGCATCCTAACAGATGATCCATCCGTCTGTGAGAATATTAGGGAAGGTCTGCACAGGTATAATGGTCATCTAAAATATCCATTTAAAAGTTGTTAATACATAGTACTTTCTACAAAATTATGCTTTAATTTAACGGCACAAATACAGTATACATACATACTGTTATGTCTTAAATGCTTATAGGATGGTGTCAGCTAGTTTAAAGAGATGGATTTGATTTTTACTATGTGTAATTATAAAATTAACAGTGCTACAGCACAGATGTCATAGATAATTTCACACTGCTCTCTTTCATAAATTCAGACCCAGAAGAGCAAATATGCATCTACCTAAAGCCAGGAGGTGGATGAAATTTCTGCTTCACAAAGGACTTTGATATTTCAAAATTCTCTGTGATAACCAAAAATGTCTAAATAAACTGAAGCTGGATACTTGCTTTAAGAGAGATGGCCTTGGTGATATAATGATGTGTTAAATATTGTGTATACTATTAATTCATTTTTGTCAAAGATACTCAAATATATTGGTTGAAAAAGATTTTTGTGCATTTCTTTAAGTATTTTATAAAACAGAAAATAAAGTATATTGTTGCTACTTATGTGTCTTTTCAATAACATTACATAATCTTGTTCTGCTCAACAACTAAATATAATTCTGCTGGAAACACCTGGCATGCAGCTTCCTAAAACGAAGATCTTAATTAATAAACTTTCAGCAGATAATTCACAAAACTCTAACCCTAATTAGATAATAAGGGTGGTATTTCTTATCTGGGGGTGTTTACTTTTAGCAATTGATCAAATATAAAATTTCCTAGAATATCTGTTATTTGTATACAATAAAAATAAATAAAATGCTCTTCCTAAGCTTATGTTTGAATATGAAACATAAAATAGAATAGTCTAGCCACTGATGTATAATAAGATTACCTAAAGTCATTGATAGTCTTCTACAAGTAATTTCCTCCCCAGTTGTACAATAAAGTATCTGGGTACTTTCCAAATGTGGTAATGGAAACAATGATTGCAACAACAATTTAGAAGTATAACTTTTTAACTTGTACTAAAAGGTTCATGCTCGGTAAAGAGAAAAAAAATGTTAATTAAATATGATTTTTCAGCCAGCAAAATGGAACTTAAAATAGGTCATTTATAAAAAGCATTATAGGAGTCTTTCTGCAGTTTTTAACTGTACAGCTTTTGTTGCATTTGGGGACTTAGCTCAAATGTCTGGTTTGGATACTGAGGTATGAACAAGATTTAAGTAACTTTGAGCATGGCAAAAAAGTCCAAGATCTGCCATTCTGTGATTATAAACATGGCTATCATGAGAGCACTGGATAAATCAAAGCTAAGGCTTCAGAGTACAAATTTATGAATACAGGAACAACTCGAAGAGGCAGAAAATGGAAACTGTTTTGCTACAGACTATGATGTTAGTAACCATATTCCAAAAAGGCAGATGTGTTAAAGCACCTTGTTCACATCAAAACGAGATGTTCACCTGGTTAAATAGAGGCTAAAATGCAAGCCATTTTAGAGAGAGTCAAGCGTCTTTGGCATACAAAATGGGGCTCAACTGTAGACAGCTGCCTCTTTTTGGGGGGTGAGGTGTAATCCTCATGGTTCCTGCACAAGTCAGGTCTTCCTGCCACTTACTTACTCCACACCCATGACCTGTTAGTCTGTTAGTCAGATTCCTCTGGGTCTCCCATGTGTGTGGCCAATCCCTTTCAATGCTCCACTGGTGGGGAGAAAAGGAGGGCATGAGTTTTCTTGAGACTGTTTAATCAGCTTAATCTCTACTGTATTCTTGACAGCCCTGGCTTTCCTTAAATCATTTTTTGGTCCTTTTAATAAGGTTTCATGGTTTCCAGCCTTTTTTTCAGTCTACTTGATATCAGTCTAGATGCAGTCTGCACTGGCCTTTACCCCAACCTAGTGTCTGAAGAAGCTCCATTTCCCCATGCTGCTGGAGCATTTACTGGTTCTTCTCTTATATACCCATAATACTGATGCATCCCAGTCTGATTTATCCCTCTTAAAAGGCTTTTTCCCCTTCTTCTTTGTAATGGGACTTAAGAAGGCTTTATTACAGAAACCATTTGGAAACGTCTGGTACGTCTTCAGGACCCTGTGATGGCTCAGTACCAATCTATCATATCAGCTGTCGACGTAGTGTATACTCTAGACTGTCACTTATATTCTTTTGAGTCCAGTACCAAATCTAATATACTCTTGCTTAAAAGACTTTTACAGATGGTGTAATTTTTTCTAGGATTTTCTGGCATGCCATTACCAACATTATAGTTGGCCTCAAAATGAGGCTAACAACATTTATTGTTTTAAAATATTTGGAAGTTAGAGAGTTTTGATTCTGAAAATATATATATTTTTTGTGAGGAAATAGGTGACAGGTTTTTCCAACTATGACAAGAGTTGAAAGAGAACAAAGCAGCAATGAGACAGTAGAGGAAGGAAAGGCAGGAAAGAAGAATGCAGAAGAGAGAGGTACCATTGTCCATCATGGACCACTGTAAAAAACAAAAGACAGTTTTCAGATGGGAACACCTGGAGAATAAAGGGAGTTCTACAGTTCCACAGTTTAGTATCACAGAAGCAGACAAAAGGAGTTATAAATAGTAAGTGTCCTTTCATAGAAAGCTCTTAGTTTTTGCTTTTGTGTTCAGATGAATTCACTGTGTACTCTTCTTCTTTAGAAATGGTATCAAATGCTGTGTATACAATAAATGGAGCTAGCTGAACCATAACATGAAGATTCTGACCCACATATATTAGTATAATATCAGTTCAAGGACTCTTCGCCATACTCTGACTGGGAGTGAGGTTACACATCAGAGCTAGCAAATTCTAGTTCTGAGGAATATTAATCTGTATTAAAGTTAACTAATGCTAATGATCAGTCACACTTTTGGGGTTAATAACCGCTTAATATGCACTGCTCAGACCTGCTGTTAGAGGGATGATGAGCAGGGATATAGCTAGGGGCTACAAGTCTACTCCATACCTGTCCTGCTTCCTGGCTCTCTAGACACAATATAGGATGGGTGAGGAGCAGGGGAGGAGAGAAGCCCCACAGTTCCCCCAGATCATTCTTTCCACGGTCCCAAAAATTACCTCACTGCCCCTCATTAATCCCTAGATCTGCCTCCATCCTGTGATTGGTCCTTCCACCCCTGTATCACTCCCCCATTCCCAGTCTGGACTCCCCTCCCCCTATCCCCATCAAAATCTGCAAGACTCAAACCTCAGAGGATACAACTTTCTAGACAGAGCTGTACCTGACAGACTATGGACCGCCCCCCCCCCCCACACACACACACTTGCTCTCCCTGCCTCCTCTTCAGTTGCATGGTCTGGGAAGAGCTGGATCTGAGCACACAAGGGAAGTGTGGTCTGCAGGGACCCTGGGAGCAGGCAAGGAAGGGGAATTCTCCTACAACACCTCCACTATTCATGAACTGATCAAGGTGTTAGGGCAGTAATGAGGGGTGGAGGGGCTGATGTGGCGCAGAGGGCAACGCAGGTAGCAGGGAAGCACTTTTGAATGCAGAGGGGGGAAGCTTCATAGTTTGTAGGGTCAAAAGGGACCCGAGCAGATCATCAAGTCTGACCCCCTGCCATGGCAAGAAAGAGTACTGGGGTCAAACGACCCCAACAAGGTGTTTGTCTAGCTTTGTCTTAAAGACCCCCAAGGTAGGAGCCAGCACCACTTCACTTGGAAGTTGGTTCCAGATCCTACTCTCCCTGGTAGTGAAGTAGCGCCTCCTGATGTCTAGTATGAATTTACCCTCTGCAAGCTTGTGACCATTATTTCTAGTCGCTCCTGGTAGCGCTTGGGGAAACAGGGACTCCCCCCAATGCCTGCTGGTCCCCTCTGACTAGTTTGTAACAGGCCACTAGATTCCCCCCTCAGCCTTCTCTTGTGGAGGCTGAACAGGTTCAGGTCCCATAGCCTCCCCTCGTAGGGCCTCCCTGCTGACCCCTGATCATGCGAGTGGCCCTCCTCTGGACCCTCTCCATGTTGTCCACATGCCTCTTGAAGTGCGGTGCCCAGAACTGGACGCAGTACTCCAGCTGCAGCCTGACCAGTGCCGCATAGATAGGGAGGATCATCTCCTTGGACCTACTTGAGATGCATCTGTGGATGCATGGTAAGGTGCGATTGGCCTTCCTGACTGCATCCACACACTGCTGCTCCATGTTCACCTTGGCATCAGCGATGACTCCAAGGTCCTTTTCTGCCTCTGTACTGACAAGGAGGGAGTTCCCCAACCTGTAGGTATGGTGCCAGTTGTTCCTCCCTAGGTGCATCACCTTGCACTTGTCAGTGTTGAATCCCATCCTAGTTTCATCCACCCACCCCTGTAACCTGTCTAGGTCTGATTGCAGTCTATTCCTTCCTTCCAGTGTGCCCACATCCCCCCACATCTTAGTGTCATCAGCAAATTTGAACAGGGTGTTTTTTTATCCCCTCGTCCAAGTCACTGATGAAGATGTTGAACAGTGTGGACCCGAGGACCGAGCCCTGCAGAACCCCACTGCCCACATCCCTCCAGGTCAAAAATGACCCATCCACCACCACTCTCTGGGTGCAGCCTTCCAAGCAGTTAGCAACCCATTTGGTTGTATAGGTGTTGACACCACAGCAAGCCAGCAGCTCCTAACTCCCTACCTCTCCTCTTTCCCCTGCCCTTTCCCGGGCTTAGCTCCCCTCCCCACTCACCATCCCCATCCACCTGTTGCCCAGCTGTTCCCAGCTGTCAGTCCAGTGCCATACAATCCTGGACAATAGCTAGCTTATCTGGGAGCAGTGCCTCCTGAAATACTGGAGAACAGCAAATTGGCAGTTCTAATTCAGATGACCACCCAGAAGTTAAATTAACTCAAGTACAACATGAAGATAATCCTAGTTCAAAGTGGCATAACTTTAATCCCTAAAGGGCACTTAGCACTCATTAATAAGCCTTAATATGTGATCATTTAAGTTTTAAGTATTCTTAGTAACATTAATTGTGATGTGTAATCTCATCCTATGTATTGTGGGCATTTTGTACACAGTCAAAAGTTGTCCCTTCCTGATGTTCATTTTTATCCCCCAAACTACCTCAAAATGAAAATGACAAAATCTAGAGATAATCCTTAACCCCAGAATTGGCTACTCATGCCTTCTAGTGTCCTAGATACTAGCTTTCTCTCATTACAGGACAATTCCCACCTCATGTTCTAGTTGATATAGAAAGATTCAGAAGGGATTAAGTTAAAACTCCATGCAAGGTTCTAATATTCACAAGAATTGATGATCAAAAATGAGACTTTTACCAGATGCTTGATATGAAAATTTGGCTCAAAAATTGTTTTGAATATGCTTATTGTTATCAACAAAGTAAAGAGTAAGGATATGGTGGAAAGTTAAGGGCATTGCAAGATTTTTATTTAAATTTCCTCACTAAATTTTAAGAAAACTCTTTATGTACATTGTATGAAGTAAATATTTACATTTATTTTGGTAGACAGCATGGATCAAAGATCTATTTTCAAAGAATCATAGAAAAATAGGGTTAGCAGTCATCTACTCCAACCCTGGATTATCCCTATCCAAACTACCACAAATAAATCCTTGTCTAACCTATTACTAATACGTCAGAAATCAACTCTGTTGTACAATTACAAAGCATAGCACCCCAGCTTCACACAGGGAAAGCAGAGGAACAATGGAACCAACAAGGGCTATTAAAATGCATTTTAGAGATCTAGCTGCCAGTTTCAATAAGGCACAAATTGATGGATTGCCCACCAGTGTCTTGTGAGGGCTGTAGAGAAAGGGCAAGCCCAAAAGCAGTCTTCTGCACCACCACCAGTGCCACCGGAGGGATTCGCTGTCCTGAAGGCAGAACTGTTGACATTTTCCCAGACACATGCAGGGCTGCCAGGCTTTACCCCCAGTAATCACATGGCCTAGGAACTCCAGCCAGCCCAACCCCCAAAGAAAGGGGCCACAATGGGGGCAGTAGCAGGCTGGAGACAGGTATCTAAAATTAATATTAGCCCCTTAATTCAGATACCTGTACAGATTCAATTAGGCAAAAGTGAGAAGTCAATTGATATGCTATTAGACACAGGTGGTCAGATTTTAGATTCCTCAGATTGGAAGGGGGAGAAAGGAACCCCTTATCAAGTAATTGAAGTCTGAGGTACCAGACGACCAGGACGTCTGGTCTGAGAAACTTGTGTGTTATCTAATGGCTCTGAGGTAATGGTGGCAGCAGTAATACTTAAGGGGAGACCAAGCTTACTGGGACGTAATGTACTAAGAGGACAGCAGTTTGCCCTTGAAAGAGTGAATTGGCAGTTCTGATGCGCAGTGCCTCACCAAGAATCAGACGAAATGGCTATAACAGCTGTAACCTGATGTAGCATGATTCCACTAACCCTGCCTCCCATGAAAGGAATACACAGACCCCACTATCAAAATCCGAGGCCACACAACCTATCCAGTATAGCATCAGCCAGGAGTTGGAGGATGGGGCTCTCTGTATAACAATCCAGCATAGCCAGTGCATAAGCCAAACGCAGGGTGGCAGCTGACTATTGATTTTGAGCTTTGAAAGCCAATACTGACCCCTTGATGGCTGCCGTCCCATCACTACCACCCTTGACAGAAAACATCTGTTGTTATGGACCTGCATGAATGGGATCCATTGATATCAAGGACATGTTTTTTGCTGTTCCCATCCATGAAAGTCACTGGCCAGTATTTGCTTTCACGTGGATACAGCAGCAATATACCTATATCGTGTTGCCCCGGGGGGGATACACAGACCCAGCCTGGCTCACGGGGTTCTAGCTACCATAGTTCATGAGGTCCAAGAAGAGTACCCCGATATAAACATATGGCAATATACAGATGACATCATGGTAGGCAGTCAAGAGAAAGAGGCTGCCACCAAGGCCTTTGAATCATTAAAAGCCTTCGGATTCATGCTGTCTGAATGGAAAGTCCAAGAAGTAGGGCCCCAGTGTGAATTCCTAGGAACAGAATGGTAGAATGGGGGGCCCACAATACCAACTGAAGGGCTGCAAAGTATAGTAGAGACCCCAACTCCCACTGATGTGAAAGAACTGCAGACCCAATTGGGAGCACTCAATTTTTGGCATATGCATGTTCCTGAGTTTAGTATATTAGTTCGTCCCTTGTATAACCTGTGTAAGAAGAGGACTAAATGGGAATGGGGTCCTGAGCATGAGTATGCCTTATGGGCCCTTAAGGAAGCAGTAACTGTTTATGTTTTCCTAGCAGCACAACGTCCTGAAGGAGAGCTTTGGCTACATATAGGGTGTCTTGGAAGGAGGACCACAGTGAAGCCTGTGGCAGAAGGAGTCCTCAGAAGCAGAAGGAAAACCCCTTGGATTCTGGAGCCTAGGAGAGGGATGGAAGCAATGTATATGCTCTTAGAACAGATGTTGTAGGCAGCAACAGCAGCCCCGAAAGCCACAGAAGCACTGAGGGGGGAATTACCCACTCTTATCACTACTCTGATACCTATTCTCAGAATGGCTCTGGCAGGCCACCAGCTGCCACCTGGGGAAAGAGCCCAAGACATCATGGTCCAAAAGTGGATTTATTACATCTTGAGCCAGGTCCAATGAGTAACCCCAAAGGGATGCCCTGCATTAGTTGAAAGGGTCACAGAAAGTACAATTAATGTTTATCCTGACCAAGCAAGTTGTAGTGAACCTTCACCCAAAGAACAACCTCCTTTCCTGCCTGAAATGGAGACCTCGGCTGATGTCAATTCTGTTTTACAGATGGATCTGCTCAAGGTCATGTCTGGAGAGCAGCCACCTTGAGGATTAAAGATGGCAAGCAAGTAGTATTACAAGGCCTCCGAAAAAGCATGCAGTATGCCAAGCTCAAAGCAGTGCTCAGCATGGCTGTGTAGGAATTAGTAGAAGGTCCATGTCCTGTAAAGCCCATTTATATTTATAGCAACTCCTGTATGGTGGTGGAAGGATAAACAAAATGCCTACACCTGTGAAACAAGCAAAACTTTAAAAGACGAGGACAAGACATTTGGAGCCATGAGGAATGGGAGACCTTATGGAAGTTAGCCCAAAATGAGCTTCCTTTACACTTCCGACATGTGAATGCAGCACATGGGAATAAGGCCCGGAGGCAAAGTGGAATATGGGAGTTAATCAGCTAACAAGGGAGGAGGGGACTGAAACCTTGTATATTAAAGAAGAAAATAAAGCAGTTAGTCCATCATTACCCGATTCCTCTTCCCACTGTACACCTGGGGAAGGAGCCACAGAATGGCTACACAGACAACACAGGCACCCCTGACGTGATGGGACCACCCACCTGGCCATGTCTTGGGGCATTCACATGACTAAAAAAGCAGCACAAGAAATAGTTGACTCATGCATCACCTGCCGAGAGGTCAAGATGAGATTAAAACCTTGCCCAACTGTCCCGTTGTCATTACGTGAGGGAAAGGTAGTGTGGCAGGTATGGCAATGTGATTTCATAGGCCCCCTCCCTCAAACTTTCCGGAAGCGACAGTACACGTTTGTAGCTGTAGAAGTTATCACAGGAATAACATTCACCTGCACTTCAGCAAGAGCTACAGCCCAGGACACTTGTGCAACACTGGGAACTCTGCTAGCTGTGTATCTACCACCCATAGAACTAGACAGCAATAATAGCCCTGACTTCTGCAATCATCTTGTGTATGACTGGACCACAAAACATGGTATGTTATGGACATATCACATCCCATCCCATCCACAGTCTAATGGATTGGTAGAGCTAGCCAACGGCATCCTCAAATGCAATTTGCAGTTGGCCACTGGCCCAGCTCTTAAAGGACTGGGACTTGCATCTGGATCAAGCTATCCATTGGGCCAATAACTGGCCTTATCTGGGAGGAAGCCCTATGCAATAAGCCTTTGGATTGGGTGGTTCCTGCGAGCCACAGTAGAGTGACCTAGGGGTGGTGACCCAGGAAAACTCCAGGCAGGAGATCAGGTGGTAGTAAAGCATCCTCACGGAGATGAATGGGAGGGGACACTGTGGCAGGGCACTGTAGGTGCCTGCTACTTTAAGGCCTGAAGCTAGCAGCCAACAGGTGCCTGATGAGGGCAGCCGTTTTGGATCCAGGGCTGCCCAAATAAACAGGGCAGTTTTGCTGCTGGAGGACAGACAACAACATTGCATGGCTGTAGGGCTGCTGGTATCATCTGGAGGCAAGGGAGGATCTGTAGAGGATGGTCAGGAAGCTCCTAGTCCTGGGCATGACTTAAAACTGCATCCTGCTGGGAGTGGGAGGCCTGGTGGAGCTCTCAGTGGCACAGGAAGCCCCAGGAAAGGCCAGGCCAGTTATCACCCTGGTGAAAGGTGGAAAGGGGTGCCTTAACCATAGCCCTCACTTTCAGGTAGGTTTGCATTCTATTGGAGGTAGTTGTGGGGGTTTAAGCTCTTAGGAGGAGAGTGGGAGCCAGGTAAAGCCGAGGCTGCCCGAGCCCTGTGGGGGTTGGAAACCCTGAGGGAAGGTTGGGGCCAGGCACAGCTACAGCCACCTGAACCCACCATGGAGCAAACCCTGTAGCCTTAAGTGAAGGGGGGTGGAAATTAGGATCCCAGTGAGGGGTAGCCCCATTGAAGGGGGACAAGATCTGTAGCCCCAAATAAGGGGCAGAGTTGTGGAGCCCCAGTGAGGGGTAACCCCAAGAAAAGGGCAGAGATCTGGAGCCCGAAGTGAGGGGGTTGATGTGGAGCCCCAAGCAAGGGGAGTAGGCCCAGGTAAGTGTTCGGGTGCCTGAGGCCAAGATTTGGGCCAGAGGCCGAGTGAAAGGGACTCAGCCCCCATGCAAGAGAGGCGAGTCCTGACCCCAGTAAGTCCTCCACTGCTGGAAGGCAGTGTGGATCAAATGTAACATCCATAGTAGCACCAGTCATGGTCTGAGATACCCCAGCTCCCCATATCCAGGAAAGGGGACCTGGGGAGAGTGTGGGGCTAGTGAGGCTGGAGTTAGACTGGCCCATGCTGGGGTCAAGACTGTGAAGGGCAAAAGGGCCAGGCACCCACTGCACGGGGCACCCAGAGTCTTGGGCCTGGGCCCCCACCTGGCCTTTGAGGTGTATGGGCGAAGGTCCTGAGCAGGGACCATGCACAAGAGGGGAGCCAGCTATGAGAAGCTCAGCAGCCCAAATGAAGGTGGCATAGGCTGCCAGAGAGGGGGGACAAAAGGAGGGTCCTATGAGGATTCTGGAGCCTAGTGTGGGCCTGGTGTGCTTGTTAACATCTGGGTGCCACCTACAAGGCTTGGGCTGTGGTATAGGGGAGGAATGAAGCCACAGATAGCACCCCCTGGCACTGGGGCAAAAGAAGTGGGCAGCCTCCTGCCTTATTGAATGGCTTATTAGTTTTCCAGCAAGTCATGGTGGGCAAGACATGTGGGTGGTGTGCCCGGAAGCAGGTGGGAGGCCAGCAACAGCTGGCCTGAGAGAAGCCCACTTGGCTACAAACACTATTGGCAAAAGGTATACATAAGACACAGTGGGTATTTAAGTCAGGTTCATCAAATGGGAGCCAAGGTCCTTGCCGTCTTGTTCCTACAGATTGGATCTGTCCACAAATGCAGCCATAGCCATTCCTAATTGAGCCTGCCACTGAAGACAAGTCCTGCTCTGTCACCTGTCTGAACTGACTGGCACCATGAAGTGGTGGACTGTTCTAATTGTGTTCTTCTTGTTAATGTGTATTGCGTTTCCTGGGTAGGGCATGCCTACTATCCTTATTACCCAGACATTAAGGAACTTGCTCCTGAAGACCTAAAGGAGTAGCCTGACCCTGAAGAGCATCCCCGGGAACACACTCAGATGATCTTCATGTGGTCCAGCTGCAGTATCTGTATTGGAAGGAACCTGCCAGCCCAGAGCAAGTAAAATCCTGGTCTCTGAGCAGAAGAAACCAGATAGTTAATTGGCAAGGTGGTAACTGTCAGTGCACCTGTGGCACCAGTTATCTTGGGTATATTCTCTACCTGAAGGCTGGAATGGCTAACTATGGGAGAGGAGATAATTGTTCTAGCTCTGCTTGTTTGTGGGTTTGTTACATACTTCCTGAGGGAAACCCCATTGAGCTCAATGCCCCTAAGTCTGTGCCCTCAATTGTGCATTCTGCATCTGTTCAGCCTCTCGAGCCACTGCTTTTATGGGAGAATGTACCCCCTCTTATTCCTATGGCTGACAACACTCTCCAGCGATGGCGTGAAGCCTACCAAGTGGAAGAGTGTGCTACAGGTTGGAACAAAGTTATTACATGGCTTGTGAATCATACCTATACAAAGACATGGTGGAATGGTACCCATTTTAATACAACTAGAAGGAGGCTGTATCCACAAGTCCACCACTTATCCCCATCCTTTTATACCGGTGGGGTTTCTACAGCAAACTAGTGCTATGATTCTGCCAAGACAGTACCTTTTCACCAACCCAGTACAGCATCATCCCCATGAATGACAATGGGAACTCTTTCTCTGTCTAGGAGGTGAAGCATGGTTACAGGCTCTCAAGGAGAGAAAGATAAACGTAACCTGCGAGACAACAGGGTGTTCACTATTATTTCTGGCTGTTCCCCCACAGGAGGTCCCAACACCACCCATGTATATAACTCTAAACCCTGGTGGAAGTCACAGGCTAAAAATCCTGAAACCTCTGCAGGCGGCTGGGACACGTTTGTTTTAGGCTGAAGATCGCTTTTCATCTCCCAGCAACCTACTTCCAGAGGGTTCCTGGCCTTCTTATAATCTCTCTTTATACAACACTCCAGGCATAGCTATTCCTAGATCATCCCTAACTAATGCGTGTCCAACCTCTTCTTAAAAACCTCCAAATGGTGAAGGTTCCACAACTTCCTTAGGCAATCTATTCCACTGCTTCACAGTTCTGAGCATAGAAAACCAGGGCTAGAAGAGACCTCTAAACCTACTTTGCCATAATTTCAAGCTATCAGTTCATGTCCTGCTCTGTGCAGCAGAGAAAGTGTTCTCCCTTTTCTTTATGACACCTCTTCAGATAATTAAAAACTGTTATGATAGTAGCCTTCAACTACCTGCTCTGCAAGCTGAACATACCTATTTCTGTCAGCCTCTCTTCATAGGGCTTGCCCTCCGAGCCCTTTATTTTTTGGTTGCCCACTCCTAAATCCTTTGTTCCTTTTCCACATTCTTTTTAAAGTGTGGAGTCCACGTGTCATCGTAATACCCTAGATGAGGTCTAACCAGTGCCATGTAAACAAGCATTATCACCTCCTGTGTCTTGCACTTAATCTTACCCAAAATTCAAGTTCTTTTTATGAAGCTATGTCACACTGCATACTCGTGTTCTGCCTCCAACCCATCAAAACTCTCAGATCCTTCTCCACAGCACCGCCATGCAGCCAATTATCATCCCTTTTCGTATTCATTTTTAATCATTCCCCGCCCCCACCCTGAGGCATAGTAGCATCTTGTGTATGTTATTACTGAACTTCATCCCCTCAGCTTCAGCCCAGATTTCCAATAAATCCAGATCCTTCAGAATTGTGCCCCATCCTCCAATGTATTCAGTCCTTTGCAGCTTTGTCTCATCTGCAAAACTTCTCAAAACACTCCTTATTCCATCATCCAAATAACACATTCCAAACACATTGAAAAGCACTGGCCTAGGACAATCCCTGTGGGACTCCACTCAAAATCGCATGCCATTTTGACATGGATCCATTTATCATTACCCTTTACTTGCAACTAGTGAGCTATGTGTTTATCCACTTTTTGTTAATTTTGTCTCTCATCTTTATCCAATTTGTTTATAAGAAGGTCACGTAGGACTTTGAAAAAACCATGCTAAAGTTCAGATATAATATATCTACTGCATTCTCTTCATCCACCTAGCTAGCTGTTTTGTCAAAGAAGGAGATCAAGTTTATTTGACAATTTATTCTTAGTATATCCATACTAGCTGGTTGCAATTTTGTTGAAGTTATGTTGATGCATCTGTATATCACTGTTTTTTTCTGTATGGTCTCTCTAGTGCTAAGATTCTGTTCATTCTATTTTATCTAGGTCTTTTACTTGCACTGACCTATACTACAGATGATGGGGCTTCTCTGTTGATGTATGCTTTCTACAATGACATACATTCTTTACAATGGACCCCTCTGAGAAGCAGCTATTTGCAGGAGAAAGATATCAGAAAAATAAATGTCACTGCTGACATTGTGATTTTTAGCCTTACAGGGACCATAAAGGACATAGCTGTACTGTGTTGAGTACAGACTTTAATAATTTAAGAAATAAAGCAGTATGAGTTATGTCAGCATGTCATTGTGCCCTATTCTAAGAGTTGCAAGTCCTTTTTTTTTTTTGCTGGCAGGGAGAATTTTTTTTCCCCATAGAATCATATCTTGAAGTTCTTGCTCTACACTGAGCACAAAGGTCAAGTGATTCCATGCATTCTCCTGCTTATTGCCAGTCTACTCCAGTTACTATCTTTAAGAAAGGAAAGAAAGTAGATCCAGGGAACTACAGGCCTACTAGTCTAACCTCTATCCTAGGGAAGATCTTAGAAAAAATCATCGAAGAGACCATTCTTGACAAACTGGCTGATGGCAACATCCTGAGGGATAGCCAGCACAAGTTTGGTCAGGCAAGACCTACCTGCAACAATCTCATCGCCTTCTATGACTAGGTGACATATAACCTGGACAAGGGAGAAGAGATTGATGTCACACATCCTGAGTTTAAAAAAAAAAGCTTTCAATCTAGTATCCCATGATCACCTCATAGAAAAACTGGTCAACTGTGGCCTTGGCTACATCACAGTCTGATGGCTGAGGAATTGGCTCTGAGGTCTGACCCAGAGAGTAGTAGTTGATAGAAACCAATCATCATGGTGCACCATGACCAGTGGGGTCCCCCCAAGGCTCTGTCCTTGGGCCTATACTTTTTAACATCTTCACTAATGATGTGGACATTGGTGTCAGAAGCAGACTAGCCAAGTTTGCCGATGACACCAAATTTTGGGGTAAAGCGTCCTCACCTAAGGACAGGATGGTGATCCAGGCCGACCTTGACAGGCTCAGAAAATGGGCGAATGAAAACCTGATGGCATTCAACACTGAAAAATGCAAGGTACTCCACCTTGGGAAGAAAAGCCCGCAACGTGCTTATAGGCCTGGTAGTGCTATGCTTGCTAACAGCACAGCCAAAAGGGACTTGGACGGCATGATTAACCACAAGATGAATGAGCCACCAATGTGATGTTGCAGCTGGCAAAGCAAGCAAAACACTGGTTTGCATCCAGTGATGCTTCTCTAGCAAATCCCAGGATGTCATCCTCTCACTGTACTTGGCCTTGGTAAGGCTGCAGCTGGGAGTACTGCATCCAATTCTGGGCTCCACAATTTAAAAAGGATGTGGAGAAGCTTGAAAGAGTCCAGAGGAGGGCCACATGATTGATCAGAGGGCAGGAAAAAAAACACGCCTTATGAGAGCCTGAGAGCTATGGGGCTCTTCAGCCTGGAAAAGTGCAGGCTCGGGGAAACCCGGTGGCTACCTAAAAGTATATAAGAGGTGTACATCAGGATCTGGAAGAGCACCTGTTCAGAGCACCCCAGGGAATGATAAGGTCAAATGGTCACAAACTCCTTCAAGACCCTTTCAGGCTGGACATAAGGCAGAATTCTTTACTGTCTGAACCCCCAAGGCCTGGAACATACCGCCACCAGAGGTGGTGCAAGCACCTACTCTGGACTCCTTTAAGAGACACTTGAATGTTTATCTTGCTGGGATCCTTCAACCCCAGCTGACTTCCTGCCCCTGGGGTAGGACTCGATCTTCTGAGGTTCTTTCCAGCCTGAATGTCTATGAAAATCTACAAAATCTTTGATAGCCTGATTCTACTGTCCATTTCCATTGGGATTTATGTTAGGATGCTGCACTGTAGTAGAATTTAAACTTAAAATACTTAATACTGTCCATTATTAATACTGATTCAATCCAGAGCGACTTAAGAGAGTTCTTCCAGTTTCTAAAAACTTTGCTGCCACACTTAACCCTTTCATCCCACATTCTTAGTCATCTATACAAGTCACTGAAAGAGATATTGCACACTCCCATTATGGATCCTCAGACTAGGATACTTTAGTTCCAAGGTTCCCAAACTGTGGTCCGTGGACCACCACTGGTCTGTGAGCTCCATTCAGGTGTTACGCAGAAAGGTTGTGAAACAAATCAAGAATCTGTACTTGTAAGGTAGGACTACTGGTATTAAAATATGAGATGTGCGATTTGATTTGTAGAGCAACAACAACAAGTGGTCTGCCAAGACCCTCAGCCATTTTCAAGTGGTCCACAAAAAAAAAAAAAAGTTTGAGAATCACTGCTGTAGTCTATCCTCACTCAAACAAGAATGGAAGGACTTCTATTACCAGCCTTCAAATTTTTTATGCCTCACAAAAATAAGTGGTAACAGTGTTCCAGAGTAGTAAAACAAGCAAACAAAAGGCACTCTATAAACCATTTTTTCTTGAAGCTCACAAAAGTCTATTTTTTGAGTGGCTTCTTATTTAGAGTACATAAACACCTTTATGGAGCATTTTGGGAAAAACCAAGTAGACAACACATTTTAAAACTACCATATGCCAGGACCCCACTATCAGATAAAGTACTTTGAAAGATGATATTTCCAGAAAAGCACCTTTAGTCACGTTAGCAACATTTATCTAAATCTAGAAATATCAATTTTACACAAGTTAAAATTGCTCTTCAAGAAATGCAGAGTGTCTTCCTGTAAGTGCCTATTCAAGTTCATGAATTGCTAACAGAAATCTTCCCCCACCTCCCCTCTTTTCGCGCTTGAATAGAACAGATTTTGCCTAATTGAAAACTGCAGTCAGAAAAGCAATCAGACTGACATGGTTAATAACAGACACCTCGACTAAAGTATCATTATAGGCTAAATTAAAATTGCATTTCTTTTCTAAATATGAAATCTGCCATTGTTACACAATGTGAGCTGTTTCTCAGTTGGATTTAAGAGACAAGAAACAATCACAGCCTTCATATATCTTTTTTTTTTTTTTTAAGTGTGCATCTGGTTCTTACATCTAGGTTCAAATTTATTGTTGTTATTATGCCTTTTTTCTTCTCTCTAAATCATGAGCATAAAATAGAGACAAAACAGTACTAACAGGGTCCCTCCCCCCACCCCCATCTGCCATCAGGGTCACCTGATGACAGTCATTTCTCTGGAAGTAGTTATGGTTGATTTAAACATACAAAAAAAAGTTCTAGCTAGAGTCAATAGCCTAACATGTCTCACCCCGGTACCCGCTTCTTAACATACATAGAAGAGTTCCTTTTGTATTAGCCTTGGATGAAATACACTTGTGACACTGGAATTTTCTATTACAAGAAAACAACTGTTTATATTTTCTTAAGGGAAGAGTAATAGCTCAGTTTAAAATATTCCTAAAACATGACAGGATACGCTTGTAAAATATATTTTTGTTCTGTTAATATTATGCCCATTATCCTACTATCTAAACTTCCAAAAAACAACATATTTAGGCTATATTTTTCAGTGGGACTATTTACATGCTTATGATTAAGCAAACCCTAAACATGCAATTCTACTAGGGGTTAAACTCAGTGGCGGGGGCGGGGAGGGAAGAAGTGGAGACAACAAAATTCTACTACAAGAAGAGACAGTAGAGAAATACAGTTCCCTTGCACCCAGTTTTTCTGGGCAGATGAACAGAAATGGATTTTTCATAACTCCCCATCTTCCTCCTTCAGAGCAATGATTCTGGATATAGATGCATTAAAAAAAAAGAAATAGTGTGTGTTTGTGGGGGGGTGGTTAAGACCTACTCTGACCTTATTGCATTAGGTTCAATTCAATATATTCTGGTAACTACAGACCTAATGCTCCTGAGACTGTTTTATTCTCAGTGTCTGACACTCTAGAACTGGGCAGGATGAGATGTTCTGTTTTGGCATGGTCTGCAACTGGTTTCTGATGCCTGTAAAAGGTAAAGGAGAATTGAGATAGACTAAGGCTCCAGCTTGCCAAATGCGTGTTAATTTAGAAACTAGATTTTGAACTCTTGCCACTGTTACAACCATAAGGACTTAAGTTTCTCATTCATGGATGTGATGTAGGGTAGTTTCTTAATAAAGTATACTACCTTATTCAAGGGGTTCTCTAGCTAAAGGTACATCCTAAAACTCAAGCACATTTTATGTGTTCCATTACATTGCATCTATTTTGCTGCTTTTAGGAAAATAAAAGGAATTAAAAGGAAGAGTTTCTATTGGGAACGAGTAGCTGCAAGCAGATCACTCGCTGAGCTTCTTCATCAAGGCCAATCAAGCTCTAAATTCATGCATCCAGTCATTTTTTTCATATGGGCAACCTTTCCCCCAGAGTGAACAACAAAGCAAGCAAAAACCAAATGAAAGCAAAACCTGCTTTCTTCAAACTTAGATAAGATAAACCAGGCTTCTGACTCCTTCCATGGCATAGCAACCCAACCTATTTTCTACTTCTGGTCCTCTGCTCCTGGAGCTCTCAGCTCTGTCTGTAGCCCCACCCGCATTTACTGGTCATTAGATGCAGCTATCACCTCCCCAGTTGGCAGACTCTTTCACCTGCTGACTATCTGCATCTGTGTCCAAGCCCTCTGCAGCCTGAGAACCTCTTTATAGCAGCAAATACTATGGCTTTAAGGTAATAAACTTTCTTGTCCTTTCGGTTGTAGTCTTTTCTAAGACTTTTACTTCATCCTGCTTTTAAGCTTCAAACTGTTCAGGGAAGGAACTGCCTGCAATTTTGTTTCTTCTATAAAAGGAAAGCAGCAAGCATTTTGAATTCAAAACTTTCTAATTGCCACTTATGTGAAGAGAATAAGGAGTATTCATTGACTGTATGGAATGACTAGAATACAAATAGCAAGATCTTGCAATTCTTGCTCAGGCAAAACCCATTAAAGTGAACAGGAGCTTTAGCTTGCATACAGACTGCAGGTCTTGACCTCCATGTCATATCCTAAACCGCAAATAAAGTCTTTGATGTAGGGCAACTCTTTCATTAAGGTGATTATGTAGAATAACAGAATGACTATACAGAGTATTGGAATGACTAATGTTATAATTTAGACAATTGTTTTGCATAATTTCCTTAAAAATATAATCAAAGCCTTTGCAGGTGACCATACAGAACGGTATCACATACAATACTAACAAATAAAGTCCACACTTCTGCACGCTTGCAAAAAAATACTGGACTTTGAGCAGAAAGTAGTCTGTTGCTGTTAGAACACACAATCCTAAGGAACAGTAGAGGTTATAATTCACAAAAGCAATTTTTTCAACTGTTGTGCACACATATGGTCTAAAGGAATGGCCAGGTTTCTCTGCACATCAAGCCTTGTGGCTTTACTCCTGGATCTTCATTACACTATTTCAGCCTAATGAAGGGTGTTTGTGCCCAAAAGCTTGCTAAGGGTTTTTCCCCACCTATTTGAGTTTGTCTAATAAGAGACACAGGATTTACATCCAAAGACCTGTCTACCTATAAGCATTATACTTACATGTTTATGAGGTCAGCTTAGGCAACAAATGGCTGTCCATTCCAACTTAGTTCACCCCCCTTGTAGACCCTACTTTTATATCCCCAGTTAGGTCAATCTGAGTGTCAAACTGTATAGATGTTCCCTGAAGGCTAGATCAGGCAAACAATGGCTGGCCCAGTCTAACTTTAGGTGCACTAAATTTAGGTCAGGCCTGGGTCAGACTGATCTACTTAACATGTTCAGAGCACAACCCTGAGAAGGAGAAACCCAGCCACTTGCCCCACCCCTGGGGGTAGTGCTTTTCTTACCCCTACACCCAACCAGGCTTTTTTTCCCCCTCTTTTTAGTCACCTTAACCCCTTCACCCCCAAATAAACAAACTTTCCAGCAGACTAGCCAACCCCACCATGGATCCAGTAGCCTCTCCAATCCCATGAAACTGCCCTGCCCACCAACCAAAGCTAGTCTCTTTAATCACTCCATACTGCTCCTCCCTGCTAGCCTCTTCAGACCTACTCCCCCATAGACTAACTTCCCTGTGACGCCCCTACTTGTACCTCCACCCAGATGTACTTAGATTGGGTTCCTGGAACTGACAAACAGCTGTAAAACAAGCAACTGGTCTACAATCACATGGCTTAAAGTAATTTCCTGGTAATGTCTGCATTGTTTTGCAATTAATTTGTAAAGAGGATGATTCAAATGAGGAATGACTAAGGTAGATCAGGTGATCATTTTTTACCTGATCTAATCCCCCAAACTTCTAAGTGTAACATCTGTATGTACTTTAAACAGCTGACCTTGCTTATTGCTATACTGATCTGTAAAGTGGGAACTCCCTCAAAATTTTAACACTGCTCATGATTTACAGCTGCCTTTTACCTTACCTATGCAAAATACTTCCAAAGTACATTTACCTTGATATTTAGTCAATTAAACCAATGAGTTAGAAACAGCTGCAACTTTTATACCTCTTCCTAATTCCCCATGGAGATCCCTTGCCAATTTGTGATTTTACATTTTTCTCTGTTTTTTTAACAGTTCACTCAATGGAAGATGAATACAGATCAAATGAATGACAGAGTACACAAAAAACTGACACTTACTACATGCAAAATGTGCCAAAAAATGCAGAATGACTAAACAAGGAAATGAGAAAATTGTTTTTTCCTAAGTTATAACTGTATAATTCTTTGCTGTTTGGTTAAAATTATATTTGTGTACATTTAAAGAATGCACTTTAGTTTTCAAGCTGAAATGAATTGCAGAGATATTTCCTATATTAACACACAAAAAAAGAACTGGAACTGGTAAATATTACCTCCAAGTGAATCCACTGTAGGAAGTCAAGAGCATGTAAAGAGGCCTATTATTTTACCTCTGTGATGTCATCTTATTTACCCTACTTTATCTGCAGTTTTCTTTCCTCCCCAAAATTTATTGAAATACAGAATACAGATTTAGATTACTAGAATCCTAGGCATAAACATGTTTCCTAAGCAATCTGTTTCCCCAAAAATACATAATTCTAAATAATCTTGTTCATTTTATTGCATGAAAACTGGGGGTGCTAAATTTTGGGATCTCTCTTCCTGCCCCTCCAGGTTAAACCCTTACAACCCATAGCCATATATACAAAATCAACCGTGATACCATGGTTGTCATGTTATCCCATATGCAAAGAGTTTGCAGAACAGACTTAAGTTTACTAGATAACTTATTTTCTAGAAGTGGTGTTTCAAGCAATTAGTTGTCTCTTACATGTCTTTTTCCTGCTGTTTTTTTTAGCTCTGTTCAGTATTGACTTCCACATAAAACCACACATCCTTTGTTGTTAATGAAAATGGTGGCAAACAAGTTGAGCTGTAGAGACATTAATCCAACTGGACAATTAGGTATCTATGCTAATTGGTGTTATTATTTGTCATTGCCTTATTCAGACCATTCCATAAAGAGAATTATTCATCTGTATACAAAGAACTTCTAAAGAATAATTTCATAATTATTGAAAAAATATGGTTGTGAATGTTAAAAGGACTGTGAAAACTATATTTATCAAAATAACACTAATTTCTCAAGGAGAGTAATGGGCACTTGGTGAGCCATTTATGAGTTTAATATGTGTAAATGAGACCTACATAAGGAAATATTGTCAGTATAGTCAAAGAGGTTATAAATTGCTGGGCAGCAATGATAAAAGTTACTATTTCAAATTATTTATACTTTTATTTTGTTAGAAACCAATGTCTTAGGTGTTGAAATACCATTATTACTAAATAGTAAACTTCAAAGCAAATTTTTTCATATTGCTAGCCATTGTTACACTGAACACCAAGTCTTTTTGCACAGTTACATATATACTAATTTTCCATTAAAAAGGCATACTTACTTGCATTTATTATACCATGGTAACTCAGCTTCTTTATTTATCCCTTTTATAGCTATAGGAATACTATAGCTCATATACAAAAAATCTATAACTAATTTGGCAGAAAGCAAGTACAATCAATGAAAAAAATCCCTTCAACCACTCATTAAGGATGTCCAGGTATTGCTAAGCTAATATGCCTTTAGATGATTAAATTCCATGTAGGCATAGACTTTTCAAACATTTTTATAATATATTATCCTTTCCCCCCAAACATAGTCACCACATTATGTAAAATAACCATTTTATCTCTAACTTTCCCTCTTAAACATGGCCCCCAACCATGGTCTGTCCAAACCCAGACAGATCATCAGGTTTAGCAACAATGATTTACATTTAAATACAAGGATTTCTTAGGACAGTGTCATCATGACATGGCCTGGAGCCTGGGCTGGTACCTGGCCAGTTGCCCCAGTCACCTTAGGCACCATTGCCTTAGGGTCCTCAAAGTTTCAACAGTGTACCAAGATTTTACTGCAGAATTTCTACATTCTAATGCAGATGCTAAAGTTCATGATGAACAAGTAATTAATTAAAGAAGAGGTATGTCTTTTCTCCTTAACAAAGATATGCAATATATACATTAGCAGCGCTTTTGTCTGATTCAGTCCACTTTAACTATTGTTGTAAACCTGATCCTTCAGATTCTAAACAGAAACATTTCTATAACTGTCATGCCTGGAGTTGGGGCAGGGGGGAGAGAAAAAAAATACCCCTGCCTCACAGGCCCAACCTGGATACTCCTCCCCTGGAGAAAGCTGGGCTGGGCCCTTGAGGTGGGGGACCTCAATTTACCCCACTTCCTGAGCTCCCGGCACAGAAGCTTCCACTACTGTCAAGACACTCGTGTGGGTGGGCTACAGGGGGGAGGGACCAACCCGTTCCACACATCTATGCAAGCCTGGCCCAGCTCCAGAAGGGGTAGCTGATAGGGGCATGGGTGGCAGGAGATGCTCCTCTCCTCCCCCTCCTCTCCCAGCCACTGCTGTCACTGCTGGCCAAGGCCCATGCAGGCAGGCTCTGAGCCCATCTACTCAATAGTTGAACATACCAATTTGGTTTAATGGTGCTCTAACTCATGGCACTATGTGCAGAATGCCGTGAGTTAGCACCTTCAGATGGGCTGTCTGCATTTGTGTAACCACCCCATGTTGTTTAAAATCATACCAAAGTGCTGTGGTCTCACTTGCAACACAAGAATTGCTATATTAATTTTTTGTAATCAAAAAATAAAAAAACCCAAAGAGCTAGAATTTTCTGGGGGCAGTTCCTTTAGTATGATGAGGGGAGCATGGAGTCTAAAAAGGTTGAAAACACTAGAGTAGAGGAGAAGGAAAAGGGAGGAAGAAAACAGAAATGTGTGAAATTACACCTGAATTCCTAGAAATATTGCCTCTGGGTGCAAATTATGTCTCTTATATGTAAGCCTTGCAGGTTATACAAGGCTTACAAGGTTGATTTCTACTGTGGTCATTGCAAGCAAATGCATCAGCATCTAACTGAATTCATCCCACACCTAAAAACTAAGATAGCACATTTCCTGTTTATTAAAATTTTGCTATGTGTACATTGGTTTGTTTTCTAAAGAAACACATTTTTCAGTTTCAGCTACTAATTGTAGTCTAGTAATTGTAAAATTCAGCAATTATATTTAAAACAGGGCCTCTGCTGTCTGTTACAGATCATTAGTATTTTAGAAAATCAAGGACTCAGTCAATATCCATGCAATGTGACACTGACATAAATCAAGAAGGATCCCATTTTGTCAACGTTGTGGTTTTGCCCTTTATTCACGCAATATTTTCTTTGACCTGAGCTTTAGTATGAGCTATACAACACACATTTTCAACTCCTAGATGTTAAGACTGGTGTACAACCATTTTGCAGAAACAGTTATTTTACCCCAAGACCAAATTAACTAACTGCCAGTGCTAAGGTGTATATTATTTGTTTAATTAAACAAGATGACAATAATGACTTATACTTAGCCTAGATCTCCTTAGACCTGTGTAAACAAGAAATAACTCCATACAATTATCGTGGAAAGGAAAATCCAATTCAGTAGATCAGATGTTGACCTCTTTTAGCTTAGGGTAACTCCACTGAAGGCAGTTAGTTACATCAGGGTCTAAACTAAATTAAGATGAGAAGCTGGCTCAGGGTCTCCAATAAGCATAAGCAATCCTTATGAAAAGTTACAGAGACCAAATAAGTTTACTACATAAGTTCACAAACATTTTTTTCCTAAAAACAATGCAACAGTTATATATTTAAAAGTTCATAATTAAATGAATATGAGAGAAAAAGAGGGAGAGCATATGAAAACATGTAAAGTGTGAAATGGTTTAAATTTTATCACAGGAGACAGAAATGGAAAAGACTTACCAGGTTGTCTAGTCCTCCCATGGGTGGTACAGGAATATTCCCTCTTGTATTGTTCTTTGTGTAGTCTAATCACTAAGGACCTACCAAATTAATAGCAGAAGTGGAGTGTGCTATAACTCCTTTAACCTTGCAGGTTCCCCAATGCCCCTGCCCCCACTGATCATTGGAGGGGCCCCACTTGCAGCTTGCTCCTGACCAGTGGGGAGGCAAAAGCTTCGTTTTTAAATATGGCACCACTTTTGCCTCCTACCACTGATTAGCTGGGAGGGACTAGACAGCTCTGTCAGTCACTAGAAAACAACAGAAGGGCAAAAATGTTTTAAACTGTGTTTTTAGCTTCCCTGCTGATCAGAAGGGAGCAGCAGGGTCCTCTGCTAATTAGCAATGGGAGGTGGGGTGGCAAGAGGCAAACTGCATGCAGGGGAACATGCAAGATTAAAGGAGGTGCTGTGCACTCTACTTCTGCTGTGAATTTGGTAGGTCCCTACTAATCATAAATATCCCAAGCAATACAGTTTACATCACTGTCATTGGGCATCTCTTTTTGAACTATTATGTCTCACTGAAAACAAGTTTTTACTGGCAGTGAAGCCACTCCCTATTTCTCCTAATTATGCTCTTTTGCACTGTTAAAGACCCAGCCCAGTGAGCAAATCTACACAAGATGCTCAATGTGCTGTAGACTAATTCTACTGTGCATTAGTGTGGCAGGCAAAAACCATGCTAATGCACATTAAAATTAGTCTACTGTGCATTAACATCACAAAAAAGCATGTGCCAGTGCTACTGTGCAGTAGCACCAATTAAGGTGCATTCAGATAGTAGCTGTTAATATAGATACTAAACATAATGTGCCATAATTACAGTGCATTAATGAACATGTAGAAGCATCTAGTGTCATGTACTCTTATGATTTCATCATACCTTTCACAATTCACTATTTTCCTTAAAGTTCCATACCACAGAGTCTTTAATATTAGTTTTAATATTTTTACTAATATTAGTAAAACAACAGCAGCAAAGTTCTTAATTTTCATGGTGGTTGTTGGAAACATGACACATGAAATCCAAATTATCAAAGCCTAGAAGAGAAAGGGGAAATGCACATATATTTTTTCTTTTACTTACTTTTTTTTTTCTTGTTTTCTTTTCTTTTTTTAAGTCAACTGTTTCTTTTATCTTGTATTTTAGTATCTGGGACACAGTTTACGATTTTTTCATGCCCTGATTTGCTGATGTCAGAATACTGAATCTACAGGATTAGTTATATAAACCCAAGAATGCTAGTGATGTTAGAAGAAATGCAGCCTATTCAATTCATTATATGTGCAGCCCTGTGCATGCTCAGAAGACCAGAGATGGGTAGATTTTCTGTGCTGTTTTCTCAGGATGATTTAAAATGGATGGCACCATTTTTTACTTCCCACATTCTGGACCACAGTGGATTAGTGTTAATTACAGCACAGTAGCGTAATGAAGGAGGGGTGATAAGGACATCAGAAACAGTGATAGAGATGCCTAGAGGGGGCACAAGAGCATCAGAATCTGTTTTGACAGCACTGCTGCTGCCATAGCAGTGGCAGCACAGCCACTGACACTGTCTTGCACATAGTTGCTGCCTATGGTGCTCAAGCACCCCATTATGCCTTTGTCAGATCAGGTAGATGCTTTCTTTTGACTGGTCTTCCAATAACTGCTTACAAGCAACTAATATTCTCCACAGAGCTAAGCAGCATCATGGAGTCTCTTGCCACTTTCAACATCCCTAGTTTTTGTTTCCCCCCCACCCAAGGCAGAACATGACCTAGGGGAATTCTTCCCTAGACAACTGCAGTTCCTTTACAACCCCTCATGTTGTTTTGTGTTAGCAACATACAGGTTGCTTACAGATGTTTAACTGCCCCCCCCCCAAAAAAAACCAACCCCCCTCCCACCAGAAATGGTGCTTTAAACTCCAGGCACTCCCACGCCAAGCCCAGCACATGCTCAAAACAGGCTGAACGTTTGTTGGACCCAGCTTACCCAACATCCATATAGGTTGGGCACTGGGCTTTTTTGGCACTTACAGCTCATAGAATCATAGAAGAATAATAGAAGTCGGGTTGGAAGGGACCTTGTAGATCTTCAAGTCCGACCCCCCACCTGGGCAGGATTAAAAAATGGGCTCAAATGATCCCAGCTAGGTAGGCATCAAGCTTCTTCTTAAAGACCCCCAGAGTAGGAGCCAGCACCACTTCCCTTGGAAGGTGGTTCCAGGTCCTAGCCACCCTAACTGTGAAGAGCTGCCCTAACTGTGAAGACTGAATAGGTGACTGAATCAGATTCAGACAAAAGCTCCAAATAGCCCCACTGAAGTGCCAGACGTATACAGACAGTGCAGAGCTGGGTTGAAGTAATGCACTGCTTCTTCTAGTAAAGGGATTTTTTTTTAACCTCTGCAAACAGCCACAGGGGCTACACATGCAGATGATTAGAGAAGAATTTTTGCTCCTGAAAAGATTTTTCCCTTTTGGAAAAATTATGTCACTTTGCAAAATTTTCTATCTGTTTTTGCTTTTCCACCCCATAATTCTTGTCAGGTATCTGATGCCAAGAAAAAATTAGCAATTGGTCAAATTGGCACAGACTGGGGTTTTTTACCTTCTTTGTAGCAGGAGGTGTGACCCTCTTCCTTTGATCTCTTGAGCATATTTCAACAACCTTTGCAACAGCAGGACATTGGCATGCGCATCCGCACACACACCCACGTCACATGGATTGTGCTATCAGCTTTCTTGTTTTTGCATCTAAAGAAGCCATGGCTAAGTTAAGCACCCTAAGTATCCAAAGGTCAAGGCTCTTCCTAGATGCTTGTCAGCTCTATTAGTCATTACATATTTAACTCAACTTTTACTTGGTAATTAATCCAGCCAACAATGTTGTTTGTTCTCCTCAGGAGCATCATTAGGCTTTATTTGGGTTTTAACTTCACATCTCTGTGAATCCAATTAATAACACTGAATGACATGGGGGGGTTTTCACATCTTCCCTCACAAAAAATGCGGTTTAATATTGCAATATCAGCAGCTCTGTTTTTGCATTTGTTTTTCATTTGATTGTAGTAAGCAAATTGGGTAATTTACACAGGTACACAGGAAACTGGAACATTATTTTTATCCTAATCTGCTATATCTTTAAATACAGGAACTTCATTCAATGCCTAACCAGTATAGCATAACCAGCCCACAGTCTGAATTAAACTGGGTTTTTTTAAGTTTGGATGTATTCATAGTTTCATAGTTGGTAGGGTCGGAAGGGACCTGAGCAGATCATCAAGTCCGACCCCCTGCCATGGCAGGAAAGAGTACTGGGGTCAAACGACCCCAGCAAGGTGTACATCTAGCCTCCTCTTAAAGACCCCCAGGGTAGCAGCCTGCACCACTTCGCTTGGAAGTTGGTTCCAGGTCCTAGCCACCCTGACCGTGAAGTGGCGCCTCCTGATAGCTAGCCTAAATCTACCCTCTGCCAGCTCATGACCATTATTTCTTGTCACTCCTGGTAGTGCTCGGGGGAACAGGGACTCCCCCCAATACCTGTTGGTGCCCCCTGACTAGTTTGTAAACAGCCACTAGATTCCCCCTCAGCCTCCTCTTCAGGAAGCTGAACAGGTTCAGGTCCCGTAGCCTTTCATCGTAGGGCCTGCCCTGCTGCCCCCTGATCATGAGGGTGGCCCTCCTCTGGACCTTCTCCATGTTGTCCACATCCCTCCTGAAGTGCGGTGCCCAGAACTGGATGCAGTACTCCAACTGCAGCCTGACCAGTGTCGCACAGACGGAAAGGGTCACCTCCTCGGACCTGCTCAAGATGCATCTATGGATGCATGACAAGGTACGGTTATCCTTACTGACTGCATCCCCACACTGTCGGCCTATGTTCATTTTGGCATCAATAATGACTCCAAGATCCTTTTCTGCTTCCGCACTGACGAGAAGGGAGTTCCCCAGCCTGTCGGTATGCTGCTGGTTCTTCCCCCCCAGGTGCAGTACCTTGCATTTGTCAGTGTTGAAACCCATCTTGTTCTCATCCACCCACCCCTGTAACCTGTCTAGGTCTGATTGCAGTCTATTCCTCTCTTCTAGCATGCCCACTTCTCCCCACATCTTAGTGTCATCTGTGAATTTGAACAGGGTGCTTTTTATACCCTCATCCAAGTTGCTGATGAAGATGTTGAACAGTGCAGGCCCGAGGACCAGGCCCTGTGGAACCCCACTGCCCACGTTCCTCCATTTGACTGTGTAGGTGTCAATGCCACAGTCCGCTAGTATTTTTAATTCTTCCGATTTAAAAAATGTAAACGGTTTATTAGTAAGTCAAACAACGTGAATTATTGCTTTATGCAAATTTCTAGCATTTATAAGATAAAATGTATGCATTAATAACAAAAGCAATGTGGTAAATACAATTCCAAATCATAATAGATTTGGTCATTTATTTCCCAATTCATTTTCTCTATTTATTTCCATTTGTGAAAGGCATTCATAATAATAATTGAACTCGGAAGGTCAGCTACAGCTCTTATAAAAATATTTCAATACCTTAAGAATGGATTATTTGTTTATCTTTATGTAAACTGACATGTGTTATTCTACAATATATCTGTATTTTATGATTACTAGCTTAGATTTACCAAGCTATTAACATTCACCAAGAGTCTATTATAGAACTTGATTACCTTGTGTATCAAAGTGATAGATATACAGCCATTGTGGTAGTATTACAACTCATAGAACTGAGGCCTAATTAATCTCTTATGAATCAGACCAAAATTAGCAGTACAGGAAAGTTCAAGAATAGGGCCCCTACAATGTTACAACATTGTAAATGATGCCAGATTAAGTCAACCATTGGTTTGAGGGCAAGTTAAAATATCAAAAGAGGAGTATGTCAAAATGATTAACCATGTAGCATAGGACATTTTCAAACCACTGGAGGAAGTAATGTATTCTGTCAAAGTAACAATATTTTCTGTTAAAAAAGAAAATATGTTATAACACAATATTTGGGAGATCACAGACTTTCTTTTTCTCTTTCTCTCTCTCCCTCTCAGGTTGCGGGTAGAAACCAAAGATCATTATGGGTAGAGCACAGCCCGTATGAAGTGGCAGCACATTTTTGTGCCATTACCAAAGTATCCCAAAGAAGGAACTCAGGTTCAAGGAGACAATCATCTCCCTACACTTTGTTTGCCACAGTGGACAAGTAACTTACCATATTTACTCAAATGCAGAACAAGATCTTTTTCCCCCACTTAAAAAAATCGCTTATCTCATAATCTCATACAAAGGAATCTCACTAAATACATTGTTTATCATTAAACTGCTGCAAAAAGTAGCATGTGCTCATCAATAGAAAACCAACTATTAAGTTTATTGAATGCAACCAACACTGGTCATGACTAGAAAACACATGGCCCACATTGGGCAAACATGTTGATAGGAAACTTTTATGTGTGTGTGTCTGTGGGCCTTTAAAAAACAACCAAAAAAAACCCAACCCAGGCAGTTTTTTTCCCCAGGATGGAATGACCACTGGGCCTGGAGGTACTGCAGTACCAGACTGGCACTTGAAGAAGCTAGAGCAAGCTCCAGCACCCAACCCTGGTGCCAAAAATGCTGATAGAAATATACTACAAGGAGAGATTAGTGCAGCCTATATGAATAAGAAATATGGTAGCAGTCACTGTCTGCAGTCACCTTCACTGCTGATTCAGTGGTGCAATGGTGAGGAACAACATTGCATACATTTCAACTTCCTCTACATTCCCACAGCTGAACTGCGTCTTTCTTCCCCATTTCCAATTATTCCTATTTCTCCACTGGGCTTAAATACCTGGTAAACATCATAAAACGGGGCCCCAAACAGTTCACCCAGAATCCCCCTGTCACCCCTCCCCCCACTTCTTAGCATGGTGCATTTGGTTAATGTGGTCCCACCTTTCATGAAGTGAAGATGAACTAGTTTGCCCTGTGCCTTATCTGCACATATATTCTTGGACCATCCCAGGGCTTGTGACAGGAATACAATTCCAGTCATAAGTGTGAGGGCTAATTAGCACAGGGGTTCTTTGTTGGGTAAGCTATCTGGATTATATGCACATACTGAGCAATGCTGAGCTAAAAGGCTGTTGACATGCATGGCCCAGCCCAATGAACTATGTAGTAAATCATGTGCTTTTGACTTTGAACTAATATTAGGTCTAGTTTGTATTGTATGTAAGTAGGTTCCAAAGTGCTGCTTAAAAGTGCGTTTATGGAGTACCTGTGCTACAACTCACAGCAGTTTAAAAAAGAATGTAACATGAATGAATCCTGGATGAACAAAGTTCACGGGTACTACATGCAAACTGCTCCAGCCATGTTTAATTTCAAGTGTATTGTTTTCAAATTTGCTCCCTCCTTCCAGGTGGTCCAGGTGGTCAGGGAAACTGGAGTCTGATAGTAAGGAGAGGGGAAAGGGGCTGCCAGGGGAAAAAGCTGAGGGGAGGCAGTGATCAAAGGGGCTACCTGACCTCCCTAAATTTATTTTCCCTGCTGTAGCAGTGGGAGGGTGACAAATTCATGGCAAAACTACAATAATTAGATTTCATATATGGACAATTATAACAAATCTATACATTTTATATAGAAGGAATCTGATTATTGGGGAATTGTGTTATAATCAGGGTTGTCTTCTGTTTGAGTAAATACAGTATTGTTGACTTTTATCTGGAATAGTTTATTCCATACCCTGCCTAACACATCAGCCATAGTAGTAAAGTGAGGCACCATCCATTTCTCAGTCTTCACAGCTGAGAAAAGTCTGTGTACCACACAGAGCCGTGACTGGGGGAAGAAATGTTCTCTCTTCCTTCTCTGTTGGCTCCTGCAATCAAGGTCAGAATCTAACTCTGACAACTTAAATCCTCTTGTTATTGATATAGGCATTATCTCATTGCTGTGCTAACCATAGAGGTCTTCCAAAGTACAAGTAGCTGCCTAAAGACATACACAAATGCAGCAAATTAAAATTTGCTTTACATCTAATTCAAAGGCTACATTCTTCAATGCTATTGCTTTACATCAAACTTGCATTCTTTCTTCTAATGGCCCTAGAACTACACAGGAGACTATTAGCCCAGTGCAAGGAAGGTTTTGTGCTCCTGGTGAGAGAGGAGGGGCTAATAATTCTACGCCCCTGTCCTGCTTCCTGTTTTTAGGAGAAAGGGTAAATGTTGAAATGTGCTGTCAGTCAGAAGTCCCAGTTCTGTGCTGATCCTCAGGGAATACAGAACTGAGAAACCAGTCCTGCACAGGCCTAGTACTAATACGTGGAAAGGTGAGCTTTAAATGTGCACGCACAACTTGCTCTATACTTTATCCAAATAAGCTAAACTTTAGGATCTGGCCTAGAATATTTATTTTAAGCTGTAACTGTTGTACTGAAAACTATTTTTGATTCTAGGTGTATTCCACGCTGAAGGTTTATATATTAATATAAACAAATCATTGCACTTAGATATGCAGAAATAATTGTCAGCAAAATATATGAACCTTGAGTACAAAAACATTTGTAATATTTATAGTTTTTAGGTTCCGAACAATAGTCTGGGTATAATGAGAAGAACTGTGTTAGGCACATATTCATTTAATACAAGGAAAATAAATAAAACTGAAAAACATTAGATGGCACTGTATAATAAATAATTCATGACCTATTGTCATTAAATGGTATAATGGGAGAAGAATTATTGTTTGATAAAGATGCATGGGGATTTAAATATCTGTTCTTTCAGATAACCCACTGATAGTAATAGCTGGAATGATACCCTCCTCTTTGAGGGAAAGAAATGTGATTATGTCATTATTTGGCTAGAAATACATTTTTCAATTAACTTCCTTCCAAAATGAGAACAAAACAAACAAAACCCCCACCCAATAATAGCATAGCAAATTACTGAGTAACACATTATGTTCCTCACATATATACTACTAGGTAACACGATCTTCATTAAAAAGTACATCTGGAAATTTTTCAAGGCTTTAGTACAACCCCTCAGTAAAAAGAACTTGACAAAGTAAGTCTAATTCTCCAGCAAAGTATATATGGTTCTCAAAATGTGTCACAATACTCATAATTAAGTTTCACACCATCAAGTAAGGGAAGCTTGCAACACTATCTTTCATCTGTTCTACAGCTGGAGGCACTGAGCAGCAATGCAGGTTAGGCAATGTCTTTAAGGCCAAGAAAGAAGTCAATGATAAAGCCACAACTACATTCTAAAACACAGGAAAAGACTGGTGAAATCAGCAAAGTTTGGGGTTTTATGAGCATCTGAACCTATGTACAAAATATTGAGCATGCACATTTATTCCTGCAATGTTATCCAAGTGCTTGTTTACACTTACAACATAAAAAAGTTTGGTGTGCACCAGAGAGAGTCAATAGGTTTCACAGTCCCCTTATGTGCCTTACTGGTATTGTGCAATCAACTAGTTAATATCCAGCTACCTTGTGACAAGCTACAAGTGCAAAGTAGCTATCACACAGTAAAAAGCACCAACCAGATATAAAATTAGAAATTTTTACTCACTTTATAGCTGGTTGCCATTGAGCTTTAATTTGCACATGTAGCAGGGTCTCTCCTCTGGTTGGGAGTCCTGTCAGCTGGCGGGACTCCCAACCACAGGGGTGCACCTTGATCACCCAGGGCTGAGAGTCCAAGATTTACTGGGGACTCTCAGGCTCAGCAGCTGTGAACTCTGGGTCCTAGCAGCAACCCATAGCTCCTGGGATCCAAAGTCCCACAGCTGCAGATACTGGGTCCCTTCAGTGTGCCTTCTGGTAAACCCCTGGGGTGGGAGGATCACCACTCCAACAATCTACCTGTTCCCAGGGGCATGGGAAAATCCAGGATAGGAGGATTGCTGCAGGGGTTATCCTTTGGCCTCAGTGGTTTTCTGCACCCCCAGAATGGAGGAGATTGCTCTGCAGTGATTCTCCCATCCTAGGGGTTTCCATGCTTCTAGGGTGGGCAGATTGCAATCCTACTTCCCCAGAGGTGTATGGGGCACCCTTACAGCTGGGGAGTCCCTCAGTTGGGGTGCATGGGGCTCCCAGCCACAGGAGCTTGCTTTCTGGTGCCCCAGCAATAAGGAGTGAATGGGATCTACCATGCAATCTTACAATCGTGCTTCCTGCTGTACGTGTGGCATGGTAGAAGGTGCAATTGTGTAAATATTGCATTAAATCCCATCATGCCTTTACCTACATGTGTAGAGGGGGGCATGTATACTTCAGGATCTATAGTTGCTGATGGATTTCAGTATGTGGAAACTTCACTGGTTTGCCTATGCATCACAGCCCTGATTCTACTGGGTGCTGGCTTGGAACATACACACCGTTGGTCAATCTTTTTCTCTCAGCTGCTACTAATTCTAAGCAAACTCCTCTTGCACCTCTCTTGTATATAGTTTCAAGCAGATTGATCCAAAATGAACAAACAGGGTCTGACAATCTCTAATTCTTATGTATTATCTTGATAAATTATTGTATTGTCCACTTTTATACAGCAATTAGTGTCATTACATCTAATTACATAATCAGTGTGAATTCATGTAACCACAAAAATAGAATATGTAATTACCTATACTTTGTTCCACTGGAAAGCATGACAAACCCATCAAACCTGTGGGAACTGGAACCTCAGCAAAGCATTTGAGAAACATCTTTTTAGTTCTAAAGACCAGCTATTCTCAAAATGAGGTCATGACAGAACCAGAATGAAACAGGCAAGATATGTATCATTGTATTGCCTCCAAAAGCTGGCAGGTTGATTTTCTGTAATTAGCTACTATATCAAAGAACAATTTTTCATTTTTTATTTCTCTCCTTCACTCCTAGATTTCTTCCACACATCTTCAAACCAAAGCAATGATTAAAAAAGAATACATGGTGCTTAGAAACCACGACTCCATTCCATATGAATCTTTTTAGGAAATAAAATACATCGCTCCAAATTTGCTGGGTCCTACATATTACTTTGGTGGGAGGTGAGGAACACATTGGTTCACTCATCAGGACTGATCCACTAAGCTGTTTTACAGATCTCCATATCAAGTGTTACAGGATCCCTAATGAACATTGCTAAGGTTAGGAGGTCTCTGCCTAACCTATTTTTGTCCTTTACCAAGGCTTTATCTAAGAGGGTAGGTGGAGGTGGTGTTACAAGAGAAAGCAATTCTAGGTCCATCAACCAAGTTCCTATCTCCTTGGAAATCTTAGCTGCCTATTTCCAGGCAGAATCTTGTTTCCTCTGTACTGTTAAAATGGCATAAATGCCCTAGAATGTACTTGAGAATCTGGACTGACGTCTAAATCATTGTTATGAAGAAGAGATAGAGAGGAAACTAGCAGAAAAGAGCTACAGGGGAGAACTGTTGGGGAGTTAAGAGGTAAAAAAGAGTTTAATGAGGTAGGAAATGTTAATGCACATTTTTTTAATGAAGTCTGTGTGGTGCAAACCAGTGCAGCAGCAAAATGTCTCGGTACATAAGACATTTCTAACCAGAAAATATATAATTGCAATTATCTCAGATTCTTACAAAAGGTGTGTTTTATGCCATGACAAAAGCTGGCACAGAGAAAGATTAGTGAAGTTAGGTGTTGGGGGTGGGGGAGGACAGAAACTTTAGTTTTAATATTTGGGGCAGTGTACTGAAATCTGCCACCTAACAATCAAGGGTATTGGGAGCTGGAAGAAACAGGAGTATAAATGCAGAAAGCATATTTCATTTGTATGGCCTGGTGATGTTTTCATAAAAATTAGAAAGTAGTTTTAAATTCTCAAAAGCATGCAAGCTGATAGTATGGTGGACAGCTAAGACCTCAATTCATACTTTTTTAAATGTAATTTTAAAAATATGATTTGAGGTCTTAGCTGCCTACCATACTAAGGCAGTTTCGGGAGGACTTCTTGATAATTCTGCAATGATAGCACAAGCTCTCTCAGACTTAAAAAATGAGAGGTATTAAAATGAGGCACATCCTATTTGCAGTCCTTCATAACTTCTCCCACTACTCCCCCCCACCAATTGTCCTTCATGGCTTCAGTTTCTCATGCTTGTTCTCCAACCATAGCTGTTACATATGTAACATTTTCACAGAAAGGAGACATAGCCTTTATATAAAATATATATGGAATTTTCCATGGATTTTCTTCTACACGAGTTCAAGGATTTTTTTTTTTTTACCCATCAACATTTATAAAAGCACATTAAAGGTATCCATACACGATTGTCATGATTCATACTGTTTTTCAAATGGTCTTGGGAAATCTGTTTCAGAGACTCATACTTGTGCCTAGAGAACCACTCTTGGTATGTGTTCCTGAACACTAACAGAAACTGATAGAAATTCAGAAATAAGCACTATGCACAATTATTGTAAAGCCTAATTTAAAAAAAAACACAACATGACTTCTTTTACATTCTAGCATCATGTCTTTTGCATTTTTGTTTCCCATAGTGTATGCTGCCTCCTAACTGGAGTCCTAAACATCAGTCAATAGGGAGCTTTAAATTAAATCAGTGTAAATAAGAAAATTGCTTTATTATTTTTCTATGGTCAAAAAAGGGTGGAAACTAAGAGCTGGCATTTTCTGAGGAGTGCCTCAAGTATAATGAGGTACCCCTAAAAATCTAATGAGGCCTAGAAATCTTCAGAACCGATGCTCTATCACAAGAAGCATCTCCTTCTCCAATCATTCCTGGTTAAAAACCCCCAAAAAACAGAGTTTTTTTGAAAAAAGGTACTTAAGTGCCTCCCATTCAGGTAAGGTTCACATGTTCTATAATCCAAGTAAAGGGACCTACTTCCTGGTAAAACTGAATAAAACACCTAAGCTCCAGAAAAGAATGAACATGCTTGCCTTCAGTATTTGGTCAATTTGCACAGCTCTCCTGTCAATTTTGTAAATTTTGATAATCTCATTCTGAGATACTTATCTCTCCCAGGCACTGTAATGGGAGCCAGGGGTCTAGGACACAAGTTGCATAAACCAGTTTGACCCAAATCAGTTAAGTCTGATACTACATTCAACCAGGTTTATCTTAAACCAGTTTAAGCCATTTTGAAACTGGTTTATGTGCACTGAGCTTTTGTTGTTACAGGTTTAAACCAGTTTCTGATTACTTAAAACAGTTCATGTGTAATTTCTGTCCCTAGCCTAGGTATTTAACTCAGAACTTTTTATTCCATTATTGGGGCAGACATGTAGATGTTAGGCACTGCAATACTGGGTGTCACAGCACCTAGGTCTCTTTGTGAATCTGGACCTAACTTATACATTCTTCTCTTTACACACAGAGAATGAGTCATGGAAGGGGTTAGGAAACTTGCTGAGATCTGTAGTATAAAACGGATCATTTTAAGTGGTGGCATTAGAAAACAGGAGTTCTTGAATCAGGTGAGTATGATCAGGACCCTCAGCACATATATACTCCTTAAACCAGGAAACAAAAAGGCTATTAGTTAACTTCATTAAGGTCACATCTAGATTAACGTGACCGTGCGGTATGTGGCACCCCAGATCCATCCGTGGCACCACACATTCAGGTAGTCTCCGCACTGCAAAGTAGCCATGCAGGGGAAAGGGGCTTGGCCCCAGGAGATCCTGGGGTCAAAAAAACCTTCACCCAAAAAACGGGGCAGCACACGTGGGGGCAGTGTATGCCACCCAAAACCAGAGCTTGGCTGGCCAGAGCCACACTCAGCTGCTGCTCCCCAAGGTGCCCAGGAGCCCAGTTAAGGCTGCTGGGGCTAGCACAATTGCTGGCTCCCGCCTCCCCTGCCCCACCCGAGGTAATTTGTCACATACCAGAGGGTGTATGGAACAGGCGTTCCCCGGAGACAAGTAGCAGCCATTGTTTCTTGTCCCTGGAGAAATGAACCTCCAGGCTTGTGTGGACATGGCCTATGATATCATATATCTGCTGTAACTGACACATGTTTGAGGCTGTTATGCTATTAAAATACTGTTATGACCATTAGTAATAATACTAAGAAAAGTCTTAGATTATAGTTTATTTAACTGTTATTACAGAAGCCTCAGTCAGGGATATGATGCTGCTAGTTGTTAGTGAAAGAGCTTAAATTTATGAACCTAACTTTATGCTCCCATTTTTAAAAATCATTGGCCTATGAAATTTAAAAATAGATTTTTACAACAGTCTTAACCTTTCTTTTTGAACACAGACCTTTCCACACATGTATGGGGAAAATATATTTTTATTTCATATAACACGTAAGTAGTAGCAATTGTTGTTTGAACAGCAAACCCTTCAAGTTATAGGTGCTTTTTAAAAAAGGCTGAGGCAATAAAAAGGCCCATTTGCATCCTTATAACATACTGTTATGTCTGATTATTAGCACTTCATGGCCCCTCATTGTGCAGCAAGCTCCACAGCATGCAAAAGTTTGGTGTAATCTAAGATGGTTTTTGGATTAATGGCTCTGTGCAGAAGGAAAACAACAGAGTCAATAGTGCCACTCTGTTCAGGATATCAGTTTACAAGAATTTGAAATAGATTTTAATTTTCATGAAAGGTGTTTGACTGACCAGACACTAAAGACTTCTCTGCCTACCAAAGTAGAAGGTGCAATGCAATTTATTATCCCCAGAAGATTTTTCAGACTAGACCCAGAGGGAGAATTCTCTAGAGGTAAGATCAGAACACTTTCTCCATGGAAGTTGGATGCTTGGTCTTTCTTCATAAACTGCCAAAACACTCATTAGGATAAAGATAATTAACGCCAATTGTTTTGTGAGCAGGTGACCACACAGCAAATTGAACCACGACACTTTACTCTCACACAATATAAAAGAAATCACCCATTAAATATAATGGCTGAGGAAAAAGTATTCACACAGGGTGAATTCATAATAAAGACCTAGATATAAATAGATCTATTTGTCATCCATCACTTTGGGCATCCCATTTTTCTCCTCTTTCAGCTATGATTAAAAAAGTCTAAACCACTGATCCAAAACTTGTCTTTAGGGTTAACTCAGCATACATTTTTGAAATCTTGAATAACACAGTGAAGACAATTGGGAATTAAAAATGAAGAAGTAATATTGGGATGAATGGTACAATTTGTTCACATGTAAATTTATGCTGAGTAGTTTTGCTTCAGTGACTTGTTATAGTCATATCTCACTCTTTAAAACTATTCAGAACAAGATTACATATTGTCAATATGCATTAGGGGCAAAAAATTGAAATATAAAACTTTATGTTTAGAATTGTAAACCAGAAATGTTTCTTGGGAATAATTGCACAGATAGTATAATAGTTCAGAAAATAGATTTTTCCTGTTAACAACATAGATTTCACTAATCCCAGATTTAGGTCTTTTATATCAAATCACACTTTATTTATAAGATCAGTTCAGTTCAACTAAAAACACTTGAAAACAAATCTTCCTTTTTACCACTAAAACACCACATGTTTTTCAGGCTGAAAAAAAATGTTTACTATCTTAGTAGAAGAATTAAAATGAAACGCTGCGAAAAATATCAGTTTATGGAAAACTAATCTGGTATTGTACGCAGAATGAAAAAAACATTTTTTTACATAATTGCAGAAGACTTGTGAAATAATACACATTCTTACAAACAATTTTTTTCAGCTGTCCTTTATAATTCCCACTCCCACCACACTTTAGTTTCCTTTCCACTGGTCTTCCCGGTTTCTAAGATAACTTCTTTCTCTTCTTTCTCCCTCTCCATTCTATTATCCTCTTTTTCTCCCATCTTCTTTAGCCACAAATTACTTTGTTCATTCCCTAAGTGCTTCAACAGAGACTTCCAGAGCTGGAGCCCAGAGCATCCCTCACCCAAATGTCCTTATTGGCCCAGTTATTTCTCCTCTCAACAGTCCAATACTGCACACTCCTTGACAGTTTTGTTGCATTTACCGTTCATTCTCTACCCTTTTCCCCTCACACAGGTTAGGTACAGACATTGAACTTTTTCCAGTTTTGGTGGTCAGAAACTGGTCTATACATGTAACAAAACAGAAGTCTGGGGTATATTGACTGCTTTCAAAGTGGCAGATCCCAATCTAAGATAGACTTGGATCGATGTAGTATCAGACTTACTCAGGCTACATGGGTGCATTAAACATCAGTGCCAGGTGCATTATGAACCAAGGTAGGTCACTATCCGCCAGTATCCCAGTTGCCTGTGCAGCCCATGTGAGCCCTGACTAGCAAGCTGCCACTTGGTTGCTCCAGACCAACGCCTAGCTGGCCTTTCCCCTTGAGCTCTCTAGCTGTCATTCAGGCAGGACAGAGATGGGAGGGACCAGGGCTTGCAAGCTGCTAAGGGGAGGCATTTCCAGCTAGGTCGGGGACACAGTGTTCCACCTTGCCCCGAGCCCTGGGATCCTGTGCTACAGCATCTTTGAGAAGGGCTCAGAGGATGCCCCCCGCCCCCTACACACACACACCCAGTGCTTCCTCCTGTGCAGCAGTAAGGCTCAAGTTCATGGTTGGGGCAGTCATACACCTGTGGCTGCAGTGCCTGGCTGGGGCAATTTTAGTGTGGGAACAGGGGAGGGGGAGGACATGGGTTGAGCAGTGTGCCCCTGTGCCAGCATGAGCTGGCAGCAGACCCTGCTCCTGTTCCTCCACAAGACCTGTCCCCTGCCTAGCGAAGAGAAGGAGGGGCAGCCATGCCCTGCACAGCTTCAGCACCTAGTGGGAGGTGATTCTAATGTGGAAGCAGGGGTGGGGGAGGGAACACTGCCAGCTAAGCCCAGCACAGGGACCTGTTCCCCTTTCTATCCCTGTTCCTGCACTATAACTGCCCCCCCATGAGGCACTGCTGCGGCAGGGGCCTATCCCCGCCTTGTCAGGTGGGGGTTGATTCCAGTGTAGGAACAGGGCCGCAGGCCAAGAAGTCAGATGAGCCCCCATCCAGCCCCACGTGGTGGCCTGGCTTGGCTCATGCTGGAGAAGGGTGGCTACCATTTCACCCCAGTTATGCACAGGTACCCACTTCTCCTCCCCGACTCATTGTGGTGCTAGAATCACCTCCCACCAGGTGTTGCAGGCTGCAGACCCCCTCCCCTTGGCCTAGAGCTCCCCAACAGCACAGGAGGCAGTGCTGGATGGGTGTGTGGGGGGGGGGGGGAGGGGGATGCAGGAATCCTGCAAGCCCTTCCTGGAGCCACTAAAATGTAGAGTCTTAGGGCTTAGGATATGGCAGGCATACTCTGTGCCCCTGACCCAGCTGGGAATACGTAGTTTTCTGCTTGCACCATCTGCTCCTGGCAGCCCGTGCGCCCCACTCCTCCTGCCTCCATTTTGCCTGGGGTTGACCTGCATGCTTCCATCCCAGACAAAGCCTGGGATCCCTATGCCACTGAGTGGGGGTGAGCGTGCTTCCCTGTGTTACCTGCATGCTATAAATATATAGACCTAAGCCCATAATGCATAGAGTCTTCTGTTTAGAATCTTTTCTTCATTTTGTAAGTTGTGCTAACACTTCTGCCAATTTTAAAATATCTTTTGATCTAATTTTTTTTCTATGAAATAGCTTTTATCATTTCAGGTATTAGATTCTCTGCTGTCATTGTTTCTTGCCACCTGGTTAAACTGAACCTCATATGGTATTTGTCTTTAGAAATGCTATACTAACCAGTGTAATGCATCCTTAGGCAGAGATTCATTAACAGGTCAATTGCAACTCTACACTGAGAGTTCACTCATGCAATGAAGGTCACCGTGTGAAATGTAAAGATTGGTGGAGAATACAAAAGTATTAATCAAAAGTGTAGATGTGAAAAGGATTTAAATGGAAGAAGCAAGATTACACCTACCCCTCTGCCCACACTTCAGATTTCATAAATTTCAAATTTCATACTGACTGTCTATAGATTGTCACATTCACATTCATCTTGACTTCAAAAACAGTAGGGCAGATTCAAACCTCCGAGTTCAACAAGAGTTTTGTAAACCTTGGAAACAATAATGTTGCTTTCATGACAATGTTGTCTTTTCTTAAAATACTTCCTGTCACCCTTCTTCTCTTTCCCCTAAAAGTTTGTTTTTATTCACCCCCAAAAGTTCTTGACATCATTCAGTGTAAAGAAAATATTTTTTACACTGTTCCCTTACTTGTTTTGTCATTGTTACTATCAACAGCTCATAGACTTTACTTTCTAAGTTTAGGACTTTTGCACCATTATAAAAACCATTATGTACCATCTTTTGCACTATTAAGTTCAGCAGAGTTCTTGAAAAATACTCACATGTTGTCTTTCTATCACATCTCAATAACTGTGGCTGAAGTCACTTAATTGTCACATAAACTGTTTTTTGATTACCTTTTTCTTCAAATGAAAAAGGCAACGCAAAATGCAAAGAGGCTGTGTAATGTATACTAGTCATGCTATAAATATATAGACTAAAGCAAGGATTTGGTGTATATTAGAATTTTTCAGGTAAATCACAGTAGTCACTGCTGTGTTTCTCACATTGGGTGTGAGATTCGAAAGATACAAAAGAAGTCTACTTGTTTCATTCTCCTGGTAGAAAAAAAAAACTACTGGAGGAGCATTGTACAAGTGTTACAGAGCTTGACTGGGTCCTCTGCAGACACCTTGAGCTCCTGATACCACCTAGCCAGGAGGCCTCTGTGTGCATATCCAAGTGTGCTTTGAAGGCTCCCCTGTCTATCTTTGGAGACAGCTAACAGTAGTTAAGGGCACAGAGCTGATTGGCTGGCCACCCCAGGACACCACATCCCCTGCCCAAAAGACCCTCTCCTTCCTTCCCTCTTTACCTTTCAGCTGCTAGGCTTTAGGGCTGCCTATACATATAATGGTTCATGTTCTAATTAGAACATGTTAGGGAAGACTTGATTAATTGAGTCTACTCTGCGTTCTAATTAGAACACTCCACCATGACCTCACCATCATGTGTATAAGCCCCCACACATTTTAAACCTTGTCAAGTGAGGTTTAGATATAGCACCTCACACCCATTTTTAAACCCGCAGGAGCTTAATACAAGTGATGGTGAGGCATTTAATTACAGTGGCTCTCTGGAAACTGTTCTAATTAAAACACAGCCCCCCCCCACTCCCAAGCACACATATAAACAACCTAAGACAGCAGGCCCAGAGCAGGTCTGCTGTCTTTTCAATCCTGTCAACTTCCCCTCCAGAAGTCTGCAGTCAACCCCTACTCCTCTGGCACCAGCTGATGGACCTAGTTCCAGCACAAGCTGAGTAAGCCTGGATGGGGTCAGGTGCTGCCAGATCAAGATCAGATCCTGCAATGGCCAGGTGCAGAGGCTGGTATCTAGACACTTTGGGTCTTCTGTGATTGGGCCTAGATCAGCCAGACTCTTTCCCCTCCTGGATCCAAGGTAAATGCACCTGGCCATCTTTCTCCTAAGTCCTGCCAAATTCAAATCATCCTTTCAGGTAGGGTCTGGGTCTATGTGGGCTCCACGGACATCAGGGGTGATTCAGAGGGCTCCAGGAACAATGTAGGTAGAGTGCAT
Organism: Crocodylus siamensis; assembly: GCF_052110815.1. NCBI lineage: Eukaryota > Metazoa > Chordata > Crocodylia > Crocodylidae > Crocodylus > Crocodylus siamensis. The sequence continues at coordinate 60,295,392 of NC_143396.1, forward strand.
ACAGCCCAGTTCCATTTGGAGTTGGGTCAGGGGGCTCCAGGAATGTTGGACCTGGGGTCTGTGCCCCTGGCAGGGGTGGGTTATGGAGCTCCTAGTATTGTGAAGATAGAGGCAGGCCCATCTGCATCTGGATGAAGTGTGTAGGGGGGTGCTGGTGGGTCATTTTCCCCCACCTGCTCAGGGTCAAGGGAATTGACAGGTGCATAGTCCTACGGCTCTGCAGAGAGTCTGGAATTTCCCAGTCCAAAACTGACAGAGGGAGGATTTTTTTATTATTATTATTCAAGGGCTCTAGGCTGTAGAGGAGGGACAGGATAGGAAAGAGAGGTGGGGGTGTGGTGCTCTATATTAAGGAGGAATACACATCCTCGTCAATTGGCAAGGAGTTAGGGGAGGGGCACTCTGAAGTGCTTTGGGTTAGAGTACAAGGCAGTCAAGGGAAAAGAGACTTAACGGTGGGAGTCTACCACAGACCTCCCAACCAGGGAGAAGAGCTTGACCAGGAATTCTTGGGTCAGTTCATGGAGGTAGTGAAGGCTAAGGATGTGGTAGTCATGGGGGACCTGAACTTCCCAGACATCTGATGGGAAGAACAGTCACCCAGGTCTGAATGTTCACGTAGGTTCTTGGCTACAGTGCAGGACCTCCAACTAACCCAGGAGGTGCACAGCCCCACCAGGGGAGACGCCTTGTTGGATCTAGTGCTGGCCACGGGTGAAGACCTGGTGAGGGAGCTGCAGGTGCTCGACCACCTGGGCGACAGCGATCATCGCCTGTTGGAATTCACCATCCAGCGCAAGGTGACAAAGGCATGCAGTAAGGCAGCGGCCCTAGATTTTAGGAGGGCAAACTTCAATGAGCTAAGGAGAATAGTTGGAGAAGCACTAAGGTCCCGGAGGGGAGGGGAGCCAGGTGTCCAAGGAGAGTGGTCGCCCCCTAAGGAGACAATCCTCCAAGCCCAAAGGAAGGTAATCCCAATGAGGATCAAAGGGAGCAGGAAAGCACACAAGCCTCCATGGCTCACCAAAAGCATCTGGGAATGTCTCCTTGCTAAAAAGGAGGCTTACACCCAATGGAAAGAAGGGGTCATCACCAGGGAGGACTATTCTATAGTTGCTTGGGGATGTAGGGGGGTAGTTAGGAAGGCCAAGGCAGAGATGGAACTAGGGCTAGCTTTCCAGATTAAGGACAATAAGAAGTCCTTTTTTAAATACATAGGGGGTAAAAAGAAGGTCCCGGGTAATGTGGGGCCCTTGCAGGACACGTTGGGAAATTTGGTCGTCACACCAGACGGCAAAGCTAACATGTTTAACGATTTCTTTGCCTCCGTCTTCCTAAGTAGGGACCAGAACCACCACCTCCCTGCTGGGCCCCCCTCGGGCCCCAGGGGAGGCACACCTGGGCCATGGGTTAGCGAAGATTTAGTTAGGGAGCTTCTGGAGGGGTTGGACGTATTCAAGTCAGCTGGTCCAGATGATCTCCACCCAAGAGTTCTAAATGAACTGGCCGAGGTAATTGCAAGTCCCCTGGCACGGCTTTACGAGCACTCATGGTGCTCTGGTGAGGTACTGGAGGACTGTAAGAGGGCCAACGTGGTCCCCATCTTCAAAAAGTGCAGGAAGGAGGACCCGGGAAACTATAGGCCTGTTAGTCTTACCTCAATCCTAGGCAAGCTGTGTGAGAAAATTATGCTGGCACACATCCAAGAGGGGCCAGCAGGGGACTGCATGCTTAGGGGCAACCAACACGGGTTCATCAGTTGCAGGTCCTGTCAGACCAACCTGGTGGCCTTTTACGATCAGATTACCAGATCATTAGATGCAGGGGTGGCAGCGAACATAGTCTTCCTGGACTTCCAGAAAGCTTTTGACACTGTCTCTCACCCTGTTCTCATTAAGAAACTGGGGGCTGTGGCATAGATGCCCACAGTCAAATGGGTCGCCAACTGGCTGGAGGGCCGCACCCAGGGGGTGGTATTGGATGGGTCCTTCTCAACCGGGAAGGACGTGGGCAGTGGGGTTCCGCAGGGCTCTGTCCTCGGGCCCACTCTGTTCATCATCTTTATCAGTGATCTGGATGAGGGGGTAAAAAGCACCCTGTTCAAATTTGCTGATGACACTAAGATGTGGGGGGATGTGGGCACACTGGAAGGATGCAACAGGCTACAATCAGACCTCGACAGGTTACAGGGGTGGGCGGATGAGAATAGGATGGGTTTCAACACAGACAAGTGCAAGGTGATGCACCTGGGGAGGAACAACTGGCACCATACCTACAGGTTAGGGAACTCCCCTCTTGTGAGCACGGAGGCGGAAAAGGATCTTGGAGTCATCATTGACTCCAAGATGAACATGGGCTGGTAGTGTGGGGAGGCAGTTAGGAAGGCCAACTGCATCTTGGCATGCATCCACAGATGCATCTCGAGCAGGTCCAAAGAGGTGATCCTCCCCCTCTATGCAGCACTGGTCAGGCCGCAGCTGGAGTATTGCATCCAATTCTGGGCGCTGCACTTCAAGAGGGATGTGGACAGCATGGAGAGGGTCCAGAGGAGGGCCACTCGTATGATCAGGGGACAACAGGGCAGGCCCTACGAGGAGAGGCTATGGCACCTGAACCTGTTCAGCCTCCAAAAGAGAAGGCTGAGAGGGGATCTTGTGGCCTGTTATAAACTAGTCAGGGGGGATCAGCAGGCACTGGGGGAGTCACTGTTCCCCCGAGCACCGCCAGGAGTGACCAGGAATAACGGTCACAAGCTGGCAGAGGGCAGGTTTAGGTTAGATATCAGGAGGCGCTTCTTCACAGTCAGGGCGGCTAGGGTCTGGAACCAACTTCCAAGAGAAGTGGTGCAGGCTCCTACCCTGGGGTTTTTTAAGAGGAGTTTAGATGAACATCTTGCTGGGGTCGTTTGACCCCAGTACTCTTTCCTGCCATGGCAGGGGGTCAGACTTGATGATCTGCTCAGGTCCCTTCCAACCCTAGAAACTATGAAACTATTATTTTAGTTTGGCCAGAGCAGTGAAGTCCAGCTGAGTTGTACTGCAATCTTGAAAGAAAGTTTTGCATTTCTTCCATTACTAGAAAATATATTATTTTTTTATGACTCAGAGGGAGAGGTCTATGACAAAATTAACCTTGGCAAGCATAATACCCATATTACTGGCAACAATTAATATTCTTATGCTAATTTTCTTTCTTTTCAAGGGTTGAAGCAATTCAATAGCAGCTAGCCTTGCCCTTTCACTGACCCCAAATTTTTAATGATTAAAAATTCCACAGGAAAATTCAGTAAGGCCCCACATTTTAACCATTTTTTTTTTCACTATAGCTATGATATGCTAAAATGAACTAGTAAAGAGTCAAGAATCATTCCTGGTATTACAATTCAGTTAACATTCCACTATGGGCAAAAAGAAAGGATTTCAAGTTTCTGAATGATCAGCTCTTTCTAAACACAGTTACTCCATCATAGTGTAACTTGGGTACACCCAAGGCTATGCCCGATTCTCAATTGGATGGGATGGGTTGGCAGGAAGGGGTGCTGTCAGAGGGGTGCCAGAATTTTGAGTGGATCTCTGTTTCCTTTATAGAGTTAGCCCAAGCCCAAAATTATTAACTATATACAATTTATTGAGTTATAAAACTAAATATCATATACATAGATTTACACAGTGAACATTAACCAATAACCAAAGTCAAACCCTAAATAACACTATTTACCCAACACAATAAAACAATTTCAGCAGCGTCAACACAATCTTAATAATATCTATTCCTTAATATAGTCGCTGACCCATGGCAAGAAATAGTCCTCCTTCCAATGGGGTACCTTGTAGGTGATGACCAGGAAGCACCAGGGGCCCCCTCCCCTTAGGGCCTTGACTAGATGGAGGGCTACTCAACCAGCCCCTTAGCTGGGTTTGCCCACCCCAAATGTCTTTCCCCTGTGGGACCCAAGGTCCCAATGACTCACGCTCCCTCAGGTGGTGGTGGTTAGGGCACAGCTCGATGGGGTCTCCTCCACTGGAGCACATCTCCAGGCATCTCCTGCACCACTGGGCTCCTCCTCACCCTGTGCCCTACTTTGGGCACCAAGGGCTCAGCTCCTCTCAGCTGCTGCACCACCACTGCTGGCTTCTGGGTGCTGGGCCTCACACTGCAGCACTGTTATTTCCCCGTGCCCTGGCTCAGCACCAAGGGCACTTTTAGCACACGCCTGGCCCTTCAGGCTCTGGCTGGCCATCTTCACACTGGGTGGCTAACCCAAGCAGCCTCTGCTGCTCCCTGGCTCCCAAGGCTCAGGCTCGTGTGCTGCTCTGCACACCATGGGATCTGGCTGCTTGCTGGGAGATGGGGTCTGAACTGTCTCGCTGCAGCCCACAAGGTCCTTGCCTCATGCACTGCCCTGCACACCATGTGTCCCACTGGCCCTGCCAGGGTTGCAGGCTCGAGCCGCCACTTGCGGCTTCTAAAGCCTGGACTCAGTGCACAAAACCATGCACCGTGATGGGCCCAAGCAGTCTTACAATGCTCACAGGGCTGGGTCTCCCCACACCATTCCCGTGTGCCATCAGCAGCCTGACTGGTGTCGCACCATTCCCAAGGCTGTTCTTCCAGTGGTGGCTTTAGGAGCCTTGGGCCTATTGCCCACTGATGGAGAGCTCCCCAGCTCTTCTTGGCTCTGCTCTTCTTGAGTCCCTTGCCACATCTGCCCTTGTGCTGGGCACGCATCTCCTTTTATATGCTCCAGGGCTCTGCTCCTGATGTCTTCCAGACCTAACAGTTTGGAGTCTTCAATCAGGTCTAGGGGAGCTCTTCTCCCCTTCTCCTCAGGAAGGGGGCATGACTTTATTTCTCTTGCTGCCTTCTGATTGGTGGATGGGTCCACCAATCAAAACAGCAGGATCTCAAGGCTGGGACAACCCAAGCTCTGAAAGTTAAGCCTGCTACAGTAGCAACAGAAAACTTTGCTACATTTTTAAAGGTGTGATGCTTTGACTATGCTTTCCTTTTTCATTTCCTTTTGACAAGGTATTATATCTTTAGGTTACTGCCAAACAGGCTACTGCAGTATAACATAAACATTTAGCTTATTTGGTGTACATATGCACTCCACTGAGAACCAGCTAGTAATGATACAGAGCTGTTTGTATTCTCTCTTTTTTAAAATGAGCAAGTATTATTATACCCACCATTCATAATACAATTCCATCCTTAGCATTAAAGAAAAAAAGACAAACTATTCCTTATTTTTTACTTTTTACTTTTTACAAAAACCTTAAGTACACAGTTACAGAATTTAATTAAATGTCATTGACATGAATATATATTTGCCACCCCCCCCAAGTTTTCATAGCTAAAATGTTATGAAGTATAATCCAAATTTATCTACTCACCTTTACCTATCTGATTCTGAATATTTTGGCCTTATTTTCCCATAGAATTTCTGACTTTGGGCATGTAATTCACTGTACCATAATAATACTAGAGAACAAGCATTATCAGTTTGAGAGTCACTGTGTCCTTAACATAATGCAAAAAACTAACAAAATGCAGTATTACCTTGCAAAACATTACCTTGCAAAACTGTCAGACAAATTTACAAGCTCGGGTGAAAATTTACTCACCCACTCTTGACATGATGATAGTGATGAAGACAGCCATGAAATACCTATTATTTTATTTGCTCATCAAATATAACTACTGGCAAAAGAAAAAACTATAACTCTCAAATAAGTTGATGGACTGTGTACTTATCTAAAAGCAGACTGACATTTGGTAATGGAAAACTAGAGATCACCATCTGAAGTATGGAAGGCTTTCTAGATTACATCCAAGCAATATAACAACAAGTCAGTGAGTGATGGAAGTCATATTGCTCATTTCACAGCTTTTACTAACTTTCAAATATTTGTTGTACTATCCAATCTCTTCCACTGAGCAGGCTATTAAATGTAAAAGGGGGAAAAAAACCTTATCACTTACTAAAAACTAAAGAACCTATAGTAGCTGGTTGTGTTTGGTGTTTTCTTATAACTTTAGAGTTGAACAGACAGGATGAAACCTTGTTACTAAGATGGTGCTATAGTGGAAGATTACTATTATTACTAAATTTAGTGCAAAAATTAATTTTCTGAGAAACATGCAAAACAATAGATATCTCAAAAAATTTCACATTAGTTGGCTAACCAATAGAAGCTCAAATAACAATTAACTATCATTGCCTCCAATGTAACTATGATCACCCCTTAGATGAGGGTGCATCCAGATGCCTCTTGCCATATCTCAAAGCAGTTTGAGATGCAGCAAGGGGCACGCTGTGAACAAAAAAATTTCCCCACACTGTATATTTGCACCAGGGACTCAAAATTTGATACCTGGGTATCTAGGTACCAAAGGAAAAAAAACAGAAAAAAGTGCTGCAGGCCATGGTCCAGGAACATGCCTGGAGGCAACCAGAGGCTTGGGTCCTCCAAAGTAATACCTGGCCAGACACTCCAGTATCTGGCCAGATATTATCTATGCCTGCCCCTTGCTCCAATGCTGCAGCACACTGCCTGCCCATGCAGGGCAAGGAGTGATGCAAGCTGCAGTGACAAGGACCGACTCCATTGCAGGTAAGTAGGAGGTGGGAGGGACCATGAGGGTACATGGGACAGCTCAGGAGGGTTAGGTCTCCCACGTGCCCCACATAGGGCCCACATACCCCCTTGCATAACCCCAACCCCCCACATGGTCCACATCACACCAGCAGCAGCAATCGGAGCACTTGGAGCCTCCTGGCACAGCCCCCCCATGCATGGCATGGGGGGCAACATGGCTTGGCTCTAGCCACCTGGCACCTGGCACTGCCTGTGCCATATTGTGCAGACCCAGCCCAGCTGGGCATGGCACCAGGTGCTTTTAAGCACCTCTGGGCTGCTCAGGCTGTCACCCAGGGCCCTGCACTTCAAGAGGGACGTGGACGATATGGAAAGTGTCCAGAGGAGGGCCACTCGTATGATCAGGGGTCAACAGGGCAGGCCTTATGAGGAGAGGCTATGGGACCTGAACCTGTTTAGCCTCCACAAGAGAAGGTTAAGGGGGGACCTTGTGGCCTGCTACAAACTGGTCAGGGGGGATCAGCAGGTATTGGGGGAATCCCTGTTCCCCCGTGTGCTGCCAGGAGTGACCAGGAATAACGGTCACAAGCTGGCGGAGGGTAGGTTTAGATTAGATATTAGGAGGCGCTACTTCACAGTCAGGGCGGCTAGGGCCTGGAACCGGCTTCCAGGGGAAGTGGTGCAGGCTCCTAGCCTGGGGATTTTTAAAAGGAAATTAGATGAGCACCTTGCCGGGGTCATCTGACCCCGGTGCTCTTTCCTGCCAAGGCAGGGGGTCGGACTAGATGATCTACCTAGGTCCCTTCCGACTCTAGCTACTATGAAACTATGAAACCACTCACAGGGACCATATATCATGCCAAACTAGGTCCTGCATATACAGAAGTGGCCTGGCCCAATGGCATGTTGGCCTGTGCATGCTGGATCTGGCATGACAGGCAGTCCAAGCGAGTGGTATGGGGCCTAGTCGACAGCCCGAGTGGCCTAAAGCTACCCAAAGGTGCATGGTGCTCTGCTGAGCTGGGCTGGGCCCATGCAATGTGGCACAGGTAGCACCAGGTGCTAGGTGGATGGGGCTGAGCCGTGCTGCTTCCCACTGTACCACACCACATGGGGGGGTGGGCTGTGGCAGGAGACCCTGAATGCTCCAATGGCTGCTGCTGCTGCCAGTGAACTGTGGGCCATATGGGGGGCTGGGGCCATGCGGGGGATTGTGGGGGCCATGTGGGAATTTTAGCCCCTGCAGGGGAGTGGGGGCCATGTGGGAGGGCTGGGGGGCATACAGGGGGGACCATGCAGGGGGGCATGTGAGCCCTGCAGGGGACTGGGGCCCTGTGGGGGGTGGGGCATGTGGGCTCTATGGGGATCCAGCTGTGGCCCTGTGGAGGGGCAGTTCACGTGCTGTATGTGGAAGCTGTGCCCTGTGAGAGGGCAGGGGACCCACCCCTCCTGAGCAGCCCCCCCACACAGCTCCCCCACAATCACACCACACTTACCCACACCCCCCACACTCCTTTCCACCCTGCTCCTACAAACAACACATCCCCCCATCACACACCCATTGTGCCCAGCTGCCAGACAGGAGGAGACCTACTGGCAGGAGCTGCGACTGCAGGGGCAGCTGTCCCCACATCCTAGTTAGTGAAGGAGTTGGGGGAGCTCCAACTGTTCCTATGATAAGGAAACCAAAAGCAAATATCAAAACACATAGATATTTAGAATGCATTATATTATGATGATAGAGGCACTGGTAAGCTTCCAAAATTGGTTTTACACTGTAAATGTATTGATAAAACATTGCTCAACTGATCCCTTTCTCTCTCTCTCTCTCATGGCCTTTTGTTTTAAATGTGGAAGAACATGGCAGTGAAGCCAGTGGCAGGACTCAGGCAGAAAAGCCTGCTCAGGGCTGGCACCCAGGACCCAGCTGGAGGTGGCTGACCTCCTGGCCACTTGGGAATAGGAGGACATGCTTTGACAGTTCAAAGAAGACCACCTCACTGAGAACATCCTTTGGACAGGTGGTGGATGGCAGGGAGGTGGCACACATAGCAGTAGTGCCACACAAAGGCCAACTGTGCAGCCACAGAGGTGCAGATGCCTCTGCTATGGCCATGCAGTCCCCATCCAGGTCTAGCAGGCATGCAGCCTTGGTGCTACATGCTGATGCAGGTAGCAGCAGGTGACAGGTGCCAGGCAGCAGCCCTACTGCCAGACTGCTGCAGTGGGTAGATGGTGCAGGGAACTCTCAGGGCTGCTTCAGCAGTCCAGCTGGCACAAGGGGTAGTGTCCCCAGATACCAATTGGCTGGGCCTCAGAAGCTCCTAAGAGTGAATAGCTCCCCATGTCTGCACATGAAGAGCTGAGCAGGGTTATTTTACCCCAAATGGCACAACTTGCCTCACACCAAAGTGCATGTCCAAGCATGTGCAGTGAGGCAAAATGCCCCAGCTCACACTTGCGCTGCTCCTATTTGAGCTGCTGCAAGTGCACATGCCTGCATGTGTGGATGTGCCCTGAGAGTGTTACTATTAATCTCAATACTATTATCTCAATACGTATACGTAACATAATATGTGCTTTCTTTTTCTACGCTTGCTTGGGAGATGGACCTAATCATGAAAGAAAATTCTAGTACTACGTAAAAAATAATCTCCAACTAGAGGAATAAAGCATTACATCACAAACAGAAATAAAACAAACCCTTTCACGAAAAAGTGATTACAACTGGAAGTGTGTTTCTCTCTAATTCAAATACTCAGCCCATTCACTCTACACACACGAGAATTTTTAAAACATTGTATGGTTTAAAAAGAAATATTTGAAAATGAGCAGTTAAATGAACAGTGCAAAGAAAACTTCATCACTCCCTTGCTATATGTAAATAAGCAATAAACACATTGTTAATGATGCAGCTGTCCTTTTCAATAAGGACTTATTATTCCAATTACTTGCTGGCATTTAGCAGTGTAACACAATACTACAAGAAGGCTGAGTATGTCTTGTATAGATAACATAGTGGATTAGAAGGGGCCCCTCAGCCATCAAGTACAGTTCCCTGCATTAGCTGGCAATCATTAATCAGAGGAATTCCCCTAAATCCCTATCTGCAAGCCCTCACCCCCATCTACAAGGAACAATAGTTGAAGCACCAGGAACTCTCTAGCATGGCACAGGTAACAGCAAGGAAGACCTGGGCCACTGTAATGACAGGGAAGCAGTTGGTTAATACATGCTCAGAAAATCCCTAGGGAAAAAAAATGATTCTATGCACTACAGAGGAAGGCAATTCCAGCTACTCCTTCCTCCTCCCCAATCTATACCTGTATGACCTAACAGAAAACTTCCTTCCTGAACAGAATTTTATTTATTTATTTGTTAGGAAAATTTGTCATGTTCCAAATCAATTCAGCCAAATCAATTCCAAATATGTGAGTCATTTGAGAACCATATGTGGCCCTACTACCGGCAAACATCCAACACCTTCACATGGGGCTTCAGATGCTTCCAAATCATTTGGCAGGAATCCTGCATGCAGGACCAAGCTCAGAGGCTTGGGGTTCGGATGCCCCTGAGTTTTGCTTGCCCTCAGCCGTATGGCCTCAGGAGCAAGCAAGGGAGGAGTCTCCATTTCCATAAAGTGGGTGTAAAGCCTTGATCTTCCCACTGGAAACAAAAGTAGGAGGTTAACTATACATGGTCTCTGCCCAAGTATTACCCCTTGCCAGAAGAACAGTTATCTCCAGTGACTAGGAAAACCATCTTAGTGGTCACAGTATTTCCCCTGCCCTGAACAGAACTTTCTAAATGGAGTCTTACTAATGACTTTTACAATAGTATTAATATCTTCTGGTCTCTACTGTATATATAGCCCAACTCACATACTCCAAGATTGCATTAGCTTTTTTCACTGTTTTGACACACTGGTTGGTTATGGTCATCCAATGATTAACCAATCCCTCTAGTTCCTTTTTTCCTTTTGCACTTCATACTGTTAAATTTCATTCCATTTCAAATGCTCCATTCCACAAGATTATAAAAATTGTGACCAGGCTAGATCCTAATTCCAAACAGTAAGGAATATCGCAGGTACCTGTTGTCCAGCAGGTAAACTCACATTTCAGTGTAATTCCCTGTGAACTTTTGAGCCACCTGCTTATCTACTTCACAATTACAGGACTGATTTCCATCCTCTTGAATTTGGTTAATAATTTCCCATCATGCATAGTATTGGAAATTTAGCTTAGATCTAAATAAATTGAATCTGTTGCATTACCCTTAGCCAAGACGTTCATTATCTTATCATATAGTAATATTAAGTTATCCTCTCATAAATCCATGTTATGTTTTGTCCTGTTTTATATTTCCTTCTATATCTTTAGCTATTCTTTCATTCAGTATTTGTATAATATGTTACATACTGTTGAAGTCAAGATAAGAGACCCACAACTATCTAGGTCAGTTCTTCCTTTTTTGAAAATAGGTATTATATTTGCTATTTTCCAGTCATTTTTCCTCAGGAGCATTATCTATGAACCAAAGGAGTTGCTATGTCGTGTCCCATTTCCTACAATATTCTATGACTAAGATTTGTCTCCTTGCCTCAATTTTTTGACAGTAGGCAGTCCGTATTTTGCTTCCATCTCAAATATGGTAATTTATATGTTCATGCACTCGATGCCATTTGGTACCCCACCAATATTATCTATATCCTGACTGAAGACTGAGGAAAAACATTTGTTCAGTTCTTGCGCCAGGCTTGAGTTATCCTTGATAATCACTTCCTCAGCACATAGTGGTCCTACTACTTCCCTTCCAATTCCTTTAAAATTACATATGGCCAAAGAAAATTTTTCTACTAGTATATATAATATATATAACTGAATTTACAAACTACAAAAAGCGGCTGAAACCCATGAGGCTTAGCGTTGTTTTTCATTAGAACATACTTTTTCCATAGAATTTAAGGTCAGAAGGGACTACTATTATAAAAGTTTACTTCATTTCCTACCTAACCTAGGTAGTAATTTTATTTACCAGGCCTATATCCAGGAATCAAGTTGTAATTTTAAAACTTCAAATGATGGCAAACTCTCCTAGATAAGTTGTTTAAACTGTTAATTAACCTCACTTTTAAAAAATCTGCATCTTATCTTAATTTGCCATTGTTTAGCTTCAGCATTTAAATGACAGACCTTATTAGGCCCATTTTTTCTAGAGTAAAGAAGCATCTCTTAAGAAAAATATTCGTCCAAATCGCTTTTAAGATGTGTTTGCCAGATCTCAAATCTTGTAGCTTTTTTTCTGATCTCTTTCAAATTTTCAAAAAATCTATTTTGAATCACAGACACATGACCTGAATACATTATTCCAATAATGGTCTCACTAGTGCAATATATGCCATCTGTCTAATCTAATTCTTCATTTCATTGCTTCTGAATTCCAGGAATGTATTTACAATCTTAGCTACAGAATCATAGCTGGAGTTGTACATAACTGGTTCATAACTCCGTTCCATGAGGCTGTCTCCTATCTGGTAAGTGGATGATCCCACTCACGCTTTGTAAATATAGGCTTCTTTCACAATCTTCTGCAAACTTCTTGGTGTTCTAAGATTTGTTAAAAACCTATTATGGAAGGTTTGAGAGAGATCCCTGTCCAGTTCTTTCACCACATATATATTAATGAGTGGGGCAATACTGCATTTCTGCATTACAAAAGATCATGATCATTTTCATATACTCCTTTACCATGATAAAAGGGCAGGGGGCTTTTTGTTTAGTTTTTGCTACACTTCAAACCTAAAATTACAGGCTAAATAAAATGTTTTCAAGTGTATTATAGTCCAGTTCTTAAAAAGCAAGAATACTAAAATAACATTTCTTGACACTGTCCCTTTATTAGAAAGAAAGATTGTGTCTAGTGTTCAGGCGTTTCAGTTACAGTGAGACAGGAATTATAAAGAAGGTTTTAATTGGTTTTAACCTAATTGGATGGGAAGTAAGAAGTGCCTTACATAATAGATTGCACTGTCAAAAGCAGTTGACTAAAAAGAAAGATGTCAGATGGTAGACATTTTTTTGTACTTAGATTTTGCCTCTTACAGCATGGTTAGGATTTAAATACTAGAACTGCTGTTTCCATTCTTCATATCTACAGTCTTATCTTTGGTTTTGTATATTTTGTTTGCTTAACAGTGATTAATATTTCATTAATTTCTTTTTCAACTGACAGGTTACAGCTGAATTTCCTGACCAGTCTAGCCCTCCCTTGTCAATAATCTATTTAACCTAAATTATTCACTAGTCATTTACATGCATGTCATTCAGTATATTATTTGATATATTTTCATGTTGATATTTCTTTTACCATATTGCTAGTAATACATATTATGTATAGAGTTTATATAGGCTCATTTCCCAAGAGAAGAATTCTTATTATCAGTAAGTGACCATATCAATGTTACACATGCAATCTATATCTATCACTTTGGGTATGTAGAAACATTTGGGGTACCCGGTCTAGGTTTAGGTGGTTTAATTTAAGCCTGGCAGAGTGGTGGGGTTGGGGGAGGGCTGAGACCCCAGTCGACTCCATCCTGCCTAGGAAACCTGGGAGAGCAGACAGGGAGCAGTAGTGTCCTGGATTTCCCATGGTCCCATATGGTCACCCTATGTAAGAAAACCACAGACCTAGGGCTGGAGTGAGTGGCTGGGCTTTATGAGCCTGGGGCTGGGCTGCAAAAACTGGACTGAGTTAAACCCTTTGGTAGATTCTGTTAACCCTTTCTCAGTCTAAGTTAGTGCACTAGTTTCTGTCTAATTTAAGCCCCATGATTACCTGCACAACCAGGCATCTTGACCCAAAAGTAACACTTGTACATACCTCCATGTCTCTCCATCAGGTTACATTTTTTAATTAAGCATTGTCATAATTTTAAGTATCTTAATAGTTCAACTGATACCTACTGGGCTAGTGTACATGTCTACATGTGCAATTGATGCACCTGAATTTTCTGTGCAGAAAATTCAGGGGCATTAAATTGGGTCCCTAAACAAATTTAAACCTGCACCCATTAGAAGCAAAGTTGGTCTCAACAGGAACAGTTCAGTCCAGGGCTATTTCTGCCCTACTCTGGCCCTCTGAAGCAGCCAGGGGGAGCTGTCCCAGCTGCTGGGCAGCTGCCTCCCAGCCATAGGGAGATTAGGACCTGTACTGATCTCCCCGTGGCTGGGAGAGCTGTCCCAGCATCCAGGAAGCTGCCATTCAGCCACATGGAAATTGGGACATGTCCTGATCTCCACGTGGCTGGGACGCAGCTGCCCAGAAGCAGGGACATCTCTCCCAGCCATGTAGAGATTGGGACAGGTTTGGGATTGAGAGGCAGCATCCTGCCAAGATGGAACAGCATTCCTTGCCCCTTGTGGCCCCCTGCTGACTAGGCTTCTGGTCTGCCTCTACATGTACACTTTGGTACATTAATATAATGAGCCAATGTCTATTATCTATATCTACAGGCATTAGAAAATGGTGCATTGGACTTACCTACTCTAAAGTAATTGTTGTGCATGTGTAGACAGTGACTCTTTACTGCACATTAAATTAATCTAATGCACAGTAAAGCATCTTGTGTATGTTCACCCACTGAGAAGCTTGATGTTAAGCATACTTAGTTAACTGAGAATCATTATTTTAATTATATACATTCCAATACCCAGAAACCCATACTAGAAGAAGGTCTCATGGCACTAACATTTATACATGGACATAATAAGTGACCACAAGTTTATTAAGATTTTACAATGAAATGAGACAACATGCCAAGACTAAACAAATAACATAGAAGCAAGAAGTCAGCTTTTCTGAGTGAAGGCAGTTATAGGCCCTCGAGGCCTGTCAGACTAGAGAAAGAGAGACGCTACTAAATTTCTCATATACTAAGTTTCTTCCAGGACTATTCTCACTAATGAATCAGGTGTTTGTTTGTTTTTTATCATTATTTGGTGTCTTCCCCCCGCCTCATTTATTAAGCATGGCCATCTTAATATTGTTGTATGCAATTAAAGACTAATTAATTGTATTCAGTATGTAATTACACATTGCCCTATAATAAATATATTCAAAGTGAAGAAATTAAGGTTGTCTGGGCAACCTTATAGGCTCGGCAGTGCTACGTTGGATAGCACTACATAAGAAAGAGACTTGGGGGTCATCATTGACCACAAGATGAACATAAACCTGCAATGAGATGCTGCGGCTAATAAAGTGACCAAAACACTGGCTTGCATCCATAGATGCTTCTCGAGCAAATCCAGGGACGTCATTCTCCCCTTGTACTCGGCCTTGGTGAGGCCGCAGCTGGAGTACTGCATCCAGTTTTGGGCTCCACAATTCAAAAAGGATGTGGAGAAGCTTGAGAGAGTCCAGAGGAGAGCCACGCGCATGATCAGAGGTCAGGAAAACAGATCTTACAATGATAGGCTGAGAGACATGAGACTCTTTAGCCTGGAAAAGCGTAGGCTCAGGGGTGATCTGATGGCCACCTATAAGTTTATCGGGGGTGACCACCAGGATCTGGGGGAACGTTTGTTCACCAGAGTGCCCCAAGGGATGACTAGGTCGAACGGTTACAAACTCCTGCAAGACCGTTTCAGGCTGGACATAAGGAAGAATTTCTTTACTGTCCGAGCCCCCAAGGTCTGGAACAGTCTGCCAGCGGAGGTGGTTCAAGCACCGACATTGAACACCTTCAAGACTAAATTGGATGCTTATCTTGCTGGGATCCTATGACCCCAGCTGACTTCCTGCCCTTTGAGCAGGGGGCTGGACTCGATGATCTCCCAAGGTCCCTTCCAGCCCTGATGTCTATGAAATCTATGAACCTTAAATATGGAGCATCTCAATGAGTTTGTGCTTCACTTTGCAAATAATTTTTCTTCTAATTTTTGTTTCATAAATTAGTTAGCTTGCTTTCTTATGAAAAGAAGGAAAGCACATTCTGTGCATCAGATACAATATATATCATATCAGAGGCATTTATCAGATATTTTGTTAGCAGGAGACAGCTCTGTCTTACATAAGAGAATGAAAGCTTTAATGGAATGTTTGCATATCCTTTGTGAGTGTGTGGTGGGGGGCTAAGGGGATGCTCCTTTTCTAGTAGATAAAGGGATCCTCAGCAGGACCATGACACTGTTGTTCCACATGCTGTATGTGCACATACTAAGACCTGATTCCTCAGGCATGGGCTTCCAATCCAAATCTCTGACTTGTAAAGGCATGTGTTGTGCTTCACTATGCATTTGAAAAGCAGATTCAACAACTGTGGTGTGACCTGTCATAAGGCATAGAGTTTAGCACGATTTCACTAAACCCTGCAAAGGAACAGTAAAGGGTGGAAGTGAGGAAGAATGCTAATGAATATGAATAAATTGACCTTTTGCATTTTTAAAAGCTACTGTAGCCAGATATTGTACAAATTATCCCCATTTGCTTCTCACTCTTATTCTGTTAATTCTTTCTGGAATCATCCCAGAGGATTTTTAGGAGACAGTAATAGTCATAGATGAGATATGGGGCATCCAACATACTATGGCAAATAATGGAGAGGGAGAGATTTCAGAAGCTAGCACATGAATGTACAAGGACAGAGTCCTCGGCAGAATAGAGGAAGCAAAAGATAATATAAGAGGCAAGAACAGATAATAAGTGGGGAGGGAAGTGATGTGAAAAGCCTGGAAAATCAGAAAATAAACTGAAGCTTCTGTGGTAAAGAAGGAGAAAGCTGATCAAGGTGACAAGTCCTACAGGGTAGGAACATGAGACAATGACTTCCTGAGTTCGATGCAAAAGGTACCATAGTTGTTTGCCATTTAGCATTGTTGCAGGGCACCAAGGTGTGCCTGCTCCTTTAAGGACAGAAACTACCTAGAGAGAGGGCCCTATGAGCTGGGCAGAACCCCCACAGGTACAGGTTGCCATGGCAGCAGACTAATGAGGAAATTAGCCTGCACCTGGGCCTGATCAGCTGACCAGAAGAAGGCAGGGCCCTGGGCACACACAAGCTCCAGGGCTGCAACTAGAGGCAGTTAGTGCTCTGGTAGCAACCAGGGGAAAGGAGCTCTTGCAGGAGCTCTGCTCAGAGATGCCTGGTTGCCTATTTTGCTGCTGGTAAGTCTGAGGGGCTCTAGGAGCTCCTAAAGTATCTGGGGCTAGGAGGCACACAATGTTGAGGGATCACCTTGCCTTCTTAAAGGAGCAGAGTGTGACCTCCAGTGTTATTGTTGTAATGTTATAGCTCAGGGACTTGGATTTATGTTTCTAGTTGAAACCGGTGGACTAGAGTGAGACTACTGGGGAGGAGGAGGCCCCATTGGGGCACACTGCTGTGTAGAGCTCCACCAGCAGTGAGAACGTGCAGATAGGGGTGCAGAAATCCCAGCACCAGTAACAGCATGCAGACAGGGGTGTAGAGAGCCCAGCACCAGTGAGGGCAGGCAGACAGGGGCCAAGGACCCAGTAATGACAGGAGGCTGAGATAGATTAAGGCCTCAGAGAGACCATATTTGAATGCCATCTGTGAGGCATTGGATATGGTAAAAGGGCAGTGTTGGAGCCACGCATCTAGCCCATAAGGCTTGGGGAAGTACTGTAAGGCACTTACTGAGTATGAGACCCAGTAAGAGATTCAACATCCCATAGGGTTTAGAGGAATCTGTCAGGACTGTGACTGAGCAGCAACTTGAGGGCAGCCTCTTGATCTATCATTTATATCAGCAAGATGTGGCAGGAAAGATTAGTAGGCACCCAAAGGGTGGAGTTGGTATGGTCACAGTGCCCTAAGGACATCACTGCCATCCCTATGGTGGCTTTATTATGAAAAGCATTCTTAGCAAGCTTTGATATTTGTTGAACTCTGTAGCTTCTAGGGTTTGTCTATAGAGACTAATATCTGGTTGCAAGTTCAAACTCTCAAAAATTTTGTATACAATAATTTTGATGGACTTTATTCTTAGATATATATAATGAGAAGTCCATCTTTAACTACTTAAGAGTAATGCTAGTAGCAGTGGTGAACATGGTCACGAGTTGCATGATCGTACATCGAATCCCACGTATGTGTACATGTGTGCTAAGTCCATCCCATCCTTGCAGTTGGTCTAATAATGATGCACAAAAATCCTTGCCTACTTAACAGAGAGGGTTTTTTGTTTCATTCTTTCTTTTGTAGATGTATTTTTAATTGGCTTAATTGCTTAGATTATATCATAGCCACTGTGACAATGTCTTGGTATTGTTATACGTATTTGCCAAAGCAAAATGACTGTTGGGACGTTTCATCCAACTTATTTACAAGCATACACTCTTTCAGATTTCCTTTTTAAAGTTTATTATTTCAATCTATTCATTTTCTTAACTCTGCAGTTAAACATATTTTAGAAACCCTAAAGAAATACATCTTTTTTTCAAAAAAGCCACAGTCTAAATATAGATTAAGATAAAAGGAGATGCCTAACTTCAGAGGTGAATTAGAATGTACTGTACATTCTAGTTCAAAGTAAGGTTGGTCTATGGTTAGGACATATGGTTAGTGGCCTTGCACTTATGAGACCCAGAGTTCAGTTTTATTTTTCATCTATCTAGCATGGGTCACAACAGCAAAGGAAACATAAGGGCACAGGCTCCAATAGAGGAGAATGACCAAAGTGCGAGCGTACCAGATTTCCTGGATAGGTACTTGAGAAATTTGCTGCCACATCTTCACCCATACTAACTAGATCAAAGCTAACACAGATACACCTGTTCTCACAACAATCACATCTTTGTGAATATATCCCCAGACTTCCTTTGTGATGTTTTCCTTTTTTCCTCTGCCTTGGTTCCCAAACAGAAATAGTTGTACGTGCCTAAAACTGGGGCATTGTGAGGTGGAATGGCAACTTTATCCATTTAATCTGGCTTCTTAACACAGTAGTACCCAAGAACCTCATGATTAAGTCATCAGTTGGTCCTATTCTTAGGGATACCATAGAACTGAATGTTCCAAAACTTCAAGCAGTCTATGGAAAACCTGATGTGAATTACTGAAAAGATTTAATACATGTTGAACTTGCTTGCTCTGGAGATTACTGTTAATCCATTTTCTCTTTCCAGTTAATCTCAATCTAAGGAGATGCATTTAAAACACAAGGTCATGATTAATTTTTCATTCATGTGCACGCTCCTAGAAACTAAAATATGTCAATGACTCCTTCCTGAATTTCTCATAATAAAAAATATAACTTTAAGCCACTATTTAAGAGTTTTAATGGCATGTCTAATAATGAAAGAAAGTTCAGTGAAAAAGTGGTGAAAATCTTAAATCAGTAACTTCAGTGAAATATTTGCAATAAGACACCCTACAGAAAAGAGCAGGCAAGGTTCTTTGAGTAGATGTGGTATCTCAGACTATCTGAGTAGATGGAAAAAAGTTCTTAGCAAACTTTCAGGTACAGTCACCCCTCTTCAGGAATAGGGAAGAGAAGAGATGTATTTAAGGTTACACAGAAAGGCAGGAGATCACTTGTGCACTGCACATTTAAAGCCATATCAATAGTTTAAAGCCATATCAATTTATCCTAGCATCTTATGTTGCCGTTCTGCTCACCTGATCTGGGAGACATATAGGAGTCACTTCACCTACCTCACTTAACTTTCAGCAACCTAGGATACAAGAGAAAAAGGATTATAGGATCATAGGAAAGTAGGGCTAGAAGGGACCTCATAAAGTCAGTTAGCTCAGCCCTTTCCTTAAGACAGCTTCATCCTTGAATAAATCATCCCAGCCAAGTGTCTGTGTAACCTGATCTTGATTATTTTCAAGGATGGAGATTCCACAACTTCTCCAGGTAACTTGTTCCAATGCCTGACCACAGTCAAACTCAGCAGGTTCCTCCTAATCTCCAACCTAAATATCCTCTGTTGCAACTTGAGGCTATTTCATAGATTTCATAGACATTAGGACTGGAAGGGACCTCAGAAGATCATTGAGTCCAGCCCCCACCAGAACGGCAGGAAGTCAGCTGGGGTCATAGGATCCCAGCAAGATAAGCATCCAATTTACTCCTGAAGGTGTTCAGTGTAGGTGCTTGAACTACCTCCGATGGCAGGCTGTCCCAGACCTTGGGGGCTCAGACAGTAAAGACATTCTTCCTTATGTCCAACCTGAAATGGTTTCGCAGTAGTTTATAACCATTCAACCTCAACATCCCTTTGGGTGGTCTGGTGAACAAATGTCCCCCCAGATACTGGTGGTCACCCCGATACACTTAGAGGTGGCCATCAGATCACCCCTGAGCCTGCGCTTTTCCAGGCTAAAGAGCCCCATGGCTCTCAGCCTGTTGTCAGAAGGTCCGTTTTCCTGACCTCTGATCATGCGTGTGGCTCTTCTCTGGACTCTCTCAAGCTTCTCCACATCCTTTTTGAATTGTGGGGCCCAAAACTGGACACAGTACTCCAGCTGCGGCCTCACCAAGGCCGAGTACAAGGGGAGAATGATGTCCCAGGGTTTGCTTGAGAAGCATCTATGGATGCAAGTCAGCATTTTGGTCTCTTTACTAGCCGCAGCATTGCATTGCAGGCTCATGTTCATCTTGTGGTCAATGATGACCCCCAAGTCTCTTTCTTCCGTAGTGCTAGTCAGCGTAGCACTGCTGAACCTATAAGGATGCTGCAGGTTTTTCCTCCCAAGGTGGAGAACCTTCCATTTTTTGGTGTTAAACACCATCACGTTCTCATCCACCTATTTGCTGAGCCTGTCCAGGTTATCCTGGATCACCCGCCTGTCTTCTGGTGTGGATGCTTTGCCCCAAAGTTTGGTGTCATCAGTGAACTTGGCCTGTCTGCTTCTGACTCCAATGTCCACATCATTAATGACTATGTTGAACAATATGGGTCGAAGGACAGAGCCTTGGGGGACCCCATTTGTCACAGGGCACCATGATGATTGACTTCCATCAATTACTACCCTCTGGATCCAACCACGGAGCCAGTTTCCCAGCCAGCAGATTGTGGTGGACCCAAGACCACAATTGGGCAGTTTCACCAAGAGGTGATCATGGGATACCAGATTGAAGGCTTTTTTGAAGTCAAGATATATGACATCAATCTCTTCTCCCTTGTCCAGGTGATAGGTCACCTGGTCATTGAAGAAAATAAGATTGGTCAAGCAAGACCTACCTGTGACAAACCTGTGCTGGCTATCCCTCAGGATGTTGAT
Organism: Crocodylus siamensis; assembly: GCF_052110815.1. Classification (NCBI taxonomy): domain Eukaryota; kingdom Metazoa; phylum Chordata; order Crocodylia; family Crocodylidae; genus Crocodylus; species Crocodylus siamensis. Next base: position 60,316,248 of record NC_143396.1, read on the forward strand.
GTCAGCCAGTCCATTAAGGTTGGCCTCCTTAATAAACTTTTCTAAGATCTTCACTGGGATAGAAGTCAGGCTCATAGGCTTATAATTAGCTGGATCCACTTTCCTCCCTTTCTTGAAAATAGGCACCACATTGACCTTCTTCCAGTCTTTGGGCACTACACCAGAGCACCAGGAGTTTTCAAACATTCATGCCAGAGGCTGGGCTATTATGCTCACCAGCTCCTTGAATACCCTGGGGTATTGCTCCAACCCAACCCTATACACCTCCACCCCACCCCACCCTGCCACAGATAAAAGGCTGGCTCCATTCTTTCTATAATCAAGTGTCCAGGTATCAAAATCAGGATGACTACTCTGTAATTCCCCAGATCCACTTGTACACACTTCTTAAAAGAGAGGGATTATATTTGCCTATTTCCAATCATCAGGGACCGTACTTGACCTCCACAAGTTTTAAAAGGGGAGAGTGAATGGCTCTGAAATTACCTCAGCCAATTATTTCAGTATCCTACAGTGTTCATCATCTAGATAGGGCTGCTCTAAGTTACGATGGCTGGACTAGACTTCTAGGTACTATGCTACTAGCTATGGATTGCCAGAGTACAGAAACGCATTCCAGTCACGCCCTTCCTAACTCAGTAAGCAAGAGAAGTAAAAAAAAAAAAAAAAAAAAAAAAAAAACCACCAAGGAAACGTGAACCCTCTAAAAACAAAAAACATTGATATGAGGAGATTTTACTTTTCACATTTGGATAAATTACATAGCTTAGATAAATTAAATAGATACATTTAAAAATGGTTTTGCTCTTTATCTTAGACCATGGTGGAGGATATGGAGGCAAAGAGTGTTTGGAGCCCCTGAGACAGCAGACACTACTCGGGGAGGGGGGGGCGGGGGGCAGCACATGGAGCAGGTGCAGGAAGAGGGGTCCCTGGTTGACCTGGCCATGTGGGGGGGAGGAAGGGGGGAACCTTAGAGCTTCTACTTTTACCTCATGGGACCTGATGGGTAGAAGAGTGGCTGCAGGGAGCAACTGTGTGAAGTGCTGGGCTCAGCTGGGATCAAGAACAGTGGTGGAAAACGTCTTCCTTTCTGTGCCTGTTCCTCACTCATTCTCATACAACCTGTGTTCCCCACTGACTCAGAGCAGGTACTAGAAGGAGCAGCAAGGAGCGGGTGCAGGAAGAGGAAACCCACCCACCACTGCTGCTGGTCCCTGCCAAACCCAGCACAATGCAAAGCTTCAGCTGGAGTGAGGCAGGAGAAGCTCTGGGTCTCCTTCCATGCCTACCTGGAGACAGTGCTGGCAGTGGGTGGGTCCTCCCTTCCTATGCTTTTTCCCTGTCCAGCCCCTGGTGCCCCTGCCACCTTAGGGTTTCTAGCTGTGGGGAAAGGAAGCACAGAGCGCTAGAGAGAAGACAGCAGTGGCAGAAGGGGGTGGTGACTGCATCACCAAACCCCTCTTATCCACCCCTCTGAATGTAAATCAAACCCCTCTTATTGTTGATCCATGAAAGGCTGTAAAATAGTCTGTCATACCAATGCCAGAAAAATACTGGAGTTGGGGAGGAGCAATCATATAATCATCATTGCCTCTCCCTGTTCCCCACCCCACAATCTATATGGGTTGTGAATTCAAGTAACTTTTTTGGAAAAACAATAAAGGTGGTAGATTTCCTTGAGCCTATTTCAGTAATGTGCCAGCAAAGTGTGTTTAAACTTTATGTCCTTTCTTTTTTTTTCTATGGAAAGCAAACTTGAACTAACCAAATTTCTCTCCTTCCTGATTATCCCTTGTAGCTTTATAGCTCTTTTGAGACTCAGGAGATGATTACTCATGGTTTATTGTATATCATAACATGCTACACAATGAAGCCCCTTGTTCAAGGGAAGAACAATCCACTAAATGGTAAAGAAATTCAGTTGTCAAGGGTGCTCCTTCTAAAACCTGTTACGCAATTTTCAGTATTCTCTTAATACCTGCTGCTGAAATGCATATGTTGGTGGCATAACAATAAAGCGTCTTTTGTATTATGGCTTCCCCCACTCCATATACTGTACAGAGAGTCTAAGACTTAGGGCAAACATTCTAACTTTTAATAAAACTCAGTACATATGGCAATGTTTGCAGTTCACTGCAGCTCAGCAAAATATTATGTATATTATTACTCCGGCTTTGAGGTCCGACCTTTGGTAATCCCCATGAAGCTGCAGTGATAAGTTCCAATGAACAGTTCTGAACTAGTAGAAAATTAGAGCTCTTCAGGACATTCTGTTTTAAAATTAAACAATAATGAACACAAAGTCACGCTCTGCATTTCAATAATGAAAATGGATTACCTAACTCTGTGCTACCAATAATATTAGAATGCACAGCACAGCTTCATACTTAAAATTCTATGAGAGAAGAGCAAATGATAAAATGTAAATAATGATGTACTTTTAGGTTAAGAAAATGTTTAAAAGATATGCCATTGTGCACTCTTTGGTGCAATAAAGCACAGTCACTAACCAACAAGGAAGAAATGTTGGACTGAGGCAAATTAAGCTTTGTTTTTTTGTTTTTGCTGTGGGGGTTTTTTTTGGGGGGGGGGTTACCTACAGTGAAAAAAAAAAGTAATATTTTCTAAGTGACCAATACACCTGGAAACTCCATATCTAACAAAATCTGAGCTCCATATGTAATGATAATCAGAATAAGAAAATAATTGAGAGGAACTCCTATCTACAGTTTATTTACTTTAGAGTAGTTCAGCTTGTGACTCACAAGGGGTTAATGTGTCCACCCACTTTCTACCCAATTGCCACTCCCCACATTGCTCCAGGTGCAGCTGCAGCCAGTGTCTCCAGGTTTCCCCTTCCTCCTTTTATCTTCCAGTTCCTGCCCTCCCTTCCCCAGGATATAGGATGAGGAAGTGCAGCCTGCAGTGCTAAGGGAGCCTATGACCCATGGCAGCGTGAGACCCCATGATGAAGGGGCTGGAGGAGTGGCCCCTGACTGCTTAGAAGTTGAACAGCTCAGAAGTTTACATCAATCACTAAAAAACTAACCTTGATGATATAGTTTTCAAAGTTGGTGCTGAGAAACTCCTGGAAACACCTATTTGTGAGAAACCCAAATAAATAGAAGACATGCACCAAATTATCCATAAAATACACACAAATTTTACTTTTTTCTGTCCACGAACTATATTCAGTAAGTGCTAAAAGGGACCACACTTCCATTAAATTGTGCCTGCTGACAGATGTAACAATTGTATTGATATCAAATGATGCTGATATAAGCTGTTAGATGCAAATGTTACCTATAAAAGTTACAGAAGCATGAAAACATGTGTAGCAAAACCATTGCAAACTTAGCCCTGTTTTATTCAGGTTTAAAGGTTTAGCAACTTAGCTCTCTCATAGCTTTACAAGGGCAGCCATGCATAGCAGTTGCATTGTAATAGCTATTGCGTGCTCCTGAGAGGTAGCTTTCCCTCGCCTCTTAAACTGGTTTAAAAGGTATATTTGTCCATATCATAAGGGCATATCTACCCTGCCAGTCAATCACACCTACAAGTGCCACCATAAATCAAGCCTTTTCCATTTGCTTCTGCCTTGGGATTGCCTCACTTTCAGAAATTGGCAATGTGTAAACTGTATTATGTCTGAGAATACTCCCCACAACATTACTTTTAGACTCTCTGGGCATGTGTAGATGACATGGTGGCCCTAAATTGAAGTGGTGGGTTTTAAAAAACACCACTTCAGTTTAGGGCTGATTAAACCCCTGTGTTGTGGACACACCCCACTGAATTTCCTGCCTCTCTGGTGGGGAGGGAGGGTGAGAAGCCAGTGGGTGAAGCAGTTCCTGGGCTGGGAGGGAGGAGCTGGTGCTTCCTTCCATGGCAGGGTGGCCCCCACCATGTGGCATCCAGCTTGGGCAGTCCTGGGGGGCACCGCAGCTGCACAGCTCAGGCAGGCAGGCTCGGGGGGGCCAGAGATCAGGCTCACTGCTTTTTTGGGGAGGATCCTGCTTTCCCAGGCTGCTGCCAGGCTGCCTGCAGGGCTTCCTGCAAAACTAGAGAGCTGCATGGAGCCCAGTGCTTCACTTCATGGTTGATGGAGAAGCAAACAAACTCCTCAAAGGAGTTTTAGTTTGCTGCACCCCAAGTCATTTAAGGCACATTATGCTGCTGAATTTCCTGTAGTGGCTGAAATTGATGCACAATACACCACTGAGGAGTGCAAACACCAACACCATTAAAGTGGTGCAAAAGCATTTCACTCACTTTAAAGTGTTGTGTACACACACCTCTCATTTTATCTACACATGGCCTCTGTCTCAGGAATGCATTTTGGCACTCACTCAGGGCCACTCAAAAGCAGCTTTGGAATTTGATTGACTATGTCAGTACCTTAGATAAAATCCCCTTACTAAAATGAAAGACAAGTAGTGGTTATACAATTACTTTAAGTGAATGTTCTAAAATAATAGACATTAGGGCTGTGCAAAGCTTCAGTAGGTGATTCAATTTGGGGACCAAATCTCTGAATCTGAATCAAATCAGGAGACCAAGTAAAAGATATGAATTTATTTTGAAAAGCTTTGGAAAAGATTTGTCCTTTTCAGAGATTCAGCCATAGACTAAACCAGTGGCTGACACAGCTGCCTCCAGATGGTAAGTCTGTTGGGGTTGTAGGAGAAGGGAGGGAAGGGGAAAAGGGAAGGGAGGGATTAGAGCTGGGGTTGGGACAAGCTGCCCAGCCAGGGCAGGGGGATGCTTTACTTGAGGAGGAGGGCACAGGTGGGATGCAGGAATGGCAACACTGGGAGTGGGGGCTCTGCCCTGCTGCTGCTTGCCCAGCTGGGGTTGGTGGGAGGGTGGGCGAGGCTGCCTCCAGGCAGAAGGAGGCAAGTGGCAGCAGGGCATAGACTTCGCTCTGAGTGCTGCTGCACCCACATCCCACACCCCCAACACCGACTGGCAAGCAGCCGCAGAGCAGAGAATCTGCTCCCAGTGCTGATATGGGCACGGTTGTGCTGGGAGTAGGGGCTATGCCCTGCAGCTGCCATCATGCTCCCTCACCAACATTGGCTGGGCAAGTGGCAGCAGGGCATAGACCCCGGGGCTCCCCGTGCTGGGCCAGAGTCAGGCACAGCTGGAGGAGCTGCAGGAGAAGCCCCTATGACTCCCCACCCTGGCCCAATCCCCTGCCCAGCCCAGCCTTCTGGCACTTAAAAAAAGCCCTAAAAAACCCCATACTGGCTCTGGCAGAAGTGATCAGGGCCTCTGACGGCTCATGGCAGAGCCCCCACCATGCAGCGTGTGTTTAGTGGGGATTACCGGCCCCCCCACCTGGCCCCTGCACAGCAGCTGTTGCATTGCATGAATGCAGTCTGGCTAGCAGGGCACCGTGTGCTGTCTGGGATCTGGGGCAGCTCTAGCGGTCACCCAGAGCCTGGCACCACTCAGCCCCAGTGGCCCCAGCTCCCAGATGGTGCACAATGCCCTGCTGAGCTGCAGTGCACCCATGCCATTGGGCAGCTGCCACATGGGTGCCAAGTGAGGGGTGGCGATTCCTGATGTCCCTCCCACCTCATGCTTTGTGGGGGCAGAGGGTTCTGTCACGAGAGCTGTAATTAGTGCCCAGAGGCCGCAATCACCTCCGTCAGTCGGTGAGTGCAGAGCCTAAAAAATAAAAAAATAAATAACCCTGCATTCACCAGCTGCAGAAGCAGCAATTGGGGCATCTGGGCACTCATGATAGAGCCCTCTCCACACAGCACAGGCAGTGGGGAGCAATAGGGATCACCCCCCCCAATTGGCACCCATGTGGCAGCTCTTGCATCAGACAGGTGCTGTGTGGCTCAACAGGGTACTCTGCACTGTCTGGGAGCTCAGATGGCTCCATGTGTCAGCCAGAGCCTAGTACCACTCAGCCCCAGCAACCCCAGCTCCCAGACAGCATGTGGCACCCTGCCAAGCCATACTACACCCATGCCATGGGGCAGCTGCTGTGCAGGTGCTAGGCAATCCCCACTGCCCTGTGCTTCATGGGGGAGCTCTGCCATGAGTGCCCAGAGGCCCCCATCATGCTGCTGCAGCCAGTGAGTGCAGGGATTTCCCCCTCCCTTTTTTTTTTTTTGAAGTGCTGGGACTAAGCTGGGGCTGGATGGGGACTGGAACCAGGCAGGGCAGCCATGGGAGCTCCTCTCCCATGGCTCCCCCAACCCAGGAAGAGGCAGGCACAGTTGGACGAGCCATGGGAGAACCTGCAGCTGCCCAGCTGTGCCTGTCTTTCCCCGGCCAATCTGAATCACCAAATCTCTCCAAATCAGTGCCAAATCTTCTAAAGCCAATTTGGCCAAATTGATTCAGGGCAGTGATCCAAATCTCCAAATCAAATCACTGTCCTCTGAATTGGCCAAATCTGAATCAAATACTTCCTTATTCTCAGAGTCCTAATAGACATCAATTATGTACTAGATGTTAGCATTGCGGCATTTGTAATTGGCAGCACCCACAAAATAGTTGGTTAAAATCATTTTCTCAAAATACTTACAATTGTGATAGCAAGAAAGTTATTCTTCCTGTCCCAGGATGGTCACTTCTAGCTCACACCAGCAAAGATCCTCTCTCTCCCTCTGTTTTATCCCTTTATATTTCTTATTACATCTTGTTATCAGATCTAGCCCCTAACTTCCAAACTTCTCTATCTTATTTTTCCCAGAGGACAAACTTCATCCTCCTCCATTCTTGTTTACACTTGGTTTCACCAAGAATGAATTAAGTGGCTAATCAACTCTTGTCAACTACCTTCCTGGCTGTGATGGGAGCCAAGTGGTTGACATTCTAGTTTGCTGCTAAGTCTTATCACCTTCTATCCTATGTACATTTTCCTCTTTCTAAAGCTTAAACCAGGGGTTTCAAACAAGGCTCATGGGCCAGATGTAGCCAATGGATTTGCGAGCCATGTCTGTGCACAGTAGGTACCTATGCTGCCTTTTTCCAGGATTTGGTATGTATATGAGGATCAGTGGGTGGGTCATGTTTTACAGAAGCATTCCTAACTACAGCATGACAAGGGTATACACCAGCCCTAAGCTTGTTGCTCATGTTAGAAATGAATTTGGCCTCTATGCTCTCACCCAATAATAAAAAGACCTGGATGGTTTGAGTTTTACAAAATTAAAGGGTATTTGAAAAATATTACAACCTGGCCTCACCTCATATCCCTCCTCAAATACCCTGGATTTCAGCACTTGAGGTCAGTTTGTCTTCTTGTCTTTTCATTTTGTTCTTACAGCCCTGAGCTTGACTATAGTAGTTACTGTGTACATTTCTGAAAATGTATTAAAACAAAATTGAAACAATATGACTGTACATGAATTTATTTAAACATAACTACAAGGTATGTCCAGTCTGATCCTTTTGTTCTGCTGTTGCTATGTTACTATGGTCCAGACCTGAGGGAAGCACAGATGCCTTTCTATCTCCAACTTTTTCAGCATAAGTTTCAACAGTCCAAGATCTTCCTCCCTTTCTCTCTCTGCCTTCTCATTTCAGACTCCAGAACTTCTGTTCTCTTCACAAGATAACATGATAAAGACAAAATAGCAGTAGGTACAGTTATCATTCTGTGATACTATCACAATAAGTTCTTGTTCTACATAAGTGTTCAACCTATCTGGCCCCATGGGCTGGATGAATGCTGTGGAACTGGTCCATGGGCTAGGTCCCACATACCGGGTCAGTCCACAGGCTTAATCCAGTGAAAGATATGCAAGGAGTTAGTCCACAAGTGTGACTTTACATGCCAAAGACAGCCCTGTGCCTTGGTACAACCCAGTGCATCGGCTTCCTGTGGGTCCAGACATTTGATTGGAGCAGAGGAGGTTGGGAGCTGTTTTAACTGACATAGCTCTGCACTTTGCTTTTGCAAGTAATGATGCTAATGCTCCACTGTTGCAAACTTTCTGGATCTGTGAGGAGAACTGCAGGTCCAGTAACATGGCCTATGCACTGGAGGTTGAACACTACTGCTCTATATAAAACTACACATGACATACAACCTATTGTAGCAGTGCCATCACATTCTCAATATCTTTCTTAACCAAGAATTGCTGTTTTCATTAGAAGTTGCAAATAGTTTAATATATTTTGAGCTAAAATGTTGCTTAGACATTTTCAAAGTAGCAATTCTGTATCTTTCCCATTATTTTAAAAATAAGTTTTTTCTCTTGTAAGCACCAGCTTTTAAATTGACAATCAGAACTATAGCTTGGGAAGTGATTGGTGAGCTTTCAGCTTTTTATAATGTTCCTGTATTCCTGCTGACTTTTACTCACACAAGGTTATAACCACTGACTTCAATAGGAAGACTAAGGCCATGTACAGGTATTCAGTTTCTTCTGGAAGAGCTGCTGCTCTCTCAGAAGAAACCACAAGTGTACACATATTCAGGATTTCTCTCCCACAGGAAAGATGGTGCTCCAGGAGGAAAATAACCTGGGAACAACCAGAGTTAAATAATTCCCAGGAAAGTTTCTCCTGGGATAGCAAATATGCATTCCCTTCTAACAGAACCACAGCAAAGTCCTTCAACATCCCAGGGTGCTTTGCTCTCACCCATCCCAGGGAGATAGTGAGTCACTCACTAGAGTTATTGAGTCTGAATTTTAGAAATTAGGTTAAAAAAATCTCAGATAAGAAGAAACTGAAAGTTAGTAGTTCTAAAAATTGAAAAAGGAAACTTGCATGATGGATAGGAATAATTCTAATCCTGAAGCTAGAGGAACTATGGATTTTAATGACCCATACACCTAATTTCACTTTTCATATTTCCCTTAGTTTTGTATTTGCTTAAAAGATTGTGAAAAGCTGAATTCTCTTTATATAAGCATAGATGAAAATTAAACTTGGGACTTGTAGCAGAAAGTAATTTAATTCTAAACTAATTTGGGCAGAAATAGAACTAGTATAAGAACAATCTTAAATTCCTTCTGGTAGGTAAATGACATCAAGGAGGTAGGTAATAATGAAGCAAGGAAGAAACTGGGACAGATATGAAAGAGAGAGATGGTAAGATGAGGCTAATGGCTTCACCAACGCGATGCCATTTCAGACGTAGTGGAAACAAAGCAGCAGCATCCTCTATGAAAGCTACGTGAGTTGTACCCCCACTGAGAACACAGTAGACACCTTGGCACTGTAGCCTACCTATAAGCTTGCCATAGGAATAAACATGATGGCAAAGGGATGTTCAGTTCATGAATGGGGATGGGATGGTTCAGTTCATAAGCAAAATCATTTCATGAATCTGTCCAGGAGAGGTAGCAAATGAAAAAAAGCAGTTGGCAGGACTATACCTCAGAGGAACTGTATTACTGAGGAATGAAACCAGCTGCTCTGAGACATATTAGATAGTACTGCACATCATATGGGATACAGTGTTTGACATTAAAATATGAAAGGGACTGATTTAATCATTTCCAAAAACTCTAGCCAAAGCCTTGAAATAAATCAACTAATTAAATAGGATCAGAAAAAGTAAGTGATGGCATCTACAAATGGGACTAAGTATATTTACATACAGTTACTAAATTGTTTGTGATTAAGTTGAATGGGGTGAACGCGAGGTGAATAAAAGACATCCAAGTACTTGACTGAGATATGAATCACTGATAATCATGGAACACTGAGTTTTCTGGACTCTCAGTCCTGGGCTAGGAACCTGGCTTTGCACTATTATGTAAATTAATTAAAAATACTATGTAACCAAAACTTTTGCAGCTCAAACTCGGGAAAAGCTTTGGCACTGAGGTAATTAAATGAATTAGTGCTCTGATTACAATATGTGTGCATGTACCACAAACAGACACACACATAGAGCACTTGACAAGAGTGTAATCTGAAAAATTAGTCTGCTGTTACCAGCCCATAAATTTTGCTGTCAGTTGTTTGTCTTTCCCCATCCTTTAGTCAGAAAGGAACTCAAATACTTTGAACTGAGAAAAAGTATTCTTTAGTTTCCCAATAAATGCATTGTCATCACTATAATTATGTGTAGATGCTAGACAAATTTAGAGTAGAAATAAGAAAAACTTTTTAGTGCAAGCAATTAACCATTGGGATGATATACTAGATTTTGGGGGATTCTCCCTCACTATTATTTTTTAAATTGATGTGGGATAAGATATGTTTTCATTCAAACATAATTAGAAATCCTTTTGTTTATGAGGAGGTGTGACACTATCACAGTAGTGCCTCTTGGCTTGTAATCTATGTAACCTTGAAATATCATCAGAACATCATTTGCATGCTTATTACATTATTTAGCTTTTAAAGTAGCAGCATTTTCCCCCAAACAGGACATACACTCTATTAAGCCTGTCAACAGAAAATAATAAACCTCATTGATTAAAGCTATGGTAATCCTGCCTGTAAACTAAATGTCAGGTGATTCCAGAACCTACAGGTAGCGTAAAACAAATAAATGTGTTGTCAGAACCCAGTGAAATATTATCAGTATAAATAAGCTGCGAAAGCATAAGACTGTGCTAAAACAGTTTACCAATGTAATAGTCCTGCTAAAAGTGAGGCATTAAGGTATTTATGTTAAATATATTAAATAGGATAACAAAGAGGCAGTGCATTTTCAAAACATTCATGCCCTGCATTTCATGTTGATTTTGTTTTTAACAAGTTAATGAATTACAATGTCAAGATAACATGTAATTTTACACATATAAGAATGTGATAATACAGCAAATAATGCACTGCTCTAATTTGACTAAATGTTTATTAATTGAATTTCCCACAATATTTTATTATTGGTAATAGATACTTTTCTTTGCCTTATTGTAAATCCTGTAGGTGATTTATACTGAACATTCTATGCAATTTATTTTGAACTATTTCATGGAAAATGGGGGGGGGGGGCTGGATAACAAAACCAGAGTGAATACTGTAACATTGTTTGTTCTGCAAAGATGAAAAATGATACAGATTAGAAAAGTCAGTTAGCATTTATAGGTCAGTTAGAAGTATTGTTCTATACCTACCTTACAAGGCCAAAAAGTCAAGACAGTACAGATTAATGGCAACTGATTTCATTTCTTTGTGAAATTTGTTATTGTACACTGAGTGGAAGTTGCTATTTTTTCTAAAAAGAAATGAACACATCCAGTTTTCTATAATTCATTATAAAAGCCTATTTGCAGAAAGAGAAGACAAAGTACTCATTGACTCTGTGGTGGCTAAAGGGACCACCAGAGCAAGGAAATTAGGTGTTCTATATACATGTTGCCAGGTTACATGTTGGTTTACATTTTTAGCCCCTACTGACTTCAAGTCATCATTCAGGTACCCAACCCTTCAAATTTGCAATTTGTTCAAAATCTCCATTGTTTATGTCAGCATATCTGATCTAGCCAGAGGCTCTCCTTCCCTTCATCCTCTGTGGACAACTCCATGATGGCTATGAAGCCCAAAGAATAAGTGTTAGATGTGGAGGAAGAAAGGCAATGAGCCTTAGCATCCCGCAGATGATTGGAGGTTCAATTTCAGGAAAATTCTTAGTATGGATTCACATGACAGGCTTATCAAGTGCATGAGTATTATATGACATACATTGCTGCCTTATTTGATGGGCTGGAAAGGGGATAATACCACTACTCTTCAGCCCAGTTATAGTTATCCATTATGAATTACTTTGGTAAGGGCCCATCTTCTCCCCCCTGAGGAATTCTATCCTGCTTTAGCATAGAATTAGCACATTTTTCTTTGAACAGTGAGAGAGATGTTCATATACCTCTCTTGGTCCTTATCAATTTACAATACAAAAATGTACCAGACAGCAAAAGCAGTAAAGCAGCCAATATCCAAACTGAAATTGTACAATGTAAAAGGATTTAACCTCCCAAACAGACAAAACCAAGATATGACATACAACTTGTTGTCCTTGAAAAATCAAAGAATACAGACAAAATTTATAGTAATTAAGTGAATGCTGCTCTAGTCATCAATGCTTTGCTTGCAACAAATATTCCCATTTTAATGTGGTAAAACATAATTTGCAATAGAAGTGAAGTACACAAATGCCAGCTGCAAATGTTGTGCATTTATGGATTTTTAATTGGGCCTCAACAGACTTAGAAATCTCAATTTTTTCACTTGCTATTATGCTATTCTACAGATTCTACCATGTATACTGGTATACCCTGACAACACTGTACTGTTCAAGTGAGGCAAGACAACTGTAAATTTCATTTAACTGTTACTTAAGACATGTAGCTACTAAGGCATATCACATCACAATAATTTCCATTTGAAAATAGTATTCTCTTAACACTTCTAGATTAATTCAACCTATGACTTTAAAAGTTGGTAGCAGTGGGTACATCAATACATGCAATGAATGTGACTAAGTTCAATTTGAGCTGAAGTAAACCAATCCCAATGTCACTGTCTACATGTGTGTTTAAGCACAGTAATGTACTGCATTGCCAAATACTACTTGTATCTGACAGGACGATCCAGCAGCACAGCAAAGTAGTCTACTGCACCCTGATTGCTGTGCATGTGTAGACAGTGACACTTCACTGCACAGCAAATTAGTCCACTGTGCAGTAAAGCATCTCATGTAGATGCTCTCAGTATCTCAAAAATTTGGTGGCATACTGGTAGATACCTCACAGTCATCTTTCTTGGCTGACCTTCATCCTCCTTCCACACCTAGCCCCCAGACAGTCATCCTTTTGTCATCAGATCCCTGCTTGTCTCCAGCTCTCCTGACTAAGTGGCCATGTCTACACATGCATTTAATGTCACTGAATAAACTTCGGTGTGATGTGATCTGGACTAAACTAATCCTAACATCATTATTTACATGAGTGTTTAAGGGCACTAATTTACTCTGTCATCAGATAGTATCTGTGTCTGATGGGTGTATCTGATGGCAATGTAAATTAGTCTATACTGGCCCAGTTGCCACACATGTATAGACAATGACACTTTGCTGTGCAGTAAATTAGTCTACTGCACAGTAAAGTGCACATATAGATGCATCCACTGGTGATGTTTCATCTTGCTGCCTCTAGTCATGTTACAAGCTTCAGACTGTTACTCCCTGTTTGCTGAGCCAGCATTTATCTTTCTACTCTATCTTATCCAAAATATTTTAGAGTAAAGTGTATAAAAGTCTTGGGAACATGAATGAGAACCAAGCACTCCTTTTCTTCAACTGAAAGTCCTCATCACTAAGCTAAAAAGGAAGACACCTTTTTGTTTCACTTTGTTTTTCTCCAGTACAGTGCATCTTGTGCTCTTGGCTTCATAGTCACCCATATTCAACATGAAAGATGAAAGGCTCCCCACCCCTACTTAGTCTGTAGCCTGATACTTAAGACACTATGTTGGGAAATTGGGGGTATGCATTTGAACTCCTTTATTTGAGGAGATCATAGGAAACTGAGCACTTAAGTAAGTGTTCTAACCACTAGCATAGCATAGAATCAGAGGATGGGTTGCCGCTACTCTCCTCTAAAGCTATTTTAAAAGAAAAGGCAGCAAACTATTTCCCTATGTCTAGAAGGGATTACTTGGGTGCCTCCCTGAAAGCGGGGTTTTGGTTGTGCATCCAATTATTATATAAATACCAAATTCAGGGCTTCAGATAAGCATCAATGTCCAAAAGAGATGTGACATTTCAGACCCATATCATTCAAGCATTTCCTGCTGGCTGTGTAAGGCAGTTCCCTGCCTTACCTGCTGATTACTGTGAATCCCACTCTTGAAATCACAGGAAAGAAGGGCTGGAAGGACCTCACAAGGTCATCTTGACCCCCCACCCCCACTTAAGGTAGGATCATCCTGGAATAAACCATCCTACCCAAGTGTCTGTTTATCCTGTGCTGGAACATTTCCAGGGATGTAGATTCCACAGCCTCTCTAGGTAGCCTGTTCCAATGCTTGACCACCTTTTTATCAGAAAGTTTCTTCTAAACTCCAACCTATATAACCTCTACCACAGCTTGAGATCATTACTTCTAGTGTTGTCCCCCAGGGGCACAGAGAAAAGGCCATCTCCATCCTCTCTAAAATCAACCCTCAGGTATTTGAAGAGTTATCAAATCCCACCTTGGTCTTCTGTTCTCCAGACTAAATAACCCTAACTGTCAGCCTTTCTTCGCAAATCTTGCTTCTTAGGTCCCTAATCATTTTGTTGCTCTGTGCTGGACTCTTTTTAACCTGTCCACATCTTTCTTAAAATCTAGAGCCCTAAACTGGATGCAGTACTCTAGGTGAGGCCTCACCAGTTTGCAAGAAGTACACTTGTTAATACAACCCAGTATTCTGTTGGCTCTTTTTGCAACAGCAGCAGCAAAATTAGTTAGATGAGATTCAGCTTAAATTCCACTATAGCCCCCAGGTTCTTCTCATCAGTACTTTAGTCTAGGCCAGGGGAAGGCAATTATTTTGGGTTGAGGGCTGCTTATCAAGTTTTGGCAGCTGTCAAGGGCTACATGGGTATCTCTGCCCCTTAGGTGCCCCGCCCTCTGGTCGCCATCTTGGGACTGGAAGTCCTGCCCCCTAACCTCCGCCCTTTGCCACCAGAAGTCCTTCTCTGCCAGAAATATTCCTTTCAGCAAGGTGTTTTGCCATCTCAGAGCCAGAAAAATGTATATTCTAAAACTGAAATTCTACAATATTCATTAATGATTTCAAAAAATATTTTGTCCTGATTTACATGCGTTTGTGAAGTATACACAGAAGTGATTGCACAATAGCTTAAAATGAAGTCTTATTCTTGTATATTGTGGGGAAGTGGGGAGCAGAAGGGCTGGGTATAGGTTTTTGGGGGCCTGTAGGTGTGTGGGTATGTGGGGAAGGGTGTGGTTGTAGGTTTTTTGGGGAGGGTGGATAGGTGTGGGCATGGGGTGAGGGAGCCTGTGGGGGTGTGTGTGGATATGTGGTATGGGGGTGGGAATGGGGCTTGTGGGGGGGCTTTGTGTGGGGGGAGGGTGGCTGGGGTATGTGAGGGGGTGTGGGCATAAGAGTCTGTATGTAAGGCAGTGTGAGGGGGGGTGCACATGTATGGTGGAGAAAGTGTAGGACTCACCCTATGAACACACACACACACACACACACACACACACATACAGACATACACACACACTCTCCCTCCCTCCCTGCACACTGCACACACCCACAGTCACTCTCTCTCTCTCTCTCTCTCTCTTCCTCCCAGCCCCAAGGCACCAGTGCAGGCCACTGATGCAGCCAGGGACTGCATGGTGCCAAAGCACCTGGCTGCTGTACAGGGGAGCAGTAAAAGTTGCAGCAGGCAGAGGCTTCCAGTTGGGGGTGGCAGTGGTAGAAGGGGACTGGGAGTGGGGCAGGGTAGGCAGGCCTTCCTGCTGGGTCCTACTACCCCTGGCTTCTGTTATCTTTGACAGGCAGCCAGGAGCATATAAATATTTTCTAAATTTTTAGGGGCCCCATGGGCTATATAGAATGGCCTGTTAAGCCAGATCCAGCCCATGGGCCATATTTTGCCTCTCTCTGGTCTACAGAGTCATTTCCCAGTTTCCAGTACATGCAATTGTTCCATACCAAGTTCAGGACTCATCCTTCTTGCATTTCATGTGAATCCTACCCTCCAGAGTAAACTCTGCCCAACTTGGTATCTTCCAAAATTTTGCTAAGCATACGCTCAGTCCCACCACCACAAAGAATACTTACTAAAACAAAACACTGAATGGCGTACATAATTCTTCTGTGGAAAGGATGAGAGAGAATGTAAGCCACACATAGCCAATGTCAATCTTATTTAATATATTATTGGAAGACATCATGATACTATAAAATGAATGAGTTGTAAGACCTACAAAGACTAGAATAGCTGCAGGTTGCTGGAATTCTTATTTTCTTTTTTCATGCATACCTATTAGTCTCTGGCTCTTTTGAGCTATTTCTTCTCTGGCTACTTGAAGCACCACCTCTTCAGTGGGCATCCATATCTTCACAATTTTGTTGACAGCTTGATGAGGAAAATTGCACAAGTGGACAAATGCAAACACCAAAGGGAGGTGAACACTTTAAGAAGAAAGGCACAGTAACATGAATTATACCCAAGCTAGTGTTAATGGATACTAATCAACATTTTGTTCACAATCCTATAAATTTTAGCTGTAGTCTTGCTCCTTTCAGTACCATGACCTCACAGAGGCTGGAAGGATGGTGTGATGAGTGAGTGGAATGCAATAAAATGGAAGGCTTGTTCATAAACAAATAAAATATCTATAATAAACTCATGGGCTAAAGAAAACAAGAAGGTTCTGTCATGATCAGAAGAAAATTGTATTCTAAGCTGGAAAAAGAAAGCTTTAGACAAAGTAGCACCATTGCTTAGAGTCCCAGGGTGAAACGAAAAGGAAGCCAAAAATGACAAAGCAGAGGAAGCAAGGTGAGTTGATGATTATTAAAACAAAATATCAAGTCAGTATTTAAATTCACAGTGAATTCAGAATATTGGGAGGTAGGGCAGGGGTTATATTCAGTTGTGCAGGGAAAGCCAGAGAAAGGAGAGATTTACGATAATTCAAAGGAATATGAGGAACAGAATTGGCAAGTAAAATGAATGACGAGGGATTAATCATTTAAAAGAAACTGAGATTTTCCTGAAATGTTTTTTTCAATGGACAGCAGGAGAAAAAGCCTTGGATTATAAGCCTTAGAAGAGACACCCTAATAGGCAATGCCCTGTGGGCCAAAAAGTATCAGCTCTGGAGAAGGCAGAATCAGAACAGCTAAAAAACTCAACCAGTGTATACAATGTGCACAAAAGCATAATTTTAATCTTTAATACCACATATGGCTTACAGGAAAGCTAGACACTGACTAATAGCAATATACAATTGCTTCATTGCCTTTTTGGATACATATAGTTGTCATTACACTGTAACATACAGACTGATCCCAACTAATCTAATTGGACATACTAGAGTTGTATTCAAATAAAATGTCAAATAGACATTTGAATGTATCTAAAAACAGTGCCAAGGCTAAGAAGCTAAAGAAATAAAAGATGGATTACTGAAAGATTTCAATTTGTTTTGTTAGTGAAGTTACTTCAAGGCCTTCATTCATATCAAATTTCTAGCTTTATTAAAGTAGGGAGCATCAAAGTCTGAAATTGCTAAAATCTGGCTTGTTGCAAAACAGCAATGTGCACATCTGAAAGCTATGAGCAAAAGCCAGAGAAAGTAATATTTGATTAATAAGCATTACAGTATGAGTAACTAGAGACAAAAAGACAGTGACAATAAACCATTGCTGCATGCTCAGACTCCCTGTCAGGATTTATAAGCCTATCGTCCAGCAGTTTTCATGATCTGAATTAGCAGCATCTTCTATCACTGTATTTTTAAGAGAGACACACTCATTTAATGTATGAACTCTCATAATTATCATGCTTACTAAAATCTGAAAATAGCATGGTTCATTACAAACCCTCAGACACTGGAACTACTAGGATAATGACTCCCATAAGAATTCTTTCTGTGTCCTTCATAATACAGTGCAATAAGATTACTTGTCTCAAAATATAGTCACAACATGCTTAATTTCCAGCAAAAAAATCCTTAAAACAAATACAGAACTGTAGAGAGATGACCTGGATCCTATAATCTAGGAAAATACTGTCCGGGACAGCAGGCAGAAACATTTTCTGGCAGGGGTTCAGAACCACCCAGATCAGGTACAAGGCAAGTAGGCATTAGGATCTGGCTGCCTCCATCACATCTCTCTGTAGCTGGCTGTGCTACAGGACAGGGAGAGTGCCCCCTCAGCTGAAGCTCTGGGTGCCTAAATATGGCATTGTGCAGGAAAAAAAATCCCCCATTGTGGAATGCAGTAAAAGCCGTGGCTCTGTGGGCTGGATCTGATCTGTAAGCTGCAGGTGCTGACCCCTACTCTAGGAAAACAAAGCTAGCCATGCAGATAGTGCATCAGGTACAGAGGGTAGAGGTATATTTACAAATGGTGTAGGTAGGGTTGATCCTACCTTGGGGTAGGAAGATGTCCCAGAAGACTCTCAGATCACTTGCACCCCACCATTGTATTTGGGGAAAACACAAATTATACACACACACACACACACACACACACACACACACACACACACACACACACACACACACACACTAGACCATTATACCCATAAATAGGAAATAACCACCGGATATTTAAAATTCTGCATATGTTAAACACAATGAAAAAGATACAAAATCATAATCGAAGTTTCACAAGCAACCTTAACTCTGATCCTATACCTTTTTCCTTCCCATCAGACTAGTATTGCTTACATAAAGATGTCACTGTTATATGCACTCTACAAGTCATATTGATCATAGCTGCCTTTCAAAGAAATGAAAAAGTATGACAGATATACATTATATTAAAAGGTGAAAAAAGAAAATATAGTTTTATCTTGTAAATAAACTATACTTTTGAGGAATCAATAAGATAAAGATGTACAGGAACAGTCTGCTCTAAATGCCCAGGCACAGTGTAGGAAATCCAAAAACCCCGTATTGTAATTCTAGCTCTTTCATTTGCTCAGTGCATGGCTTGGATAAGTCAGTTTATTCTACAGTGTGGGATACTGAAGCAAAGACTAAGATACTATCATCTGCTAGGAGGAGAGCTTTGGCAGAGAGGCTGAGGAATCTCATTGTCATTCCTAAACTCTGAGATTGAGCCTTGCTTTGTATTTTGCTGAAGGCAGCCTCCAGGCCACTGAGCTCTACATAGAAACCTGATTGTTGGAGCTATGGAGTCAGATGTGAATACTAGCACCCTTGTATTCTGTTGGCTACAGAGCAGGAATGCCTTACTGATTCTACCCCAATAAACTTTCGGGAAGCATGGTAGATTTTCACCTTGTAAACTAACCAAAAGTACACACATGCACACACACACACACACACACACACACACACACACACAACAAAGGCTTTCGTGAACTGAAGCTCATTTCTTCAGATGCTATGAAAGATGTGAAGAAGGTACAGTATAAAAAGAAAAGTACAAAAAAACAAGGGGGAGAAGAGATGGAAGAGTAGAACAGTGCTAAGAGAGACAAGGAAAGAAACAGTAAACCCACAGAAACAAACAAGTCACCAAAACTAACCCAGGCAATACATATCTACTTTTATTAGCCTATAAAGTGCAAATCTACCCCGCCTTCTAATGGGATAAAAATCCATAGTCCTTGTTTAAACAATACTTAACACAATCCAGTCTGTGGATGATTTATTGTTCTGTGATTTTGCATAGTATTTATAAGTCTTAGAGACCAGCCACCTGCAGATAGCAGTGGAGTATCCAGGGAATGTTCTGCTTGGTGTAACAGTGTTCTGGCATCGTCTTGCATGTCTTTCTGCAACTGATATCACAGTAGTGTTCATTCATTCCATCAAGTAGGGATCACCCAATCCGTCCAGTATAGACACAGCATATATGACAGTGGTGTTGTAAGTTAATAAACCTTGGGTGTTATAAAACCGTGTTATTTGGTCCAGTGATGATGTGGTCTGTATTGATCTTGTAGCACAGAAGCCATTTAGGTCTGTTTCAAGGCCTGGTGCCTCACTGAGACTGGGAATTAGGTAGCTTGATGCTTGAGAGATGCTGTTTGAAGTTGGGGAGCCATCTGCAAGCAAGGATTGGTTTGTCTCCCATGACTACTTTGAGACAGTCACCCTTTTCCAGGAGGGGCTGGAGATCATTAATGATGTGCCCAAAGTGTTTAGGCTGGGGGCTGTAGATGACAACCAGAGAGGTTCTGTTCTCCTTGGTATTATAGGCCAGAGCAGGGTCTGAATCCAGTTTTAATGACTTGAGTGGCTACAGTTTTGGGGTTGTGTTGTAACTGCAGGAATCCCATCTCCAGATCCTTAAGGTGTTCATCCTGGTCAGTAGGATCAGAGCAGATGAAGCTGTAACATGGGGCCTAGCTGTGGATGATGGATTTAGTGATGCACTTGGGCCCTCAAAACTCAGGCAGACTAAGACTATTTGCTTTCTCACTGGCTCTCATGAGGTAAAAAGAACATGTAAATACTATATATTTATGATGTACATTGTAAATACTTACGTTCAAATAGTGTCACTGCAGGATTTTTTTAACTTAACAATTCACCTTTTATTGCTCCCTTATTTAATTTGTATTGGGGTGGGAAGAGGAGTAGGGAAGGGGTATATCCATTATCTTGATACAGAATCACTTGTGATATCATTAGAGAAATTGGTCCAATTTTTTTTTAAGAACTGTGTGTGAAGAGCCATCTCAAATCCACTAATGTGTAACTTCACACATACCTAAATTCCTTCAAGTATCTATCTAAGTTTCTGCTCTTAGAAACGTATAATGGCACTGAAGTACGAAGACCTACTATGCAAAGAGTGCTAGCTTAAGCTAAAGCCACAGAAGCCTTAAATATGAGTTATTAAAATGTAAAATGTGTGTTCTGCATCTCTCTCACCCACTGTGGCTAACTTTCAGGTGTGCTCTGAGTGCACATAAGAGCAGACAGCCCTGTGAAAAGTCTCCTAATCCAGAGTTTCCCAATGATGAGACCTGCCATTTGGAGTGGGAAAGATCCACATTGAAATCTCTCCTCCACAACAGGGGTGATCTAACCCCAGCTGACTTCCTCCCCTTTGGGCAGGGGGCTGGACCCGACGATCTTGCAACGTATCTTCCAGCCCTAATGTCTGTGAAATCTACGAAACAGGGATACCAATCACTGGGACATTTCAATCCTCTATTAAAACTGTTCCGCAATTAATAAATAAAATATGTATTTGTCTGAAGAATGAACTATAGAGTTCAGTGTTTAAGAGCACCCTACTGCAAAATTAACAGCAGATTCATTGATGCAGGGGGTTGAACATTATACTAATTTGTAAGCAAGTGAAATGGTTCCACCACAAGGCACTGAATATTTAATAGCTTAGCAAATAAAACACAGACCTGAGATGTGGATACAAATCCATATTGACTCCCAGTGCCCCCACTGGTGCAGGCATCTACCCTGGAGATCTTCAAAAGGGGACTGGACACACACCTTGCTGGGGTTATTTGACCCCAAACAGTTTTTCCTGCCCAGAGCTGGGGGTCTGGACAGTGATCTCATGATGTCCCTTCCAGCCCTAAATTGTGAATCTATGAATCCTGAAATAGGCTAAGCAGGGCTCCAAATCCATGTCTCCCATATCCAAGGGCAACACCAAGCTATTATTTCCTTGTGCATGGGGAATAGCTGGGAGGGGTGGAAAGGGAGAAGGTTTCTCTTGTTTTTGAGAACTGGACTTCAAAAATCTAACTTCAGGAAAAGGTCCATAGCACAGAACCTTTGCTAGATAGGTACATATATAGCCATGTACATGACGTTCAGTGTTTGGGCCTTTGTTCGTTCCTTTGCATTCTTGACTTGCTTAGATGGCGCCCTGCTTACCTGGTTTCTAAGGTGCCTGTTCCCCCGCATTGTACCGAGGTTCCTAACTCAGGACTGAAAATTCCAGGCGTCTGGGCACCCAAAACAATAGATGTTGCAATGTTTAGTACCTTTGAGGATCTGGGCTTGAGTGCATAAATCTGCTATTACTCTTCAACCTTTGTTCCAAACTTTGAGTGTCAAAGGAAATAGCTCACTGTAAAAATTGCAATGGAAAGTTTCAGTTGAAGTTGCTATGCCATTTTTTCCCCACCTGATATAAGCAAATATTGATTTGAAACCACAAAATGTGCCCTCCCTACCACTGCCATTTCTAATGAAAAAAATATTCAGTGAACTCTAGACAACTTTTAGAAAGCATTTTTGCACTGGCATTGAGAACTTGTATAAAGTTTCATGTGAAAACTGTTTTAGTTCCTGAGTTCAATAGCTTTATTATGCTTTCTTATTCAAGGGAGTATTGATATAAGGGAGGATGATTCAGCCAATGATTTCTACTTTTAAAAGATTTATAATAACATCATAAATCCATCTAAAACCGGAAGTGTCAAGTTTAGTAGCTTGCTTATTAAGAAATATTTTGCATTATGATCACAAAAAACACACAAATTAAAACATGCTATCGGCACCAACTCTGATTGGTTTCCAGATGGAATTCAAGGTGCTTCAGTGACTTGGGGACTTCCTGAGGTCAGAAATCCTCTCTCTCTGTCATAATGCCTAATTTGCAATCAGTAGTAGTCTCCTTGACATATAGGGGTCCTTTCTGTAAGGACCCCTTAATTATGAAACTCACTTTCCCTTGGCTCAATACGGCCCAGTTTTGTTAAATATTAGGTCTTCCATGGTTTTTTGTGAAGGAGGATAATGAGGGTGGTAAGTTTTGAGAGGGATTTTTCTAGACTTGTTTTTTCCTGGCCATTGCTAATTATGCATGTTGTTGAAAATAAATGTGCAGATATGCAAATATCAATAGTGTTTTAGCTAAAATGTCTAGCAGCACCTGTTACTATTTTTACTTGTATCATCTACTTTTACTTATATCATTTTATATAAATTTAAAGAGTTGTCACATAATGAGTATTAAATTAACAAGAACTAATATTTTCTCTCTCAAACAAACGAATGAACAGTTGCAGCGGTTCTATTTTATAAAGTCAGCGTTTATAATGTAGCAGCTCCCAACATTTCTAGATATAAGAAAATGACTTTCAGATAGTGTGGTTTGGTAGCTGATGATGCTGATAGTTTTATGGTGATGATTCAGCAAGTTATCATCAATAGCACATTAAAATTTCTAATTCTCTGAATACCATGCCAACATTTCTTAACCACTCGCTTATATGTCTTTTCCTTATTATTCCCTTGTTTTTTCCATCTGGCCTTACTTTTGCTTTAACACATGCTACTCAGTAACAGTACATTAATAATGGTTAAACAGAATAATGTTTTTCCATAAAACAATAGTATTCAGTTGACTGGCTTTTGATACATCATTTATGTCCATGGGTTATTCCTGACCATTCATAGCTTATTTTTTTTCCATTTCACTCTACTGATACTAGATTGTGAGAGTATTTCCCTCAATCACACAGAACCTTCTGGAAATATTTCCAGTGGTGACTGGATGTATATTCTCTTTGTACATATATACCGGTTACTGGTTATGGTAGAAAATATAATCCTGCTGCTTCAAAAATGAGGCTTTGGGTGCTATTATGGAGACTGTTGTGGGGAGGGACATTCTTTCTGTGGGATAATCATTTCCATTTAAAACTTCAGTCAATACAAGCCTGATTTTTAAAATTCAGATGCACAGTTGTGCACACAACTTGCATAGGCAATTACTGTGCTTCTTCATGTAAATACAGCGTGGGAATGACTATACCCGTATTTCAAGTGATATATAGCACTAGCCGATGAAGAAAATCTGTGCCTGCCTTTTGGCTTCACATGAGTCAATATACTTAGCATCTTACCTGACACATTGTGACAGATGTGAGACCAAAGACCCGGAGATATTATACAGTCCCTAACATAACTGTTTCCATTATTTAACACAAAAAAATGCTTCATTTTATAGCGTACATTTGGGCAAAGGTAGAAATATAACCCATCTTTAAAAAAAGGCAAAGGGTGGGGGAAATAGAAAGGGATTAAGGAACACTTTTTGGGCCTACTCTTAGCAGTTACAAAAAAAAAAAGGAAAATAAAATCTTACAGTCAGTCATAACATAGCACAACTAAGGTCAATGAGAATACAAAAGTATAAATGCAACAGAGTTTATTTCTTTAAATAACTATAGAATATTTTTATGCACTGTTCTCACAGATGTTGTCTAAAGAAGCCAGAGTTCTAGAAAACAGATGTGTTCACACCCCTAATCATTCCATATATGTGTTCACATACATTTACCCAAGGAACTTGATGTTTGATCCACCCTGTATCATTATAAGCCATAAAGACAGCTGTCTATCACAGTAAAATCTCCAACTGTCATGCATATGTCCATCCTAAGATGCCTCCCAAGCTGAAATTTATTTCCATTTGGAGTCTAGAAGTATCCCTATCCTAAGTCAAACAATGGATTATCTACTGATAGGTTCTTGCTCATTAAGGCAAAGTTTTGTTTCAATAGCCTAGAATTTGGCTTCTCTTTTATACATAAAATCCAAATTCCTCTCATCTCTCAAGCTGACACTAAATGAACCATACTCTGCTGCTTAATAATAATACAAACATTTCAGCTGATTTCAATGAGTTTAAAAGATTAAACAAAGAAGGGGAGGGATCTCATACCTGGATTTTCTGCTTTTATTTGAAAAGTACTAACAATCATGAAAATGATATATGGAAATTTCGGTTTCCAGTTGAAAAACAAGTTTGTGGAAATGTTTTCTTAAACTAAACTGTGTTTTTATGGAATGCATCATGTTGAAATCGCTAGAAATGAAAGGAGTGGCTACAGAAGTATTATTTTGATAGTGTAGTTTTATGAATTTGATACAAGCCTAGCAGTATTATCAACAGTGTGAAGCTGTTTTCTACTGGCATAAATCCTGTCAAAACAGAACCAATTTTTTCTGTTTTTTTTTGTTTTGTTTTTTGGCAAGCAGTAAATTGTCCAGAAAATGCAGTTGGGAGCAGGGGGATTGAGGGAGAAGAATAGAAGAGGGAGAGAGAGAAACTCTTGTGAATTTGGCAAATCCTTCTGGCAGAAAAAGCCCCCAAAATATTGGAGAACTCAAACATCATTTTTATATTTTAAAAATAGAATGTTTTGACTTTTTGCACCAAAGAAGAACAATATATATATTTTCCCTCCTCAAAACTAACTGAATAATTTTAAAGGTTAAAAAAAGAAGCTAAATAATAAGCAAGGAATAACTTAACCCTTCATTAAATGTTTTGCATAGACCAGAAATCTAAGTTTTCCTTTTGTAGCCCAGGGTGCTATCATACAAGAAGTTATTAATTACATGTCTCTCAACCAGCCTTATTAAATCTGGCCCACAGTGTTCTGATAGAACTTCATGTTAATTTAGCCCCAAGATTAGAAAAGCAAGCAACTGACAGGTGCTCATTTGAAGTTGAAATAGGTCATAAAGAACCCATGCTAAAAGGCAAATTAATTACCTCTAATTTTCTCTCTAAAGGTGGAAAAATTCTAACGGGTCAAAATAATCATATTAATTTGCCATTAATTAAAATAAATGCAAGCAAATCTTGCCAGAGTGATATAGCAGAATGATCCAATTAATTTGGATTTCTAAAGGAGAACTTGATCTATGAATATACGACAAAATGCATACAAGAAAGTTCATAGGAGATCTGTAAATTGACAAAAACTTTAATAGACTGATAATATGTAAACACAGAAGTTCACAGTTGTATGGGCCATAATATCAAAGTGAATGATCGGAAACCACCAGATTCTACAAGGAAGGGGGGATGAGATAATGGCAGATGATCTAGTGATGTGAAAGCCACAAAAGATGAATTTAAAGCATAAGGTTTTGGTGAGAGTAAGTGAAGAAAAATGCTTGTTTAAGAGATCTCTGATCAAAGTAAATATCTAATAAATAGGTTAATGTAATGGATCCCAGAAACAGAAAATAATGATGTCCTCTTTTCTCAAGCTTATTCATGTAATCCATTGAAGTGTGAAGAGCAAGAGGACCTCAGATTATAACCTAACATTCTAGTGAATTCTAGTGCTAAAGTGAATCCTACCCAACAGTTCATAGGAAAAATGCTGCATTGTTCACGGTGTCCTTGTCACAAACACATAATACTTGAAGGGCTTGTGGAACGTCATGCAGGTTTTTGGGGGTTTGTTTTACTGATATGTGTAGTCTCTACAGATAGTTGGCACCAAGCTGTATTTAGCCTTATCATTATTACATCTACATGAATTGTGGTATTTGATATAAATGTAATATTGATATATCATTTATATTAGCCAAGACTACCTAGTGAGGATGGCTTTAAATTAGGTTCACCAGGAGATGGAGACCAAAGCCCTGAGGTAAGTAAGGAAGAAGGAGACCTGGAGGAAGAGCAAGAAAGACAGGGCAACAGGGGAGGTGCTGTCATACTTCCTGAGAAATCAGGGCAATTGACTAGTAACCTCAGGTGCCTGTAAACAAATGCATGGAGCCTGGGGCACAAGCAGGAAGAATTGGGAGTCCTTGCACAGTCCTGGAACTATGACAAGACTGAGATAACAGATTTGTTTGGAGCTTGCATGATTGGAGCACTGTCATGGATGGGTACAAACTGTTCAGGAAGTTCACGTAGGGGAGAAGAGGAGGGGTTGCACTCTATGTAAAAGAGCCATATGATTGCTCACAGCTCCAGTATGAAGCTACATATAGGCCTGTTAAGAAGCTCTGGGTTAGGGTCAGAGGGGACAGCAACAAGGGTGATGTCATGGTGGGGGTCTACTATAAACCACCAGACCAGGAGGAAGTGGCAGATAAGGCTTTCTATAAACACCCAGCGGAAGGTTCCCAATCAAAGGCCCTAGTTCTCATAGGGGACATCTGTTGGGAGGGCAATACAGCAGTTCACAGATGATCCAGGAAGTTTTTGGAAAGTACTGGGGGCAACTTCCTGGTGCAAGTGCTGGAGCAGCTAACTAGGGGCTATGTTCTTCTTGGCCTGCTGCTCACAAACAGGGAAGAATTGGTGGAGAATCTAGTAGTGGATGACAACTTGGGCACCAGTGACCATGAGATGATTGAGTTCAGGATCCTGAAGAAAGGAGGATGGTGAGCAGCACAGTAAGGACCCTGAACTTCAGAAGAGCAGAAAACTCATGGGCAGGATCCCCTGGTAGCCAGACTGAGGGGGAGAGAAGTCCAGGAAAGCTGGTTGTACTTTAAAGAAGTACAGTGTGCAGGAACAAAATATCCTGAAGCAAGTACAGGAAGACTGGTAAGTACAGTATGGCAGAAGACCAGCTTGGCTTACCATGGAAATCTTTAGTAAACTAAATCACAAAAATGAAGCTTATAAGAAGTAGAAACTTGGACAAATACCAGGGGAAGAATATAAGATCACTGTTTGAGCATGCAGGGATGAAGTCAGGAAGGTGAAAAAGCAATTAGAGTTGTAGCTGGCAAGGGATGTGAAGGGTAACAAGAAGGGTTTCTAAAAGTATGCTGGTAGCAAGCGGATCAGGGAAAGTGTGGGTCCCTTACTGAATGGGGGAGGCAATCTTGTAACAGAAGATGCAGAAAAGGCTGAAGTGCTCAATGCCTTTTTTGCATGTCTTCACAGACAAGATCCCCTCCCAGACTATTCACCAGGCAGCAGTTTGGGGAGGAGGTGAGCTGCCCTCAATGGTGAAGGAACAGGTTAGGGACTACCTAGAAAAACTAGACAGGTACAATTCCATGGGGCTGGATGGGGTGCACCCCAGGGTGCTGAGGGAGTTGGCTGATGTGACTGCAGAGCCATTGGCCATCATCTTTGAAAACTCATGGTGATTGGAAAAGGTCAAAGTGCCTATATTTAAGAAAGGGAAAAAGGAAGATCCAAAGAACTACAGACCAGTCAGCCTAACATCAGCCCCCATAAAAATCATGGATAAGATCCTCAAGGATCTTATCATGGATAAGATCCATTTCTAAGCACTTGGAGGATAAAAATGTGATTGGGAACAATCAGCCTAGATTCACTAGGGGCAAGTCATGCCTGTCCCCCATGGCTGATTGCCAAGCTGGCAGGGTGTGGGGGGCCTCCACGTGCTCGGTGGTGGGTGGACCACTTCCAGTACATCTGGTCCACTTCTGGTCCACTGCCGAGCACACAGGGGCCCCTCCCGCACTCCTGTGGAACGTTCCATCTGCCCCACCGCCATAGCATTCACGAGCTGAGCCTGGTACCTCAAGGTATGTAAAAAAAAAAAAACAACAACAAACATTTAAAGCTGTGTCTATGGCTGAATAGCTGATTATCCAAATCAGCATTGAATCTTCATTCTGCCAAATCAAATTGGGACAGTAATCTGAATCAAGGAATCGAATCACTGTCCCCGATTCGGGCCAAATCCAAATTGAATATGGCCTGTTTCACACAGCCCTATTAGGAAGCCCTGGCAGAAAGATAAGAAGCAGAAGTGTCTTTCTAATCTGTTGAGCTGGGTAGGAGCTGCAGTCTTAGGTAAAATGCAGGGTAAGATTATACTGTTGTTCTGATATTCTCTTTTGTTTGTTTCTTCTCATATCTGTCTGTATCTCAAACTTATGGTTCCTGACAGGGGAGAATCCAGGCTGTGTGCAGTTGCACTCCTCTGATTCCATTTTAAACTTTGGGTGGAACAGAAGTAGCTGGTAGTGGGAGTAGCATTACTATTCAGGCAGAAACAAGAGAATCAGTTGAGGTTCTGGCTCATTACAGTGCACCTGATTCCTTCAAAAACCTCCATTTCACAGTTGTGAACAACCCTCCCTGATTTTTAGTGGTCTTTAATGGATCAACGAATCAAGCTATCCTTTGTTATGCAGTTCCTGGTAATATAAATCCTATTTCACATCCCTGATGACTGCTTTAACTCTGGCTAAAAACATTAACTCGGGTATGGAAATACCTTTCAGTGAAGTACTGGATGCACTGTCACGATGCTCAAGAAGGCTAGATTTTTGTTTATGTATTTAAAAGAGAGATGCATTTAATTCTAATAACTACAGGATTAATAAAACATCTTGTGATTATTCTTGCCTAGCTTGTTATGTTTTTATACATAATATATAATATAACAAATTAATGCACACTCTAGTAAAATTATATTTGTCTTTGCTTCAATCTTAAACTGAATATAGCCCAAGGCCCCTCGCCTACCAGCAAAGTTTCTAGTTTCTTTTTAAACTGAAGAAAAATGTATGTTTTTGGATATGTGATGATTCACTGTACAATCTACATCCCCCTTGCCAAAACACTAGATCTGCCCATGGTTACTGATTTCTTATGATTGTTTGTTTGTTTTTTATAATAAATCTTTTGTCATCTTTTAAAATTGTTTATTGTCAGGGTGTGAGTGCAGAGTATTGACCATGTAGACAGGCCCTTTTTCAGAAGGGTGGGGGTGGGATCCACCTTGTCTGAGCACATTACCAGGCAAAGTCCCCTCTGCTAAGAACTGGCAAGACCTTAGTGAGACAGGTACAGCCATGGTGCCAGAGATCAGGGAAGGGGCATTTGGAGCAACTTAGTTTGTTCTTAGTGGTCAAGTAGCAGACAGCAGAGAGGGGTTTGCAATGGACGGTTCCTGAGAAGGTATGAGAACACCCCTGGAGTGTGCCTCTGGTCACATCCATGTTCAGGATGTGTCAGAGTCCTCTTTGTGAAATGTATTAAGCATTCCTCTTAAGATTCACTTGCACCTTTAAACTTGGCAACTAATGATTAATGAGTCAGCAATAAAGTCCTGGCTAAGAACTGCTAGAGAACAGTAATTCTGTTTCATGATAAACTTTGAGTTTTTAACAACTAGTTCCATTTAACATCAGGAAAGCAAAGACTTTTCTTTTTTTTTTTTTTATGGAAAAAACAAAGACAAAAGCTCACAATAGTAAATAGCCCAGTGATTAGAGCAGTCACTTGCAAGAAGGATGAACTGCACAAGTCCTAAGAAAAGGAGCCCTAGAGAGGATGTAGAATCTCATCATTTGGAGTTTTTAACTTCAGGTCAGACAAATGTGTCTGAGATGGTTTAGACAGCCATGATCCTTTCAAGAAGAGGTTTTAGACTAGATCAAATATTGAAGTAGGCTGTGTAACCTCTGAATGACCAGGGGATGCACACTGCACTGGTTGTGGATCCTGGGACACATATTATGTGGCCTTTCTAGAACACCCCCCACATGGCTAGCACAGCACTCCCGTTGTGCAGGCATTGTAAGTACCCACCCCCAGCACTGTCACATAAGTAGTGTGCTCACCAGGTCCCTTCTGGTCATGCTACCCTGTCCTAGAGACCCTGGCCACTGCCGCTACAGGACCAAAAACATAGGCAGCTCTGACCAGCTAAAAGCCCACTGGCCATACAGTAAGCTCTCATGGGTAAAAGGAGCATCACAAGTCTTTACAACACTATTGAATACCTTGGCAGCTTCTTTTTTGACTGTTTCCATTCGTGTCACTCAGGTACATAAACTACAATATGATATAAAAAAATATAGAAGTCACTTAACTGGTTATTGAGTCGGAGTTACAGAGTAACAAGGGGTGAGGGGGATTATGGGGGGGTCAAGTTCAAAACTACTGCCTACAAGCTATTACTTATTTTTCTCCAATAGTTTGTGAATAATATGCTTTCTGGTGAGTGGCAAAAATTCTACATAGCTTGCTATGGATTTTATCAAGGGACCATATTTCTGTCGCTTTTCAGTCTCAACTAAACAGAATGAACATAGGGCTCACAGTTTTTGCAAGAGTGTCAAAACATAGTCCTGAGTTTGCTTTTATAACCTGCAGACTTGCAGCAATCTGCTTACTCTATTATGGTAAAATTACAGCAAACAGACTGAACAGACTTCAGCTTCACTACATAAAAAATAAAGTTTGGATGCCTTAAAAAGATCTATGGCCATGTTGTAATCTCCAGAAGTCTGTCAACTCAGGAAAGAGGATGAGTAATTTGACAGATTGGTCTGAAATGCTCTGGTCACAAAGATTTCCAAGAAAAAAAAAAGATGGTAGAAGGGCAGGTTCTTTTTACTTTCTCCTTTTTTCTTTTTTTGTCTCTCCTTTTTCAATGGCGGGTGCATAGTTTATTTCAGCACTTGTCATCTTGCTCACACCTACCTCCAATCTGTTCTTTCTTCCCCTTATCTTTCATTTACAATGGACCTGCTTCTTGCTGTTTCTCAGCATGAAGTGCTATGTGAGCTGAAAAACAATCTATGCCCTCTCTGCACAAAGCCTGAATAATCGGGCTTCATGTGAGGCACTCTGCAGGGCTAGGTGGATTGAGTTCACCCTGCAATCCACAGGCAGTCTGACAGCACAGCCCTTCTGCGGCTATTACTCAACTATAAACCGGTACATGGTGCAACTTCCTGTGCACCGCTGGTACAAAATCTTCACCACTGGATTGTCATGAATCTTCCCTGAACACCCTCTTTGCTGGCTCTCCTACTGAGTCCCTCTATAAGTATGCTGGCAATGTGAAAGACTTTTTGGTGCGACTTTCACCTATAGAACAAGTCCCATCTGGCAGAAGATTTACAATATGATAATTTGGGGAAATATATGTTTTACAGTGACAAAGATAGTGTTTCCTGTAGTTTAGGTTGCCTAAGAGGTTTCATAAGCAGATGTTGAATGAAGAATGGGTGAAGAAGACGTATTAGAAGATGGAATCAAGATGGCATGCCTGTGGTCAATACTAGGGTGGGGGGCTGGAGTGGGGTGGGTTGAGATGAGATATAGAATGGAATCTGGTCAGAGGTCCAAACCAAGAAGCTACGAAAGCGTGGGGAACAGGACTAAGTTATGTAGCAATAGTGGTAGTGAATAGGCCTGTGTGAAGCTGCTAGTATTCACTTCGGATTCAGATTCGGCCAAATCTCCAAATCAGACACATCCCCTACCCCTCTCCCAGCCCTGCAATGCCTCCTACCCTAGCTCCTGGCACTTGGGGAAAAAAAAGCCCCAACTCAGTGGGTGCTACCGGACATCCCAGGGGTCCCCCCATGGTCCCATCCCTCAGCCTCACCTCCCCTGCCCCTAGTACTTACCAGCTTGGAGTCATGGCAACTGCCTGAATCATCAAAGCTCTCCAAATCTTTTCCAAAGATTCAGAGAGCTTTGAATCAATTCAGACCTTTAGGTCGGTCCCCTGATTCAATTTGGATTTGGAGATTCAGCCACCAAATTGAGCTGAATCTCTTCCAAATAGAATCACCATCCAAAGCTTCACACAGCCCTAGTAGTGAAAGATAAATTGTCAAGCAATCTTTCTGTAACTACCTGCCTCATTTATTACACAACTTCTGAAAAGAAAAAAAAAAATCACAGCTTCTACAGACAACAACTTCCTTCACTACACAGCCCTAATTAATCCCCAGAGTACAGTCTATTCTGAGCATCAAATGAGGCAATGCTCTTGTGGAAAACAATATTATGCAACCCCGTAAATAAAGGCAGTGTATATGCATTATGAAACACGGAGGCCAAATTAAAGTTTCACATATAACCCTGTTTCTGGCATTTTTCAACTTTGATTGCTTGACTTTAACTTCAGTGTTCTTTTAACGTCTCTTTAAGTAGTTTTCTGGGCAATATCTTAGTATGGCTACATATATATTTTCCCATTAACTGATAAGAAGTTAACAAGTATCACTGGTATGCACAGGGTTAAAGTGTCAGCCAAATATTCAGCAAATTACTGTCAAGCCAGAAAATCAGACCCATGTTATCTTATTCCTATTTTTTTTCTGCTGAGAAGACACCTCCATGATGCTTCAAACCAAAAGACTTTTTTCTTGGGCAAAGACTAACAGCAGAGGATGAATTCCAATCCATCCTTGTATATTAGGAATTTCAAAATCTAAAGAGAACAATTCATTTTCAATAACACTATATAAACTGCATTTGCTATGCTAAAAAACAGAATGAAAGATGCTCATTTGCTGTCTATTACCTATTATACTAACCAGTGAAACAAACTAAAGAAAATATGAAGTATCATTCTTTTACAGTTACTAGTTACTATCGTTCTTTCACAGCTACTACTAGAGGGGAAACATTACTAGGAAAGTAACTTAAAGAAGTAGCAATGCTGGCAACAACAGTGGAGGGAATCTGGATGGCAAATAAACATAAAAAATAGCCTTAATTAAAACCAAATCAAATCTAGTCACTAACAGTGATAAATTGTTCTGAATTTCCCAAGTTTTTCTAACATTTACAAGATATAAACATGAGATCAATAATTTTCTTATATCCTACTGCCTATGTTAAGTTCACTTTATGAGACTTTGGAAATAAAGCAATACGCCTACCCATCTTTCACTCTTTCAATACAAATGCTAATAGAAAATTTTCTTCTAACTACACATAAAGTACTTTGCAGTAATAATTTGCATGTACTTTTGTCAAAATCTTTTTGTATCCCAAAAAGATGCATCATTCTTTAAATGCTTATATTCTCCAGCTGAAAATACTTCATTGCTGTTGACTCTGATCCAACTATATCTTTAGCTTATTAGTTTATTTCAGTAGCAGTTCCAGTAGATTGAAGGTTTTAAACACAAATAGTTTTAGATGCCATTTACTTAATTCCTAATCTCACATAGTACATACCCTTGTGTATACCTTAAGCTCCCAAGGGAAAAGACAGGGTTAAGATGCATTTTACAAACCAACTAAACTACCTGAGATTTAGTCTCTAACCATGTTTATACATGTGCTCCAGGAGTGTGTGTGTGTGTGTGTGGAGGTGCACTTTAATTAATCCTGTTGATGCATAACAGGTTGTGGTTCAACAAGGACATGTGTAGAGTGCTGCACCTGGGGAGAGGGAACCAGCATTATGGTTATAGGTTAGGGGCTGACCCTGTCAACAGCACAGAGGCAGAGAGGGATCTTGGAGTCAGGATCGACTCCAGGATGAATATAAGTCGCCAGACGAAGCAATAGGCAGAGCCAACCGCACCCTGTCATGCGTCAACAGGGGCATCACTAACAGATCCAGAGAGGTCTTGCTCCCCCTCTATGCAGCACTGGTCAGGCCGCACCTGGAGTACTGTGTCCAGCTCTGGGTGCCGCACTTCAAGAAGGACGTGGAGAACCTGGAGAGGGTCCAGAGGAGGGCCACTCGTATGGTTGGGGGCCTCCATGACCAGCCCTATGAGAAGAGGCTGAGGTACCTGAATTTCTTCAGTCTCCACAACAGGAGACTGAGGGGGAATCTTGTGGCTGCCTACAACCTTATCAGGGACCACCAGCAGGGACTCGGGGAAAGTCTGTTCACCAGGGCCTGCCTTGGAGTCACCAGGAACAATGGCCACAAGCTGAGGGAGGATAGGTTTAGGTTAGACATTAGGAAGAACTGCTTCACTGTAAGGGTGGCCAGAGCCTGGAATAGGCTTCCCAGAGAGATGGTGCTCTCACCTTCCCTGGAAATCTTCAAGAGGAGACTGGATAGGTACCTGGCTGGGGTCTTATGACCCCTGCCACCCCCAGTGCTCCTTCCTGCCCATGGCAGGGGGTCGGACTAGATGATCTGTCTAGGTCCCTTCCGACTCATTGATTCTATGATTCTAGAGAGGTTTCAAGAGCCACTCTAATTAAAAGTACCTGGACATTACGTGTATCAGTGTCCTCATGCTGAAGAACAGCAGCAAGGGCCCTTTAACTAAAGCTCATTGAATGAGGTGTAGTTAAAGTGCCCCTACTTCCATTTTTCAGTGTGGGGATGCTGATACACTTGACACTGGAGTCTGCTGGTGCATGGTAATTACCACACTCCAGCAGACTTGATTAATCTTATTTGCACCTGTGAGAGGCCTCAGTCCAGATTATAGCACATTGGAGCAGACTGGATTAATTACAGTGCTTCACACCTGGCTCTCTGCACATGTATAAGCACTCTATGGTGCTCTAACTTAAGACACTAAGGTGCTGTACCCTGCCTCCTCCTTGACTTCAGACTAGCACAGCTAACTGTAAGTAGGGATCTACTTAAATTGCAGTGAGACAAAGGGTTTTTCACAGACCATTTGTGGCGCACAGAGCCAATTTTGTAGGTGATTCATGGTGGCCCCATTTCTCACTGACGATTGGTACTGGAATACTTTCACTTTCCTGACTGGCGCCTTTACTTAGTCTACATCAGTAGCTCAGCCTCTCAGTAGCTCTCACTCTTACTCAAAAAACTTGTTCTATGGCTGCAGTGATTGATGCACTGTCTTTGTACTCCAGTAAGCATTTTCTTTGGGGGAAGGGGGCGGGTCAGTTTTGCAGGAAATCACAGCCAACGCCATTTTTCAGATATCACTATTTTTCACAATTTTTGTAAAATCATGAAATTGTGATTTAAATAGGTCCCCAACTATAAGCTTGTGAGTGTCAGCTTCAGTTAAGCACTGAATATCAGTGATTCAGTTATCCAGTGCACAAATTAAGTTAGAATTGTGGTCTTAAACATAAATCTTTTTTCTCTTTAGCCCTACTAGTAAAGTTACCTGTTTGGTTATATTTTTCCCAGAGAAAATATTTACAAAATTTGGAGAATCCTGAGAAAAATGTGATATTGGCGTAACCTGTAACAGCATTCTAAAATTTTGAATTATAAATCTGATATATTAGTGTTTCTACAAAACCTACAACCTTGTAAGAACTTTTTAAAAATACGGATTGTCTTCATCTTCCACTGTGATTTAGTACTTTTTGTAAATTAATGCAATTTTATGTATATATTTATAGATATCAAGTACTATAGTTATTTCAATAAAATAAGTCAAAATATACACACGAGAGATTCAACCATCTTGAAAAAAAAACTGTAAATACTGCCAGCTCAGATTGGGATAGTGTTCTCCCATCAATCAATAAAGTTAATTATGCAGCCTTATAAATGATCAGGAAACAATGTACTGTAGATTTGGTATAAACAATAGAATTAACTTCCATCTGGGTAGCAGTTAGGTCAACATTTTATATTTTCTTTTAGGAAGTGCAGAAACAAGAAACAACTTCAGTTTTTACAGAATATATCAGGTAATTAATGGGCATTCAAAAACTCACTGAGAAGGTACAAATATTTAAAAATTTGACTAACTGCAGCATAGGAGGAATAAACAGGCCAGTTTACAGATGAGTTTGCTATGGAAGATCTGCTTGGATGAGGGGCAGCCAGACAGAGGCGGTGGATTAAGAGACCCTGAGAAATGCCTGGAGGACAATGCCAGAGTCATTGCTATCTCTTCCTCTGTTTGCACCTGTGACACCCCTGTCCAGACAGGACAGCTCACTGTTGAGGCTTCCATGCAGGTCCTGGTTTAGCGCTGTGGAGACTGAGGCCCTCAGGTTCCTTCCATTAACAGACAGGAGGGTGGGTGCCTGCAATGTGAGTGTGAATGGTGCCTCCTTGTGGTTTCCCTCAGAAAGCAGGCAAGAGAGCTACAGGGAGAGGTGACAAGCAGCCTCCTCCATGAGGGCTTAACTGATTCAATGCTGGAAGAGACCTCTAGATGTGTGGAAGAAAGAATGCCAAAGGAAGCACTAGGAAGAGGACATGGGCTCCCAAAGAAGGTAGAAGCTGGAAGCTTGTGAACTCTGGCAGCAAGCAGAACTCTTGCCGTTTTCCTGGAGAAAAGATATGGAGCCCTAGTAGCAGAAGAGGAAGAGCACATCCCATTGGTGAAGAAAGCCAAGCTAGGCAAACCCAAGGTTGTTGGAAAGATCAAGACCGCTGCCACCAAAAAAATCAATGGGTGGTTGTGGTTGGTGACTCCCTTCTAGAGGCATCCATCTTCTACCCCACCCTCTTGTTTTAGGAGGTCTACTGCTTGCCCAGAGCCTGAATCTGAAATGTCACAGAAGAATTACCAAGACACATTCAGTCCTCTGACTACTACCCCATGCTGCTCATCCAAGTGAACATTAATGGTACTGCCAGGGGAGACCCTAACCAAATCAAAAGTGACTACAGGGCTTTGGGTGAAAGGGTGAAGGGGATGGAGGGTTCAGGTGGTATTCTCTTCAATCCTTCCAGACAATGGAAAGGGCCCAGGCAGGAGAAGACATCCTGCTAATCAATATTTTTATCAGTGACCTTGAAGATGAGGTAGAGTATACACTCAGCAAGTTTACAGATGACACCAAGCTGGTAAAAGTAGTAGATACACTAGAGGGCAGAACTAGGGGAAAAAAATTGGAGGATTGGACCCAAAGAAATCTTGTGAGATTCAATGAGGAAAAGTGCAAAGTCCTATACTTAGAACAAAAAAATCGTGTGCACTGGTACAGGCTGAGGACCTGCTGCCTAAGCAGCAGCTCTGCAGAAAAGGACTTGGGGGTTATGGTGGACAATAAGCTGAATATGAACCAACAGTTTATCCTTGTGGGCAAGAAGGCTAACAGAATACTATTCTGAATTAGTAGAAGTGTTGCCAGTAGATCAAGGGAAGTGATTATTCCCCTCTGTTCTGCACTGATGAAGCAACATCTGGAGTACTGTGTCCAGTTTTGGGCCCTCCATTACAGAAGGGATGTAGATGAATTGGGGAGAGTCCAGCAGAGGGCAACAAAAATGGTTGCCTTATGAGAAGAGATTGAGGAAACTTGGCTTATTTATTCAGGAGAAGAGAAGACTGAGTGGGGGATTTGACAGTAGGATGGGGCAAGACTATTCTCAGTGGTAGCAGATGACAGAAGAAGCAAGGGTCTCAAGTTGTGGCAAGGGAAGTTTAGGTTGGATATTAGGGAAAACTCTCTCACTAGGGGAGTAGTAAAGCACTGGAACAAGGTTGCACAGGGAAGTTGTGGAATCTCCATCCTCAGATGTTTTTAAGACCTGGCTAGACAAAGCCTTGGCTGGAATGATTTAGCTGGGGCTGGTCCTGCTTTCAGCAGGGGGTTGGATTAGATGATCTCCTGAGGTTCTATCTAATCGTAATTCTCTATGATTTAGATATTACATAAAAAACAGCGTTCATTTTTAATACGATAGCATACAAACAGATCTATTTGTGGTACAGCTAACTGTAGGATAGCATAAAACCCTTAAATTCAATTTGTGGTCACATTTCTAGTCATACTTAACAGAGAGTAAAGTATGTCTGACTACTGCTGCTCTATATGTAGATATCAATAATTTCCCAGAAATTATTCCTGGGACATCATTTGAGAGGCATTTTTCTTTCTTGCTTCATATTTCTAATTTGAGGTCTTAATTCTGTAATTGTGACACACAAAGAATTTGCATTTACTTCAGTGAATGTTTTTCTTATAAAGTGCTTCCAGGATTGAGCTTTTCATCATATGGCAGTAGAAGGCCCCAAATCCGGAAAGAATCTGTATTCAGAACAGCACTGAAGCACATGTTTAGTCAGACTAATATTGTGTTTAAAACCTATTTAAATGCTGTAGTGTAACTAGGGTGTGTTGAGTGGGGGTGCAGACCATGAGGGGTTGCCAGGATCCTCCCACCTGGGGCTCTTTGCCATGGCAGGGGCAGCCTGGCCATAGGAGCCAACCTGCAGCCAGCAGTGTCCCGCCAAATCCACTCCCCACCTCTGTTCCTTCCCTGCCTACAGCACACCTCTCCCCCAATCCCCACCTCTCTCCCCACCACTCAGGTGCTCAATAAGCTTTCTATGTCTTTGTATGAGTATTTTCTTAAATCAGAGAACAATTAAATACTATAAATGATGGATGCAGTATTAAGGATTTAGATATCTTTTACATTCAAGGAGATTCAATGATGGAAAGATATACCGCTCTCCTGATGGGGTACTCAAAGTCTTTATTGTTGGAAATTCAAAACTGTAATCTATATTGTCATAGGATTCACCAAACAAACCCATGTATAATAATTCCCACTGAGTTTCACACATAATTAACTATATATCAAGATAAAGAGATATCCCATAATCACTTATATATCCAGGTAAGAAAATGCATTCCTCAGATATATATATGTAACTATCTGGGCTGCTTTTAGTTTTGCATTTAAAATAAATGCTGTTACTATAATGGACAGGATATGATTTATGCCTTTCTTTAGAAAATGTGTAAATTTGTTAAATAAGATTTTATGTTAAGATTTTTCATCTATTTTTATTACTTCTAGAAGACCTTGGTAAATAGCAATTATTGGCTAATTGCTTTTATTACCTGGAAAAAGATAAGCACTACAGTCCTTGGAAGGCTATAAAAGGTACTTCATATAAGAAAGTTTTTTTGTTGTTTCATAATATGGGTCTCTCCTTGGCAAACAGGCTTTGCTAAGCAACCTGTCCCTTCAGGTTAGGAAATATTACACATAGTACTGTTGAACTGTCAATTCATTTGTGAAAATTTAAAAAAAAACAAAACCCAATCCCTTAAAATCTTTGCTATTTAATCAAGACTGAAAAGAAAGATTTGGGAAGATGAAGTACAATATTGTTCAAAGTATTATAGGAAGCTGAAATACAATATTTGTCAAGGTTTAAAGCCCAAAGTATGCTGGAATCCAGAAGTGTCTCAGCAGGTACACAAAGGCAGCATTAAAGATTTAGATATCTCTACATTCAGGGAGAATCAAGGTTGTTAAAATATATCCTTTATTGAAACTGAACAATACAATTTTGATGAAATGTACAAATAAAACTTGTTAGTGTTCTTAAAAGATTTGACTAAAAAGGCAATTTAAGAGTGCAGGGAATTTCCTATCATTATTATTATTATTATTTAAAAATCATGGTCAGTTTCTGCCCTGGGTTCTCTCAAAGAAGCACTCCATGCTTTTCTTTTTTTGCTGGCTGTCAGTGGTTCCCAGGGACTGTTTCAGCAGATGAGAAATCACCAGAGTAAAGCGTGTGGGGACACCCACTGTATTGACAACTGGAAGTAGTAGTAATGTAACAGCCACTGGGTGATCGCATCTCTCATAAGAGATGGATTTACCTTTTAGGTACCTTTGAGTCTCTGATGTGGTAAAAAATAGCTTTAATGAAGGACCATTTTTAAATTTTCCTTTTCCCAAACTTCACTTGTAATAAACCCTTCCAGTATATGAATCTTCATTCTCCAAACCTTCCTCAACTTCCTGAAGTGTTTCAAAAATCCTGGGAAGTGTTACTTCTTTATTACTTTAGTAGTAAGATATTTGGTTTTAGTTTCATGCTAGGTGGCAGTGAGTGCATCTACACAAGGCATTTACTGTGGAGCTGCCTACAGAAAAATGCCACCATGTACACGTGTGGTGCTATTAGGATGGAGTAAACTAATTAACTCTGCTGCAGAATAGTAGTTGTAAATACACATACTATTCTTTGGTGCGGTTCTTTACTCCACAACAATGCACATGTAGACTCTTATGAGGCTGGCTATGGCATGAGGGTGCTTCAGTGCAGGGGCTGCCTGCCAGTTAGCCTGACATTGGAGCACCTTTGTGCCCCAGACAGCCCCTTCTGCAGCACACTGAGGCCAGTTTGAACAACCCCAGGCTGGCAAGCTGACCCCCAGGGCAGCATTCCCTCTAAGCTGTGCAATGTCCATGGCCATGCAGGTGCACCTGGCAGCACGGCATGAGCTCACCTGCACGACCGTGTATGCTGCACAGCTTATAGGGAATGTTGCCCGAGCTCAACGTGCTGTGGTGCTAGGTGCACATGTAAATTTGGTGCCTGGGAACAATAAACTCCAGTGTGATATGTACCGGAGTTTACTGCTTCATGCTAATAGCACATGTGGACATGTCCAGTGAACACCTACTTTGCCAACATTGGTTGTCTCTGAATTTAAAAATGTCTTAAAGGCTGTTCTGTAGCCCAGATGTGGTGGGAAATGGAGATAATTAAGGGCACTGACTCTGCTTTTTAGCTGGGCTGAATAACTATGAATAAGCTAGTCAGAAATCTTTCTAGCAGATCCAAGCCATGTAGCTTACTCTCATACATCTATTTATTCATTGATTTGATTTATATACTGCCATTCCTGACAAAGGGTCTGGGAAGCTTACAGAAGAACACAGAAAAATATATTAAAGCATGTAGAACACAGTATGAACCAAAAGCTTCCAAAAAAATAAACCAGCCAAACCTGATTTGCTAAATGCCTGGCCAAAGAAGGTCCTACAGTGCTTTCCAAAGATGTCCAAGCTCAGGCTCTAGCAGGCCTAAAGGAGTAGCTAAAAAGGATGGAAGTACCAAAGCCAAGGAACAACAAGTGAGAATTTCCTCCTATGTGTTTTTGCTAAGTAAGCTTAGCACACTAGTGGTAGTACTGTAGTAGAAGGCCATACTTCCAAGATTTGACTCTTCCTCTTCTTGACAGTGTTCAAATAGAATATAAAAATAGAGTGCAATTATCTAAGAGATTCCATTAAAATGATAAAAACAGGCATATAAAACTATCTGGGTCTACTCACATTTTGAAGTGAACGTAGCATTTGTTTTTACTGTACTGAAACATTGTATTCCACAAACACACTGCTATGTTCCTCACCTGCATTTCATGATACAAATTTGTTCATAAGCTTTATTAGTTAAGGAAATAAAAAGGATAATGCTACAAGAACTCTTTTTTTTATACATTCAAGGTAACCTTGGCTATATGTACTAATGTTCTTGACCAAGCCGTTTTGAATTTAAAAAAAAACAATACAAAAAATCAAACACACAAAAGACCCCCAAACCCCTATTTTGCAGCCAACTTAAAAGTTCTCAAACATCTAAAATAAGGCATGATGCCTAACAACATAAGATAGATGTCCATCCAAACCATCAAGATTAACTTCAACACTCACCTGTACTGGCCAAGCTACTCCAACCCTGGATCCTTCTGAACAGAGACAGACAATTGTGCCATATTTGGTAGCAAGGCATTTTTCTGATGTGAAGTGGTGTCCACTGGAAACAGATTGAGAACAAACTTGTTTGGGGTGCACCTATGCTGGATAAGAGCCAGGGTCATTTGGAGGTAAAAGGCTAGTACACTTGCTCTTTCTGACCAGGCAGTGCTGTGGCTGCTTAATATCTACTCAAAGCCACAATCACCTTCTGATCTGAGGAGCAGGTGACTCGGCGATTCTTTCAGCTCTTGGAAACTTTGTCCCAAAATAAAAAGTTGAAATATAATGGATTAAACCATATTCCAAATCACCAAAACAATTCAGCTTGCCCTTTTTAAAATTGTCTGTATGCATCATTATCTATCGAAATGGCTTCTAATATCATAGTGCTGGATCTTTAGGATTATCTTGGCACCGGTAACTGAATGTTTCTGATAAAATAGTAGAAAAATTATTAGAAATACAAAGGCAGACAAGGTTATTCAGGTAAATCTAATATCTATCATTAGACCAACTCAAATTAGTTGAAAAAAGTTATACTTGGTAAGCTCAGGTTTAAACAAAGCGTTGCTAAGAAGAATTTTTCCAACCATTTGACTTGGTCTAATAAAAGATATCAGATTTACCCAAAGAACTGTCTGCCTTTGTGCTTAGACCAACATGGCTACAACCTACACTGCTTAGAAATTCAAAGGAATTCCAGTTAAATACACAAGTGTGATTTCCCAAAGTCTTAAAGTCCAATAACTCAGATTGAATGAGATGTTACATGGTATTAAGAAAAGTCAATATAGTTACAATGAACAGTGTATAAAAGAGAGACATTTTACTGGTTTACATTTCTTTGCTTATTACCCCTCTCATACTCTTATATAAATTAACAGATCAAAAAGCCACCATAGTTATGATAATAGCATTCATTTCAATTTGTGCATTTCTTTTAAGGAGAAAAAAAAGGGGAAGTACAGCCTTGAATTATATTTATGTTTTTATTAAATTGCTTTTCACATCCAGAAGGTTAAAAACACATTGTATTCAGACTCAAATATAAAGGTGAGATTGTTTTTAACAGCTTGTTAGGTTAAAACATAGCCAATCATTCCAAAAAAGGTTTCTAGTCAAAAGGTACAGTTATTCTATTCTATAATTCTTCTTTTCTATCCTATAAAAGCTTCATATTTATATATACACACCTGTAAAATAATAAAGCACTGGATACTCACTAACACTATTTGCTGAACGTTTGTTAAAAGGAAATATGTTGCTGAAGAGATGGATTTTGTTTCTGTCAAATGGGCTGTACTGTAATATCAATTGACTGCTCAGTTATCACATCTGATCAAATGAGACTGACCAGCTTCTCTTTAAGCTTAACGGTGACCATTTAGTTAGAAAATAAACAAAGAAATGAGAACAATCAGACAATGTTTCTCTTGTTCCTAGACAGAATACACTCACCAGAACACAATCATTTCATATAAATAGCTCAGCTTAAAATGAGTCCCTGCTAAAAACTGAACTGCTCTCTCATTCTCAAGATAGTGCTGCTAACTATTCGCATCACTTTTTTTTTTTTTTAAATAACTATGAAAAGTTACCAAAATACCAAAAGAAAGCATATGGTCAGTATTGTAGCTGCATTATCATATGTACCCATGGAGGTATTAGCCACAGGAATTTTTCCTGGATATATTCCCCTTTTGGTTTTGAGAGGCCGAATATGCTGAGTAACATAATGACAATTTTGAAATTCAAAAGGGCTGTTGCCAAATTGTAATGTACCCCTCTGCACTGCAGAAGTTCTAAAGCAGTCCAGTTTTCATTACACACAGTGGTGCTGATTAGGAGATAAGGCAATACAAATACACTGAATGAAAGCACAAAGCAATGCGGTTCTCATTTATGTATCTCAGCAAGGTATTTTGCAGGTAATACAAAGTCAATTCTATGCTTTATAGCGTTATGCCACTACATATAACTATGTTCATTGTATATGCTCAGTTTGGTGAATTAAGAGTTTACCCAATGGAAAAATACTTGTGTCAAAAAGTATATGGATCTAACAAAAAAAGTTTTCATAAATCCTTTAGGAAAGTTGTATAAAAGTTTCAATACTGGTGAATTAAACAGTTACAATGTTATATCATTCTCAAAAACAAAACAAAACAAAACAACAACAACAAAAAACCTAGTGATGGGGGGAAGGGGGATGGATATAACAGCAACAGTGAACTTAACATTAGGAGTTTAAAAACCATATTTATTGGATCCAAGATTTCTTTCCCAGACAACATGGGAGGAAAATCCTCATCTTAGATTTGAGTATTGACCCAGGGTAGGCAGTGGCTCAACCAACTTCAGCCCTGAGCTTGGATCCTGGGCTTGAACTGTCAGCTGCCCTGGGCCAGAGTGGCTAATGTATATGGAGGCAAAGCCACATGGTGGGGGAAGCATGAGACAGTGTGGTGTATGGGGGGGGGGGATGTGGGGGACACTCACCTGTGAGACTTGCAGGGAGTGCAGGAGAGCAACATGGTATGGGACAAAGTGGCCAGCGAGGACAGGGACAGGCAAGGGGCAGGGGTCTGGCCCCTTACCCCACACCACTACTTCCCCCACTGTCAAAGATCAAAGTCTTTGATTTCAGATGCCGATGGCAAAAGGTCAGATGGCAAAAGGTTAGAAGCTAACACAACAAACTCTGCAATTGTAATGTATCCCTCTGTATTAACAGTGTTGCATATACACACCCCTATCTGTGCCTCATTTCAAATCGCTTGAGCTTCTCATACGAGAGAGAGAAACTGACCTTGACAGCCCAGCACAAAAGATAAAGTACCTATAGTAACGAGATTAGCTGACTTCAGTAAAGTTGTAAAATTAAATAATATACTATGCACGCCATCCTGTGACCAAACAGGACCAGTACCACCCAAGTAAAAATAACCCCCCTTTTCCTGAAACTTGAGCAAACAAAGAGAGCACAAGTGCCAACTCATTAATTATTTATGGCTAGCGTATAGTAATTGGTCACCTTTGGCAAATATAACTTTGAAAGAACTATGTATACACTCAAGAAGAACAGATCGTGCACGAGGTGTCATCTCTCTCCGCCTACGT
The DNA here is from genome assembly GCF_052110815.1 of Crocodylus siamensis. Classification (NCBI taxonomy): domain Eukaryota; kingdom Metazoa; phylum Chordata; order Crocodylia; family Crocodylidae; genus Crocodylus; species Crocodylus siamensis. Next base: position 60,360,895 of record NC_143396.1, read on the forward strand.
TATCTTTCTGGCATATCCCCGTTTATCTATCTCTGTCGTAATCTTTCTTATCAAGAGCTCTCAGTAATCTGCAGACTGCAACGGCTTATGTGAATCACTCGGACTCTGTAACAAGCAACTCTCTTACCCACCCTGTAAATGCTGGGTAACATGATATCTGCATGCTGTAACTGAATAAATCAACTCCTCTGCCTACGCTGCAGCACAAGTAAAATAAACTTTTCTGTGTAACCACCACGCTGTGTTTAAATCATACTGACTCCTGCTCACCGTTAATCACCCACCTGCCCGGTCATAAATCCCGCTTCTTGTGCCAAGCTGGTCAAGGGTGCACCAGCGTTAGGGGCGCGACACCCACTACAGCAGTGGGGGGGTAAATTCCAGATGTCCTTCCAGTAATTAGATTCTATATATGGAATTATGAAAATGTTATAGTTGTCCATGTATAGAATCTAATTATTGGCAGGGTCATCTTAAATTCAAAGTTGTCTTGGATTTGGGTAAATACAGTAAGTTACAAAAAAGAAAATCTATAAAAAGACCTTTGATTTTCTTTGCTGTATTTGTGTTTGTGTTTGATTTTCTGTGTGTGTGTGTGGGGGGGGGCAGTTTTAAAACTCCTTTATTTTTGTAGTGTTGTTATGGAGGAATACTAAGCAGCAATACATTTTCAGACCAGTGCTGTAACTATGTCTGTGCAAACTGTTCCCCACAAGAGCAAAAATCCTCCATTTTCCAAAAAACATTATAAATTTCATCCTTAGATCATATTTCTCAAAATATTTAAAAATTACAAACTTTGTACAAAACTATTCCAGTGTTAAGGGAAACCATGGACAGTTTTAAGTGATGATACAATGTGGTATTGAAATAGAGTTAATACAGCATAGCACATGGAAGTAAAAGACTCTCCTGGCCCTGACAAGCTTATGATCACATTAGGAATGTGTTCTGGAAAAAAATACCATACAAGTAGTCATGATCACTTCCCAGCTGTCATTTTTCATAAGCAAACTAACAAAATATGTAATCATCAGATGCACAATAGTTTGGGGAGGGGAAAAAAAAAAAGTCACTCTCAAAAAATATGTCTACACGTCGCCATACAGTAATATTGCTACAGCGCCATGCTTTAGTACTTCCTTTTGGAAGTACTAAATCACAGAGCAGTAACTGCCCACACTGCACCATGCACATGGTACACAGTTACATTTTGCTGCTAAGTTGTTGTAGTGACATGCTAAAATGGTGGAGCATGCCTCTACAGTGATATAGCTGCTGATCACATGTAGACCCACTGTACAGCAAAATAGTGTGTTGCTACAGCAGTGTACGGTGATGTGTAGGTGTGCCCAAAGAGTAGTACTACTTTCTGTTAAAGAATGAAGGCATATTAAGTAGGGTTTAAAAGGGCTGGTCTTGGGTTCAGTTGTATCCAACAGTATTAATGACTTGAATGTTACAATAGAGAACAACTTTATCAAAAATCTGAGGAGGACACCAAGCTAGGGGATTGCACACAGTTTGGAGTACAGGATGCAAAAAGAGCTTGACACATTTTAGATATGGACCAAAAATCAATACGAGGACATTCAGTAGAGAAGTACAAAGTGTAATACATTTGGAAGAAGAAATCAAATGCACAAATACACAGTAGGTAATATCTGGGTGGCATAGTAAGTTACCAATGTGGTCCTGTTGCAAAAGAAAGCCAGAAAAAAAAGGGAGAAGACCCCAAGTGTCATCCTGGTGACACCTCAGCTAGAATAGTTATGAATAATGCAATTTAAGAAAGTTATAGACAAAACAGGAGAGATTCAAACAAGAAAAAAAATAATAGGATGTTAATACAAATATAACCCATGAAGAA